>NC_140359.1:29051044-29651044 GCF_963514085.1 Chelon labrosus
CAATAGCAGTCATAGACCACCGCCGTCACTTTAAAGCCTCATCCATCTCCAAAAAAAAAAAAAAGGCTTTGTGAGGAAATATGACTTCCTGTTTTTATCGCTTCATCATTTGTAAAAAGGCTCGGCCAACCGGACGCTTTCTCTTCTGTGTGAATCATAACGGCCGCGAGGCGTCGATAAACCTCCACCGCCGCCGCCTAGCGAGGAGGACGATCACAGGTCAGGACTGGATCTGAGGAACAAATCCATCCTGCTTGTTAGCTGAGAGCCGCTTCACTGCTGCTCCGAGGACAAACGGACGCTCAATGTCCAGATAAATCAGTTTATAAATCAGAAATCACTTAAACTGTACTTAAAAGTATTTACACATCTCAGATTTTTCTACATTTCTGCATAAAAACGACTCAAAACATCAACAGAGAACCCAATCAAACTCATGAAACAGAAATATTAGACTGAAATGAGCCAATATTACATATCAGAGAGGAGCTCCTCCAGGATCCAATCAGAGTCCATGTGTTCAGAAGTGTCTCCATCAATGTAATGAGACTCAGGTGTGGTTCAGTTCCTGGTTTAGTTTCAATAAATCAGGTATTTGTCTCAGTCTGATCTTCACAACACATGTTTGTGGACAAAGGAGCTTTCTGAGGAGCTCAGAGAAAGAGTTGTTGTTGCTCATCAGGCTGGAAAAGGTTCCAGAACCATCTCTAAAGAGTTTGGAACCCACAAATAATCCACAGTCAGACAGATTGAAGACGACTGTTCCCCTCCACAAAGTGGTCCACCAACAAAGATCACTCCATAATAGTCTGAGAGGTCCCAGAGGAACCCAGGGGAACTTCTAAGCAGCTAAAGGCCTCTCTCTCATTGGCTAATGTTAATGTTGATGAATCCACTGAACAACCATGGTGTGATGGACAAAGACACTGCTCTCCAAGAAGAACATTTCTAAACATCATGTGGACAAGACAGAAGACTATTGGGACAATGTTTAGTGGACAGATGAGACCAAAGTAGAATAGTTTGGTTTAAATGAGATGAAACAACACTGCATCATTCCAGCATCAGAACCTCATCCCTCCATCAAACATGGGGGTGCTAATGTCCTGGTTTGGGCCTGTTCTGCTGCATCTGGACCAGGACGGCTTGTCATCATTGATGGACCAATGAATTCTGAATTCTACCAGTGAACTCTAAAAGAAAATGTCAGGACATCTGTCCATGAGCTGAATGTGAAGAGAAACTGGGTCATGCAGCAAGACAACGAGAACCAAGAACACAAGTGGTTCTACAAAAGAACAGTTAAAGAAGAACAAGATGAATGTTTAGGAACGGCCAAGTCAAAGTCCTGACCTTAATCCAATAGAAATGTTGTGGAAGGACCTGAAGCAAGCAGTTGATGAGAGGAAACCCACCAACATCTCAGAACTGAAGTGGTTCTGTTCTGAGGAACAAGCTGCTGTAGACCACTGATCAGCTGTTACCAGAAACATTTAGTGACAAGGAGGTCACAGCAGATACTGGACACAAGGAGGCACTGACTTTAACAAATACACAAGTCTAATGTTTGTGTTTCATGTGTTTGTTTGGTTTCTCTTTGTCGACTTTCAGGACTTGTAGAAAATGGAGGGTGCTGATAGTCTAGACGACCACTGTAATTATTAACAATGACCTGCCTCCTGTTTCCTTCCTCCTCCAACAACAATAACATGTGAAACATTTTTATAATAAGGTGCTTTTCAGTTTAATCCATTCACTATTTTATTATCATCATCTAAGACAGATAATATTAAACATATATATAACACTACAACTGTGATTATTTGACTCCTAATTGGTAAAATATCACTTTTTTCTATTAACCAAGAAGTAAACTGGTTTTCTAGACGGTGGGTTGTTTTTAAATCTTCAGACAAATTGAAAGAAAGGTGTTAAACTCTCCCCTGACCGAGCTGTTTGTCTGTTTGTTGGCGGTCTGACCCTTGTAAATAAATAATAAATAAAAACAACTAGTGCAGCAGGTTCTCCGTGGTTCACCAGCCTCTGTTGGTTTCTCTTTTTCAGTTTGTGTAACGAGCTCTCAGACACATCCATCACTGCTCGCGGTCGCGGCGCGGCTAACGCTAGCAATCTGCTGCTAACACGCCCTCATGCCACAAGGTCAATTAGCCTGACCTGGATAATTACACACCTGACACACACACACACACACACACACACACACACACACACACATACGTGAACATGCAGTAACAAATCGTCCACACGATTTAACAAGCTCAAACACATGCATGTATGCTGCGACACACACACACACACACACACATCCATTAGCAGTGTGTGTTTGTCCAAATGAAGACCAATGGCCAGGCAGCTTTAATCTGCAGCTTCTAATGAGGAAACACAGGAAATAAAACGAAGCCAAATCATGATACAACTCTCCTTCAACTACACCCACTGTGTGTTTGGTTGCTGTGTCCTCAGAAAGACACTCTGCAAAATTTGTCTCTCGTCGTCCATCTCTGTGTAGCTGATGGTTCGTCTCTAGTGGACGTCTCATGCCTTGTTCATTTCCCAGTGAAACAAGCTGAACATAAACATATCACTAGTGCATAGACGGAGCTTGCTCCTCTTTTATTTGGAGCTTAAATATGAACAACAACGCTCCAAGACGCTATCATCATGGTGGATCTGGTGGTAGGAACCAAAATGGTGGACGGTGTTTGCTTCAGGAAAATGTTTGCGTCAAATGTAGATTGGTCCATTGGTCCTGGAAGTTGAGATTAAAGTTGTTTTTGAGTCTCTGAAGGTGTTTAAAGTCTTCGTGTAATAGGTTCAAGTCTCATTTTGATTTATTTTTGCATGTTTCTCTGTTCGTTTGTCGTCTTTTTACAGGTGTTTGTCTCATTTTGCAGGTTCTTTGTGATCTGGTTGCATCTGTTTGTGACTGTTTTAAGTTGGTCATTGTCTCAGATTTGGTTTGATTTATGTTATCTCCTATCATTGCTACTGGTACAATAAATATAAGTTTTATGGTTTATTTCTAGTTTACTGAAAGGTTGCAAAAGATCAAGCTGATTTCTTTTAGAACACCTTCTGCTGGATATAAATGTAATCTAAATGAGTTCTGAGATCATCGTAGTGGATCTTGTGGTAGGAACCAAAGTGGAGGACGGTGTTTCCTACAGGTAAATGTTTGAAGAACTCTGGGTTTGAGTCACATGTCAATGAAACTGAATCAGCCGCTCCTATTGGCCATTAGCATTGAGATTAAATTATTTTGTTATGGCTGCTCTATGTCTTTTAGTGGGTTTTGAGTCATTTAAAGTCTTTGTAGATTTGTTTGAAGTCACACTTTACTGATGTTTTCCATCTTTTTGTAGGCGTTTGGTCTCGTTGTGATTATTTTTGCAGGTTTATTGTATCCATGTCTTTTTGCGTTCAACTTTTGTTGCTTTCAGGTTTTTTCCTGCATGCAAGCCTTTTTAAAGTTTAAGAGAAAGAAACTAAAGTCTTCTAGTGACCTTCAGCGGCCGGTTGCACCAACTGGACGTACACCCAGTTAGTTCATAGCCGTTTGTTTCACCAAAGGTTTAGCCACTAGGAGACACTAATGTAGATCCAGTCCTGGAGTTTTATGGATCATTTCTAGGTCAAATTCTGAGATTTCTGTTTACATGTTAGATTTTTCTTCCTTGTTCACATTAATTTAATTGAAACTTTACTTTGAAACTTGAATAAATTATTGTCCTGTAGTTGTTAGGATAGATGTTGGTGCTTTTACAAAGTGTAATTTGTAAATTAAAAGCTGATTTTCTTGCTCAGTTTGAAACTAATTGTAAGGGAAATAGAGAAAGTGTTTCAGTGATTGAGATTTTTAAGATAATAAACTGCATTTATTCTTCACCTTTTTATAATTTACGTCTGTAGCTTCTTCACAGACCTCTCAGTGTCTGTCACATTCTGTGTTTTCTGTTTTGTGTCTGAGCTTTAATATCCCACCGACCTTTAGATTATAAAAACAAAACAGGATGTCCCCGTGAATGTGAAGTAAGATGTAGGAGGGAGAGTAAAAACCCAAATAATGTAATACACCATGATCCAAAATACACACACAGCCACCCACACACACACACACACACACACACACACACACACCGTTTCCAGAAAGTGAAGGGAATCCAGAGGAAGAGGAAAGGAATTATTTTTCTTTATTAAGTGAGCTGCTTTCCTCCGGGACGACAAACACAACACACATTAATCTAACCTGCTACTGCTGCTGTGTCCGAGTGTGTGTGTGTGTGGGTGTGTGTGTGTGTGTGTCGGTGAGTCTCAGGAGTTTCTGCTGTGTATTGGTTCTCTGCTCGGACCAAAGACTAATTACTCAGAGTGACGTGGTGGCTGCACACACACACACACTAACACACTAACACAGAGACACACACACACCTTGGCAACAGGTCTACAGGTGTGTGTGTGTGTGTGTGTGTGAACACTGTTTTTCTTTTGTATTTAGTCTGAGAGCATTTGAACTAAATTATAAACTCTGTCATGAAGCTACAAGAGAATAATTTATACTTTTATGTGAAGAGAAGAAAAATCTAATATTCAAACAGAAATATCAGGACTGGATGTTTAGTTTAAATTTATATTCCATCAGAAGATGTTTGAAAAACCTCTCTGTCCCGTCAGTAAACTACAAATAAACCATAAAATCAGATGCAACAAGAGACAAAGGGTGAACGAAAAGAGAATCACAAATCAAATATAGAAAGAATCATCACAATGAGACCTGAAACAGTCAGAGACTTAGAAAAGAAAACAGACGTAAAACATTTATCTCAACGCTGATGACCAATAGGAGCAACTGATTCAGTTTCATTGATGTGACTCAAACCCAGAGTTCTTCAAACATTTACCTGAAGGAAACATCGTCCACCACTTTGGCAGGAAGTAGTCTCCATGGTGACCACTGGTCCAGGAAGTAGTCTCCATGGTGACCACTGGTCCAGGAAGTAGTCTCCATGGTGACCACTGGTCCAGGTCTCTCTGGTCCAGGAAGTAGTCTCCATGGTGACCACTGGTCCAGGTCTTCTTCTTCTTCTTCTACAAATCTTCTGGTTTCATATGAATCTAGTAACCACTGTTTGCTTCTTTACTTCTTTTCCTGGTTTCATAGACTAACGGACCAAAGGTATAATTACTTGTTTAACTTTTTTAATTTTAAAAGTTTGAAAAGAGTCTAAAACCAGACTTGAAATACCCAAAAGCATCCAGACCTCTTCTTCTCTTACAGTCGGGGCCCAGGACGGAGATTTGAATAAATTTATCAGCTTGTGTTTAATCGTGCGTTTGAACAAAGAGCTTCACTGACCCTGAACATCAATAGGAGGCCCAACATGTGGCGAGTGGGACTGATCAATAGACGCTCAGTTCTTACCTTTCACTTCCTGTTCTCTCTGGATGATCAGAGCGAATAAATAATAAATCCTTTTCTATTTAGTTTGATTCTTTATGTTAGTCCTGCAGAAAAGGTAGAGAAATACTTTTAAAAGTAGGAACAAGAAAAGACAGACGGAGAAAGAAAGAGAGGATGAAGAAATTAAAAAAAAAAGTTGAGGGGCGGAAAGAACAAGAAAAGGAATAAAATGAACCCGAGCAGATAAAGTGGAGGGAATAACACACACACACACACACACCCACACACACAGCAGCCCAACCAAACAGTGATGGATTTCAGTTATTAGCCAATCAGAAAGATGGATGGCGCAGCGTTCCGTCCAATCAACATCATCATCTAGATCCAGTTAGCAGATAGCGCCTCGCCGCTAATCAACTTATTAAAGTTCCTGATAATATCACTGCAGAATAATCTCTCTCTCACACACACACACACACACTCCTGCTGAGGAGTCGATAAAATCACTTGAGGCGAGGCCGAGCGTCGAGGTAAGTAATGACGCTGGAGGTCATTAATATTATTTAACACCTGCAGGCACAAACACTAATGAAGAAGAAAAACTGGACCGGCCGCTTCCTGCTGCCTCGACCTCCAGCTGGAGAGAGAACGAGACGCCGTGTGTTTCAGATCTTTAGTTGAAGAGTCGAAAGAAGTTAGATTTTAGAAACGTGTGAAAACAGAACAGGCCAAAGCTTCCTGCAGCGCCCCCTACTGGATGGATGTCAGCAGCTAGAACGTATTCACTCTGATTGGCTGTTCAGCTTTGAGACTAGATGAGAAACAGGAAGCTAATTTCCTAGCCTCCCAGCTAAAAGGAGCTCTTCCTAGCTTCCCAGCTAATAGCAGCTCTTCCTAGCCTCCCAGCTAGTAGCATCTCTTCCTAGCCTCCCAGCTAACAGCAGCTCTTCCTAGCCTCCCAGCTAACAGCAGCTCTTCCTAGCCTCCCAGCTAACAGCAGCTCTTCCTAGCCTCCCAGCTAATAGTAGCTCTTCCTACCTTCCCAGCTAAAAGCATCTCTTCCTAGCCTCCCAGCTAACAGCAGCTCTTCCTAGCCTCCCAGCTAACAGCAGCTCTTCCTAGCTTGCCAGCTAACAGCAGCTCTTCCTAGCCTCCCAGCTAATGGCAGCTCCTCCTAGCTGGTCCAAACACAGACTGAGGAAACCAGTCTCTCACTTTTAAAATGTCTGCTTGAACTTTTAAACTTTAATTCGTATCGTTTTATAATTTATTCATCGGTATAAAATGTGTCCGGAACATTTGTACAATTTATAGGAACGACAAAGTAAAAGGCAGAAACCAAATGAGACGCTCGGCTCCAGTGAGCAAAAAAGCTAAATGCTAATTACTGGTTTTCCTTTAGCTGAAAGATCACAGTGTTAAAACATATTATTCAGTGTTCATATGGGAACGTGCTTATTGATTTTTGGGCAGATTATAATCTTATAAAGCTTTGATGTTAATGTAATTCATGTTTTTTTGTGTCACATGAGTAGAGAACATATTGTTTTTGCAAATTCCTCCAACTTCAGTACGTTTAAAAACATACTGAAAGCAAATTCTACCTGATGCACGTTCCAGCGGTGAGTTCAGAGGTCAGAGGTCGACGGGGCTCGAACCGGTGACTGTGCAGCTCTGGAAACACCTGCAGCTCCAGAAGATGTGAAGGAACGATGACGGCGTACCTTCTCACCGTCGACGGCGTTTAATCTGAACAGATGAGCTGCTGTAAAAAAAAAAAGAGAAAACAGCTTTTCTGCTCATTACAGCGACTCCTCGACGACTATCAATTCTAGTTCAACGAGTTCCTGTCGGCTGGTTCTTGTGCTGCAGGAGGTGAGGTTTGATCGGCTTAAGTCTGGATCGAACCCTGGCAGCTGGTGCAGGAGTCACAGACTTGAAATAAGGGTGGCACAACTTTAAAAACACAAAAACTGCCTGGTAGGATTATTAGACAGAAAAAAGGATATTTTGCCTTAATGTGAGATATTTCATCTTTATTTTTCAGTTTAAGGATCACTGAGAGACTTACAAGTTATCCTTAGTTCTTTTTCCTCCAGAGAACATCAGGCAGTAAACTGAAGACGAGCTAAATAACATGCTGCTGCTGTGAAGACGTTTCAGTTTATCTGCAGTAGACTTTGTTCTTGTCTAATGTTTAAATTAACTGAATTATTCTGTCTCTTATTAGCTGCTGCTACATCTTCATCTGAGCTTCCACCATGTGGAGGTTGTCAGGACGTGGTCCACCCTGTGATGGAGGTAGCTGAGGTCTGACTCAGGGTAACAAAGGTTAGCAGAGCTCAGCAGGTCGACGCTGACAGACGTCAAAGAGGGAAAATGACTGTCACTTTCCTGTCACACACCTAAAACCTTCCTCTGTCTGTGTGTGTGTGAGTGTGTGTCAGGCAGTGATGTGGGGAGGGGGGGGGGGGGGGGGTGGAGGTCAGGGTCCTGGTGTGACCCCTGCGTTCAGATCGATACCCAGGGCCGTCAGAGCTGACAGATGGCAAACCTGAGCCTGACTCTCCAGCAGAGTATTTCTACCACGTCGTCTCTGACAGGACGCCAACGTTTAAGGTTAAGAGTTGTCTTCACGTCCTTGTAGTTGGTGTTTGGTCTCAATTAGGTCATTTTTTTCAGGTTTCTATATTTGATTTGTTGAATAATTGTGATGGCCTCTTCATGTGTGGACGTTAGGGACTGTACCAACTAGTTGACTAGTCAACTTCACTGCTTTAAGTATCATGTCACTGCAGCAAACTAGCAGCGGTTCATCAAGTGTGTGGAAATACTTCACTAAAGATGAAGCCCATCGTTATAGGGATGTCTAGGACACGACATGATTAGACCCCATCTTCCTCCAAGTCCCAAGTCGCCACCAAGACGTAAATTGTTCCAGTATGAAGAAAGATAATTTATTTTCAATAATGGAATTAATTAAAAGGGAGTGGATGGTAACTTCAGGGTGGACTAAGGTCAAACCTACCTACCTAGAAATAAATTAGATAACCTAACAAACACAAACAAATGACAAAACACTTACCTACCTAACTGAATAAATAGGAGAGGGTAACAAAACTGTCAGTCCACCCCTGTTAATCAAAGGAAACTAACAGAACTAATAACCAACAAACAAACAAAAAGCTGTATACGCACAGGTGGCTCCCTGTTGCAGCCAATCACGAGTCAGGACCAGGACCTTCCCACCAATAACCTCCTGGGCATGATCAAAGCAAAGTAGCAACCTACCGTGACATGTCAGTCCTGAAATACAACTAAAGTACTACTGCAAAAAAGACATGCTAAGGCTAACGCTAGCAGAGGAACGGTCCAAATCCTCTGGACAGCAGTCAGTTAACAACTTCACCAAACGTCCTGTGGTAACAGAGAGGAGGCTGCACCTCAACTATTTGATAAAGTTATTAGACCTTTAGCTGCTACACTATCCCATCTAACAACACGCTGTGGAGTACTATTAAATGTTACTGATGGTGCTGATTTATTTAGGCTATATGTATCTGAAGTGCACTGTATTGATAAGTGCATGTAGCTCTGTTGTGTTCTAATATTTGACATTGTTGCTGTGGTTGTAGAACATGTTTTTTTGTCCTTGATGTCAGTGAATGCACCACGTAAGAGACTGAAGTTATGGTAGAGCTGAGAGTTTGTGTTCAAGCTTCAGTAAACTAGTAGAAAAGCCTCCGTAGCTTCTTTTGTGTGAGACGCTACAATATTCTGGTCAAAAACATAGATTTCATTACTCTCTACTGTGTTTTTATTAGTGACTAGTCAAGGTTGAGTCAACTTTCACCACATATTAGTTGACTTTAAAAAAATGGAAGTCGTTCAACCCCTAGTGCACATCTCTTTAAAGTTATGAGTTGTAAGTTGGACATTAAACACGTTTTAAGTCCTGCATAGAGTTAAAACCTGTCAGCATCTTCAGAAAGACACTGGTGTCTCTTTGCAGCTGATGGTCGGTCTCTAGTGGATGTTCCAGACTCTGGTTCCCAGTGGAACAAGCAGAACATAAAAATATTTCTATCAATCTCATGACCTTGATGACTGAGACCCTTCTCTCCACGTCTTTGTTCTCAAATCCAACCCTCCTCTCTGCTCCACACTCTTTTCTCTGCTAAGTGGCTAAGCTAGCTGTGCGATGCTAAGCTAACGACTGTCAGTCATCCATCACGTGTGAGTATTCAGGATCAGTTTTTTCTCGGTCGGAAGCATGAGCTGCTTCAAGAGACAAGTCAAGACAAATGGGAGTAAAGGCAGCAGCCCCCTCCGTCCCGCCCCGGCTCCCTCCGTCCTGCCCCGGCCCAGGACACACTCAGAGGATGGAGTGCTCCGTGGTTGATGTGTGAGGCTCATTAACACCATTGTCTCTATAAGGAATGGTGGACACAACAACAACAGCAGCTACATCCATCCGGAGCTCGGCCTTATTTTTAACTTAGGACCAGCTGCAGGTCTGAGAGCGTCGCTCATTAGTCCACATCACTAACATCTGGAGGAAGACTCTTCACATCACCACTTCGTCTTCATCACATTCACACTTTGTGCTTTTAATGAGAAAAAGGGTCCATGTATATTTAGATTTTTAAATCAAAAACAATAAAAAACAAACATTTATTTTATTTTATAGTCTTTCTACTAACGTCATGAATGAATGTCTGACGTCTAACTGCTCATCCTTTAACCTTTTATTTATTTAACATAATTACAGTGATGAATAAAACTAATATCTACGGTGGCCCAGAGAGCTCAAAGCACATGGAGACAAAATGCAAAGTAAGAAAACATCTTTAACAACAGATGTGCTGCAAGATTTAAAATCTGGAAGAAAAACTCACGTTTCAATGGAAGTTAGTGGAATTCTTCCCTCTTCCCTTCTCCCCCTCACCCTCCTCCTTTCTCCCCCTCACCCTCCTCCTTTCTTCCTTCCTCCCTCCATTCTTTCTTTCCTTCCTTCCTTCCTTCCTTCCTTCCTTCCCTTCCTCCATTCTTTCTTTCCTTCCTTCCTCCTTCCTCTCTCCCTCCCTCTCTTCTTTCCTTCCCTCCTTCCAGAACTAAAGACGTCCCAACGGAGTCAAAGTCCAAGTTTCGTCCAAACTAAAATGAATCCAACTAAAGATAAACACCAACGAGACACAGGGACCAGGAGGTGAACGAGGACGATCTAGAAACAAACAAGATAACGAGAGACAGGTGGGTCTGATGAGGGGGCGGAGCCAAACAAACCACAGACGAGGAAGTGGAGTTGAACAGAGACAGGTGAGGCTCATTAGGGAGGAGACAAACCACAAATCATGTTCACCAACGAAAAATACAAGAGAAGTAAAAGCAACAGGAAAACACGAGGACAAGTAAAAGATTCAAGATCAATTTGCCGTTTGTGTTTTTTTACATTGCCAAATATATTTTCTATAAATAGTGATAATAAATGCAGGAGTACAGCAGTTTAAAAATGAAACGAGGATGTAGTTTGTTTATGGATTTTACAAATCAATCAAAATAAATAAAACTCAGTTTAAAAAAGCACAAAAAGACGAGTTCTAGTGGACAAGAGAACTAAAGCTAACTGTGAAGATTAATGTGGTTTGATCTTGAACGTCCTGAGAAATAAAAGTGTTTAAATAAGATAAATAAGAATAAAACTACATCTGATCCAGGACAGTTATCTGCAGCAGCATCCAGACGTTAGATCCACGTATCTGAGTGCAGGACGCCTCCCACCGGCTCCCTCCACAGCAGCCTAATGATGACCCTCGACACTCTCCACTGAGAGGTCAGAGGTCAGAGGTCAACATCAGAGACAGGGAGGGAAGAGAAGTAGTGGAGAGGAAGCACGGGTCTAAGAAGGTTAGACTGAAACCTCCAAGAACAAGAGAGTTTATGATCAGATTAAAACATCTGGATGGAGGGGCAGAGGTGGTGGTAACCATGGTAACCTTCACTAATCATCATCAGGTTGAGGGCTGAAACATGGAGGTAGAAAAACAAGATGGACCAAGATGGAAGCCATGTGGATAGAGACGATGGAGACGTGGAGACATCTTGGTCGTCTTCTAAGACTCTACACATTCAGGACTGGAGGAAGACATGGAGGAGGACATGGAGGAGGAGGACATGGAGGAAGACATGGAGGAGGAGGACATGGAGGAGGAGGACATGGAGGAGGAGGAGATGGAGGAGGAGATGGAGGAGGAGATGGAGGAGGAGATACTTCTGCTACTCCTTCTTCTCCTCATTCTCTCTTCTTCTTCATCTTCTTCTACTCTACACATTCAGGACTGGAGACAAAGATGGAGGAGGACATAGCTTTTCTTCCTTTGTCCTCCTCCTCTGTTTTTTTCTTCTCCATCTCTTCTTCGTCTCCCCCTCCTTCTTCTCCTCTTCCTCTTCACCTTCACCTTCACCCCTCCTTCTCCTTCTTCTTCCCCTGCCCTTCTACTTCTCATCTTCTTCTCCTCCTCTTCCACATCCTTCCTCCATCTCCTCCTCCTTCTACTTTCTTTCTTCTTTTTCTTTCTTCTTCTCTTTCTCCTCATTCTCTCTCTTCTTCTCCTCCTTCTTCATGTGAATCCACGTGGACAGACGTGGAGACATCTTGGTCGTCTTCTAAGACTGTAGACATTCAGGACTGGAGGACATACTACTACTCTTTCTTCTTCTTCTCATTCTTCTCATTCTTTTTACCCTCCTCTGATTCTTCTTCTCCTCTTTATTTTTCTGTATTCCCTCTCCTCGTTCTCCACCTTCTTCTTCTTCTTCTTCTTCTTCTTCTCTCGTTTGAAAAGATGAACCAAGCTGGAATCCACGTGGACAGCAATGTTGGAGACGTGGAGACATCTCAGTCTTCTTCTTCTTCTTCTTCTTCTTCTTCTACTCTGTTGGTTCAGTTGTTGGACAGAAGATTCAGGACAGATTTGACTGAAGAGAAACAAAAATCAACAGTTAAAATAAAAACCGAGGACAAGGAGTAAATTCTCTGAAATTGTCGCCAGAAAATAAAGAAAAACAAAACTCTTGACACTTCTAAAAAAACAAAAAAACATCTTTCTCTCTCACAGAATTATCTCCATTTCTCTTCAACTCCCTCGTCTCCCACCTTCATAAAAAAAAATCCTCCACCTCTCCTCCTGCCCAGACTTTGCTGCTTCTAAAAATAAGTGTTTTTCCGGCCTCCCCCTCTTCCTCCCCCTCTTCCTCCCCCTCTTCCTCCCTCCCTCCTCCTCCTCCATCCTTAACCTCGTCCTGGTCTGCAGCTGATCTTCCTCAGCCGGACCCTCAGGTACCAGGGTAACCGGACGCCGAGGCCGAGGCATGCATCACTGTCAGGCTAAATGTAGAATCAGCATTTCTGGGGCCCGCCAAAAAAAAAAAACAACCCGTCCGGGCCTAACCCCGTACCTGGTCAGACCAGAGCAGACGCCGCGGCCCCCGGTATCGATTTCTTCCTGCGACGGCAGAAACAAAGAGACTTTCTCTTCTTACATGATATATCATAATCACATCATTTGTAGCTTTGAGTTCACAGATGTAGGAGAGAGAGAGAGAGAGAGAGAGAGACCTAGATAAAGAGGGCTGGTCTGTCCCAGGATGAAAAACCTAATTGCAGCATCTTTGAATTTTCTCTCACAGCTTCTTCCTCAGATTCAGTTAGAACTAAAACCTCAGAGGAAGCAGACTGAAGGATCTCAGATAATTATTTAGTTTTAGTTCGTTAATAAACGCTCTGTATCACTCTGAGGAGAAGGAGGATCAGGTCAAACAGGTCCAGGTGTGAACACTGATCTGGTGTCAGTCCACATGTGGAGGTGGTCTGGGACACATGTGACCTCCTTCCTTTGGTAGTGTGAACACACAATGAGTCCTGGGTCACATTAAAGACCACCTACTCAACAGGGCTGATCTGAGGAAGAGGAGTTTAACTCCTTCATTCAACCACTAGTAGAAATGATCACATGAATCAGTGATGTCTGTTCATTAGTAATGAGAGACTTTTAAAAGATTCTGAGAACCAAACTAAACTAGAAACTAATCTGAACTAGAATCAACTCAGGAGAGACATTACTCTGAGGATGGATTCCTTCCTTCTTTCCTTCTTTCCTTCCTTCTTAGCTTCCTCCCCTCCTCTCTTCCCTTCATTCCAACTTTTCCTCCTTCCTTCCTTGTTTCCTTTCTCACCTCCTTCCCTCCCTATAGTTCCCTCTGTCCTTCCATCTTTACTCCCCTTCTTTCTTTCCTTCCTTCCTCCTCTCTTCATTCCTTCCTTCCATCCTTCCTGGTTTCCTTTCTTACCTTCTTCCATCTTTGTTTCCTTCCCTCCTTCATTACATTGATCCATTCATCCTTCTTTCTATCTTTTTTATTTCTTCCTTCCTCCCTTCCCTCATTTCAACTTTTCCTCCTTCCTTCACTGTTTCTTTTCTTACCTCCTTCCCTCCATCCTTTCATCTTTACTTCCCTTCCTTCTTTCCTTCCCCCTCCCTTCATTCCATCCTTCCTGGTTTCCTTTCTTACCGACTTCCTTCCTTCCTTCCTCTCTTCCTTCCTTTCTTCTTTCCTTCCTTCCTTCTTGCTTTCCTTCCTTCCTTTCTTCCTTCCTTCATTCCTTCCTTCCTTCCTTCCTTCCTTCCCTCACCAGAGACCTGGTTCCTCTGAGGATGAAGCTTCCAGGGTTCAGGTCTAATCTGAGTCTTCATCTCATTAATAAATCAGATCTTAACATGTGAGAGTCTTTCCATCTTGTTCCAACATCTGGATCATGTCTCCAAGTCAACAAGCAGCTGTTGATGGTTCTGATCCAGCGGTAGGTAGAGATCCATTAGAGACAGCAGCTGCTACAATATTCTACTGACCACATGATGGCGCTGCTGATTTACAGACACACAAACTGAGATCAGATCTCAAGTGCTGGCTGGGGACGCATGTGGAGACACATTTAGATTAAGACCAGGTGGAGACACAGGGACGTAGAGATGTTACGTTCAGGTGTCAATCTTCTTAAACTTCTCTCTTCATGTTGTTTTGTGGTCGCTGCTAAATGTCCGTCTAAACTTTCACCAGAGAATGAGCTCAAACTGTTAAATAACTAGAACAAACACTGAGAACTGGACCAGAGTTGGATTCCAACGTTGTGCAAACGCATCCAGAGAGAAAGCCCTGGAGGTTTTAGTTCTACTGGAGCTCTCCTGTGGTTAGTCGTCCTCAGAGAAAACCCAGAACTGTTTGGTTTGCAACTTTCTGTGTCCAGACAAAGTGTGAGACCACAGCTTTATTATCTTCACAGGCTCCCAACCCTCAGCTCCATCATCATCCGTTCAGAGGAGGTCTCATTTTCTCCACGTTGAAGCTGCAGCTTTTAGTTTTGTTAAATGAGACTCAGATGAATTTGTTGTTGTGTTTCTGCCGTCGGTTTAAAATCTGCAGCTTCTTGTTTTAACGTCTCAAAGATAAAACACTGAAAATTCTTCCCAGGATTATTTTAACGTCACCCCGATGGGTTCAGCTGTGTGGAAATGATCCTGAGAACAACTTTACAGATGTGTGTGTTTTAAAGTTATTTTAATGCATCACACTAAACACACACACACACACACACACACACGGATCGGTCTTTTGGCCGGTGTGTCATGCTCAGGAATATGATGGATGGTTTCCAAACAAAAACCGAGTTTGAGGAGCGAGCAGCAGAGAGACTAGGAGCCGATGATGGATGGATCAGTCAGCTGCATCGCCTCCTCCTCCTCCTCCTCCTCCTCCTCCTCGCTGTAGCACAACACAACGTACCACCATTAAAAAAAAAAAAAAATCTAGAGTTTTGGCAGAATATACAGAAAATTACCTCACGCTGACTTTTTAAAATAACAGACTCCAGGTCCTGTGTGGTGTGTTTACTGTACGACGGCAAGCGTGAAAATTTAATTTCCGTCCGGGTGACAGACACCAAGAAACCCCCCCCCAGGAAGCGTTAAAGTTGAGCTTTAACGTGGATGTTTACAGTGAAACACGTGAACTCCTGAGGAGGCGGGACGTCCCGCTGCTCTGCAGACGCAGCTTTAATGGAGGCTGAAGTGTTTTTACTGCAGATACGGTGCAGACACAGAGAGGCTTCAGTCCTTAGACAAACACTCACATGTTTGTTGAGTCGCTTTTAGAGCCAGTAAATGACAAGCGAGGCAGTAAAGCTCTAGACATGTGGACACAGATGAAATTATTCATCAAATAAATTATCGTTAAAATGAAGCTTTTAAACTGTTAAAAATATACTTTAAATATCTGATCTACTGCTGCCTTCAAGACACGCTACAGGTTCAGAATAAAGTTTTAAATGTGAATCTGGTCTCACCTGGTCTCACCTGGTCTCACCTGTCCATCCACCTGGTCTTAATCTAAATGTGTCTCCACATGCGTCCCCAGCCAGTACTTGAGATCTGATCTCAGTTTGTGTGTCTGTAAATCAGCAGCGCCATCATGTGGTCAGTAGAATATTGTACCAGCTGCTGTCTCTAATGGATCTCTACCTACCGCTGGATCAGAACCATCAACAGCTGCTGGTTGACTTGGAGACATGATCCAGATGTTGGAACAAGATGGAAAGACTCTCACATGTTAAGATCTGATTTATTTATGATGGTAGTTATTTTAGAGAAGGAAGGAAGGAAGGGATTGAAGAAGGAAGGAAGGAGGGACGTAGAGAGGGAAGGAAGGAAGGAAGGAAACAAGGAAAGAAAGAGGAAAGTTTGAATGAGGGAAGGGAGGAGGGGAGGAAGCTAGAAAGGAAGGAAGGAAGGAACAAAGGAGGGGAGGTGGGGAAGAGGGGAGGAAGAAAGGAGGGAGGGAGGAAGGTAGGAAGGAAGGAAGGATGGATGAAAGGAAACAAGGAAAGGAAAAGTTGGGAATGAGAGAAGGGAGGAGGGGAGGAGGGGAAGAGGGAAGGAAGGAAGGAAACGAGAAAGGAAGCAAGGAAGGAAAGAAGGAAGGAAAGAATGAAGGAAAGAATGAAGAGGGGAGGAAGGAAATAGAGGGAGGGAGGAAGGTAGGAAGCAAGAAAGGAAACAAGGAAGGAAGGAGGGAAGGAGTGGAGGAGGGGAGGGGGTAAGGAATAAAGGGAGTGAGGAAGATAGGAAGGAAGGAAAGAAGGAAGGAAGTCGGTAAGAAAGGAAACCAGGAAGGATGGAATGAAGGGAGGGAGGTAAAGATGTAAGGATGGAGGGAAGGAGGAAAGGAAACAATGAAGGAAGGAGGAAAAGTTGAAATGATGGAAGGGAGGAAGGAAGAAAGAAAAAAGAAAGAAAGAAGGATGGATGGAATGAAGAAGGGAAGGAAAAAAAGATGGAAGAAGGTAAGAAAGGAAACCAGGAAGGATGGAAGGAGAGAAAGAAGGGAAGTAAAGATGGGAGGACAGAGGGAACTATAGGGAGGAAAGGAGGTGAGAAAGGAAACAAGGAAGGAAGGAGGAAAAGTTGGAATGAAGGGAAGAGAGGAGGGGAGGGAGCTAGGAAGGAAGGAAAGAAGGAATGAAGGATTAGTTTCTAGTTTAGTTTGGTTCTCAGCTCCAAGACCAGAATCTTTTAAAAGGCTCTCATTACTAATGAACAGACATCACTGATTCATGTGATCATTTCTACTAGTGGTTGAATGAAGGAGTTAAACTCCTCTTCCTCAGATCAGCCCTGTTGAGTAGGTGGTCTTTAATGTGACCCAGGACTCATTGTGTGTTCAGACGTTGTTCTGAAGCTGAGAATATTAGATGTAATACAGAATGAAGGAGAACATGAAGGAAACCCAGAGGAACACTGACGACTTAAAGAAAATAGAATTTAACATTTTAGAGACGGACACAAAACATTTAAGAGAAGTTCTCAAAATTGTCGTCAGAAGCAAATAAAAAAAGTAAATAAACACATCTCCACCTCATGGCCCGTTCACCAGGAGTCATAAACCTTCAAAGTTAACTGAACCCTTGAACCACTAAGAGTTGGTGTGTGTGGGCTCTGAAATCAGAAATGTCATTAGCAGCGCGGCCTAAACCCAGATGAACTCTGGGTAATTCCTGTCACAGAGCGTCGGGGGAAAACACATTTGGTTGTTGAGCAGAGCGACTCGGACTCACTTCATCCGATCGATACGAGCAGATATCCCAGAGCCCCGTGGCGGCTCCCCTCCGAGGCGCCGCCATTTACATTTTGATTCAGGTCCTGGGTGAGGAGACGGTGAGGAGAGGAGGGGAGAGGAGGGAGTCATCAGAATAAGAAAGGTTAACCCTCCTCCTCCTCCTCCTCCTCCTCCTCCTCCTCCTCCATCCACGGTCTGGTCCAGGACATGGAGGCCTTGGCGGCGGCGGCGGCGGCAGCAGGAAGCGTATAGAGATGCCACGCAGCATCAGAGTCAGTTTGCCTTCGTCCTCCCTCCGACGAGTCTGAAGCACTTCTCCTGATCTGTGGCCCGCTGATGGCTTGTCAATATATGGATCACCTCCCCCTCCTCCCCCTCCTCCTCCTCACCCCTCTTTTCTCTAATTCAGTGAAAAAATCTAGTTTTCCATTAGTCGCTGCCCCGCCAACGTTACCCCAAGCTCCTCCACCTGTAATTATTAAAGGCAGATTCCCTGAAAAGCAATCAGCCCCCGCCGCCATTTCTATCTTTGAAATCTTAATAAGCCACAGGCAGAGAGGGGAGGAGAGGGGAGGAGAGGGAGGAGTAACAGGAGGTGAGATGATAGGAGAGGGATGGGTTGAGGGAGGAAGAGGAGGCAACAAGACAAGAAAAAAGAGGAAAAGAGAAAGGATGATGGCACAACAGGAGAGGAAGAGGAAGATGATGAGAAACCAGAGGAAGGTGGAAGGTAAAATGAAAGGGTTTTTTAAAAAGACTCACACACATATCAGAGTGAAACGTCCTTGTCCCTCGGCTGTCCTGGACGTCCAACCAAGAATGTCCTGTTCTCTGATAAAATGCTGGAGAGACTGAAGCAACTGGGCCAGAAGAAGAAGAAGAAGAAGAAGAAGAAGAAGAAGAAGAAGAAGCATCAGTTACATCTGATTTAAACATCATGAATGTAAAGGAAAGATACCTGAGGGGCAGTCAGGCTGTCAGACTGGATGTCGCACCAGTTAATGTCTGGAGGAGGAACGTTTTTCTGGAGTCTCTCTGTTGGGATCTGATTCTGCTCCTGCAAAGATCTGCCGGACCAATCAGATCGTTTAGGGGGCGGGGCTTCATGTAGATGTAGAGTAACAGTAGACATTCAGGTCATCAGAGCACCGTCCTTAAAGAACCAGAGCAAGAGAAACAGGAAGTGATGAAAGTCAGAGGTCGTACACGTGCAAGTACAGAGCAAAAAAACTGAAATAAAACAAGATCCAAAATACAAAGTATATACAAGTTACCACGCCATAAATGTTATAACTGTCCAAAATGTCCGTGGAGAATGTAATAGTACGTCTTCCTAGCTTCTCAGTCTCTTAGCTTTAATATCTAAAGTAAATTCAAACTGTATTTGTAGATTTTGCTTTGATCATTTTTTGTCTTCGTTTGAAAAGTCAACAGCAACAAGTCAACAATTACTTGGATTCTTCCACCGACCGTATATAAAGATGGTGGAACCACCTGTTGCCATGCCAACCTCTCTTTAAAGCAGTCCGTGGGACGGTGAGAGTTGTAAGGAAAATTTTAAAGATAAGTCCAGAGTATAATCCATCATGTCCTTGTAACAGGTGGAGGTAGAGCAGAGCGTAGTATTAATTAAACTAAAACATGCAGTGACTCTGGAGGAAGTGTGGGCGGGGCATCAATATCACGGCTCCACGTGGCTCCGCCCTCAGACCGTACTGATCAGACTCTGGATACAAACTCACAAGATGGCGCCGCCCGTATCCCCGGGAAAATAGAGTCAATGGACAAAAAAGAAGTGGAGCATGTGTGGAGTTGAGTAGAGCTCCCCCTGGTGGCTGGTTGCAGTATAGGTCATAAGCTCCACCCCCTCCATTTTAGTGGGCGGGACTTGGGCCAAACTAACACACTAAAACACACGTCAAATAATTGTTTTTTAAGCATAGTTTCTGTCATTTTAGGTAGTTAATATAATGTTGATGAATGTTCAAGTGTTAATTTTTCTAAGAAGTTTAGTTTTAGTTATTTGACGCTATAGAAACAGGATGTGACGTCATGACGACCACCTGTTGCCATGCCAACCTCTCTTTAAAGCAGTCCGTGGGACGGTGAGAGTTGTAAGGAAAAATTTAAAGATAAGTCCAGTGTATAATCCAACATCTCCTTGTAACAGGTGGAGGTAGAGCAGAGCATAGTATTAATTAAACTAAAACATGCAGTGAGTCTGGAGGAAGTGTGGGCGGGGCATCAATATCACGGCTCCACGTGGCTCCGCCCTCAGACCGTACTGATCAGACTCTGGATACAAACTCACAAGATGGCGCCGCCCGTATCCCCGGGAAAATAGAGTCAGTTTGACCAATGAGAGGAAGTGGAGACGTGGTGTCCATATTTATATACAGTCTATGAGATTGATTCACTTCTGGAGCCACTAGTGGACGTTAAACTTAAATTTTCCGATCCAGAGGTTGACGCTTGTTCATTTTCATGTTTTCATTCATGTTTCCTAGAGGAACATGTCCTCGATGTTGGAGCCACTAGTGGACGTTAGAAGAACTGCAGCCAGCAGCATTCACCTGCTTCATCCAGGTTTCATCACAGACACAAAAGTGGAATAAATGTGACTGATGTAAGTCTCAGAAGATGAAGGAAAAATGGACGTTGGGCTGGAGTGAGCTGGTTTATTTCTCACCTCAACGCTCTGAGAATCATCTCACAACTTCTTCCCTTTTTTTTCTGACTTCACTTCTCCTCCGTGTGGAAAGAGGTGAACTTTACCAAGTGTCCTTTCACATCCTCATCTTGTCAGCGTGGAAAGAGAAAACTTTGATGGAAAAGGTCTCCCTCTCTCTGCGGCGGCCTTCTGAGAAATGAGGGCCTTCACCCCGTTTATTGCTGAGCGGCGGCGTTTTCGAGAACGCCGGGGCCCTGACAGGAAAAGTGTCAGGCCAGTTTCTGACGTGAATTTGCATCCCTCAATGACGGGTGACAGCGCTGAAAGGCCAGGAGAAAACCGGCGCATCGATCCGCTCGTGGAAACTATTCAAAGAAACAGATGAGCTGAAGGAGCAGAGGGCCGCTCATACCTCCCCTCCACCCCTCCATCCCTCCATCCCCACAAACCACTTGCTTTAAAGAACAGAACTTCATTAAATTGTGCCACTCGGTGTTTGTATCAGGAGGAGGAGGAGGAGGAGGAGGAGGAGGAGGTGTGCGGGGGCGTTGAAGGATCAGAGCTTCGCCACAGAAGAGCTATTAACTGGGCTCGGCCATCGCTGCCGTTTCTCCTGCATACGAAAGCAGCAGGTTGTCACGGTGCGTTCCCACGACGACAGCATCAGGACCGCTGCCAGGTAATGAGGGAGCACACACACACACACACACACACTCACACACACACAAACACACACACACTAGATGTACACATACAATCAACCGCACACATACATTAACACACATGTAGACGGAGAATACTGTAAAAAGTAAAAGAGCACGAACACAGAAAAAGAAAAGCAGCAAAACATGAACCCAGAAATAATGAACACATGAAAATAGTCTAAAGTCCAAACTTAAATCACTCACAGTCCAGCTGAGCTAATGAAACACTTCATCTGTCTGTCTATCTATCTGTCTATCTATCTATCTATCTATCTTCAGATACAGTTTGGTCTACACACTCATTCATTCCTATCCTACAAACTAATAGGAGCTTCCGAGCTTCGTAGTCGCCAAGCTAATAGTAACTCTTCCTAGCCTGCTAGCAAACAGTAGTTCTTCCTAATTTCCTAGCATCCCAGCTAATAGTAACCTTGCTTCCCAGCATCTCAGCTAATAGTAGCTCTTCCTAGCCTCCTAGCTAATAATAGGTCTTCCTAGCTTCATACTCTCCCAGCTAATCGTAGCTCTTCCTAGCTTCCTACTCTCCAAGCTAATAACCGTAGCTCTTCCTAGCTTCATACTCTCCCAGCTAATAGTAGCTCTTCCTAGCTTCCTATCCTCCAAGCTAATAGTAGCTCTTCCTAGCTTCATACTCTCCTAGCATACAGTAGCTCTTCCTAACTTCATACTCTCCTAGCTAACAGTAGCTCTTCCTAGCTTCATACTCTCCTAGCTAACAGTAGCTCTTCCTAGCTTCATACTCTCCTAGCTAACAGTAGCTCTTCCTAACTTCATACTCTCCTAGCTAACAGTAGCTCTTCCTAACTTCATACTCTCCTAGCTAACAGTAGCTCTTCCTAGCTTCATACTCTCCTAGCTAATAGTAGCTCTTCCTAGCTTCCTATCCTGCAAAGCTAATAGTAGCTTTTCATAGCCTCCCAGCTAACAGTAGCTCTTCCCGTTTCCTCTTTTGAATAATTAATACAGACCACTGCCACCTGCTGGGATGAAGGAAGGAGGATGTAAATCTATTCACAACCTCAGTGAACACACAGACAAAAATATTTTACATTTTATAATAAGTTGAAGATGACTTCTCTAAAAAAAGAGAAACCTGCACAAACACACACAAACAAACAGACGCCTGGCTGCTCTAACAACGCTAACCGTTCTCTCTCTCACTCTTCAGTTAATTCTTTCTGCTGCTTTGACCTTTCTCCTCCGACAGAAACAAAGAAACTAGCGTCCGCTCGGCTTCACACACACAAATACAGAAGAAACACAAAGTTTACCGACATTTTCCCATCAGAGTCTGAATGCACGAATCTGAAAAATGACTTTCTACGATTTAAAGACACCGATCACATGAGTCCGGATCACTCTCTATCTGGAGTTCAACTGGACAGTCCTCCAACCAATCAGAGACATTTAGTTGTGAACTAATTCAACTCCACGTCTCTCAGATGATGTGTACGACCACTGCTACTCTTCTGTCCATCATCACATTAAGCCCCGTCCCCCAACAGTCTGATTGGCCCAGCAGATTTTGGCAGGAGCAGAATCAATTCTCAACGGAGAGACTCCAGATAAACTTTACCACAGCTCGAGTTTACTACAGATCAACAACACTCTGGGTTTTTTGATGAATTTAAAACTGGTATTTGCATAAAACCTAAATACAGCCTGACATCTTTAGTCCCTTTACTCGAAAATTCAGATTTTACAGAATGCAACTGGAGAGCATTTTCCTTGTTAATTAATGATGGAGACTATTATTTAACCCACTACAACCCATCTGATATAAATCTAAACGTTAATTTCTATGACTGTCACTAGTGTTGACTGAGAATCACTGAGAATCAGCTTCAGTCTGCACATCTTCATCTCCATCTCTTGAGTACAGTGCTCCCTCACCACTTCGCCGTTCACTTTTCACGGACTCACTACTTTGCGGGTTTTTAATTCAAACATATCTAATTTTATATCGTACGGGGAATAATAAGATTAATAAGAGTGTTGGAAGGGTGGTCGCTGCTTCGCGGCTTTTCACTTTAAATGAGGGAACATTGTATTTCTGATGTTTCTTCACTAGAGGGCGCTGTTAGTGGACACACTGAAAATTATATTGGTGGTTGAGATTCAGTCTTCTCGAGACGTGAACATCTGAACAAACTTTGATCAGCTCCATCTCACGGTAAATATATCCAGAGTCAAACTTTATTCCCTCATGGTGGCGATAACTGGGTTAACATCGAGATAAGTTGTCAAGAGAGGCATCTTTCTGTTCAGAAGTCTTTTTCAGTTCTTCTTCTTTTGGGATTCTGTAAGAGCTTATTACTGCCCTCTGCAGGAGGAAGTTCTTTACTAAAACTGCACTTTAGACTCTGCTTGCTTTCCTCCTGATTTCCTAAACTACAATTTGTGCTGAGGTCATAATAAATCTAAAGTTTATAGAAGTGATTCACTTATACATCGTAGGTACGCCTCCTCCCAAAAGAGACGTAACTACGCAAAGACGCATGGACAACCGTGATTGGTCCAAAATGCTCAAAACGTTCACATGAACAAGCACAGAAAGTTCCACAGTGTTCAGCTTCCTACAAACCATCTACTCAGACTTCTTCTGTGAAAGCCAAAAACTTTACAGCATTAAGAGGAATTCACGTGAAGGTGTTGTTAGCATCCTGACTTTTTTTTACAGTGCAGTCTCTGAGCCAGTCGGTCAGCAGCTGTGCAGCGCTGTCACACTTCATCAAAGCTCCATCACCAATGATAATGTGACCCGGCCGACTCAGCACCGCCGCTCCCTGCTGCCCAGAATATTGGCAAGTGTCAGATAGCCAATAGATTTATGTATGCAAATGAGCCCGGTCGATAGCGTCTGCCACAGCCCGAGATCTACAACCAGCGCTGCATCGCCTGGAATATTTCCTGTCAAATAAAATCCAGCGCCGGAGCTGAAGAGAGGGAGAGGAGGGAAAAAAAATAAAAAAAACTTAATATGAAAGGAAAAATGATCTGAAGAAGAAGAGAGGAAAAGTGAAGATATGATGAAGAAGGCTCGCTGTCAAGGAGACGGCAGACGGCCAATCATCAGAGAGAATAAATCAGTGCAGGGCTGTCATTGGTGGAGAGGAGAGAGGTTTTACACAGTTACACATCAAATCACATACGTCAGATATAACACAGGCTCCAGGAAACGAAAATATATTATTTGGAAATTTACATAATCTGGTAAATTAACACATTTAGAAAAGAAATACACGTTGTTTTTACGTGATATTTATCTATTTGTTAATAATGTAATTGAGAAAATAATCACATTTGATAAAATAATATTTTTGACTGCAGGTCTGAATTATTTTTTTTTTTAACATGATTTGATAAAGATATAGAAGATTATTATATTATATTATATTATATTATATTATATTATATTATATAGTTGTTATTACAAAAGGGAATTTAAATATATTACTTACAAATTTACAAAATTACAAAAAAAATAAGATGATATTGACATGATACACATATACATGGTATATCATAGAAAACAGATTTATCTATTTAAATAATAGTCTTAAAAATAGTATTTTTGACAGCAGGCCTGTAAAATAAATAATATTTTTTAACATTGCAGTATAACTGAACAGATGCTGTGACAGATTTAGCATTAAAGCATTGTTTTAATAGATAATTTAACTATAAATAATTATATTCTGCTATTTATTGTACTGTTTTTATGGAAAGAGCAGCAATAGTGAAGGATAAATCAGTTATTTGATAAAATCCCATCATATGTTTAGATAATTCATCAGTATTAGAAGGTATTAATGACTCTGGGTGTGAGGAGCCTCACTCATGTGTCACATATTCTGGTATTAAATAATAAAACTGGTAAAATAACAAAGTTATAAAATGATAATTCCAGCTGACGTGTTATCGTTCAGGTTAAAGATAAGGGAAGCCCAAGGAGAAGGGGTCAGGTGGGCGGAGAAGAGGCGGTGGCATGTCGGGTCGGTTGTCGGCGTGGCAACAGCCACCGTGTCACCGCCTCCCCCGTGGGAACGTCCCGTCAAACGGAAAGGTTGTGCCACATCTGCATAATCATTACCACGGCGACAGAAAGTCATTCTGGGAAACAATCAATGTTGTTTTAAGAGTCCTCTAAAAAAAAAAAAAAAAAAGAACAACAGAAAAGGCGTGAAGTGTTTTAAAGAAGATCTAGTGTCTCGGCCCCGGTGAACGGCAGCGCTGGCAGTTTTACCGGAAGTCTCAGAGGTTTTTAGAGACCAAACTGTTTTTCAGTAGAAACACACCGAGTGAATCAGCTGTGCCAAGAAATACTGCAGAGCTGGACTCATCTGCTGCTGCTTCACATCATAATCCTCGTCTGATGTTTAATCTCTAGAGATGGAAAATTAAACACTTTTTTTTACGGTGTGCTGTATGTCAGACACATAGACTGTATATAAATATGGACAACGTGTCGACACTTCCTTCCTGAAGTGGAAGCGGTTGTCATGAATTGGCATAGTTGAATTATGTCACTTCCTGTTTCTATAGCATCAAATAACTAAAACAAAACTTATCAAAACAACTGACACTTGAACATTCATCAACGTTATATTAACGACCTAAAATGACAGAAACCATCCTTGAAATAAATGATTTGACGTGTATTTTAGTGTTTTAGTTTGGCCCAAGTCCCGCCCACTAACATGGAGGGGGCGGAGCTTATGACCTATACTGCAGCCAGCCACCAGGGGGAGCTCTACTTGATTTAGCTTCACTTTAGAGGATCAGTTCCTCCATCCATCTTTAAGTCTATGGTCAGACAGAACAAATCGTTAAACTTTTCCCAATATAAATGAAGGAAGATGGTCAACAAAATCAAAGCTGACGAGTCTGTGTGCTAAGCTAACTGGCTAAACATGATTAGTCAGAAACTAGAGTGTTTTCTATTCAGCCCATAAAGCAAGTGTAACGTTAACATCCATACAAACTACATGCTGCATAAACGTTATAAGCTAGCCAACTAGAAAGACAGTGATTCCCTAGCTAGCTAGCTAGCTAAATACAGTGATTCCCTAGCTAGCTAGTCAGTGAGGGAATCACTAGCTAGCTAGGGAATCACTGTATTTAGCTTTGCCTAAACTCTAGCCTCTGCAAAAACATCTTTCTGTCAATTCATTCCTCTTCACACAAGTTGATTTTTCTTAGGTTCTGTCAAAGTTCACATGCTAATAAACGCAACAAAACATTTTTACTGTGCGATTAACCTGCACACGTTCTGTTGTTACTATCCAGGCCCAACCCGTCGTTTAGTAAACCAGGAAGTGATCAAAGAAGTTGTACCCTGAAGACTAGCTGGTCCGACTTCCTCCAACCACAAAAAAATGTTCTGGGGTCTCAACGTTAGGAACTGATCGTGCTCCAGGAAAGATCGTTTAAATGAGACGTCTGGAAAAAAAATCTTCTCGACATTGTTTGTCACTGATTTGGATTATTACAATAATAATAACAATAACAACAGACATGTTGATAAGAATATAACAATATAAAGAATGTCCCTTTAAGGAACATTTAGAATAGATTAAGAAAAAAAAATGAGATGCAGTGAGGGTATTTTAGAGAAACTTGTAAGTTTTTCTGTACAGTTTTGATAATTTGCATTATTTTATCATGTCGTAACCATTGTGATATGAGCAGTGGAGTATTTGCAGACATCGTTCCTACTGTTTAGTTTCACCTAAACATATCTGATACTAAAAATACTAAATATATTTATTCCATTAAATGTCAGAAATAAGGGTAATGTCAGAACTTTGTTTGACGTTTTAAAGTGTTTATTTATTGCAGTTGAGGTATATTTATTTGGTAGTGAGGCCTTTTTTTGGTTTATTTTGTTCATGATATTAATCATGATTAAATATTTTAACCTAAAGATGAAGAAAAAGGATTAGAATTTATTGTTCTGAGAGTGGAAAAAGAAAAACAGTAGATGAGAAAGTTAGACAGTGGTGAGAGAAGCAGATAATGAAACTAAAGAGCAAACTGAATTAAAAATAAAAATAACTTCCGGTGTTTGACGTTAACTTTAGTTCAGACCCAGTAAACACTAGAATCACTGTGTAGGAGGTTTTTTAAAAAAAGAAAAGATGAGAAACAAATAGAAATAAAAATGAAACGAGCAGAAGAAGACGACAAGAGGGAAAAAGACAAAATGTGGAAAAGAACAAAAAAGAAAACAAAAAACAAGAGTAGGAGGAGGAAAAGAAAGAGAGGTGAGATGAAAGAACAGATGTGAGATAAAACAGAGGAGATGGAGAGAAGAGACAAAAAGAGGAAGACGAGAGAAGTGAGAAGGAGAGGAAAAGGAAAGTGATGAAGAAGCAGAGGAAGAGGAGGGGAGTGAGGGTCCTCCTCCATCAGCAGATAAGAGGCAGAAATGGATGAATCCCATTGGCCGGCGCCGGCCTCCTCCAGCCTCTTATCTCCTCGCCTTCATCAACTCAGGACACATTTCATAGAAATTTGCGAAATCAGGAAAGCTGTGTATCTGTGTGTCATCTATCACGGAGCGACGGCGCCCATTCATCCTCACGCCTTCACAATAAAAGCCACAACTGACACTTTTGTTTGTTTGTTTGTTTGTTTCTACAGTTCTACTGGACACAGACCTCTGGGTTTGTTGTGTTCAAGGTCAAACTAACTCCAGGAGTTTCCAGATTTGAATCACTCAGCTGATTACATGACGGTTTACTGGAGGAGGAAGAGAAATTAAACATTTACACGTCTGCATGAACATGAGGCCGCAGTAGAAAACAACAATAAAGAAGAACAGGCAACAAACAGCAGGAAGGAAAGTTGATGATGTGTTCAGGTGACGCAAGAGTTTCTGTAATTACCAGTTGTTAATACTGTTGACGTCACAATTTACAGCTTAATATTGAATATAGCCCTAACCTGCTAGCAATAGCGCCTCCTAGCCTCCAGCTAATACTAGCTCTTCCTAGCCTTCTAGCTAATAGTAGCTCTTCTTAGCTTCATAACCTCCCAGCTAATAATGGCTTTAGTTAGCCTCCCAGCTAATAGCAGCTCTTCTTAGCTTCCTAGCATTCCAGCTAACAGTAGCTCTTCCTAGCTTCCAGTTAATGTCCATATTCTCATGTATTTCCCTCTACTGCTTTTCTTTGCTTTTTATTTTATATATATATTACGGTATATTTATCACAACCTGAACGAGTGAGAACCTTCAGTCTTGTATTTTTTCTGCTAGTTTTTGTTGATTATCAACCAGTGAAAGAGTTCAGAGCCGTTTTAGAGTAAAACCTTTGAACTTCTGTGTCGTCTACCTGTGAGTGTTTGTGTTAAACTTTGTATTAAGTCCTCTAAGGTCTGTCCGATGTGTGTGGGTGGGTGTACATGACAAACTGGTCCAATTTCAGGCGTGTCGTTGCTCCAGGCTGATATTTGTCTCGCTGCCGCCGCCACCGCCGCCGCCGTGGTTGTTGTTGTTGTCGTAGTAGTGGGCCTTCCTCCTCCTCCTCCTCCTCCTCCTCCTCGTTTTAGTTTCCTCTCAGATTTGAATCGGCAGTAGGGCCTCGGTCCGTTCCTCCTTCTGACAGCGCAGAAATAATTACAGTACAACCTCCCCCCTCCCTCCCCCTCCCTCCCTACCCCGCCCCGGCTAGCTGTTATATTAGCCCTCTTATCAGGCTGCTGAGGGGGTAGTTGATCAACTAAGGTCACTGTATCCTGACCACAGCACAACAGCTACACCGCCATTTGGAGATATGATAAATAAAAGTCGGTAACAACACTGTTATCTTGCTCCTGAGTGCTTTTTTTTTTTTGTTCCATCCTCTTCCCCCCATCGCTGCTGCTCCTCCAGAGGAAAGAGGAGAAAGTTAAAGCGTCCGACGAAGAGAACATGGAACCCTTAATGATTTAGTGTTAGCCACCAGCAGGAATAATAAATATCTCTGCAGGAGTTTGACGATTTAAGTCGAGATGCTGCACGTTCAGCTGCTTTTTATTTTACTTCCTAACTCCTAGCTCAGATAACACCAGGCCAGCGGTGGAGGGTGGAGGGCGGAGGGTGGAGGGTGGAGGCTGTAAATGCAGCTACATTATTCTAAAAACAGGTCGCAGCAGACAGCGGCGCCGGTGTGAGCGCAGATAATAGATGCACCTACATTATCCTGAAGTGGCGGTGAAAATGGAGGGGTTAGGAGGGTGAGCGGAACAGATGCGCCTACATTATTCTAAAGGCAGATTGATAGCAGCGGAGGGGGGGGGGGGGGGGGG
This sequence comes from Chelon labrosus, assembly GCF_963514085.1. Classification (NCBI taxonomy): domain Eukaryota; kingdom Metazoa; phylum Chordata; class Actinopteri; order Mugiliformes; family Mugilidae; genus Chelon; species Chelon labrosus. The sequence continues at coordinate 29,080,320 of NC_140359.1, forward strand.
GGGGGGCGGGGGTCACGGCGGGGAGGGCAAAAAATAAACACATCTACATTATTCTGGAGTCGCGTGAGAGCGAGAGGTTAGGAAAACAGATGCAGACGCATTATTCTGGAGTCAAAGTGAAATTTTCCGAGGTGGAGGTGAAGCAGGAAAACTGGATGTGCCATCCGTCTTGAGCTAACGTGATAGCGGGAGGTTAAGGATGCTCCTTTACCTACATTACTCTCAACCTGAGAGAGGAACCGTCCTGAACGGGAACGTAAGAAGATCAGAGGATTAATATGAAGGGAACATAAACGAGTCTGACCTACAAACATGTTATCGTAGAAAAATAAAGAATACGTCAAAGAGAAAAACTCACTCCAGCTAAAGCTAAAGCTAAAGCTAATGCTAGCTCACATCTGTAGTGGCGCCTCCACAGATCTGACTAGCAGAGCTAACAGCTGTGAGCCAAAGATTAATAGAGATATAATCAAATCACACACAAATTAATAAATGAATATACGAGTTTTTAACATGATTTACATTTTTTAGCTCCATTAAGACATCACATCATCTACCTGGTCTCACCTGGTCTCACCTGGTCTCACCTGTCCATCTACCTGGTCTTAATCTAAATGTGTCTCCACATGCGTCCCCAGCCAGCACTTGAGATCTGATCTCAGTTTGTGTGTCTGTAAATCAGCAGCGCCATCATGTGGTCAGTAGAATATTGTAGCAGCTGCTGTCTCTAATGGATCTCTACCTACCGCTGGATCAGAACCATCAACAGCTGCTGGTTGACTTGGAGACATGATCCAGATGTTGGAACAAGATGGAAAGACTCTCGCATGTTAAGATCTGATTTATTTATGGAGAGAAGGAAGGAAGGAAGGGAGGGAAGGAAGGACAGACAGAAGGAATGACAGAAGGAGGGAGGAGAGAAGAAAGGAAGGAAGGGAGGAAGGAGGAGGGAAGGAAAGATCTGGATGTCTGAGGTTCCTCATGAACAAAGTAACATGGACCACTGTGCAGGAAGCTTCAGACTGATGTGTGTTAATGATCTAATGTTATTTTCATCAATATGAAACATGAGAACTTTAGGAATAAGACACATTGATGTGCGCTGGTTGTAAATGACGTTTAAATGTTTAAATGACGTTTAAATGTTTAAATGTTTAAATGATGCGCCACGTATTAAAATCAGAGGTGAGGTCTGGAGCTCGTTGAACGCAGCTCTGAGTCTCTTAATAAAGTCAGATGTAAAATTGTGCAGAAAGCTGCAGCGTGAATATGATAAAGACAAAGACAGCTAGTCGATGTAGAGTGACTCTGTCCTGCAGCCTCAGTGTCCTCAGAGCTGACAGGACGCGTCCTGACTCAGACCGGTCTGAGGAGGAGAAACTAGATCTGGATGAGAGACAGACACAGGGACACAGGGACAGAGAGATAGAGGATGGATATGCTGTAATATACAAAGATCATAAGAATCTATATTAATGTCCACAAAATTACAAATTAACTATATTAATAATGGTCTTTCTATTTTTCTATTAATTTTCATGAATTTATTAACTTAATTATGTACTTAAAATAATCCTAATATAAACAACATATTTAGTAAGTCAGTTTATTTTAGAGAAGTTAAAATATGTCTGCCTTAAATTAATAAATATGTGATTAAAATGATCATGTTGAAACTGAATTTGACACGTTCTTCTTCATCCTGTTTTAAAAATCTTTTTATAATAAACTGCTGAAAGCCTGAAATTAAATCTTTTAGTAGATCATACAAATAAATAAATAAATAAATGTATTAAATACTTAATATGCTTAAATATTGCATTCAATAAATTTAGAAAAAATATTAGAATAAATATACTTAGAAAAACGTTCAAATTAATAAAAAATAATTAAATCAGGATTTTCTTTTTGAAACTGAAGTAATTTAACAATGAAATTATAATAAATAAAACTTAATTAATTAATTAATTAATTAATTAATATAGTTGAAAAATTGTTTCTGATGCTAATATGTAAAAAAGATACCTGGAAAAAAATAACTTTAACTTTAAATAATGATTATCTTGTTGAGACGTTTGTTGAAAGAATAAAACCATATATCATCTTATAAAAACTAAAACGCCTAAACTTAAACTAAGTTAAAGTGACGTGTGAACCAATAACCCTCTGATTAAAGCCAGTCCAGCCACAGATCAGATAGATTCCTTTATTGTAATTAAAACGTCTGCGTTGCCGCGCTGCTGCTGGAATGTCACATCAAAACAAAAGATTTTAAAAAAATCTCAGATAAAGCATTTCATCATCTGCAAAATAAATCTCAACCATTGCACATCATTCAGCAGCAAAACAAAGAAGAAGTGGAATCCAACATAGAATAAAATACAAAAAGGAAAAAGGGAAGCAATCACCACAGTGTTAAATGATTCTCAGGAACAAAATCAAAAATACTTCCAGTTCAAAAGGTTTTAGGTTTAATCAAGTAAAAGATGGAAAATATTTCAGATTCTGTGATTCAGGACGTTTGGATTTTACTCTGAAGGTTTAATGTTCTTTCAATAAAACAGAAAAGCAAGAAGAGATTCAGTAGAACGTGCTTTAGTTAGTTAAAGGTTTGGCTCTGCAAACCGATCGCTCTGTCACCTGATTAACTGACTGCCAGCCGAACGCTAACGACGCTCTGAGCTTCACATTTATTCTTCATCTGCAGCATCAGCCAAAAAAATAAAAGATAAAAAATAAAACGCTGAGGACGAGAAGAAGCCGATCCAGTTCAGGTTAAACTGAATTAAAGGTTCTGTTCACACTGAGTCACTCAGAGGAACCAGAGGAACCAGAAGTGTTGCCTTCACTCAACGATCATACAGCAACGGAAAAGAAAAAGGCTCTTGTTTTGAAAGGCGTTTAGAGGAAGTGAGCGCGCTGGACAGGAAGTGACAGGAGGTGACAGGAAGTACAAGACAGGACGAGGACGCAAGAAGATCAGCTTCACAGCTCCAGATCAAAACCAACTCTCCAGAGAATAATTCAACTCTAAAACGTTCAACTACGATTCCCATAATCCACTGCAGCAGGAAAACATCCAATCAGAAAGCATTCAGGAAGTAGTGGAGTGAAGTTGAAGGTGTAGGACTTTAAAAACTTCTGGATCTATTTACTTTTAATTCTTTTAATTTTTTTTTTATAACTCTGATTCCTTGATGCTCATGGGTAATGTAGTTTTTAGAGACAATGTATGGAAGCCCTGTCCCGCCAAGAAAACATGTAGAAGAAAAGAAGTTTAAATCCTTTAACTCAAATATTTATTAAACCGTTTAATCTGTTATTTTCGTGATTTGGTTTTATTTTTATTTGTTTCATGTTTGTTGTTTGTGGTTAATATTTTAAAACCCCTCAATGATTCTTTTTAAAACTACTAAACTGTCAATTAAACTGTGAAAATACAAACTATAATAAAGTTTTACGGAAATATTATGAAAGAATTGATTTGTCCTTTAAAGACTGTCATCAAATCTAAATAACTGAACACTAAACATATTTGGTTCTGACTAGATTTGAGTTTGTCATTAAGAATTTGTAAATTGTTTATATACCGTTTTTAAATGCTAACATGCTAACATGCTAACAGCTTCAGGACAACTTCTCTTTCACCTGTTTCTGTTTTGTCTGCAGTAAAAATTACGCAAAATGTTTTATTAGACGGGAGAGTTGTGTAAAAACAGACAACAAATAACTAACAAATCATTTTAGATCATTTTGTTTTTGTTTTTTGGCGGGACCGGGCTTCCATACCCTCTGAGACTAAACTGATGAAAACAACAGAAGTTTACCTTGAGGTGTGAACGTCGTCTTTGTTGAGATTGTCCGTTAAAAGAAACCTTAAATATAAAAAACCAATTACAATGAAGTGAGTTTCCTCCACCACCTTCACCGTTCACCCGTTCACCCGTTCACCTCGTGTCCCGTCGAGTAAAAGAACCGACACCAGGTTAGAATCTGTGCTGGGTTCAGTTGAGACTCAATCTGAGAGATTACAGACGGAACGTCAACTTCAGACGCTGTAGATTGAGACAGTCAACTAACTTCTTAAATTCCCACAGCATTGATGGGACATGAACGCAGCACAGAGGTCAGACAAAATAAAAAACAAACAAAAAGAGGAAATGAAAATGAATTTGGTAGGTTTTTTTTTGTTTTGTTTTTTATAATTTCAGAAAAGTCACTCTGAGCTGATTGGCTGCCACACGTCTCTTCTTCTTCTTCACTCTGGCTTCAACAGGAGGAGGAGGAGGGAGATCCAGGGAGACAGGTGCATTGTGGGTAGTGTAGTTTGACGGGAGTCTGTTGTGTGACTCTACGAGATGGCCTTGGCCTCGGGTAAGAAGGCCTCCCAGTATTTTATCAGCTGCAGGAGAAAAAGAGAAAATGATCAAATGAAAATGAGTTTTATTTAAACGTTTAGATGTAAAATATGACGTAAACAGAAATAACAACAAACTATTCGAAAAGTCAGCTTCTGATGATTAAATTAAAGTTTAATACTTTATAGCTGGAGAAAAACAAGCCACTGATACTGAACCAAGAGTCTAAACCAATGAATTAGTGAATAATAACGATGGTGATGTTTACCTGTTGTTGTGTCTGAACCAGAGACTCCAGGTATTTAATTATGATCGTTTTAAAGTCCTTCACTCTCTCTTTCTGTTGACAAATGAAAATAACATTTTTCTTGAGCATCATTTCATTTATTTTAAAGTAAATTCATCCCGCCTCTCCTCTCTCCAGCCTCCGTCATGTCTCCTCACCTCAAACCGGCTGACTTCTTTGCGGATGGTTTTGGAGATTTGCTCAAAGTCTCTCTCGCCCTGCTGGACCTTCCCCTCCAGCTGGAACACACACATCAAACCACAGGAAGAGCATAAACATGAGATCATCCTTTAATATGTTTCAGTCATGGAAGGAGACCGGAACGTCTTCTGTACTTTAATTAAGACTTTTAAAGGTGTCAGACTTATGAGCACCAGTTTATATGAACCAGAATAAAATCTTAGACCAGATCCACCTAAACCTCGTCCTGTTGACTCACACGGCTCAAAACATGGCAGCTATGAAGTTGCCAAACAAATACAAGAGGAACAAACCGTTTAGTTGTCCACAGATGTAATGTCTGTAGGTTAAACAGTTAACACCGTATCTGCTCATCTCTAACACTGATATATAAATAATCTTGTTACCCAAGGAGCTGAATCCATTAAAGTGGCTGGACTTAACTGAGGAACAGTAAAATAAAGTTTTAAAGGTGTAAGTTGATATTTGTAGTTTAGATGAAGGTGATTAATTAATTAATTAATTAATTAGTTATTGACTGAACTACAACAACAACAGCCTGGTTAAATGAGTCTTTAAAGGCTGAATTAATGGTGGAATTTAATCTGCTCGTTATGTGAAGTTGTCCAAGAGAAAAAAATTAAATTAAAAACTTAAAAATAAAACACCAAAGCTGAACAAAGCTACGCTCTATTATTATATATTATAAGCGGCGTGCATGCAAGTCAACAGTTAGATCTAGATCCATGATTCCCAACCTCTACAGTCAGATTCAACACAGGTATGATGAAAAGTACTAAACTGATGACTGCAAAGTGTTTTTAGCTGCTAACTGTTTATCCATGACGTGTAGGCTATAATGTTTACCTATTTATTACTTTAAGCAAACTATAAATTACTTTTAGCTAAACCTTATATCCAGAACATTTAGCTAGCCATTGCTATTAGCTAGCTATGTATACACAAAATTTAGCAGGGTATTTTTTCTGAGCTAATCCTCTATGATTTTAGCTAGGTGTTATCTAGCTAACTCTATATGGCTTTAGCTTGGCACTACGTTTGGCTAACCATATAGCCATGACTTTTAGCTAAGTATTATTTTTTAGCTAATCCTATATCCATGCATTTTAACTGGGTATTACTTCTAGTTAACCATTTATCCAGGATATTTAGCTAGACATAACTTTTAGCTAACCAATTTATACATGACTTTTAGCTAAGTATTACTTTTAGCTATACATGACTTTTGCTATGCTGCTATGTATTACTTTGTTAGCTAAAAGTAATACCTAGCCAAAAGTCATGTATAAATTAAAGCTAACCAGAGTTTTAGCAAGCTATTACTTTAGCTAACTGTTTTGGCTAGGTATTACATGTAGCTAACACTGTAGCCATGACTTTTACCTGGGTGTTTATTTTAGCTATCCATTTATCTATTATCTTTTACTATAATTTTTAACCATTTATCCATGAGGATTTATTTATTTATTTATTCTTATTTCTTCTCCAGTCCATTTACCTTTAAATCCAGATTAAACATTTTCCACTGGGTTACAAAGACGATGTGTTGGGAATCATTGGATTACATAATCTACATTGTCACATGAAAGAGTTTGTCTTTTATTTTATTTTAAGCTTTAAAATCAAATTTGTTTCCTAAGAGAGAAATTTCAACTTTGACCCTCAGGAATTTATCTGCGGATTTAAATGCAAGAAGATTTCATCAACACTGACAAACTAATTCATGTAACTCTGCACAGTTTGGCAGAGGGAACGCTAACACAACACAAGAACCAAACAAACACATGAGGCCGTGATGATGATCCAACAGAACGATGACAAACATGAGAACTAAACGGTACGATGGGGCAAATAAAAGGTGGGAATCAGGCGGGTGGACACGGAGCTGGAGACAAGACGTACAGAAACACAGGGCAGGTCCTACCTCCTCAATCTCCTGGTTGCGGGAAGGCATGGCAGGGAAAATGCAACAAAATTTTAAAGAGGCTGGAAAAAAAACATTCAGAGCTTCCAAAATCATAGAGGAAGATCCAGAGACATGAGCAAAGACTGAGGAGAAACAAAACCACTGAAGGGAAAGAAAGTCCTCCCTCAAAAACCAAACACTGAGAATAGAGAAGCAGCTGGAGATGTTCTGCAGATGTTCTACAGATGTTCTACAGATGTTTTACAGAATACTAAATATTAATTTAAAAATGTACAGTAATATTTGCTGTGACACAAGTTCAGTGATGAGATATTTACTATCTACAATCAACACGTTAGATTAATAAAAGTCAGGAAGCTAAAGGGACATTTATGAGAGGGATGACTCCAGTATGGAGCTGGAGTCGGGACAAGGTTAGCTTAGCTTAGCATAAGCCTGAAAACAGATTTTCATTCTTTCTTATATTTGGTTTTTAATAAAGAGGGCAAGTCTTGGTACTTAGGGTTACAATCTTTTCCAGAAAGCTTTGTCACTTCTGTCCAGGAACCTTCCCAGGTGTAAAGGTTCTTCAGGTCAGAGCCTCCAGGGAGATTAAACCAAATTATCTTCACTAATGTATGAAAGTGAGAAAGTCTCAAATTCCACCAACAGATAGTCTCCAACGTTTCCACTAAAAATGGGAACTGATGTCCAGGAACTTGCAAAGGAACAAAGAGATTCCTTCAAAGGTTCCTTGTCTAAAGCGCTGGGATGAACTGTTGAGCTCTAGTCAGCTGACACTTCAAAAAGTAAAAGTATATTCCTTCCTTCAAGGCTAAGAAAAGATGTAAATAAAAGACGTCAGGTAGAGCTTCACACTGCAGATTGGCGTCTCAAGAACACTAAGTTTAAGTTCCTATCTTCCTCTGCAGAAAAGCTGAACCACGTCTGGAGTTTGACTTTGGATTTCTTCTGCAGATCAACAATCAAATAAAGTTGTCTGTAGTTGCACAACTTCTTGTAAAATGTCTGTAACTTCTCCCTGAAACCTCAGCCTAGAAATACTGAGGAGTCTGTTAATTGTCTTTAAATGACAAAATATGACATAAAATGTCTGAAAACAAACGTGATGCGTCTGTTAATGAAGGAAACAAAGAATAATTCTGCAAAATTGCAAAAATAAACAAATAAATAATTAAATGATGCAAACCCAGTGAGTCAAAGAGCTTTTTGACTTTGATTATTTGGGAACAAATTGAAAGTTTGATGCAGATTTTAAAATGAAAACTGATGCAACATTAACATTTTAAATAAAATAATTTTAGAAAAATAAAATCCAGTGAGAGACTGACTGCTGTAGCTGTTTGTCGCCCACAGGGGGCAGCGGAGGTTAATAATCTGACAACACTGACTGAAATGAAGCCAATTAAACACTTTCCTGTTTCATTTACTGAGTCACAGAGACATGAAACCAGACTCTTGCTCTCTCTGGAAATAAAGCTTAATGATGAAGTCATGGTGATGAAGTTAAAACAATATAAATACAAACAACACACTGTATAACATGAAGCAGAGTGAAGGTCAGTTCCCTCCTCATCCTCTGACCAGCATCAGGCTGCACAACCGTTCATTCAACATTTAATCCAAAGGTTTCCGTCTGAATCCTTTCATAAAAAGATATTTAAGTTAACAAAGGTCATATGTGTCACTTTATACTTATTAATCCATTAATTAAGAAGGATGCAGAGGTATAACTTTTTTGTTTTAGAGTCTAAAACCAAAACAAATCTCACAAGACTGGTTTCACACGACAGAATTAGTCGACTTCTGACGGAGATCCAGAACATGACAGAAGCTCTAAGTCTGAGAGCAGAGTCAGGATTTAAAAAGTCTGACGACATAAACGATGAGCAACTAGAAGGAGAAGATGGAGGAGACGCCACAAACCTCTGGAACCAATGACGACATCAGATTCTCTTTAATAACTAAATGAACTTGTTTTGAAACGGAAATATCTAATATATAAGTAAACTGATTAGAGGTGTCCTAAGGTTAAATGTCCTTGAGTTGGTCCCTTGTGTCTTCCTAAAGTCTTTCCTTGTCTTCGCTGTCTCCAGGAAACTTTTCTCTTCTTTTAAACGTTCAGTGTTTGTTGTTGTTGTTTGGGTGCAGCCTTTGACTGAGTGGACTCCATGGATTCTGTTTAGATGATCAACTACTACCACCTCACTACACATCCAAACCAGACGGTTTAAATGTTAGAATCTGTGTAACGAGATGAGATGCATGAGATGTAAACACTGGGTAAATAACAATTTCAGGAGGAGGAGGAGGAGGAGGAGGAGGAGGTCTTCTTCTTCTTCTTCTTCTTCTTCCTCCTCCAGCAGCAGCAGCAGCAGCAGTAATGTGAAGTAAAACTCTGTCTCTCTGTGTTTTCTGTTGCTGCTATCAAGGCGTGAACCAAAACCCCGACTCCTGACAGGCAGCGGTAAAAAAAATAAAATAAAAAAGAAAAGAAACGCTCGTCGGCTCCAAATAAATCTTGGTTGTAACTCTACTGCGATCTGTCCTCGTCTGAAGCTTCTGACAGCCTCACCCGCCTCCCTCTCTCCCCCAAAAAAACTCCCCCGTTCGCCTCCTAAAACCCCACATCTGACAGCTGCTGGGCTCTAATGCGTAGACCCCCGACCACGCCGCCTCCCTCCGCCTCCCCCACTGAGCGAGTGTGAATCCTGACAGACGGCGCTGAGGGTGAATTTGTGCAGTGACAGCTTCAACAGACTCTCTAATAAAATACTTTTCTACTCTGGTTTGTCGTCCTGAAAAAAACAAAAGAAAAAGTTTTCACATGACTGAACCGTGAAGGTGCGTTTGTTTTACACAACTGGACAAACCGACAGCAGCAGAGAGGAGAATCATGCCATGCTGAGCCAAGCTGAGACATGCTGAGCCATGCTGAGCCATGCTGAGCCATGCTACGTCATGCTCAGTATTCACATGTTATTAACTAATTATTCTAAAAGAGTTTGCGTAAAATAATTTTTAAAATGACCGGATCGATATCAAGCTCCGAACAAAACCAAAACCATGTCCCTGTAGCGTCAAAACGTCTTCTTCTTCTTCTTCTGTTTTAATGGTGGTTGGTTAACGTCAAAGCTGCAAATGATCACAGAAGAAGAACCAGAATCCTCCAGAAGGTGGAGGTAGAGCAGAGCGTAGTATTAATTAAACTAAAACATGAGTGAGTCTGGATGAAGTGTGGGCGGGGCATCAATATCACGGCTCCACGTGGCTCCGCCCTCAGACCGTACTGATCAGACTCTAGCTACAAACTCACAAGATGGCGCCGCCCGTATCCCCGGGAAAATAGAGTCAGTTTGACCAATGAGAGGAAGAGGAGACGTGGTGTCCATATTTATATACAGACTATGCTCTAACCATGTCTGCTGTGTAAAATGAAGGTCGTCCTCTGTTAGTCAGTAACTAGTGTGATGTGGATGTGTGGTGAGGTGGTAGTAGTTGATCATCTAAACAGAATCCATGGAGTCCACTCAGTCAAAGGCTGCACCCAAACAACAACAACAAACACTGAACGTTTAAAAGAAGAGAAAAGTTTCCTGGAGACAGCGTCAAGGAGAAACATCTTCCAGAGAGGGTTAGGGAGTTTATGGCAGCGTTGGATGACCAGAACATTTCTGGAGTAGAGAACACAAGGTACCAGCTACCCTCTCCACACTACATTAACTTTGACTGAAAGATTTATTGGACTGAATCCAGTCCACTCTAGGAGAAGACAAGGAAGACAAGGACAGACTTTAGGAAGCTACAGGAGACCAACTCTAGGAGAAGACAAGGAAGACAAGGACAGACTTTAGGAAGCTACAGGAGACCAACTCTAGGAGAAGACAAGGAAGACAAGGACAGACTTTAGGAAGACACAGGAGACCAACTCTAGGAGAAGACAAGGAAGACAAGGACAGACTTTAGGAAGACACAGGAGACCAACTCTAGGAGAAGACAAGGAAGACAAGGACAGACTTTAGGAAGACACAGGAGACCAACTCTAGGAGAAGACAAGGAAGACAAGGAAGACAAGGACAGACTTTAGGAAGACACAGGAGACCAACTCTAGGAGAAGACAAGGAAGACAAGGACAGACTTTAGGAAGCTACAGGAGACCAACTCTAGGAGAAGACAAGGAAGACAAGGACAGACTTTAGGAAGACACAGGAGACCAACTCTAGGAGAAGACGAGGAAGACAAGGACAGACTTTAGGAAGCTACAGGAGACCAACTCTAGGAGAAGACAAGGAAGACAAGGACAGACTTTAGGAAGCTACAGGAGACCAACTCTAGGAGAAGACAAGGAAGACAAGGACAGACTTCAGGAAGCTACAGGAGACCAACTCTAGGAGAAGACAAGGAAGACAAGGACAGACTTCAGGAAGCTACAGGAGACCAACTCTAGGACATTTAGTATCAGAGAGGGACGTCTTAGTCTCTAGACTTTTTGCTGTATTTGCTGGTTTGGTTCATTACAGTTTGTTCCTGTCAGTAGGAGACAGCAGAGACAGGTGATGACTACTCAGTGATGACTCTGGTCCTGGACGTGTCCCTCTTACCTCCTTGATCTCGTCCTTGGCCTGCTGCAGCTTGTCTGGTTTGTTGGTGAACTGTAGTTTGGCTTCAGCTTCTCGTTTCTTCTGCAGCAGCATCTGACTGTCCTGCCACTTCTGCCACGTCTTCATCCGATGGTCAAACACACCCTGAACACACACACACACACACACACACACACACACACACACACAACTGGTAAATTTATTTAATTTAATTTAATTTAATCTTTACTATACGCGGCTGTAATGCTGCACATTTCATCACTCTGGGATACATTAAAAAATTATCTTATCTTAAAACAACATCTACAGTTTTTTGAATTGACTTAAATCTACACAGAAATCTAATACCCATTAAAAATAAATAAATAAATGTTATTACTGAGATATTTTTAAATATTTAAAAGCAAAATTCACCATAAACTGGTAAAAAGATTAAATAATAAATGTATCAATTAATTTGTAAAAGTTATTTGTAGATTATTTTATATTAATGATTCCTTCAGAAGCCTCTAACATATTATATATTTAAATATTAAATATTTTTTAAACATTGAATCTGTGACATGATGTGAGTGCATCCTTAGTTATTTTTATTTTATTTTTTATTTTATTTTATTAAATTTAAATAAACAACTATATTTAAGAAATTCTTAATTAGAAGTATGATATATAAAACACATAATATAAAAATGTCATAAAAGTTAAGGAATTTTATCGTAAATGTAATATTTCCTCATATTAAAACTAAACCAAATATTAATTATTAATCATTTGTAATAATATAATTAACATGAGTCAGACCTGTTTAAGGTGAATACATTCATTTGATTTAAGGTCCTAGTCTTTGATAAAACTTATTTCTCTCTCTCATGTATCTGACTGTTGAAGGCTAAAGGTCAAAGGTCACAGCCAGGCGTACCTTGACGGCGGTGATCAGACGGACGTAGTCTCCCAGCAGCTCAGAGAACAGGTGGAAGTCTGCGTTGGCCTGGTCCTGGTGCAGCTGGTCGATCTTCTCCTCCACCTCGGCCAGCTGGGACAGGGCCCGGGACAGAGCCGTGTGGTCCTCGCTGTTCCCCAGCATGGCCGCCGACTTGGCGAACTGAGCCGTGTTGACGGAGAGCTCTGGAGAGACGGGACGGAGGATAGAAGACGTTACAGATCTGATCGGACCGCTGCAGCCCCACAGAATCCAGACCGGTCTGGAGACTCTCTGCTGGGACGTACCTTTCCTGTGACAGACCAGAGACTCGACGCTGATGTGAAGTTTCCTCAGCTGGACGTCCAGATTCTCAAAGTGCTGCTGCTTCTCCTCGAACCACTGAAACAAACACAGACGTCATCATTCAGACACAGTCTTCCCCCATTCTTTCCTTCCTTCCTTCTCCCTCTATTTCATTAATTATTACTTAACTATGAAAGTGTTTTAACGTGTTTTCACCATTAACTACTTGGGTAGACTGTTGCCATGGCAACAAACTCATTCTTATCATTTTACAATAACCTCGTCACATGATAACTGGTTTAAAGTCAGTTCTTCCCAAACACTGAAGAATTTGTTGGTTTCTGTCACGTGTTGATGAGAAAGACAAACAGGACTTCCTGGACAAATATCTGTACTTTCAAAATAAAAGACCTAATTTCACAATAAATCAGTAAAAACATGGATTTTATGTCGCTGACGTTTAGTAAAACTGAGATCCTCCTCCTTCCTCCCCTCTTATCTCCCCCCATCTCCTCCTCCCTCCCTCCTCCACTCACGGCGTCTGACTCGTTCATCTTGATGGTCATCTTGTTGACGGCGTCGGCCGCTTTGTTGACCATCCGCAGGAGTCCAGCGCTGCTCAGAGCCTGAGTGCTGACGGCCCGCGGCAACTAGACGAGAGACGGAGACGGACAGAGACAGAGAGACAGAGACATAGAGACAGAATCAGTCACTTCCTGTTTCTCACCTTCTGTTCATTTCACATCTTCTCTGTTTTCTCTCCTGGTTCATCTTCTTCCACCTTCATCATCATCTTTCTCTTCACTTCCTTTAGTTTCTTTCTAGTCATTAATTTATTCCTTTCTTCCCCTACTCATTCCCTTCTTTTTTCTTCTGCACTGTAATTGTCTTCTTCCACCTCCATGCTTCATCTTTCTTCACCTCCTTTCTTTTCTTTCTTTCTTTCTTTCTTTCTTTCTTTCTCTTTCCCTCCATCTCTCGGCCCACTCGGTCCCAGCTCTGATTGGAATGTGTCCCACGTCCCAGTCCCATCCAGATTTAATGCGTCCACTTTAACGAGCAACTTTAACGGAAACAAAAACCGACTCAGGACCGACGCCGTCGCTCTGGAAACGCCCCCTACTGAAAATTGCCTCATTTTTCTTCATTTTGGGAAAGTTTACTTTTCTGGCGGACGTACGGGGGTTTTCCTGTGATAGTTACCACCTCCTCCACCTCCTCCTCCTCCTCTCCAATCTCATTTAACAGGAGCGGCAGCAGCCAGGGGACGGAGGCTGGTCCCCGGGGCCCCTCAGTGAATGAGTGGAGGCCTCCACCCCCACCGCCCCCCTCCTCCTTCTTCTGGTTGTGTTTCATTAAGCGGGCCGGACGCGCCGACACGCTCGGTCAAGCGTCCGAGCGATTCATCTGTTAAATCTGTGACACGAAGCCATTTATTCTGTTTCACAGCGTTAGGTTGAGGTGGGTGGTGGAGGTGGGTGGGTGGTGGCGGCGGAGAGACGAGGAGACCAAATGTTCCAGAGGATTTAGTCGGAGTGGACAAATAAAACGCCACGGGCCCTTAAACCCTGAGGCAGTTTCAGGAGACGCCGCTCGCTGGTTTGACCTTGTCGGGATGTTTGGAGGGAAAACGAGTTTTTTACCTTTTGTGTTTGTTTTTGTCTCATTTGTTCTCTCTGCTGGGCCGACCCTCTGGTACAAAGAGGGAAATATCTAGTTCTATCATCTTTACTATGATGTCACCTTGTCAACCCAACATGAAGACGATGAATCAAACACACAAGATAAAGGTTGAAACTTCAATAAAAATCATCATCATCTAGTTTGGCTGTGTTGAGAATATGGCTGTCAATGTTAACGTGCTAGAGACTCATTAATGCAGCACGTTCTGTTAGACCTCGGAAAGCAAGCAGAGTCTGAAGTGTGGTCGTAGTAAATAGTTTTACCCTCCAGAGGGCAGTATTATGCTGGGTAGCAACATTCCCAAGGGAAGAAAAAGGAGAGGAAGAAGAAGGATATTTTTAGCTTACTTTTCTTTTCTGTGAACATCTGTCCAAACTTTGACTTATAACAACCTTCAAAATTCTTAAGTGAAATAGTAAAAACAGATCTACTATGGCGTTACCGTAGTGGTAATGAGGTGGAAAGCAAGCAGAATCTGAAGTGTGGTCGTAGTAAATAGTTCTACCCTACAGAGGGCAGTAATACGCTCAGTAGCAAATACCCCAGAAGAAGAAAAAGGAGAAGAAGAAGAATTTAAGCTTATTTTTTGTCTGTGAACATATGTCCACACTTTTACTTACAACTGCCTTCAAAATTCTTAAGTCAAATAGTAAAAAAAGAAGATCTACTATGGTGTTACCGCAGTGGTAATGAAGTGGAAAGCAAGCAGAATCTGAAGTGTGGTCGTAGTAAATAGTTTTAGAAGAAGAAGAAGAAGGTTTTAAGCTTTATTTTTTTCTGTGGATGGGTCTGCTTTACACCCAAACATCCGTCTAAACTTTGACTTTTAACTGCCTTCGTAATTCTTAAGTGAAATAGTAAAAAAAAAAAAGATCTGTTACGGTGTTGCTGTAGTGGTAAGGAAGTGGAAAGCAAGCAGAATCTGAAGTGTGGTTGGTTGTAGTAAATATTTTTACCCTGCAGAGGACAGTAATACATCCTGTAGCAAAAACCCCAGAAGAAGAAGAAGAAGAAGAAAGCAATCAGAAACAAACTAGCAGAAATATAAAAACAAACGGAACAAAAAACATAAAGATGTTTCTCTAGACAACTTATCTTCATTTACATTTGATGTAAACTGAGCAGCTTTTTGAGCAATAAGAGTAATTAATAAAATATCTCTTCCAGGTATAATTAAAACATAATTAAAACAGATGTTTTAATTATGTTTTAATTATACCTGGAAGAGATATTTTTTGAATTTGAATTTGAGGGAAAAAGTGCCATAAATTTACATCATGTGTTTAATCCCGATTAAATATTTGAATCTATCGTCACCCTCCAGCAGAGATAAAGTTTCTGTGCAAACAAAGCGCTTCTCTAAACGTGCAGCTGTGACTTCACGCTTAGAGTTGAGGTGAGAATGAAACTCCAGAAATAGAACAGACAGAGCAGGAACGCGGTTCGCAGGTTTTGTCGATTTTCTGCAGCGAAGCGTTGAAGCAGTTTGTAAATAACGACGACGCAGAGCGTGGAGCAGCGCTGCAGCTAAACCGTGAACTAAAGAGGAAGCGCTGTTAAAATAAAACCAGCTGCAGGGAAACGAGTCGGCTCAGAGATGAGATGATAACGAACAGGTCTGCTGAGGATCTGATGAGTTCAGTAGCTCCGCTTTAAAACGTGGGGTTTTCTCATTTACCTCCGAGCTCTCCAGAAACTGCAGCACGTCAGGATCCTTCAGCAGGATGGGATGCTTCACTGTCCTCATCAGATACCTGAAACACATCAGAAGACATGCGAGCTTTAGACAGGACTCCACTCATTACTGAAGACCATACCTGGCTTAGACCATTCTGGTTGTTGCTGAGGAAAAAGTGAGTTCATCTGTTCAGATTCCATCAATGTTATCAGAGAAAGAGTTGTTGTTGCTCATCAGGCTGGAAAAGGTTCCAGAACCATCTCTAAAGAGTTTGGAATCCACAAATAATCCACAGTCAGACAGATTGAAGACGACTGTCCCCCTCCACAGGAGTGGTCCACCAACAAAGATCCCTCCATAATAGTCTGAGAGGTCCCAAAGGAACCCAGGGGAACTTCTAAGCAGCTAAAGGCCTCTCTCTCATTGGCTGATGTTAATGTTGATGAATCCACTGAACAACCATGGTGTGATGGACAAAGACACTGCTCTCCAAGAAGAACATTTCTAAACATCACGTGGACAAGACAGAAGACTATTGGGACAATGTTTAGTGGACAGATGAGACCAAAGTAGAATAGTTTGGTTTAAATGAGATGAAACAACACTGCATCATTCCAGCATCAGAACCTCATCCCTCCATCAAACATGGGGGTGCTAATGTCCTGGTTTGGGCCTGTTCTGCTGCATCTGGACCAGGACGGCTTGTCCTCATTGATGGACCAATGAATCCTGAATTCTACCAGTGAACTCTAAAAGAAAATGTCAGGACATCTGTCCATGAGCTGAATGTGAAGAGAAACTGGGTCATGCAGCAAGACAACGAGAACCAAGAACACAAGTGGTTCTACAAAAGAACGGCTGCCTGTGATTGCTGCTCTGACTCCTTTGGGTTCCACTTCCTCCCTGTCTTAACCGTGGCAGTTGACTCCTAACCACTGGATCCTTCCACTGAATGAGAGTCATTTCCAGTCTAACCTCAGCATCTAGTTACTGGGAGCTCCATTATGACTTTCCCGTACGTGGGACATTTCCTAATAAATGAATTAATCATCCCTTCTGACTTTTCTACCTTTGAAAGAAGAACCTCACACATCGTCAGCAACCACATTAGCCCATAACTTTAACGTTCCTGGGAGCCCTGACTGGTCTACGCTTGAAATGCTTTGAATCATTTCCTGCCTCAACCCTTTAAACTGCAGCTAATCACGGAGACGTGCATCGTACCATCTCCTCAGACTCTTCACTGCTGCACATAGAACAGTATACATCTGAAAATCTATTCTTAATTTCTTGTCAATATCAACTAAATCAGTTCATGTCTCTCTGTTTTTGTACCTTTTAAAACCTCTTTCTTCAAGAAACCAGAATTTTAAACTTCTACTCCAACTTCAAAGACTGAAATCTAACAAATCTAATCAGCATAACGTCCTGAAAGTCTTTCTAATCTCTCTAAATATCGTTCATATTTGATTTTTCCTTCCTCAGAGCTTTACAGAGTTTCAAACTAGCCTCTGTTTGCACCGTGTTATTATAAACATACTATGTGTTGGACAAAACTTTATTTTAAAAGCTTGAAGGTCTGTATTTGCTCCTGTACTGACTTTTCAGACATTTGACGTCACAGTTTCAAGCTTTTCAGTCGTCTGATATCTACTCTTATTTGAAACTGTATCTGGATAACGATGAAGGCACCATATTAGCTGGCTAGCTGCTCCTGAGACATGACGTTAACCAGAATGGGCCTGACGCTGTCGTCTGCATGTCGGCGTAAGAATGAAGGTGAAATCAAAAACATGTGTTTGTTATTAACGTTCAAAACGTCCACGAGTGTAAATATCTGTTCTCATTAACCTTGTGTGTCCATCAGCGTGGAGTTCTGCAGCTCTGAGCTCCATCAGCTGTCACTGGCTGACCTTCCTGTCAATCAAACGCCATCAGTAAAAGGGCAGCAGAATGTCAGCCCCGCCTCCTCTGCGCCTCCTCTGCGCCTCCTCAGTATTCAACGCAGGCCGACGCTCACAAGATGACGAGTGTTGTGATAATGATGTATCTAATATTTGTGGTTTAACCTTTCAGCCTGTAAAGCTCTGAGCAGGACGATCTTTACCGATTCAGTCGCCTTAGCTTCTCGTTAGCCGCCGGCTGTGGTGAGCAGGGACACCTTAAATATAAAACAAGCCTCTGATATGTTCTTCTAACAGCATGAAACAACCTGAGGGCTCAAAAAACACCAACAAACCTTCTACCTGCTGCCTGACAGCATAATAAGTTACACCCTCCAAAACAAACATATATATATACTGCTGTGACACACCTAGCTGGTCGTCAGTCATTGGCCAGCTCTTGCTCTTGCTAGCCTCCCAGCTAACAGTAGCTCTTCCTAGCCTCCCTGCTAACAGTAGCTCTTCCTAGCCTCCCAGCTAACATTAGCTCTTCCTAGCCTCCCAGCTAATACTAGCTCTTCCTAGCCTCCCAGCTAACAGTAGCTCTTCCTAGCCTCCCAGCTAACATTAGCTCTTCCTAGCCTCCCAGCTAATACTAGCTCTTCCTAGCCTCCCAGCTAACAGTAGCTCTTCCTAGCCTCCCAGCTAACCGTAGCTCTTCCTAGCCTCCCAGCTAACAGTAGCATCTCCTGGCTTCACATTTAAAATTCACAGAGCACGCACCACGAGTTGAATCTGAAACTGATCACAGCTGCACAACCACAGAACAAAACCACACCTTCATGTTGCCTGTTCTGGATTATTTGTCCATATCTGAGATGAAGTGAAAGCAGTGACGACCCGACAGATTAAACAACCTCTGACTGTGTTTTATTGTGTTTTCTTCTCGTCGTACCTCTCCAACGCCGACCTCCTCTTCTCCACGAACTCGTTGGAGGACTGGTCCTCCTTCCCCACCTTCACCTTGGTCATCCCTGCAGAGGAGTGGACGCTCATTAGCATAACCGACTAAGAAACAGGTTCACATGGAAGACGTGTCTTCAGCGTTTGACAGGAAATACGAATTCATTAAAGATTGTTGTGTTTAGAACTAAAGTTACCTCAGTAACCAACTCTAGAGTCTAACAGATCTCATCTTCTGGAAATAAAGTCAACTCTGGAGGTTTTGAATACTCCTGTTGTCTGGAGTAACTCCCCAGGAGTCCAGGAGGTGTGTTGGTGGCTCTACTTACCCACAAGGCTTTTCTCTGGAGCGGGGGGGACGATGTAGCCTATGTGCAGGTACTTGGAGGCCAGTTTACTGTGCAGCCCAAGAAAGTCACTGAAACGCCTTTTTACTGAGAAGTCCTTCGTTTTAAACAGAGCCATGGACGTCTGGACAAGAGACGGAGAGACAGGAAGGACATGGTTTTATACTGAGACAATAACTGAAGCATTAGCAGAGCTGGAGACTAAATGCTGACATAACCTTCCTCAACTGAGCTTCAGTTTGATACCACCAGTATTTTTTTATCTCCATCAACCAATTAACTCTAAAACAATAATTATATGATGGTTTGACAGGCGGTTGTAAAATCAGCCTGCAGGTACGTTATCACCACCTACAGGCGTCTGGAGTGTGGCTAACATGCTACTGTTAGCTTTGATATGAGAAACAACAGTGCAACAGATTTCAGGCTCAGAAACATCTCAGAATGCTAATGTTGCTTGCATGGAAGTCATTTTTAGTTGAAGTAGTGGTCGACAGCGATCAGCTTTACCCACAGAGGTCAGTGGAGCTCGGGTCAAAGTGAGTAGTAACGTCACTAATAGCATCAGTGTTTCCTGCAAAATGCTAACACTATGGGAGCTAATTTACTCTGCCAGCATCTCATAACAAATTAGAAATATTTTTGCATGTCTCAAACAACGTTGTACTTGTGTTTTTTTCCTATCGCTCCTGAAACCATCTTGAAGGAAACGACTCCAGACGTAACAAGAACTAGCTTAATTTTATAGCAAAGTTAGAGTCGCTAATACTTCATTAGCGACTCTAACTAATCTTACATACATTCATCATCATCTCGTCAGCATTATGTTTAGCTGTCATGTATATAAACTTCACAGGCTGCTGCTAATCATTAAATTACCGCAATGATGCTATTATTGGATTTAGCATCATTACGGTAATTTAATGATTATTAAAACAGTCTATGTGCAAACATTTCATGTACTGTATGAATTATTTTTAACAGCTGGGATAGCATCACAGTTATTATAAGACAGTTTATTGGTATTTAGATGCTTAAAGATTCTGTTCTGTTCCAGTTTTAGTTTTGTCAACGTCACAGTCATTTAAACAGTTTTAATTGGACAGAGCGTCTCACCTTGGTTGTCACTTTATAGGCCATGTATGCATTCATGCCGTCACCTGAAAACAGACACACAGAAAGTTAATGACGACATGAACTCTTCAGGATTCACATTTTAAAACTAAAGTGTGTGTTGTTTGACTAAACTCTGAACAGAGCAGTCAAACTGGTGAAACAGGTTTTATGTGTTTAACTTCTTTTATTTAACGTCTCTTCTTTGACCTTTGTGTTTGTGACAGCAGAGTGAGTTCAGTTATTAAAACTCTTCTAAAATGTGAGAAAACCAACAAAGATCATTCAGACGCTCTGACTCTTCACCTCTCACTGCTCCTCGTCTTCTGAGATAAATCCTGGATTTACAGGGTTTACGTGAAACCCGTCTACTCACCAACTTTCTCAGGGTCAGACACGTTTATGTGAATGTCGAAAGAATCGCCGCCCTCCTCCTCTTCAATCTGCAGAGAACGGGGACAAAACATCAGCTTTACCAGATGTTTACTGCACATTTTAAGACTTTAGAATAAATTCTCTCGGGGTTACAAAAGAGAAGTGTTTGTTTTATGAACATCAGAGTATTTTGAAACTTTTGGACACGTTTAAGACCCAAACAAGGGAAATATATCACCCTTCCCAAAGCAGAACGTTTAGGCAACTTTTCATGGAAACTCCCTGTTTGTTCAGGACTAGTTTTACCAGCGGACGTCATGTGATTCAGAAACGACCCCACGACGTTCATGAGGATAAACAAACGACGTCTCTGCTGCTTTTCTCTTCACTACAGGTCAGAGGACACTTTAACAGCTTTAACTACTTTCCTTTTATTCTGATGGACAACAAAGAAAAATTATTTTTAAAAATATCCCAACGACCTGTCAGTATCTAAACCAGCCCTACCTTTACAGATGAACACATTAATGCTTGGTTTAATGATTTCATCCGTTCTAAATGGGTGAATGGGTCAGAGACATCTGGACTCTGCTCCCTAACATCTGTCCAGACTTTGATTTACAGATCATCCTTCATGATTCTTAAGAGACAAGAGTAAAATCACAGAGATGCTGATTCACACTGGATTAGTTTTACCTCAGGACCTCTGTGTTAGGAGAAATAGGGGAGATAATATGTGGTGTAATCTTTACTTTACAAATTACAGACATGGACGATTTACACGGGACTAAGATCACAGATGACTTCAGAGATTATTACAAATTACCAGAGGTCCCAGATAAAACTAAATCCGTGAGAATAGGGCTTAACACAGAGGTCCTGTGATAAAACTAATCCACTTCTAGACTTCATTTTATTTCTTTTTAAACGGTTTAGTTTGATTCTCAGCTTTTTTTTTCTAGCTCTTTTCTCTCATTAATGATAAAATCTGTGTTAGTAATCACAGTCTGGACAGAGGTTTGGGTGCAAAGTCAAGATGAGGCTGCACAGCATGTAGAGAAAAAAGTTAAAAAACGAATAAAATCCTTAGATGTGTTGGATTTTATTTAGCGTTGAATTAATGTGTTCATTAAAAGGTGGAGCTTAATAACCATCGGGCATCATTAGGGACAAGTTTTTCCTCTTCATCTGACCATAATCATCGTCATCATTATCATTTTGGCTGTGTTAATGCATGTGGCACAAAGTCTCTCTCGACACAAAGTTTGAAATCCAAACATCTTGAGTCATAAAGGACAAAAATGTCCATGTCCAAAAAACTGCTATAAAAACTTTACTGATTAATATTTTTTCTGCATAAATCTCTTAAACCACTTCAGCACTTTATAAAACTACCAAAAACTCAACCATTTTGTTGAGTTTAACCCTGCCAGATTACTTAAAGTCACTACTGTTATTTACGAAAAAAAACACAAAACATTAGTTATTTTCCATAAATCTAATATGTGGAGGCTGGGGCATGTTTTTCAGATCAGTCTCAGATATGATCAAGTTTATCTAAAATATTGACGTGATTGCATCATTAGTTTATGTGTAGCATCAGATTTAAAATTTCATGTCCCATTGACTCCCATTATAACCACATGTTTTAATCTATCAGCCATGAAACAATATAAACATTCATTCTGTAATATCTGGGTTTCATGTTTGAGAAAAATGGTTAAATTTGTCATTTTCAGTCATTAGTTTTTGTGTTATTGATCTTAGCAGGATATTTTAAGGTGTGTGTGTGTGTTTGATGGTTTTGTAAAGTGCTGAAGAGATTTATGCAGAAAAAAGCAGAAAGAATATTAATCAGTGAAGTTTTTGTAGCAGTTTTGTGGATATTTTTGTCCCTAAACTCAAGAGGGCAGTAAATTAAACTGATGCCTGAAGGTTAAATACTGACAGGTAGATTATAAACAGTCTCATCACATCAGGTTTTATTTTTAAAAATATATTCTTATTATTAACTTGAGTCTGCAAAGTGACTGAAGCTATCAGGAAGCGTAGACGTATAAAAGGTAGAATATTAACCAGGGATATGTGCCATAAAACCCTAACCCTAACCCAAAGAGCTCTAACATTAAAATGAAATTAGGCCCAATTTAGAGCACACATAAAAATCTGAAATATCTTTGTGAAAATGCCTCGTGTGGTTTTAAGATCTGGGTCACCTGAACGTTAGGAAGTAAAAGTGAGCAGAGAATCTGATTGGAGCATAAAATGAAAGTTATATAAGGTTTTATAGACAAGTAAAGGACTTTAAAACCACCACAGCCTTTATAGCTGAATGTCCAGTCACACCTACACTGTGTAATATCAACCCAACGCTGCAGAAGTTATTAATTAATCCGGTCATATTTATGTTGTTACTGATCCTGTGAGCTACTGCTACGTCCCTTCTGACAGAGAGGATTGTCCTGGATCCTTTAAAATCCTTTCTGCTGCTGTAATCAACATCGTAGGAGCAGCAGTAAAGCAATAAAATCAGGTATCAGTTAAAAAGACGAACAAGAATTTAAAGTGTCCAATAAAATTCAGCCCAGAGTCTAAAACCCTTCCTCCAACTGGAACTTTGTTGTATTTCTGCAACTATTCAAATTAAATTAAATTAAAAAAATCTGTGTAATCTGCCTAACAGAGATATAGAGCTGAGTATCATCAGCATAACGGAGATTACAGATTAGAGGACGACACTCAATCTCTCAGAAGAAGAGAAAGAAGAGAAGGAAGAAGAGAAGAAGAAGAAAGAAGAGAAAGAAGAGAAATAATAAGAAGAAGAAGAGAATGATGAATAAGAAGAAGAGGAGAAGAGGAAGAATCAAGAGAAAGAAGAAGAAAAGAAAGAAGACAAGGATGAAGAAAAGGAAGAAGAAGAGGAGAAGAAGAAAGAAAAGGAAGACAACCAAGGACGAAGAAGGGGTAGAAGATAAGGATGTGGAGAAAGAGGAAGCAAAAGAAGAAGAAAAGAAAGAAGAAGAAGAAGAAAATGATGATGAAGACGAAGAAGGAGAAGAAGACTCTAACCCTATCAAGAGAAGAAGAACTAGAACCCTGGTTCTACCACGAAGGTCGTCCTCTGTTAGTCAGTGACTAGTGTGATGATGATGTGTAGTGAGGTGGTAGTAGTTGTAGTAGTTGATCATCTAAACAGAATCCATAAACCTGATCGGGACGTCCCGTCCTTTAATTCTAAGTGGTGAGTGTGGTCACCTCGTCAAATGAGGAGTGTGTGAACATGTCGTCGTGGGCGTGGCCGATGCGAGGGGTGATGACGGAGGTGGGAGGGGTGATGGGCGTGATGGCGGGTGACGGGCCGTCGGACAGCAGGACGTCTCTCTCTGGACTGTCCAACGAAACCTCCTCTGTCGCCTCTAAGACACGAGAGAGAGACAGTTAGATGTAGATGTGTCCTCAGTATTATACGTATATTATTATATATTAATAAGTATTATACGTATATTATTATATATTAACAAGTATTATAAGTATATTTCTACGTATTAACAAGTATTTCTATCTAAGGTGTCTTCATACCAGCGAACAGATCTTCAGGGTCGTCATCAAACAGTGAGTCTTGTTTGGGTCCGTTGGAGTTGGTGCTGATGTCCTCAGCTGGTAGACTGGCTGGCTGTGACTGTCCACAAGAGACAAAGACAGAGACAAAGACAGAGACAAAGACAGAGACAGAGACAGAGACAGAGACACGTGAGTCTTCACTTGATATTTGACATTTGATCAGAAACACAAGTTAACGTCAGAAGAAGAGAAGGAGGAGGAGAAGGAGAAGGAGAAGAAAATTTAGCTGGTGAAGAGGAGGAAGAAGACAAGGGAGGATGAGGAGATGGGAAAAAAGAAGAGTTAGGAGAAGGAGAAGGAGAAGGTGGAGGTAGAAAAAGGAGAAGAAGTAGTAGTAAGAGATAGGAGGAGGAGAGGGAGAATGAGGAGGAGGAAAAGGAGGAAAGGATGAAGAAGTAGTAGTAAGAAAGTAGAAGGAGGAGAAGAAGAGGTAGAAGAGGATGAGCAGAAGGCAAATTAGCAGATGAGGAAGAAGAAGAGGGAGGATGAGGAGAAGCAAAAGGAGAAGAGAAGGAGAAGGAGCAGGTTGAAGGAGAAAATGGAGAAGAAGCAAGAGATAAGAGGGGGAGGAGGAGATGAAGGAGGAGAGGGAGGATGAGAAGAAGAAGAAGAAGACGTAGTAAGATAGAAGGAGAAGGAGCAGGTGGAGAAAAGGGTGAAAAAGTGAAAACTCCTCATCTGAGGTTACTAGATGATTAGTAAAGGTTACCATGGTTACCACCACCACCTCCACCTCTCCTCCTCATCCACCATCAGAGGTTTTAATCAGATCATTAGAGGAGGAACCAGACTCCATGTGAACACCTTCACTGTCCCAGTAAACCTTGTCCAGCCTCTCAGCAGAGGACAGAGGGAGCAGAGGACACAGGGAGCAGAGGACAGAGAGGACAGAGGGAGCAGAGAACACAGGGAGCAGAGGACAGAGGGAGCAGAGGACACAGGGAGCAGAGGACACAGGGAGCAGAGGACACAGGGAGCAGAGGACAGAGAGGACACAGGGAGCAGAGGACAGAGAGGACACAGGGAGCAGAGGGTCAGTCACATCTGGACGGTAGCTCTGCAGACTCAACACATTCTGAGGAGGAAGCAGCGTTGTGTCATCCATCCTGCTGAAGCTCAGCTTCCTGCCTCCAGCTGCTCCACCAGCTCTAAAACTGATCCATCAGCAGCAGAGGAACCACTGACTCACGCTGGACTACAGACCAGACACAAACCTTAGTGTCAGCATTTATACTATAACGTCTGCTCTATTGGCCAATAATCCTCATAGTTTAATCTGTGACCTCTATAGCGGCCGATCAGATGTCATCACAAGCTAAATCCCCAAAATGGCCGTCATCATTAGGCTGTACATCATCAAATTCTACCATTGTGCACGTTATAGAATCCATAAAAATACTTCCTCCGTACGACTGTTACACACACGTCACTACAGCATGTTACACATTGTTGTAAAGGTCTGAGTGGAAACAAGAGGCATCAACGTCTGTCACCTGCAGTAGCACCACGTGGCCACTAGATGGAGGTAACCTGAGGAACTGGTTCTGACGCTAGCTCTAGTTTTAAAATCTTGTATTTGTAGCTTCGTTCTGCACATGTGCACGAAGCCGTCGCCGGTTACTGAGTCACATGAGCAGAGTGTCGCAACTTTACTTCTTTATGGACTCTGGAGTTTTTATTATTTGTTCAGCTTCTAGTTTACAACGTGTCAGCTGTGCAGCTCCAGTGGAGTTAGGTTTTAGAGATAGAAGGAGGAGGAGGAGGAGGAGGTGAAGAAGAAGAAAGAGTTGAGAAGAACAGTTAAGAGAAGAAGGAGGAGGAGCAGAGAAGGTAGCTAGAGGGAGGATGAGAAGGTGAGTCATGTGGAGACAGAAGAAGGGAGAAGTAAGGAGGAGGAGGAGGAGAAGAAGAAGAAGACAATGAGGGAGGATGAGGAGTAAGAAAAGAATGAGGAGAAGAAGATTTGATTCTCTTTGCTGCTGGGAGAGTTTCTAGGAGGTCAGCTCTGATCACAGCTGGAGTCCAGGAAAGAGAGGAGGAGGAGGAGGAGGAGGAGGAGGAGGAGGAGGAGGAGGAGGAAGATGGAGAGATTTTTAGCTGACAGGACAGAAAAGAAGAGGAGGAGGAGGAGGAGGAGGAGGAAATGATAGCGAGGGGCTTCCTCCTTCCTTACTCAGCAGGAGCAGAGGGGTCAGAGGAAACAGCTCAGGACGACAACAAGAGGCTAAAACCCTTCAACATCCCAGACGAGGAAAAGACAGAATAACAACCTCTGTCTCCTCCTGTCTCCTCCTGTCTCCTCCTGTCTCCCCCTTTCTCCTCCTGTCTCCTCCTGTCTCCTCCTGTCTCCTCCTGTAGGGTCTCAGTCTGGAGGGAGGTGAAGCAGGACGTCCTCCCTCTGTCTTGCTTTTAGATGCAACTGTGATTTTTTTTGGAGAATCTAGTTCTTAAATGAAGGAAACACGTCCACCATTTTGGTTCCTGACACCACGTCCACCATGATGAGTCAACTAATGTTCTGACTGTTTCACTGGTAAATACATACGACAACCATCAGCTGCAGAGAGATGGACGACCAGAGAGGCTTCATGTCTCACATTTAGTCGTCAAAGCTAAGACTGAAAACTATCTGAGAGACAAATGATAGTTCATTCTAGTTTCTGGTTTATTCTGTGACACTTTTTAAATGACAGAAATGTGCAGGAAGTAGTCGTTGGAAAATGCAACAGGAGGAAACCTCCAGGAAATTCAATGCTGACACCAGCAACTAGAGTCTCCAACAATCCTGTTGAATCTAAAATAAAGACGCCGCTTCTTCACCTTCCTGCAAACTGAGCTTAAACCTAACACTAAAGGAGGACAGAGGAGGAGGAGGAGGCTGTTAAACTCTCCACTTGACCTCAGTCCACCTTTAAAAAGTGGTTCAGCGTCGGTTTATTGGTCCTTGTGACGCGAGGCTGTTGTGACACTCGAGGAGGAGAATCATCACCAGGAATGAAACCCAGAACGCTGACAAGACAAAAACAGAAACTTTCACACAGACAGAGACAAAGACAGACCTCTCTCTGTCTCTGTCTCTGTCTGTGTGAAAGTTTCTTTCTGAGCTGAAGTTGCGACACAACGAGGAAGAAAGTTTTTCTAATAAAAACCGTTTAAAACCGACATAAAGATAAAGAAACATTCTGGTTTAATATGTTAAAGAAAATAAAAATAATGTTTTTAATCACCTCACGACCCTTCAGACCTATGAGGCGACCCTTTAGAGGGCCCTGACCTTACTTTAGGAACCACCAGCTAACAGTGAGAGGATCCAGACGCTGCCTTCATGGGCCTGGTTAATTTAAGGTTTTAGTTCTCATGGTAAAACAGCGTTAATCACTTTCAAGAAGCAGCGCTGCCTTTTTTCTTTTTCACTGTCACCACAGATGTTTGTCGTCTTTTATTTGAAGCTGAGTCTGAAGCTAATTAGCAGCATTTATGGATCAAAACACCAGAAATATGATGATATCAGCTGATTGGTTCTGGCCCCGTTCAGACCTGACATCAGCATCAGAGAATCAGGTCCAGGTGTGAACACTGATCTGGTCTCTAGAGTCCAGGTGTGAACACTGATCTGGTCTCTAGAGTCCAGGTTAAACAGGTCCAGGTGTGAACACTGATCTGGTCTCTAGAGTCCAGGTGTGAACACTGATCTGGTCTCTAGAGTCCAGGTTAAACAGGTCCAGGTGTGAACACTGATCTGGTCTCTAGTGTCCAGGTTAAACAGGTCCAGGTGTGAACACTGATCTGGTCTCTAGAGTCCAGGTGTGAACACTGATCTGGTCTCTAGTGTCCAGGTTAAACAGGTCCAGGTGTGAACACTGATCTGGTGTCTAGAGTCCAGTTTAAACAGGTCCAGGTGTGAACGCTGATCTGGTCTCTAGAGTCCAGGTTAAACAGGTCCAGGTGTGAACACTGATCTGATCTCTAGCGTCCAGGTTAAACAGGTCCAGGTGTGAACACTGATCTGGTCTCTAGTGTCCAGGTTAAACAGGTCCAGGTGTGAACACTGATCTGGTCTCTAGTGTCCAGGTTAAACAGGTCCAGGTGTGAACACTGATCTGGTCTCTAGAGTCCAGGTTAAACAGGTCCAGGTGTGAACACTGATCTGGTCTCTAGAGTCCAGGTTAAACAGGTCCAGGTGTGAACACTGATCTGGTGTCAGTCCACATGTGGAGGTGGTCTGGGACACATGTGACCTCCTTCCTTTGGTAGTGTGAACACACAATGAGTCCTGGGTCACATTAAAGACCACCTACTCAACAGGGCTGATCTGAGGAAGAGGAGTTTAACTTCTTCATTCAACCACTAGTAGAAATGATCACATGAATCAGTCATGTCTGTTCATTAGTAATGAGAGCCTTTTAGAAGATTCTGGTCTTGGAGCTGAGAACCAAACTAAACTAGAAACTGATCTGAACTAGAATCAACTCAGGAGATGATTCAATATGAGATGGAAGACGAGGAGTAAAGGACACAGAGCGAGCAGTTACCTGTCCAGGTGTTTATCTAATAATTCGTGTATTTAAATACATCAGCTGTTTGACTGCAGGTTATTTCATGCTGCATTCATTCACACGGGACAGAGAAGAATCCTGCAAAACGTCAACTCTACATGAGCGTAGCAGAGATGAAGACAGGTTAGTTAATCCATTAGAGCTTTGTCTGTTAAATTAAAACTGTTCTAACTTCAAACATAAATGTTGTTTTGCCTAAAGCAACAGTTTAAAACTCAGAACATCTTCACTTTAATGTGTTTACAGACGTTTGCGATGCTAGTTTATGATTAATTGTCTAAATAATCACGTGATCCAACCAAAGCATGAAGCTCTAGTATTTTTCAAAGTTGTGTGTTAAATTAATTTGTCTTTTTATTCCATTATTAAATGATTATTATTGTATAAACAACTTTAACTGCTGTAACGTGTCTTCCGGCTGTTTTTTTCCCCCCAGTTTGTCCCAGTCGGCCCTGAACGCACCACCCACACCTGTGTGACTGTCACCTGACTGAGGAGCAAACACCTACTCTGCGTTTTTTTCCCCCTCAGCGCAGATTGACCCTCCTCGGCTCCTGTAAGTGTCGCCTCGAAGGCCACCGCTGTGTTTGTGTACACAACAGTTTTAACCGTTTAAACGTCTGTTTATCTCCGCAACGGCCGCGAAAAGATGAATAAAACAAACGCTTCTCCGCACGCACCAAACCCCATTCAGAAAATAACGGATTTAAGGGTCTCTTCTGCGCACACTGCCCCTCCTCTAAGTTTCCATCTGTTGTCAGCTGGGGGCATCACGCCCTGCCTGCAAAGCTCCCCTTCGGCCTCCTTTCATCATCACCTCCTCCTCCTCCTCCTCCTCCTCCTTACCTCCTGTGTGTCGGCCGGATCCGGGAACAGGTCCTCCCCGTCCTCCACCTCATGGAAGTCGGTGTGCTCCGGCGGAGGGTCCCTGGCTGTGTCCGCCATGTTCGCGTCGTTTCTGCGGCTGATTGTGACGAAGGCTAACGGCTAGCCGACAGACACACACACACACACATACACACACACAACACAGCCACTGACAAGCGAGGAAACAGTCGACTGACAGGGCGAGAGGAGGAGGAGAGGAGGAGAGAGGAGGACAGAGGAGGAGCGGGGAGTCAGGAGGTTTACCCAGCTCTGTCATGTGACTGCCAGGCTGTGGATGAGAGCCAGAGAGGAGCGGAAAGAGACGAGGGATCACTCCGACCACTTTAACGCCTCCGGGATATTAATAATATTTTTATTTCTTGACAATTATATATTGTTGGTTTATTAGTTTTTTTATTGTTACTATTGTTATATTATTATTATTGTTGATATCATCAGAGATATAATTATTAGATGTTTTTTAAAACATACTTTTTTTGTATTATATTTGTTTTACACATTGTGAGTTTATTCATTTATTATTTTTTCTCTCCTTACAGAAATAAATCAGCAACTATAACAAGTTCTGTTTTTATTTAATTCTCAACAGTAAATAGTTAGATACATCAGAGAACATGCAAGAAAAAAAAAATAATGCGTAATTTAGCAATTTATGCTAATTGCTAAAACAAATATCGGTTTTAGTTACAACTTTTATCCATGTTATGTTTTTTTATTGGACTTTAAATTAATAAATATTCCACTTTGAATAATAAATATTAATATTAACACACATTACATTCCGTCTCCGTGACAACTGCCGATTAAAAACCAAAGAAGAAGAACAACTTCCGCTTTCATATACGATCTTTGCAGCGAAGGCTATGGCGGGGACGCTGGAAAAGGTGAAGCGTTTCCGCCGGACCATATTTATGGGCGCACCATCGTTTCCGTGTAGTTTACCACCAGGTCTCTGATTTAGAAAGTAAACCAGTTTAATATCAGCTAAAACAGAGATTTGTTTATTTAAAGGACCTTAAAAGAGTCGAGGGAGCTCTGACTCTGTCATCGTTAGCTGGGTAAGTGTTTAGCTAACGCGCTGTGTTTACGACTGAAACCTTGAACGAGCAGTGTTTTGACTTAAGTTTCGTTTCTGTAGTTCTGTTAGCATGGATGCTAGCTTGGAAACGGCTAAGGTGGGCTCAGAGGAAGAAGAATGCGAAGTCCAACATCTAACAGAGGAGGAAGAGGAGGAGGAGGAGGAGGAGGAGGGTGAGGGTGAGGAGGTGGTAGAGTGGGTGGATGAAGAGGAGGAGGAGGAGGAAGACCTGGACCTACAGCTGGAGCAGGAGTTAGCTAACATGACACTAGAAGGTAAATATGTCCCTTGACTATATTTTTCTATTATTATTATTATTGTTATTATTAAATTTTCTTTATTCTTTAAATGTTTTTTTTTAAATATTTTATTTATTTATTTTTATTTATTTTCTTTGTTTATGGGTTTGTTTATTTAGACTCTTATTTTTTATTTTATTTCCTGTCTAGTACTTATTGTAAGTTCATTGGTTTATTAATGTATTATTATTATTATTATATTTTTTCTATTTTTCTAAATAAATTATATTTGATTTGTTTTTATTTATTATGTTTGTTTGTGCCTTGACTCTTTAATTTTTATGTTTCCTGACCTGTTTTTATTGTTTTATTAATTATTTTTTTTGCTTTAAACTCGTCCTGTTTTATTTACTCTTTATTTTTGTTGTGATGGTGACTAGATAAACGTTAAATCTCCTCCTCTCGTAGATGGGACCCAGAACGTCCAGGCTGTGCAGACGGACAGCGTTTCGCTCGACTGCAGCGTCAACACGGAGCCCGACTGGGAGAGCCAGGTGGCGGCCATGTTGGAGTACACCTCCACCCTGACGGAGCAGCACGACAATCTGACGAAGAAGCAGAACGAGGAGGAGGTGGAGCACGAGAAGCACAAGCAGCAGCTGCAGAAGAAGAAGGAGGAGGCCATGCGGCAGCACCAGGTGGCGCTGACACACGGGGTGAACCCAGGGCGGAGGCTCCAGGTGTTGTGGTCGATAACTGACGGAGGCTTTGTGTGTTTTCAGGCGCTTATGGAGAAGATGGATTCTCTGCGGGTGAAGCTGCAGCTGAACAACTCCAAGGCCATGAGGAAGAACTTCTTGGCAAAGAAACAGGAAATGACGTCAGAGAAAAATAAAGTGAAGGACGAGAGGAACAAGTAAAGCAACCTGTTCCGTACGGTGTAACCTGATACGCACCTCCGCCAAAATGTAACCACATGTCACATCATGATGATGTAGACTACAGTCAACCGTGATTGGTTGGACAAAGCATTACCTCGTCCACACAGATGTCTTCGTTCTTACTCCATCGTGACCGACTCAGTTCCAGCCGCTACAAAAAGCCAGATTTAGAGTCGCCCGTCACGTCTGACTTGGGCCGAACCTGCGTCGTACCCTGTGGTGCACGCCATGTCGCGATGACTCATTGCAGACGACAGTCACCGTGATTGGTCTGTAAAGCGGTTCCATGTCTTGTGCCATCCACTCGGACGTATTTTATCGTTTCTGTCGCTCACATGCAACAAGAACACGCAGAGAGTTAACATGGAACGACGTAACAACTCATTGCAGTCTTGTGTGTTCGCGTTGCAATCACAGATCGATGCGTTTACACAGTGACGACCTGCGTTGAGACGTCGTGAGGAATGAATGAAGAACACGTATGCGTTTACGTAACTAGCTACACGCGTCTACAAGCCTTGGTGCGTCTATAACCGTCGATCAGGAAGTCTTTGTTGATGACATACGTAACGAAGCAGCTCCTAAGTTTCCAGTCCGTGGTTCAGAAGCAGAAGCTCCAGGATGTCGTGGTGACGTTGATATATGACGACTTTATCTGTGAGTTACAGCTGAGAAAATAAAAAGACAAATAAAAAATAAAACTACTGAAGACGGTTACATTTTTAAAAACCAAAGACTTTTCATCTGAGCATTCAAATACACAACATACATGGTGATCGAGAATCAACAACTGATCAGCTGATTCAATAGAGGCCAGGCTAGCTCCTCCTAGCTTCCTAGCCATCCAGCTAATAGTAGCTCTTCCTAGCCTCCCAGCTATTAGTAGCACCTCCTAGCTTCCTAGCCTCCCAGCTAACAGTAGCTCTTCCTAGCCTCCCAGCTAACAGTAGCTCTTTCTAGCCTCCCAGCTAACATTGAACACCCAACTCTCTGTTCTGTGGATCAGGTTGGCCAAGGAGCTGGAGGACAGCGAGAGGAGGTTGGCGGCGCTCACGGAGGAGCAGGGCGAGGAGCGACGGAGGTGGCTGGAGGAGCTGGAGGAGCTGAGGAAGGAGATGGAGCGAGTGAGGAAGGAGGCGGAGGAGGGCCAGCTGAGGGCGCTGCAGGACGAGATCACGGCTGTGGAGAAGCAGAGGGACGTGGCCATGTCCCACATCGAGGCCTGGGTGGGGGAGGTACTGACATCAGAGCCAGGTTCATTTTTCTACTCACCTGTGACGTAATGATTCATTGTGTCCTTTAACATGAGCACCTGTCCCAGGTGGGACAGTATCTGAAAGCTCTCAGGGTGGAGTTTCCTCAGCAGTATCCTCACGAGAGGCTCCAGTGGGAGAAGAAAGAGGGTGTGGTCCGGAGGAACCAGACTGAGCTCCAGAGCCGCTTCCAGGACGTCCTGCAGCAGCTGAAACAGGGTCGAGAGCTGGAGTCCCTTCCCAGGATTAATGTGCCCACCCTGCCCCCGGTCCCCATGGTGAGACATGTCTGATATGAGTGTAGATGGATACAGTAGACGCTTCCTAGCTTACTAGCTTACTAGCCTCCCAGCTAACAGTAGCTCTTCCAAGCGTTCTAACTAATAGAAGCGCTTCCTAGCTAATAGTAGCTTTTCCTAGCTTCTTAGCCTCCTAGCTAACAGTAGCTCTTCCTAGCCTCCCAGCTAACAGTAGCTCTTCCTAGCTTCCTAGCCTCCTAGCTAACCGTAGCTCTTCCTAGCTTTCTAGCCTCCTAGCTAATAGTAGCTCTTCCTAGCTTCCTAGCCTCCCACCTAACAGTAGCTCTTCCTAGCCTCCTAGCTAACAGTAGCTCTTAGCCTCCTAG
The DNA here is from genome assembly GCF_963514085.1 of Chelon labrosus. NCBI lineage: Eukaryota > Metazoa > Chordata > Actinopteri > Mugiliformes > Mugilidae > Chelon > Chelon labrosus. The sequence continues at coordinate 29,114,161 of NC_140359.1, forward strand.
CTAACAGTAGCTCTTCCTAGCCTCCCAGCTAACAGTAGCTCTTCTTAGCCTCCTAGCTAACAGTAGCTCTTCCTAGCCTCCCAGCTAACAGCAGCTCTTCCTAGCTTCCTAGCCTCCTAGCTAATAGTAGCTCTTCCTAGCCTCCCAGCTAACAGTAGCTCTTCCTAGCTTCCTAGCCTCCTAGCTAACCGTAGCTCTTCCTAGCTTTCTAGCCTCCTAGCTAATAGTAGCTCTTCCTAGCTTCCTAGCCTCCCAGCTAACAGTAGCTCTTCCTAGCCTCCCACCTAACAGTAGCTCTTCCTAGCTTCCTAGCCTCCTAGCTAACAGTAGCTCTTCTTAGCCTCCTAGCTAGTATTGGCTCTTCCTAGCCTCCCACCTAACAGTAGCTCTTCCTAGCTTCCTAGCCTCCTAGCTAATAGTAGCTCTTCCTAGCTAATAGTAGCTCTTCCTAGCTTCCTAGCTAATAGTAGCTCTTCCTAGCTAATAGTAGCTCTTCCTAGCCTCCTAGCTAACAGTAGCTCTTCCTAGCTAACAGTAGCTCTTCCTAGCTTCCTAGCCTCCTAGCTAACAGTAGCTCATGCTTGTCGACGGCTACAGCAGGCTAAAATCGTTCCATGTCTCGTCCCACAGGCCGACCTCAGATTCAAACAGGTGATGAAGTTGGTGGTTCGTCCTCAGTTCATGCCTCCCCCTCCTCACCCAGTGAACCAGCCCCTCCCACCACAGAGGCACCCACACTTCTACCAGCCGCGGCCCCGCCCCCCTCCCCCTCACCCCATGCACCAACACGTCCCCTACCACCACCACCACCACCACCCACAACACCACCCGTCCCACCCACAGTTCTTCCAGCCTCCGCCCCAGCCCCACATGAGATCGACCGTGATGGTGACCCCCCCTCTCAGCCTGTCCCCGTCTCCCCCAGTGGTTCCTTCTCCACCTCCCCCTGCTGTTGTTGCCGCTCCGGCCGCCGCCCCCTCGGCATCTGCCGGCAAACTGGACAAGGTCCTGGAGAAGCTCGGGGCGAGGTTCCCACAATGCAACAGGGCCCAGCTGACGTCACTGCTCCAGCAGGTGAAGAGCTCTCGGGGCACCTTGGCTGGCATGTCCATGGACGAGGTCATCGAGCAGGTCGGCTTCAAGCTGGCCCAAAGCGAGAGGTCGGCGCCGGGGCCCATCAGCCGGCCCATGCCGCCGGGCCCCATCAGAAGACCGACGACACCCCAGCAGCAGAGAGCCGGGGCGGTGCCACCACCGGGCGGCGCTCAGGCCCGTAAACTCTGCCTGATGTGTCAGAACCACGTGGACCCGGAGAGCCGCCACCCGCTCAGCTGCTCACACACCATCCACAAAGACTGCATCCAGGTGTGGCTGCAGTCCAGCAAGAACAACTCCTGCCCCTTCTGTCCCGGGAAGTGACGGGACCACAAACTGGGACATTTGTACAATTAGTGCCTCGTGCTTTTGACCGTCTGTTGGTTAAAATGAGTGTTTACTGTTGAGCAGCTATGTCTGTCTGTCTGTTCTACAATAAAGTGAATAAACAGAGTCTGATTCATGTTCACAGATATTCTAATTATCGCTAAATTCATCAAAACAAACAGATCTTTTCAGTGCGTCCCGTGTCGAGGTCTGAAACTACGGCTTAGTGCTAATGTTGACACGCTAACGTTGCAAATGTTGCACTGGGGAGGGTCAAATTTATCGACACAATCTGCCCTGAAGCAGGAGGGCAGGGATTAATGTGTCTATATAATAATACAGATTATAGAAACCTCCTGAAGTACTGAAGCAACATAGAAGAGATAAAAACTGCAGTTCCTCTAACGTCCACTAGAGGCTGAGACCTCCATGTTTACAGCCTGGAACTAAAACTGTTCTGGTCTCTGAAGCTAATTCAGGTAATTCTTCTCGTGCAAACATCACAGCTCTGTCTGAAGACACCATTAAATATATTATTATTGTTTTCCAGCTGATTTTAGTTTAGATTGTGGCAGTATTAAAAGAAAAAGCCAGCATAAACAAGTCAAACACGAGTTAGGCATGAACGGGATCTTTGGTCTACAGCTAGAGCATGTTAGCATGCTAAAATATGCTAAAACTAGCATTAAATGGAGAAAAACGTGTATATATCACTAGCTTTGCAGATATTTGACCATAAAATAGAGTATGTATGTTGCTAGAGGACGATCACAGATATAATAATCCTCTAACAAACATGAATGTCTGAAGTTCACAACAAATTGTAGTTCCTCTAAGGTCCACTAGAGGCTCCAGCAGTGAATTAGTCCCTGTAGACGTCCATGTTTAAAACTTAAAAGCAGAAGTAAACATGTTTGGTTTCTAGAGATAATTTCTTCACTAATGACAACTGTAGCGAACTCACCAGTTTAAATAACGGATTAAAGTCGTCACAGGCTGCCGGCCGTCTTTAGCCTCAGCTCCACTCACGCTCCACCTCTTTGACCATTTTTGAATCAGCTGGGAGTTGGATGGAGTCAGGCCAAGATGGAGACGCAACTCTGAGCTTCAAAACCATCACACCAGGAAACACGGAGGGTTCATCCATCTAGAGTCAGGCTGTGGTGTTGCAGGAACTGGAGTCTCAAGATGGCACCTAATGAAAAGGGTTGTAAACATAACCTGCATAGCTAGCATGGCTAATATGGCTAGCATGGCTAGCATGGCTAATATGGCTAGCAGCACTGCTTTCACACAGAAAACAAGAATCTTAAGAGTCTACGGTTCATTTTAGACCTGAAGCTAGTTTGCAGCAACGTAGCTCATCCGTGCAAGTTGCTCACGGTTGCGTTAACATGCTAAAGTTAGCATTTAGCATAATAAACCTCAAATCAAACTCTATACTCAGTCTATACTGCTGTTCAAACTCCCCCTCATCCGTCTACATGCTAAGCTAGGCTAACTACAGCTTAACACCATTTGTGTGTCAAAAGGAAATAAATGCATTTAAACATCAGAAAAGAAGCTTCTTCTTCCTAAAATATAACATATATAATATTAATTATAGACTGAACCAGAGAGCTGGTTTCTCTAGAGATGATGTGCTCTCTATTAAACTCACATCCAAACACTCAGACAGAGATATCAGCCTATAAACACTCCAACAAACAACCTATTGCCTTTTAAAGACTCGCCTCCAACACAAACACTCACTCTCCCTCATATCCTCTCTCCCTGCGGACGTCCCAGTCAGCCTTAATGGGAGCTCTGGGCGGTCGATGGGCGAGGTTAAAGGAGCCGTCCCGTCCCAATAAATATCACAACACAAACACAAACACACACACACGGCTGAGGATGTGTCCTGTGTATGAAATAATGACAGAGTGTGTATTTGTTTACTGTCTGAACGTCCGTCTTCCCTCTAACAAACGTTTCTCGTTTTAAAGGTTAGTCTCTCGGACCGATTTTACAGGCAGCGGCGCCAATAAGAGCTGCTCGTCTCCCGGTAACGCCGCCGTAATGAAGGAAGAACGCAGCGGAAAATAAAGACAAAATGCAGCTGAGGGCTGGAGAGGCTGTTAGGGTTGGGATCGGAGAGACGGCTCTCTGTCCTGGGAGAGGGAAGACATTTACTGTCCTCAAAGATCCAAGAAAACATGTTTAACATTTAACATTTTAGTTTTGGTAGCTTTGGCGACACCTGTGGTTACTAATGGGAACAGCACCTGTGATTAATTTAAAGTCAGACGTAATTAACTCCAGTGAAAGACGTTGAGTAGTTCTTCTAGAATCTATTTGGGCCTCCAGTTAGCGGTTAGCTAACATGTTGTATATAAAACCAACAAGACACCTTGATTATTCCAGTAAAACTACCCGAGTTAACTTATTATTAAATGTTAAAACGTCAACAACTCGCTTAGTCACGTTGTTTAAACCTCCTAGCTAAGCTAACAAGTCGGCACTGCTCCGCTAGCTTAGTTCTCTAATGCTAACCATCAAAGAAAGAACGAATAATTTGATGCTAGTAGAAGTGATTTAATTCAAATGTCTCTCCTGCGTAGTTAAACTGTTAAAAAAATCATTTTAAAAAGGTAAACCCATTAACTTGCACTTTGAATATCAACAAACTGTAAATACAAAATTAAACGTTTATAGCATTCACTGCATCCAGGCTCCTGTCACTGCCTCCATAATTTCTATCTATTTTTAAAGAGATTATAATTTATAAATTATAATAATAATATATAAATATAGAATTACAAGATGGCGCCGCCTGTATCCCCTGGAAAATAGCGTCAGTTTGGCCAATGAGAGGAAGTGGAGACGTGTAGTCCATATTTATATACAGTCTATGTTTTATTGCTTCTGGATATTGTTGTAGTTCACAGTTTGTTCACTGTTGTCTCACTGTTTTAATAAGATTCATCCCACAGCAGATTAAAACGGATTAATTAATTAAATAAACACACAATTAATGGTATTTAACTCCACCACATTATAAACACGTTTACATTTAAATCTATTGCGTGGCTGCAGTTCACAGTCAGACCTCTAGGGGCTCCTGTTAAATGTTTAAATAACTTTTATCTCCTGTGCAGCCTGGTTGTAGAGTGTGTGTGTGTGTGTGTGTGTGTGTTATAGATCCGTTGCGAGCGTCTCCAGGGTTGGGGTTCGGGGTGGGGGGACGGAGGTGGGGGGGTATTAGTGATGGTCTGCTGTGTCTCCAGTGGATCCTGTGACAGCTCTAATGTCGGTGTGATTTACAGACCGCTGGACAAACAAGCATCATTACCACAGACCTGTAAACGTGGGCCCCCGACCATCCGCTCCCAAAGTGGGGCCTGGGGACCCTCGAGGGGGGGCGGGGGGGCTTAAGAAGCTCTCAGGGGACCCCGTCGGCAAAATGAGGGAGTTTTATTTGACTATTATTTCATTCAGGAGGAGATAACAGCTGATTTAGTTTAAAGGAAAAGTTGTTGCTGAGTTTGTTTGTCAGAGCTCATTTGAGTTATTTTTTAGAAACAGTAAAGTTGATTTTCTTTTACTTCGCCGTGGCTGGCAAACCTGCAGTATTTATTTTCTGTTTAAGTTCTTGAAAGAAAACGATTTAAAGTAATGGTTTGGTTTTTTTCTTTTTTCTTGCACTGACTTCACGCTGCAGGTTTTATGAAACTGTGTCAGATCTCGGTCGAGTAACATTTCCTTGTCCCACCCAACGTCCACTCAAATGTCCTCTGTCTTTTCTGTTCAGTTCATGTCAATTTTATTTATACAGCGTTTAAAAACAATACAGACTCTTTTCAGAACCAGGCCTGAAACCTCCAGAGCAGCACTAAGACAACTAAACTCTCCTTTTACCAGGAACCTCGTGCAGAACCTTAAGCTCGTCTGCTTGAGGCTGCAAAAACATCAGGTTCACCTGGATGCCAGCAGCATGGCTATGCTTCTACACTTCTACACTTACTTTATATCCTAAAACAAGCTGAAGGGCAACTGGACTCGTAGAGTTTCTTGAAGGCATTTCATCCAAGTCTTAATAATAATAATAATAATAATACATTTAATTTATAAGCGCCTTTCAAGACACACAAGGACACTTTACAAAACACAGCTCTAAAGGACTGGTGGAGGAGTTTAGGGTTTAAATAGGAACATCTGTGGGTGTTGTGCACCTGAAAGTCACATGACAGTGGTCGGTTAACGGCCTGATATTAACCTGGAACTGGAGGAAACCAAACTTAAACTTCAAACCAGTCTGTTAGAGCTGGAGACGTGGATGAAACGTCCACTTTCTGTTTGTTCTGTTGTATTTTCTGACCTGGATGACCGAGAACCTTCACAGACGAGTTACATCTCCTCTTTACATCGTCTCTGGTTTATCTCAGAATATTAGGATCCAGTTATATTTATCACTCTAAAGGTAGAAATACAGATGAAGGCCCGAGGCTTTTATCTGACGGCTCTCCTGGGACATTTTTCGACCAATCTGGCTTCTGAAAACAGCAGAGAAATGTTAACTGCCCTGTTGTTATTTCAGGCCCGTACATCTCCCGCCTTCACAACTTTTAAGAAATTGGGGAAAAGAAGAAAAAAAAAATCAATCATCAGTTTGAGTGTAAGACTCGTGTATTTCTGACATTTTACAGAACATCATCAACGATCGGCCTCGTCTCCGGGGGTCACAAACCGCCTCTGGAACCAGGAGGGTAAAAAAAATAGAGCCCACTGTCAATTACAGAGGCAGGAAAATTAAAATAAGACACCGGTTTACTGCAGGTTATTCACGATATGTGCTCTGAGTGCGTCCGTCCTCCGGGGACGAGCGGTCTGAAGGCCGAACAAACACTTTAACAAGGCGCCGCTGCTGTTTTCATGCTCGGAATCAACAAAATCGACCGCGTGACAGAGGAGCTAAATGCCAAACGGCTGCTGAGGAGCAAAAAAGATGCTGCTGCTGCTGCTGCTGCTGCTGGAGGTTTGAGTCTGAGGCTGGAGATTAAACACTACAATGGTGCCCCCTGCTGACCCTGCGGCGGAACTACAGACCAGCAGGAGGAGTAAAACATCTGGTTAATATCTGGGAAACTAGTGTTTAACGCAAAATACATCAGAGACGCTTACAGACATACCTCAAGGTTAAATTATATCAATTGTAAAAATACAAAAACATAAGCTGGAGCTCCTATAGTCTATTCATGGCTTTGGAAACAGTGAAATAGTTTTTTTTATATAAAACAATTTATAAAATTTTAAAGGCTTAACATTAACTTAAGATTTAACTTAACTGTAGTTAAAACAAAAGCACGTTTTGAAAATGAATTAAAATTTAAAGACAATGAAAATGGAGGCGATTGTGTTTAATTTAAATTTTGCTTAACTTAAGTTTTTGTTGCCTTTTCGTTTAGTCTACCACATCTGGAAAATGTAGGCAGAAAAAATAGTTTTTTTTATTATAAGTTTATTATTATTATTTTTTATTATGTTTAGAAACTGACCGTGGCTTTTCAGCTGAGCATTCTCTTTATGTTTAATTATATTTAAACAGACAATCATCACTTATTTAGGATTCTTTAACCAGCTCCTTCATGAAACATCACTTCAACTAGTTATGGTCTGAAACATAAGACTGTAGTAAAAGTGGACGCCATGACAAGTGAAGCCAAAGCACGTGGAGCGCCCCCTGGTGGTTGGCTGCAGTATTGCTCACATGAGCCCCGCCCCCCTCCATGTTAGTGGAGGGGGGCACATCAAACAAACATTTTTTTCATTTTTTCAAGAATGGTTTCTGTCATTTTAGGCAGTTAATATAATTATTTTTCGATATAGAAACAGGATATGACGTCATGATTGACAGCTGCTAATTGCTAACCCATCTCAAGGATCTGAGGGATCTTGCATTTAGTTTTTCTGTCAGTTAAACTTTAGTTTAGTGAGATTATCTGTGAATTAATGAAAACAACGCTCCAACGTTAGCTCTGTGGTGATTAGCATTTACAAAGTCTGGATCCATGCAACATTCTCTCAAAGAGCAGTACTGACCAATCACCAGTGAGTCACTGATCACAGTCTGGATTCAAACTCAGAAGCTGGCGCCGCCCGTATCCCTGGGATACCAGCATCAGTTTGACCAATGGGAGACAGAGGCGTCCATGTTTTTCTACAAGTGTTCACCTGAATGGAATTAAAAGGCCTGAATCAATCCACATCAGATCTACATCAGACTCTGACTGACAGGATGATGGTTGATGTTGTAGTTGACCTACAGAACGATGAAGGTCTGAACAGGAACACACTGTTGAGCTACAGTCATTACTCTCTGTAGCTGCTTTCTGAGGAGATCTGAACGTCAGGTAATCTGATCCAACTCTGTCAGGATGTTTCCAGATCGACTCAGACTTCTTCATCAGCAGCAGAAACGCTCCTCTTCCTCTTTGCTCCCACTGATCTTAACGCTGGGAGATAAATCCAGATGACCAGATACCTTGAGTCAGAAAGTCTAAAAGTACATCTGAATATTGTTCCGGAGTCATGATGCTCCTTTAGACCAAAAGAACAGATCTGAAATCACTGATGGAGACTACTTCTGCTTCATGTTCTTCATCATACTCATCTTCTTCAACATCATCATGTTCCCCTTTTGTGTGGTTTTCATCTTCTTCTTGTCCTTCATCATGTTCTTCTTATTCTTCATCTTCTTCTTCTCTCTCTTCTTCTTCATCTTCTTTATCATCATCATCTTCTTCTTCATGTTCTCCTTCTTAGTCATCTTCTGCTTCTCATTCTTCTTTGTGTTCTTCTTCATCATCTTGTTTATCCTTTTTCATGTTCTTCATCTTCTCCTTCATCATGTTCTTCATAATCTTCATGTTCTCCTTCTTTTTTTGTGGTTTTCATCATCTCCTTTGTGTTCTTCTTATTCATCATCTTCTCTTCTTCATCTTCTTTATCATCTTCATGTTCTCCTTCTTAGTCATCTTCTTCTTCTTCATTATCTTGTTTCTCCTTCTTCATCTTCATCATCTTCTCCTTCTCGTGTTTTTCTTCATCATCTGCTTCTCTTTCTTCTTCTCCATGTTCTTCATCTTTTTCATCATCATCTTCTTCGTCTTCCTCCTCACCTTCAAAACTTTCTGGTTTCATATGAATCTAATAAACACTGGTTTCTTCTTTACTAACTCACCTTACAAAGGTGAATTTTACTTGTTTTGCATTTTTTTATTTTATTTAAAAAAAAAAAAAAACGTTTTGAAATCAACTCTTATTTATTAATGTTCTATTTTACAGTTTAAAACCAAACTTGAAACACCCAAGAGGGACACGGACCCACCAGGTTCCTCATGTCTAATATGAACTTTCTCTTTTTCAGACAACAGAATAAAAGGTTTATTTATTTCATCCAGTTTCTGGACGATGAAGGAGAATCAGAGAAGAAACAAAACCTGAAAGTCAAGTTTGGTTCTTCGAGGTCTCGTGATGTTCTCAGCGAAACCCAAAATGCAAATGTTGGAGTTTGATCTGCATGTGGAGGACGTCTGTGTCCGTCCCGAGGCCTCTGAGGAAGACGAATGGTGTTTATATATCAGCGGGTCTGGAATCAGCTCAGGACGCCGTCTAATTACCGTTTTTTCTTTCTTAAAGGTTGTATTTATTAGTATCCATCATCGCTGTCGTTACATCAATTAATGCCGTTTGACGGAGGCTGAGGAATTGTCACCCTCCTCCTCCTCCTCCTCCTCCTCCTCCATCCTTCACAGGCAGAAGAACCTCCTCTCCTTCTCTTTGGCATTAAAGGCCTGTCATCCCAGCATGCCGCGGGGGCCCTCCGTCCACAGCCCAGCGGTGTCAATTAAATTTGATTGACTGAGTAAAAGAAGCACACAAATAGGCCCAAACAACAAGACACAAAAATCTATACATGACTCCGCATCACCCCCCCTCCATCACGCCCCCCAACCCCACCCTCCGCCTCTCCACCCCGGCTGTCAAATCAAGCGCTCGTCTCGTCCGTTTTCGTGGCGTGTGCCGAGGACGTTCGCCGCAAGACAACTGTTAATGTGTGTATGTGTGTGTCCCGCCCGTCCACCCGTCCGCCCGCCCCCTTTAAACACCACCGCCCCCCCCTCCGTCCACACAGCAAACCAATTAGCGGCTCTGGAGCCTCCACTCTGCAGAGCTGAGGCCCCGGAGGTATTGACTCAAACTGTTGTCCAATAAATGAGGTCTAATTTATCAGTTTAACTCCCCCCCACTCCCCTTCCTCCCCCCTCCATGAACAGGAGGAAGGAGGAAGAGGGAGGCTGGGAAACAGAAAACAAATAGCTCTTGTTTTTTTGCCACATGAACTGGAGTGTTTTGGAGAAGCCTGATAAATCCAGCTCGTATCACGTTCCCTCACATCTCTCACTGTTTTGCTAATTGTCAGCCGGCGAGCTCATGTTTCATATTCGCCCGCCATGATTGAGGGACGCCATTAGGGCCGACCCCATTAGGCTCCGTGGGGAAGTGGCGGGCCCTGCGTGGGAACCATCAAAGGCCAATTTGCTTCACAAACACCATAAATCCTGACCCCCCCTCCTCCTCCACCCCCCTCCCCTCCTTCCGATTAAACGACTGTTTCTGATGGCGCTGAAACAAATACACGCTCCGTTATGTATCGTCCATTAAATTACCAGCGAGCAACAATTCACACAACACATTCATCTCGATCAACGGTGCTCAAAAGTGGGGTCCTGGGACCTGGAGGGGGCCTCTGAGAGGAGGAGGAGGAGGAGGAGGAGGAGGAGGAGGAGGAGGAGGAGTTGGTCTTAGCAACTGCTTGGTTTAATCAGGTTTATCAGAAGTTATTTTAATGTTATAATGATTAACAGTATTAATAATGGACATTTTAATCCACTCAGTGATTAAAGGAACATTTAATGAACTTATTAACAATCAATAAAGAATCATTAACTAACATTAACGACTAATTTAACAGATTTCTCTTGTACCTTGTTCTGTTTTTTAAATATTTTGTACTTTGAAGGTTTTATATTTATTTATTTTCTTATTTATAAAGGACATTGCACATTCAAGAACGGCATTGGACAAAGACGAAATGCTAAACTGCAGCGAGCTGACGGTAAACCAGAGGGAAGTAAAGCAAGCATCCCATTAATCCAAACTACACACAAATAAAACTGGGTTCAGACTTTGATCTGTGTCTGTTTCTACAGACGATAAAGCAGAAACTTAAAGGATAAAAACAGCTAAGCTTCAGGTTAAACACGTCGAGAGTTTTTCTTTCCAAAAAGACAAGATACGATGACAACATCTGGACAGAGTCGAAGAAACTGCAGCCCTGTAATGAACCCTTCAGCCTCTAGGGGCTGCTAGTGAGGCTTTAACTTTGGTTTAAACATCTGACATGAATCCACGTACTACGCTGTAGCCTGGTGTTAGCATGTTAGCACGTAGACTTGTGTCGGCTCGTCTGAATCGTTCTTTAATTACGCTGCTAGAAAAAAAATTTGAACAATTTTTACTAAAATCTCTGCGACAGAAAAGAGAGAAGACGTCTGAGAGAAGCTGAGATCTTTGCATTTACATTTCTACAACACATGTCTGGCACTGAAGCATAAATTTGGCTTTAAAGTTTGTATTAAGGAGAAAATTACACAAAACTACTACTACTCCCACATTAAGCCCCGCCCCTAAATGATCTGATTGGCCCGGCAGATCTTTGCTGGAGCAGAAACTCAAGATAAACTTTCAACCACTTAAAACTTCAGTGAGTTGGGCTGGGCCTTCCAGGATAATAAATTTAAATACTTTCACTTTTGCAAAGTAAAAACATGAACATCTTTTGACTCACATATCTATCTGAAGAGTCTCTGATCATCGCTGATCATCTCTCTGCAGAATAAATCCTACAACAGACACAAAGAACAAGTTCTCAATCATTTATTTGAAGGAAGACATCCAGCGGACACTGGACATGGAGATGTGCAATGAAAAAAGTGGAGGGCGTCGTCATTTAAAGGAGTTTACCTACATTTCTCAGGACTGAAGGAACCTTTTAATGACCTGGAAAACTCCTGGACATTAATTACTGCAAATAGGTTGTGTGGACTTCTGGCAAGAGACGCAACAAAACCGTTTGTTGAATTATTCTAATAGCTCTTGATTATTTTCTTTAGCTCCAATGAAGAAAACCCAATAAAATTCCTTCTGAACGTGACATTCAGTCATTCAAATCCAAACACTGAACAAGAGTCTCTCGGTTTTCAAGCCTCGAGCGTAAATAAACGTTGACAATCTGATGGAAGCTGTAATAAATCTCAGCCTGTCAGGCGCTGTAGAAGGTGCATCGTTAAACCTCCCCGTCTCAAAATCACATCACATCTAAAACGTCTACTTCATGCCCCGAAAGAAAAATACTGCATAGGTAATAAAAAACAAAATGATTAAAAACAATGTGTGGAATATGATGCAAAGAGAAGAAACAACAACAATGAATTAAATACTAATATATATATACAGTGGTTTTTAAAGTATTTGTTGTGCATGATTATAACCACATTAAAAAAAAAAAAAAAAAAAGAATTCAAATCATATAACTGTGTGCATAAACATAAATACTTCATCTGTAGCGTGGTTCAGTAATGACTCTCCGTTCAGGAAGATTTCTTTGTACAAATGATTTAAACCAAAGTAAAAGTGAAAAATAAAAAAAGTAGGAAAAGTTGAAAAATCAGTTCATCAATAAACAGGTTCCTTCATTATTAACAGACGAATAAGAGCTGAAACGTTTCTGTTCTGTGGAAAACACCGAACGTTCTGAGGCAGAGAACGTGAGAAACTTTGAGGAAAATCATCTGAATTAATTAAAGTTTGACTTTTTCTGGAGCTGGAAACGAATCCAACCAGTTTATAGACGCTAGAGATGGGCGATATGGACCGATAATTTCTGGTATTTATCACGGTAACGATAAATAAACACCAATTCAGCCTAATCTTTTTGACTATAATGCATCGGTAAGTTTTATCTGAGTTGTTGTTTTTTTACCGGACTCTTTGGATGAAGTCGACGCTGCTTCTGCATCCTTGCTCATTTTCTGTCTTTCTTCATATTCTGGTTTGTGCTTGTGTTTGAGGTGGTGGAACAAGTTAGTGGTGTTACTGTCCTTTTTATGCACTATTTGTTTGCAAACCTTGTATCTTGTAATTTTCTGCTCCGCATCAGACTTTTTAACCCCTTCATGCCTAGTGTCGCGAATTCGCGACGCACTGTTTCCGTTCAGACTGCAGCTGAAATAACGCATGTAATGCTCCAATGTTGGTTTGTGCACATTCAAAAAATTCCCTAGGAACCTTTTGCAAGTAATAGTTTCTCGTAGGACCGTCCGGAGTGGTAAGCAAAAATACAAATATTTAATTTCTTTATATAATTGAAAAATCAATTCAGGCGTTAAGGGGTTAAAACCAAACCAGATAATGGAGGTGGAGCCTCGATTAGGAACGAGCTCCTCGCTGCCCGGCGTATCTGCTCCGCCTTCCGCCGTTGTCAGTTTGTCAATATTCCACACGTGTTGGGCTGCGAGTGTGTCGCGCACATATATACGTCATCTATGAGAATTTATCGTTTTTATCGCGGCGTGACATATTCTTACCGTGGGGAATGTTTTTGACGATATATCTTAAACGATGAAATATTGCACATCCCCAGTAGACGGTGAAGCTAACACTATACGATGGACGAATCTGCAAGGTGCAAATTTTACAAATTAGAAACTAGCTGTAATTTTTCAGTAAAAGTAAATAGTGATCTAATTTGAGTTGTGGATGTAACATAGACTGTATGTAAATATGGATTACCACTTGCAAGAACAAGAACAAAATCAGTGCATTAGTTTGACCAATGCACGGATTTTGTTCTTGTTCTTGCTCACCTTGAGAACAAGAACTAATTTCTCACTTCTCATGGAGTATGTAACAATCTTAAGTTACGCTCCACTCCAGTCCAGTAGGAGGCAGTAACGCTCCCTGATGACTGGTTTTCCAACCGTCAATCTGTTTAGGAAACACCTGAACTCTTTAAAGCCTTTATGTTTTTTATATGATGTCTTTGGAGGATGACTCATGGCTGATACCACTGGATGTTCTGCTCAAACATTATCTGTTCTCTGTTTGAAATCATCTGAATCTGTTCCTCACGTTCTCCGCCTCGTTCCGTTCGATGGTCGTCTCTGTGCTCTCTGCCCTCCGGTTCAGGCACTCGCTGGTTAAACGTTACTGCTTTTGCTCTTGCCCTTGGCTCCGCCTCCTGGGCTGCTTTTGCTCTCCGACTTCCTGCCAGGTGAGTTCTGACAGGTGGACAGTTTAACGGCAGAGCCCGACTGACCCCCGCTGCTGCTGTTGTTGTTGTTGTGGTTTGTGTTCCCGCTCAGCGTCTCCATGATGGAGCGGAACGCCCCGAATGGACGCTTGCTTTCAGAGCTCCCCGTTGGAGTCCTCTCCTTCCCCTGGTGTCCTTTGGTCGGCTCCGGCTCCTGGGTGGAGCTCTTGTGGACCTGCTCGTCAAAGGTGACCCTCAGTTTGAGGTTCTGGGACGTCTTCCTGCGGGACGAGGGGGACTTCAGGGCACTTTTGGGGCTGGTTGCGACTTTTTGGCCGTTGGTGGCGTCGTGGGAGTCGGCGGAAGCGTCCGGCGTTTTGCCGTCTACGGCCTCGGGGTCGCTGGAGGTGGGGGAGGGGTTGTAACCGATGCTGTCCACCGACTTTGACCCGCTGAGAGTAAAGGCCAGCTTCCTCTCGACTGTGGCGGAGGACGAAGAGGAGGTGGGGAGGTGCTTCTTCATCATCACGTTGAGGTGGTTGGACACTGGCTCCTCCTCTGCGATGGGGAGGTGGGACGGCCTATCAGGTCGCAGAGTGGTTGGGGGCGGAGCTCCTTGGTTCTTACCTTCCTCTGGTGGGTAACCGTCCGAATCGGATTCACTCAGAGACCGCTGCATGATCTGTTTGAGTCTAGCGAGTTTGAGCTCTCTTCTCTCCACCAGCCCCGTCCTGCGGGCCCCAGAGGCCCCAGAGGCCCCGGGGCCGTCCCTGCTGAGACCACCTGCCGCCGGGGGAAGCCTCTCCCTGGGACAGAGCGTCTCAGACATGTCCTTCCCCAGGAGCTGCCTCAGCACCGAGTCTGGAGCCACCCCTCCCTGACGGACCAACCACTGACCGTCACCGGGGGTCCCCTCTGCTGTCAGCATCATCTCTGGCCACGCCTCCACTGAGGGCTGATGGGAGCTGGAGTCAGAGAGAGACACAGAAATCATCATTACACTGATTTATATCTACTACTACTACTACTACAACCATTACCTCTGATAATAGTACCTGGTTGCTACTAGTACAGTGCTGCTGCTACTACTATCATCACTGATTAGAGTTTAAATCTAAATATAACATTTAAAATAATAACACCATGTTTCATTAACCTAAAACAACCAAACACATAAACAACCAATCAAACAGATCCTCAGCAGATAACAATCACTAATCAAATGCTAATGCTACACTAGCTAATATTAGTGATGCTGATATGACAATAAGCGTTACACTCATCACCTGTCTACCTAGACTTACACAGCTGCAGGATATTATATGTGTAACACACCTGTTGTATTATGGCTGTGTGCTGCTCACCTGTAAATCTCCTGTCATCACTGTCAAATGCTGCTGCTGCTGCTTCACCTGACATCAGATCAGTTCTCACGGCCTCTCATCAAGATCTACTCAGACTTTATTCTTGTTCTTACTCTGAGCTACGGGACCTCAACCTCTTATAAACTGATATCTGGTCTTATTCTGTGGAAACATTTTATCAGATGCCCTGTTCAGACCTTCACATCATCACCTGATCTCACCTGGTCTCACCTGGTCCCACCTGGTCTCACCTGGTCTCACCTGTCCATCCACCTGGTCTTAATCTAAATGTGTCTCCACATGCGTCCCCAGCCAGCACTTGAGATCTGATCTCAGTTTGTGTGTCTGTAAATCAGCAGCGCCATCATGTGGTCACAGCTGCTGTCTCTAATGGATCTCTACCTACCGCTGGATCAGAACCATCAACAGCTGCTGGTTGACTTGGAGACATGATCCAGATGTTGGAACCAGATGGAAAGACTCTCACATGTTAAGATCTGATTTATTTATGATGGTAGTTATTTTAGAGAAGGAAGGAAGGAAGGAAGGAAGGAAGGAGGGAAGGAAGGAAAGAAAGAAGGAAAGAAAGAAAGAAAGAAAGAAAGAGGGAAGGAAGGAAGGAAAGAAGGAAGGAGGGAAGGAAGGAGGGAAGGAAAGAAGGAAGGAGGGAAGGAAGGAGGGAAGGAAGGAAAGAAGGAAGGAAAGAAGGAAAGAAAGAAGGAATGAAGGAAGGAACGAAGGAAGGATGGAAGAAAGCTTAAGGAAGGAAGGAAGGAAAGAAAGAAGGAGGGAAGGAAAGAAAGAAGGAAGGAAGGAAGGAAGGAAGGAAGGAAGGAAAGGAAGAAAGAAAGAAAGAAAGAAAGAAGGAAAGAAAGGAGGGGAGGTGGGGAAGAGGGAAGGAAGGAAACAAGGAAAGAAAGAGGAAAAGTTGGAATGAGGGAAGGGAGGAGGGGAGGAGGGAAGGAGGGAGAGAAGAAGGGAAGGAAGGAGGGAAAGAAGGAAAAGAAAGAAAGAACGAAGGAAGGAAGGAAAGAAGGTAAGACCGAAGGAGGTAAGAAAGGAAAGAAGGAAGGATTAGTTTCTAGTTTAGTTTGGTTCTCAGAATCTTTTAAAAGGCTCTCATTACTAATGAACAGACATCACTGATTCATGTGATCATTTCTACTAGTGGTTGAATGAAGGAGTTAAACTCCTCTTCCTCAGATCAGCCCTGTTGAGTAGGTGGTCTTTAATGTGACCCAGGACTCATTGTGTGTTCTGAGGCAGGTGTATGTAGAGTGTGCGTTACCTAGGCGACCTAGAGGGCGTCCCCTCTCCCTTGTTGGGGTCCATCAGTCTCTGCATGTGTTTCTGTAGAGCTATCCTCTCTGCTGCCTGTCTGCACATCAAACACACACGGTTCAGACGGTTTGTTTTCCTCTAACTCATCGTTCATCTGAGTCTGTCACTTACTCGTTGAGCTGCTTGGTGAGCTTGACAACCTGCGAGGCCAGAGACATGCAGGTTTCCACGACGACCAGGTAGCGGGCGCAGGTGGTGTGTCCCTGCCGCTCGGCGCTCTGGGACGGCCGCTCCCCCTGCTGGTTCTGGACGGTCACGTTGGAGCCGTACTCCACCAGAGTCTGGACACAGAACCAACACACAGCAGGCCTGAGTCCTGGTTCTCAGAGTTCAGACACAACAACATTAGTTTATAACGTCTGTAAAGTTAACTGCACACGTCAGATCTGCTGTTTTATATTTAGTTTTATTTAAAACACATCATTAGTGGTCGGTGTTGTGACTGTCGGCTCAGCCAGCCAACAGGAAGCAGACAAGACTGATAACATCCGCCTCTCCCTGAGCAGCCACCAGAAGAAAACAACACACAGCTTCTACTGAGACTAAATGAGCTTCATACAGTAAAACATGATTTTATTACTTTATTATAATAAATCAGTGTTTTATCAGATTAACCAGGAGCTGAGCACCTGAAGGTTTTTCTTTATTCTCACTGTGTGTTGAAGCATAGTCTGTATATAAATATGGACACCACATCTCCTCTTCCTCTCATTGGTCAAACTGACTCTACTGATCCACACCCGGGCGGCGCCATCTTGTGAGTTTGGACCCAGAGTCTGATCAGTCCGGTCTGAGACGTGGACTGAGACCAGATCAGTCTGAGCGCGGCCCACAGACCCAAGCTGCAGGTTATTACCTGTATACAGGTGAGGTGTCCGTACTGAGCCGCTACGTGGACGGCCGTGTTCCCGTTCTGGTCGACTTCGTCCAGAGAGATCGCCTGCTCCTGCATGAACTGAAGCAACCACAGCAAGACCTTCTCCTGCAGACAGAGCAGATGGAGGATCCATCATACAGCACATAGACACGGTCTAGGGTCTAGGATCTACAGCCAGACTGAACTGAACCTGTGTCCCACAGAACTCAGTTAATAACAGAACGACTGGACCAATAGACTGAGACCTGAGTTGCTCCCTACTCCCTACTCCCTACTGTCTACTGTCCCGGGGCATCAATCAGCTTCCTGCCCCTCCTGTAAGAGTACTAATAGAATATTAATAGAGTATTAATAGAGTACTAAGGTGTGTGTTACCTGTCCATAGCGGGCAGCGTAGTGGATCAGACTGGGATGTTCTCTGGTGCAGCTCAGTTCAGCGATGGCCTCCGTCTCACTCACCATCCACCTGACACACTCCAGGTGACCGTTCTGCAACAAACACACACTCATGTTGATTCTGGTTCATAACTTTATCAACTTTAATGTGTCTTTAGTGCAGTTTTTCTCTGTTGTGAGACTTTTTGAATCTTAAACAGAAGCTAGACATCAACTTTCAGGCCGGACATTGCAGTATATTTATTTTTGTCTATTTTTGTTGTATTTATTTTTTCTCATTATTGTTTTTTCTCATTATTATAATCTATTTTATATTATTTTTATTCAAATTTTTTGTAAATGTCTATTGTACTTATTTTTTTAAATATTTTATCTATTTCCAATAATATTAATTTTGACACTTAATCCATTTCTACTGTATTTATTATTTTAATTCATTTATTATTTTCTTATTTATTCATTTTCTTATTTATTCAGTTTCTATTGTATTTTTTTTTTCTCGTTGCCCATTTCTATTTTTTTTCCTTTTGTCCTTTTCTAATATATTTTTTTTATTGTATTCATGTTTTTCACATTTTTGTT
This sequence comes from Chelon labrosus, assembly GCF_963514085.1. Taxonomy (NCBI): domain Eukaryota; kingdom Metazoa; phylum Chordata; class Actinopteri; order Mugiliformes; family Mugilidae; genus Chelon; species Chelon labrosus. Next base: position 29,132,495 of record NC_140359.1, read on the forward strand.
ATTTTATATTGTATTTTATTTTTTCTCATTATTGTATATTCAATTTTTTTAACGATTTCTACTGTATTTTATTTAAAAATGTTCAAGATTTTATTATATGTATTTACATCTATTTTTATTGTATTTATGTTTTCACATTTTTGTAAATGTCTATTGTATTTATTTTTTTTTAAATATTTTATCTATTTCTAATATATTAATTTTGACACTTTGTCCATTTCTACTGTATTTATTTTTTAAATTATTTAATTATTTTCTTTTTTATTCATTATTTTAAATTTATTCAGTTTCTATTGTATTTTTTTTTCTCATTGCCCATTTCTATTTTTTCCTTGTGTCCATTTCTAATGTATTTTTCTATTGTATTTATTTTTTCTCATTATTGTATATTTATTTTTTGACTCTTTCTACTGTATTTCCTTTTCCTAATTTTTATATATTTTAATTTTATTTTATTTTTTGTAATTCTTTAATGCTTTTATTTATTTAGCTGTTTTTATTTATTTATTTAATTATATTTTTTAAACCCAGCCATATTCCCTACAGACTTTCCCTAATCATAAAACAATAAAACTTTCCTGACCAACAAATTAATCTTCTAACTAACGTTTCATGTTTCACGTTGTGGGAACTTGTCTTTTCTTGTCCCCAGATGGTCGGCAGGTCTCCACCGTACGACTGTGTGAACAGATTTATGGCCTGAGTACGCAGCTAGAACAAGGACCAGGTGGTTGGAAATCTGTCGTCCTGTTAATCACGGTGAATAAACAAGCGTCTTGTTGATAAGAGCCAATCAGGGATCAGCACACAGCGGCCCAGCTTGTCTCCAGATAACACACTTCCTGTCTGGCAGCCAATCAAGAGCCTGGTTTCCAAAACAGGAGCTCCTCAGTGTTGGTAACTTTCCTCAGTTTGAGTTCAGGGTGCGGATATAAAACTGTACATTATCAGAAACCTGCATGTCATGACCTCACTGACCAGCAGCCAATCAAACGTCTGCAGAGAGCTGGGTCGAGGTTTGTCTGACATCTAACCGTCAGGTAAGAATGAGAGACGCTGACCTTGACCCCGAGTCCAGCGGGGGTGAGCTGCTGGTTGTTGCGCTCGTTGAGGCCGTCCTCCCCCATCAGAGAGGTGAGGTGCTGCAGACAGTCGGCGTGGCCCTGAGCGGCCGAGATGTGGAGCAGGTTGTTCCCGTCCTCGTCTCTGATCAGCTCCAGGTTGTCGGCGGCCAGGTGAGGCTGCAGGAGGAAGAGGAGGAGGTCATGGTATGTCCAACAAAGGTTCAACAAAGGCAACTGGACTTGTAGAGTTTTTTGAGAAGACGTTTCACCAAACGTCTTCTCAAAAAACTCTACAAGTCCAGTTGCCTTTTTTGAACCTTTGTTGGACATAGGAGGAGGAGGAGGAGGAGTAAGGAAGGACAAAGGTAGAGGTGTACCAAGAGGAAGAGGAGGAGGAGGAGGAGGAGGCTATAACACACTCACCAGCAGTGAGATCTGTCCCTCCCTGACGATGTTGATGATGTTCTGGTTCTTCTTGGACTCCTCATCCACCACCTCCACTCCTCCTGCTCCCCCACCTCCTCCGAACGCCCTCGGCCCACATCCCGCTCCTCCCGTCCCAGGGGCCCAGGGCTTGGAGGCGTCCTGCCTGCCCACGCCGCACCCTGGCAGGGGGAACATGAGCCCCGGGCCCCCTGGAGGCTCCACGCCGGGCCTCTGGCTCTGGGAGTCTGGGTAGACGCGAGCAGACAGCAGCTTGTCTGGAAAACAAAAACCGTCCGTTTAGTACAGAAGAGGAGGAAAATAAAAGCAGAGAGGGAGTTTAAGATCGTACCTGCGTCAGAGAAAGAGGAGACGGAGGAGGAGCAGCTGAGGAGGCCAGAGGACAGCAGCTCCGGCTGGTAACCTCCTCCTCCTCCTGGGGAGCGGTGGAGGTGGTGGAGGTCTGGATCCATGGACTTGGACTTCCTCAGGTCGGACCACTTCACAGGAGACAGGACACAGTACTGGAGGAGACACATGAACCACAGGAGATCAGAGTCGTCTCCAGGAGGACAGGAGGACAACCTGGACAAAGACACATGAAGGTTTCTGGTTCCCTCACCGGCGTCTGTGAGCTGCTGCTGCCCAGGCTCAGGGCCTCGTTGTGGGGCAAAGCGGAGCCCTTCAGTCCTCCTCCCCGGTTCCTCTCCAGGGTGCCTCCGCCCAGATTACTCCCCGTCACCGACCGCTTGTCGTGGGGGACGCGAGGCAGCGTGGACATCTGCTGGCTAGACTTGATGTAAGGCACGTCCAGGATCTCGTCCATGTCCAGGTCGTAGTGCTCCAGCTCCCCGAACAGAGCCTGAGGGTTGTTCCCAACGCCGCCACCACCAACGCCGCCGCCCCCCATGCTCTTCACCTTCCCTCCCGGCGGCTCGTCGGAGGAGGTGGAGGCGTTGGTCGGTTTGTCTGAGCCGGGGTCGTCCTTGCTGCCTTCCCCCGGCTCCCCCTGGACCAGACCCTGACCCTGGACCTTTCCATCAGAGTCTGAGTCGGTGGTCTCTGGTTGGTGCTTCAGGGGCGAGACCCTCTTCACCGGCCGGAACTTACTGTGAACCTCGGCGAGGCCCGTGGGTTTGATTCCCCCACCGCCGTGGGAGGAAACGCCACGGCTCCAGTTGATGGCTGGAACTGATGAAGGAGGAGGAGGAGGAGGAGGAGGAGGTGATTAGAGACGTGAACTAAACTAAAGTGTATTTTTATTACGTCCTCAGTTACCTGGTCTCTCCTCGGCCGGGCCATCGCTCCTCCTGGACAACTCTGGGATGCTCTTCAGAGACGTGACGGAATACTGCAGCCGAGAAGATTAAGAGACAAAGAGAGAGGAAGCTGAAGGCAGCAGCTGAGCACAGCAGTTATATTTAGATATTAATTACAGCAGCAGTAGTTCTGTTGCTCCACGTAGAACATGAAGCAGTTACAGATGTGTAATTAAAACGCTCCGTCCACGGTTTCACATGCTACGAGGAGGACAAGTCTGGAGGGACGGGATTATTCTGAGCAGACGTCATGAGTCTAGAGTTGGTCTCCTGTAGCTTCCTAAAGTCTGTCCTTGTCTTCTCCTAGAGTTGGTCTCCTGTAGCTTCCTAAAGTCTGTCCTTGTCTTCCTTGTCTTCTCTAAGAGTTGGTCTCCTGTAGCTTCCTAAAGTCTGTCCTTGTCTTCCTTGTCTTCTCCTAGAGTTGGTCTCCTGTAGCTTCCTAAAGTCTGTCCTTGTCTTCTCCTAGAGTTGGTCTCCTGTAGCTTCCTAAAGTCTGTCCTTGTCTTCTCTAAGAGTTGGTCTCCTGTAGCTTCCTAAAGTCTGTCCTTGTCTTCCTTGTCTTCTCCTAGAGTTGGTCTCCTGTAGCGTCCTAAAGTCTGTCCTTGTCCTCCTTGTCTTCTCCTAGAGTTGGTCTCCTGTAGCTTCCTAAAGTCTGTCCTTGTCTTCCTTGTCTTCTCCTAGAGTTGGTCTCCTGTGTCTTCCTAAAGTCTGTCCTTGTCTTCCTTGTCTTCTCCTAGAGTTGGTCTCCTGTATCTTCCTAAAGTCTGTCCTCGTCTTCCTTGTCTTCTCCTAGAGTTGGTCTCCTGTATCTTCCTAAAGTCTGTCCTTGTCTTCCTTGTCTTCTCCTAGAGTTGGTCTCCTGTATCTTCCTAAAGTCTGTCCTCGTCTTCCTTGTCTTCTCCTAGAGTTGGTCTCCTGTAGCTTCCTAAAGTCTGTCCTTGTCTTCCTTGTCTTCTCCTAGAGTTGGTCTCCTGTAGCTTCCTAAAGTCTGTCCTCGTCTTCCTTGTCTTCTCCTAGAGTTGGTCTCCTGTATCTTCCTAAAGTCTGTCCTTGTCTTCCTTGTCTTCTCCTAGAGTTGGTCTCCTGTATCTTCCTAAAGTCTGTCCTTGTCTTCCTTGTCTTCTCTAAGAGTTGGTCTCCTGTAGCTTCCTAAAGTCTGTCCTTGTCTTCCTTGTCTTCTCCTAGAGTTGGTCTCCTGTAGCTTCCTAAAGTCTGTCCTTGTCTTCTCCTAGAGTTGGTCTCCTGTAGCTTCCTAAAGTCTGTCCTTGTCTTCTCTAAGAGTTGGTCTCCTGTAGCTTCCTAAAGTCTGTCCTTGTCTTCCTTGTCTTCTCCTAGAGTTGGTCTCCTGTAGCGTCCTAAAGTCTGTCCTTGTCCTCCTTGTCTTCTCCTAGAGTTGGTCTCCTGTAGCTTCCTAAAGTCTGTCCTTGTCTTCCTTGTCTTCTCCTAGAGTTGGTCTCCTGTGTCTTCCTAAAGTCTGTCCTTGTCTTCCTTGTCTTCTCCTAGAGTTGGTCTCCTGTATCTTCCTAAAGTCTGTCCTCGTCTTCCTTGTCTTCTCCTAGAGTTGGTCTCCTGTATCTTCCTAAAGTCTGTCCTTGTCTTCCTTGTCTTCTCCTAGAGTTGGTCTCCTGTATCTTCCTAAAGTCTGTCCTCGTCTTCCTTGTCTTCTCCTAGAGTTGGTCTCCTGTAGCTTCCTAAAGTCTGTCCTTGTCTTCCTTGTCTTCTCCTAGAGTTGGTCTCCTGTAGCTTCCTAAAGTCTGTCCTCGTCTTCCTTGTCTTCTCCTAGAGTTGGTCTCCTGTATCTTCCTAAAGTCTGTCCTTGTCTTCCTTGTCTTCTCCTAGAGTTGGTCTCCTGTAGCTTCCTAAAGTCTGTCCTTGTCTTCCTTGTCCAACGCTGCCATAAACTCCCTAACCCTCTCTGGAAGATGTTTCTCCTTGACGCTGTCTCCAGGAAACTTTTCTCTTCTTCTAAACGTTCAGTGTTTGTTGTTGTTGTTTGACTGAGTGTCTTCTTCTTCTTCTTCTTTAATTTTTTGGCAGCTTTGATGCTTGCAAACCGCCATTAAAACAGAAGAAGAAGACGTTTCGACGCTACAGGGATGTGGTTTTGGTTCAAGGCCAAGCTAAAATAAATAAGACGGCTGGAGCAGCAGCTGGGATGTTATCTGGAGCAGGAGGACGCCGGCCCGTCTCAGCGGTCACACATCAGACTAATTCAGGCAGAACAGCGACCGATAATAAACCTTAAAGTCTTTATCAGAGAGTTCACGTCAGTACTGACCACTGAGTCATCAGAGAAGTCGATCTCGTCCAGGTCCAGGTATTCAGGAGCCTCCATCTTCACACCACATCATCAGCCTCACGAGCAGCTGGAAAAGAAAGACAACAAACGCTTGAATCGTTTCTTTATTTTCGTTTCTCATTTCAAAGATGGAACAGGATAAATCCATAGAAATGCTCTGAATAGAAGTTTAATGTGGCATCACATCCATGAGCACGGTGAAGAAAAGCCACCTCAGGGTGCCATTGTTGAGGCGATACAATCAGCAGGAATAAAACACAGGAAGCGGCTGCAGGAAACCCAGAACAGTCGCGCTGAAAAGCTGCCTTTAAGTGTTTTTCTACGGTTTTTGTTCGTCTCTTTCTCGCTGCGACGACAAACTGCTGCACGGCGAAATAAAAAGGAAACTGTGGAAATAACAGGTCACTTCTATTTTAAGGAGGATTTTCTAGTTTCTCAGCCAGAAGCAGGAGGCTGAAACGGACAAATCCTTTTCTGCTGCAGATTTAAAACTGCGTGAACAGGATTTAAAACCTGGATCATTACGAAGATCCATGGAGCAGCTGACGGTGCCTCTACGCTAATGTTAGCTAGCATGCTACTGCTATTATCTAACCATGAAACGTCTTTCTGTTGATCTTATTTTCTGTCCCTTAGTGAAAGGAACAAACGTCTCTTCGTGGCCTTGGGACGTCCTGAAACCATCGGTTCCGTGTTTTGGAGCCGAGCTGTTTTCAGACTGCGTGGGAGTAAAAAACCTCTGATTGCAGCTTTGAGAAACAGTCGCGCCTAAAAACCTTGATAACAACAGTTTAGGTCAGAACGTCCACATCAGAAAATAAAACTGGAGAGAGGAGGAGGAAGAGGAGGAGGAGGAGGAGGAGGTTCTGCTCGCTCTGTTTACGTGAACAGCTGACGAGTCCAAATCCTTCCAGGCAGCAGGAGAACAACCAACGAGATGAAACGTTGTTCTGGAGTTTTAATAGAGATCTGTTCCCTCTGCCTTTCTTTTAATTAAAGACTAACATTTACATAAATTCTGCTCTTAAATGTCATTTTATTCAACTTTTATCAGCCGGCAGATGATTTCTTCACATATTTGTACCACAAAACCTCAAATGTTGTGTCTTAATTAGCTCCTGGAAGTCTGTTTGCTTCTAGTAACTTCAAATCCTTTAAATTATAGAAAAAATAAGCAGAATAATGTTCTTTTACTTTACTTTTATTAGCCTGTAAGTCTTTTTTCCTTGTCAAATGTCATTTTCCACATATTTTTACCACTACAACTCAATTTAAGCGTCTTAATTAGCTCCTGTAAGTCTGTTTGCTTCTAATTCTTTTGTAGTAGCTTCTCAAATCCTTTAAATTATATGAAAAATACGCAAAAAAAATCTTATTTTATTCATCTTTCTTCAGCCTGCAGAGGGGTTTTCCAAACTAAATGTGACTTACCCAGATTGTAACCACAAAACCTCAAATGTTGGGTCTTAATTAGCTCCTGTAAGTCTGTTTGTTTCTAATTATCATCTAGTAGCTGCTCAAATCCTTTAAATTACAGAAGAAATAAGCAGAAATAATGCTTTAAATGTTCTTTTACTTTACTTCTATTAGCCGATAAGTCTTTTTTTCTCTGTCCAATGTCATTTTATTCAACTTTTATCAGCTGGCAGAGGATTTCTTTCCAGATTTGTACCACAAAACCTCAAATGTTGTGTCTTAATTAGCTCCTGTAAGTCTGTTTGCTTCTAATTCTTTTCTAGTAGCTTCTCAAATCCTTTAAATTATACAAAAAATAAGTAAAGAAATCTTATTTTATCCATCTTTCTTCAGCCTGCAGAGGATTTTTCCAAACTAAATGTGACTTTTCCCCTAGATTTTTACCACAAAATCTCAAATGTTGGGTCTTAATTAGCTCCTGTAAGTCTGTTTGCTTCTAATTCTCATCTAGTAGCTGCTCAAATACTTTAAATTATAGAAAAAATAAGCAGAAATAATGCTTTAAATGTTCTTTCACTTTACTTTTATTAGCCGATAAGTCTTTTTTCCTTGTCAAATATAATTTTCTACATATTTTTACCACATAAAAACCCAATTTAAGCATCTTACTTCTTATTCTTATCTAGAAAATACTAAAAGAGAATGTGTTTCTTTAAATTACAGAGAAATTAACATTAATACACATAAGTGCTGCTCTTAAATCTTATTTTATCTAACTTTCTCCAGCCTGCTGAGGAGTTTTCCAAACAAAACGTGATTTTTTCTCCAGATTTTTATCATTAAAAGTCAAGTTTTGTAATTGAATTAGCTGCAGTGAGTCTGTTTACATCTAACAAATCTGATAAACGATGTAAAAATGAACCAGAGTCACATAAAGTCTCCGGTCGGTTGAAGAAACGTGAAGAAGGTTTGAAATAAACGTTGGTTGAGCTCAGAGTCTCTCTGGTTTAAACGCTGTTTGTTGAACCAGAGTAAAAATAGAAACCACCAGGAACACATGACGGCACAGTTTGGGTTTGGACTTTCTCTTTTCAAGCAAAACAATAAAAGAGTTTTCTTGTTTTGGATTTAAAAATAAAACTCAAATAACAGTAGGGTTTTTCTTTTTCCAGTTTTCATTTCTGGTTTTAAAATCAAACTGTGAATACCACAGCGATCTAAATGAACTAAATCAGATCTTTGAAGCTTTGTTTTGCACATTTGTGGTTCTGACGTAACAACAAGCTGCAATTATCTTCATTAATTATAATAATTAGGAGCAAACAGACTTGGAGGAGCTAATTAAGACACACTGTCTGAGCTTTAGTGGTAAATATTTGGGGGTAATAAAGAAATCCTCTGAAGGCTGAGTAAAGGAAAATTAAACGACATTTAAGAGCAGAATTTATCAGTTTATGAACTTTGAGTAGCTGCTTGATAAGAATAAGAAGTAAACAGACGTACAGAGTTAATTATGACAAGAAAAACACACAAACAGGTTAATAAAAACTAAATAAAAGAACATTTGAGAGCTATATTCACTGTTCTACATTGTAAAGGATGTGTCCAGTAACTAGATAACAATTAGAAGCAAACAGATTTACTTTAGCAGCTAATTAAGAAACAATATTTAAGCTTTAATGGTAGAAATATGGGAAATATTGCATTTTGTGGGATAAAAGTCAAATAAAATAAGGTTTAAAAGCAGAATCAATGTTTATTTATGTTTATTTTTATATAATTAAGAGAAATATTTGACCTTTGAGTGGTGACTAGATGAGAATAAGAAGCAAACTGACTCACAGTGGATGATTGAGACACAATATTTTAGTTATAGTGAAAGAAAAGAAGGAAAAAACACATAAATCTACTTATTTTTCCACATTTTAAAGGATTAGTTCAGTTACTAGATAATAATTAGAAGCAAACATCCTCCCAGACGCTAGAGAAGCTGAATAATTGTGTTTTTGTAAATGAGAGGAGAAGCCGTGGAGCCTCCTCCTCCCTGACAGCTCCTCTAATCCTCTCATACCTGCTCAAGGAGCAGCAGGAGGCTAATTAGCTAAGCTAGCTGGCTAATGAGCATCAGCACAGGCTAATGTGGATGCTAGCTGTGGATGCTAGCCCGGCTAACTGGCAGGCAGTTGGAAAATTGGGTCAAACACAAGGCTCCGGTAAAGAAAAAAAAAAGACGGACCGGGGAGCCGTTAGCTCTCGGTTAACGGACAGTTTTGTGATACGGTACCTTACGGTAGGCAGGCAGCCGAGGGGACTGAGCCGGTTTGGGGAGCTGGGTGAGCTAGCAGAGCCGCTAGCTGAGGTGCTCCTCGGATCCAGCTGTTTTTTTCCTTCTGTCTTGAAAAGCACAAAGACTTTGACATATGGGCAGCGCAGAGAGGAGCGAGCGACGAGAGGGCTCACTCTGAGCACGTTTCAGAGGACCACGTCGGTCCGACCAGAAACACTAGTTACCTTTAATTCTCTAATAATAACCTTTAAAAACTACGGTTCATGTTTTGTCTTGTGTTTATTTACAGACTTATCAATAACTATAAAGATTAGAATAAAGGAAACTAAAAGTAAAGAGCAGTAAATATAAATGGTCTCAAATTTCTGTCAGAAAATAAAAAATAAAGAAAAAAATTAGAATTTTCAAGTGAAATTAAACAAGTTACAAGAAATTGGTCATTTACTGAATATTTTTGTGTTTAAACGTATATATTAATAATATTACAGAAACAACTGTTTATTATAACAGGCTTAAAGAAATGTTCAGAAATAGTAATAAACAAATAAAATAAAATCAGTAAAACTGTCCAGTGACACCGGTCTAATCTGAAATGAGTGTCATGGTGACAATTTAATAAAATGTAAACATCTAATTGTTTCCAGCGTGAACTGTGATTAAATATTTGGAAACATGATCAGATGTGTTTATCCTCTGAAACTGATCATTGTCCTGTGTTTTATTTTTTTATTATTATTTCTTCAGTTTCTTTGCAAAGACAAAAGCACCTTCAGTTTTTTATTATTTAATTTTTGTTAATGAATATTTACATTCCTGGCTGCAGTGTCTTCTCCGTTTTTCTCTAACTGATGAGTCATCGATTTAATAGACGATCTTTGAAAAGGAAGCGGATCCGTTACATAGGTCCGTTATCCTTAGAATAAAAACCTGGAGATTCTCATTAGAAAGTCACTATAGAAAGTCAAATAATAAAAATAAAAATAATAACAACAACAACAACAACAATAATAATAATAGTAATAATAATAATAATAATAATAAAGTCAAATTAGTGTTAAATTAATGTTAAATTAGTGTCTTTGTTTAGAAATGTTTGTTCTTGGGGTTAACAATTGGTCACGAAAAAGAAAATTAGATTAAATAAAATTAAATAAACATCTGACATGAGGACTTTATTTAATTAAAGCAAAATGTTTTTCTCACCTGTAACGTTTTAATGAACTGATATTATTTCCTTTCTGATTTCTTTTGTCAGCAGCCTCAATTTTCATCCTTGAATCAGACATTCGACTTCACGGCTTTAGTCAGATAACTTGAAGAACTCTTCTGCATGGTTTCTACATGTAACATGATTCTGAGCTCAGATCAGTTTGAAGCTCGGCCATGACATCTAGTGGCTAAATGAGAAAGAAAGAAGAGATTTCACACCAGCAGAGACTGAGCTGAAGAAAACCAGAAGGAGGAGAAGGACAAGAACAACTTCAGGGAAGAGTCTGGTGCGTTCAATGTCTTTGCTCCAGGCTTCAAAAACTCTGGATGACTTTAATCTCCAAGTGCAGGTGTACTTGTGGATCTTAGAGTTTCGAAAAGTAGAATTTTACAACAAGTATTACGTCTCTCTGCACCTCCACCGGCCTTCCAGTGGATGGTCCCTGGGCTTAATTATCCTGAGGAGGTGTGGACTGAAGTGCATGGCTGGAAAGGTCCCTGAAGACTTCACAGCTGCAGAGTCTCACCCATCATCTTTTTGCCTTTTATTGTTGTAACTCTATCATCTATCTCCACTTGATGCTGCAGCCCTTGAGCCGAGGCGTAGCATGCATGGGGCTCGTCCAGGTCCAGGAGATCTTCTGGGCTTTTATCATGGATGGTTCTTTTATCTCTTTGCTTTCTTGAAAGCTTAGTTTTGCCACATGAGGTAAGTTTACAGGTGTACTCTGAGCTCCACCCACTCTCCTCATGAACCAGCCTGCAGGATGTCAGTCCTCATAGCGAGGCCTTTAACCCTTTATGGGGCGAGGAACCATGTATGGTGACTTCAGCACACATTTTAAATTTCAGTGAGTTTGAGAAGAATGTGGTTTTCATCCAGCCAATCAGAGAACATTCTCAATTTCAGTGAGTGCCCAAGGGTTAATAGACACATTAATTCAGAAGACTGTGGTTAGACAAGACAGCTCTGAACTTCTGGGCAGTTCTTCTCCTTGATAATAAAATGATTGCTCAGTAAAGAAGTTTTATTTCCTGAAAGCTCGAGTTCCTTTTAACAAACTGTGAAAAAATCTCTACAAAGAAACTAAAGACATTTTTATTTGAAAAGACTAAATAGAGACTCACTTCTGTCTTCTCTACACTTCTTTTACTAGATGTGGACGTGAACGGCTTCATTTCAGTCTGAACCTTCAGGCAAAGACCTGATCATCCAGGAACTCAGTAAGAACAAGAAGAAACCGCAGGAGACGAGTGTTGTCTCTGAGTTTTATTCAGTATTAAAATTATCTAAAATATTCACGAAAGCAGAAGGATTGAACAGTTCAGTCACACATGAGGTCACACTGAAGCAAACTTTATTAATGTGATATGAAGCAGTGAAGCAGGATGATAACATGAGCTCTATACACACTCTATACAACAGAAACACTTCAAACGTTTTCCCTTAGCAACAAAAACCAAACATCTACTCTACAGCATCAGTGAAGTCAGATCAGTGACTGTTTAAATCAACACTGAATGTAAAATGACTGCATTCCATTTTATAAAAGCCAAGTATAAATGTACAGAGAACATGCAGCTACATAAATGTTTCTCTTCGTTAAGTCATTAGTGAAGAAGAGGTTTTGTTAGCTTAGATTAGAAAACAGTAAAAACTCAAGATGACTCTGTCATAAAATAATGACGGTAACACTTCCTGAGCATCTAGAAAATAGTAACGATAAGGAAGAGGATCAGGGCCACTGGAAAAAAACATTTCTGAGACAGTTTATATTCGTCAAGCATCAAGTCAGAAATCTCAAAGTCCAGTTAGAATTCTGAGAAAAAGTCAGAAACCTGAAAAAGTCATGTAGACTTTTTATATCATGTTTTTCTCAGAATTCTGACAAAAAGTCAAAATTCCAAGAAAAAGCCACAAAGTTACATTTCTGACTTTTTTCCTCAATAACATAACAAAAGTTATGAGGGAAAAAAGTCAGAATTTGTACTTTTTTGGTTTTTTGACTTTTTATATCTTAGAAGTTTTACTCTGAATTCAGACTTTTTTCTCAAAATTCTGAGAAGATAATTTTTTTTTTCTCTTCAAAATTCGTACAAAAAAGTCAGAGTTTTGAGAAAAAGCCAAGTAAGAAATCTGAAGAAAAAGTCAGAAACCTGAGAAAAGTCACCGGGTCTTTCTGATATATTCCGTTTTCCTCATAATTCAGACTTTTGTCTCAAAATTTTGTCTAAAAAAGAGATTGTCAATAACCTGAGAATAGTTCTAATTATGAGGGAAAGAGTCAGAATATGTAATTTTTTGTCAGAATTTTGAGAAAAATCAATTCTGAGTTTATTTCTTAGATTCAGTAAAACTAAAACTGAATCACCAGATTACTCAATTTTGTGAAAAGCCTAATTCTTGGAGTCAGACTTGTCTCAGTTCTCAATCAAACTGTCCTTCTGTTCAAAATTCTGATAAAAGTCAAACATTTCTTCCTCATTTCTTTTACAGTGGCCTTAATCCTCGTCCGTATTATTAAACCAAAAATAAAACAAAATACATAAAAATCTACAAATTCCATCTCTTTATCTAACAGCCTGTTGATTTATGATGAATTTAAAAGCTCAATCTGCAAAACAAACAAACAAAAAAGAAACAAACAAACTCCAGCTTCAGATAAATGTAGTTGTATGGAGGTTAAAGTCTCTCAGGATGGACGTACAGTACTCGTGTAATGAAAATCCAACTCTCCGTTATTAACTCACCTGCAGCAGGAACGTTAAACATGTGTTAGTAAGAAATCCAGATATCAGGACTTGTTTCCTGCTTCCACCTGTTAATGATGAACTCTTCAAGTCTGTATCTTTAGCTCCTGTGTTCTTCTACAGGCTCTTATCTGAGGATCCATCTCAGTAGCTGCAAGAAGAACCAACAAAACAAACATATTGATGACTGACAGATGATATTTGGTTTGAATTTGAACAGAGTGCACATTAAAACAAGAACACCTCTGGTAAAATGTGATTTATCTGATATTAAAGTGGACTCTTTTGCAGTTTTTTCTTAAAAAATTAAAGAAATTTTTGATTCATAACAAAGTGCAAGATGTTTATGGTCCTACCGATATATCAGCTTTGTATGCACCCTTCTACTACAACCAGGGCTCTACATGTTGTCATCTTTACCTTTAATTAGATCGACAGGAAAAAGCTATGGTAGGGGTAGGGGTGGATGAATCGGTCGTTTTAGTGAGAATACATGTTTAATGTATCTTCAGCCCCATTCACACGGGATCAGTACCACCAGGAGACCTCGAGGAATTTGTAATAACTGCAGAAGTTACCCCCCGATGGTATTTGGACTGTACTTGGTCAGGTGGTTTTTATGCTTTAGTGTTTATTGGGTTTTCCTTAGAACAAAGGGTATTTGAAAGAATCCATAGAAAAGGAAGCACTAAATATCAAAATCAAAAACATGAAAACATGAACCATTTGGAGTCCTTTGGAGTATAAGGGTGTAGACAAAGCTGGTGTCTTAAAGATCATGTATTGGTAGGTCCATAAACATCTTCCAGTCTCTTATTAATCATCCATGGAACTTTTGCAGAAAACCAACCTGCAATGAAGTTAAACCTGAGACCAGACCAGTGTCTCGTCAGTCTGAATATTTCTTACCTGGACATGGCGCATCCAGAGACGTGTGCAGCGGTGCCGGTGTACTGGACGTCACATCGAACAATGTTGTTGTTGAAGTTGGACTCTGGAACCTGCTGCCTGGGGTTCACCGTCACCTGCAGCCACAGCGCAACACATTACACAATGATCAGAGTTGTACAGAGTAGAACCAACGAAGAAGAATTGTCTCACTTCATTGTCCTATCCGCATCTCTAACTCAAAAAATTAATCATTTCATTTATAAAAGCTGAGTGATTTCCTAAATTCCTGCTTACCCTTGTTTTTATCAAACTTTATTCATGCAAGAGGACGTGGTGCATTTATTTGGGACTATTTTTCTGAAGATATTTAACGATCTTTTTATAGTCAGACCTTGAGGATGTATTTTCCAGGAGAGACATCAGTGATGTCGATCCACTGACAGTCGATGTCAGCGTTGTAGGTGTCGTAGCAGCCTGGACTCAAACCCTGAGCACAGAGGAGAAAAATCAGGCTAAATGATCACGTCAACACATATTATTGGTGGAAGTAGTTTAGGTTAATCTGCTTTTGTTTTATACCTGAGTGTGGGAGGTGCAGGCGAAGCGGCGGTAGTATCCCGGGTCACAGGAAGTGTCCTCCAGGCAGAAGCTGGCCTTGTGGCCCTCAGCCACCTGTCTGTAAGTCTGGGCGTCCAGTAACTCATACAGGCTGAACTCGTTCATGCTGTGGAAGTGACTGAACGACACAAAAAAGATTCTTAAAGTAAACATTTCTGTAGTTTAAGACCATTCTGAAGCAGGTCAGCAAGTCGGCAAGTCATCAGCTTGAATTCATCAAAGTAAAAGCACATTCAGCATTAAAATATCCCCTTTGACTCTCTGATCTGTCCAAGTCACTTGTGGAGTACCTCAGGGTTCTATTTTAGGGCCTGGTTCTGTTTTTGCTTGTTTTAGGCGTCATCCTTCGTCATTACGCCGATGACAATACACTATTATACCTTCCACTGAATCTAGGATAACTCTCAGATGGATCAAGTGATAAATCTGATGGGCTGGGGTTAGGAATTACGTGATTCTTCTCTTCTTTATTGACTTGTTTTTGTTTTTTAATAAAATTTGAGATAATTGCAAATTATTTCGACAAAACCATTGAAACGCATCTGGGAAGAGGTTAGGTCACTTCTTTAATGTATCTTAAGTCTGATTCACATGGGACTAATTTTACCTGGAGACCTTTGGTAATAATGTGTGATAATGTCAGAGGTCGTCTCTGATTTTAATCCTGTGCAAATCGTCTGTGTCTGTAATTTGTAAATCACACCTCAAATTACCGAAAAGTTGATTTAAATACTGACAGGTAGAACAGAAATACAGTCTCATCATGTCATGTTCAGGTACAAAAGGTAGAATATTAACTCTGACATGTAGCGGTGGGGAAGCAGGAAGTAGCAGATATGGTGGCCTTAAGACATGAATCAATAAAGCAGGTTTGTGTCGGATACCTTCTTCCTGCTACCTACTTGTGACAGCTGTGCCACTCCCAGGCATATCGAGGTTTGCTGGGCAGGAAGTCGGCCGTTCCCTGGTTCTTCACCCTCTGAGGAAACCTCAGCAAAACTCTGGTGTCGTAATCGTGAGCGTAACTCGAGGAACTGCAGGAAGGGAGGAAGCAAAGACACAAGAGATCGTGGTTAACTCTTCCATGGTACCAGCACAAACACAGAACTAACAGGTCAGTAGTTTGCTTTTAATGCAAATGCACTTTATTATATTTAATCTGCATTTAGCTGCGTTTGCATAAGATTCCATTCTTTCCGACAAGGGAGTTAATCACATTCTCTGTGACGTTTGCATGAGATGTTATGTGGCATTAAATGCAGGAAAGTGAAATCAGATGCAGAAAAGGCTTCAATATTTGACAGATTAGAGACAGAAAATGTAATAAAGACAATGAAGCTGCAATTGAAATTTTCTAATTTATAAGCATAAATGATATGTTTAACACACAGACAGTATAAAGATAGACGGCGGAACAGCTCCTCTAAAGTGATGTCAAAGCAAGTTAGGCTCCCCCTGGTGGCTGGCTGCAGTATAGGTCATAAACTCCACCTCCTCCATGTTGGTGGGCGGGACTTGTGCCAAACTAAAACACTAAAATACACCTCAAATAAAATTTATAAAGGATGTTTTCTGTCATTTTAGGTAGTTAAGATGAATGTTCAAGTGTCAATTTTTCTGAGATGTTTTGCTATAGAAACAGGATGTGACATAATGGTGACCACCAGTTGCCACGAGGCTCCACCCTCAGACCGTACTGATCAGATTCTGGCTTAAAACTCACAAGATGGCGCTGCGCGTATCCCAGAGAAAATAGTGTCAGTTTGACCAATGAGAGGAAGAGGAGACGTGGTGTCTATATTTATACACAGTCTATGGTTCAGCAGCATTAAAAAAGTCAATATACCTTTTTTTTTGTAAAATATAAAAGAGAAAATTTCCATGTTTAATTTGAAGCAGGTTACAAATATGCTGTTTTATAGCTTCTAGTTTGTGAGAGCTGCATGTTTATGATGCAGACCTTGAGTTTGTTCTATGTCACCGGCCTCCACACACCAGGGGGCGCTGCAGTTAGAGGCTTGTTGTTTAACTCGTGTTGCTTGTACATAAAAATTAACCCAATGAACCCAATGAGGAGGATTTTTAAATAGGTCTAAAAAAAAAAAAAAAAAGCCACCAGTTATTTTTGTGGTGTAAAGTTGTTCTAGAGTCTCTCGGTTGGGAACTGATTGTGGTCTAGATCTAGGACACTGGCTAATAGAACTGTGTTAATGTGGAGATGATTCAGTTTCCAGCTAAATGTCTCTGGTTGGTTGGAGGACTATTGAGTTGATGCAGAGGTATTTTGGTCTTTGTATCGTTTGAGATGCCTCTTCATTAATCTGCCTATCTGGGCTTGGTTAGTTTAGGGCAGGACTTAAACCTCCAGAGAGTTTTCTTACGTGGCGAGGCAGTTCTCCTCAGCAGCACAGCGCAGGTTGTACATGGGCAACCTCTGGACGTAGGTGGCGATCTGGATGTAGTACGGATCAGGTACCAGATCAGGGAGACCTGCGATGATGACACAGCAGATTCGGACAGAGTTATTGATCGATAGATAAATAGATAGACAACTTTATACTTTATAAATACCCAACACCCAGAAAAAGAATAATAACAGTTTGATGGCACGGGGGACAAAGGAGTTCCTCAGTCTATTTGTCCTGTACTTTGGGAGGAGCAGCCTCTCGTTGAAGGTGCTTCTCTGGCTGCTGATGGTCGTGTTAGGGACTTGGTTTATTCATTCAGGTCCACTTTATTTTCTTTCTGAGTCTTCGGTTCAATCAGTTGAGCAAACTGTTCCGAGAAACTTGAATCACTTCCTATGCGGGAACTGGTACAGGCCCTCGTTACATCAGGCACGTAAGCCATGGTGGAGCCAGAGATCTGGGATCAATGCCACCTGAAAAGAGACGTCTTTGCATCCGTCCATGATGATGACCTCACAGGTTCCGGGGTGTGGTCTCCAGTTTGTACAGGGGCGAGGTCAGGGCTCACAAACACACCCTGTGGAGATGAATGACTCAAAGCAGAGTTCTCCTTTAAACTGAGGACCAGGAACACAGCAAACCCACCCTATGCTCTATCTGACCTTTTCAAACATCATCCAACTAGAAGATCCAGAAACTGAAACATCCTTTTAATTTGCTTCCAAGAGAAGCAGGAAAAATAAACATTTAGACCATTTCCCCAGTGTGATGGAGGATACACTATGAATTCAGACTGAACAAAGAGAAGAGTCAAACTTTTAGAGTAACCAGAGAAACATGAGGAACATTCTCAGTATTTTCATGAAGTTTTAATAATTGTTTGGTCTTAACTGTCAGATTTTTTCCTGAAAATGAAGTGATATCATACAAAAGCCAACATTTCCGTACCGTTCTGGTGGAAGCTGGTGCCATATCCGGGCCGAGGCTGAGGCGGGGGTCTCGGTCTGTAGTAGGAGTTGTAGTAGTTGTAATAAGGGTTGTAGTTGGAGGATTTGTACGGATCGTAGGGATCATCTCCCACCATCATGTCCTCCCGTCTGACCGGAGCAGACTCACCGTCACTGCCGGACGGAGGCTGCTGCTGCTGGCGCATCAGGGCGCGTAATTGCGCGGAGCCACTGGAGGCCGGGACCCGCGGGGAGCCCCGGGGCGCGGCGGAGACCGTGTCGTTAGGGCTGCTGAGGACGACCACGGGGTGACGGCCGGTTTGCCTCCTCGCCGACGGCCTGTACTGAGAGCCGCGGCTCAGGATGCTGAAAACCTGCCCGTTGTGTTGCCATGTCAACCCCCGCCGGAGCGCATCATCATCACCATCACCAGCGGCAGCAGCTTCCTGAGCGCGAACCTTATCCAGAAAAGTGCAGAGGAAACATAAATGCGCAAAAGAGAGCAGCAAGACGTCAACAGAGAGCTCCTTCATGGCTCCAATAAATTATTATGTCTCTAATGAGCTGTAAAAAGATGCTAGTTTCTCCTTTTGAGGGCACAGCTGCTCATCTGAAGAGTTCCTCTGAAATGTTGGAGCTCAGCTGCTCCTACTACTGCTGAGAGAGAGGAGGGAGGAGGAGGAGGAGGAGGTGGAGGAGGAGGAGGAGTGAGAAGTCTTTTTTTTAAAGCTGAATGTGGCTTTAGGTGTGACCCTCACTCTTTTAATCAGATCTCATTTGTAGCTGAAGCTGTGATTTGGTCTCTGTGAAGGTTCTCAGTTAAATCCAGGTCATGATTTATCTAAACAAAGCTGAAACAACTGGACCTGTGTCGGTTTGACGAAGACGTTTCATCCACGTGTTGAGTTCTAGGAGACTGCTGGAGAGTTGGGCTTTAAATAGGAACATCTGTGGGTGGTGTCCATCTGAGACGAGTGGTGAACGTCTTCAAGAAACCCTGAGAGTACAGTTGTCCTTGTTTCAGATTGTTTGTCTTTGGGATTTGTCCCATTAGTTTCTCTGCCATTATTTCTCTCTTAAGAACCGATGCAGGAAAAAAACATATAAGACTGATCAGACTAAAGCAGAACTTACAGAGAGTAAGTTCTGGTTTGAAAAACTGCACCTGAACAGATGCAGGACTGAACACGTGGTTTCACACATTGTCCCTGTTTTTTCACTGAGGCCAAACACAATTATAGTTGAGGCTGCAGCCAAACCAAAGCTGCAGCTGGAGATCAGGAACCAGAGGAAGCTGCTGCTGCTGCTGCTGCTTGGTGACACAAAGTTTGAAGGCCGGACGTCTTGAGCGACTAAAACCAGATTCATATCAGATGTCAGAGTGATTCAAGGTGCAGCTCGGTGGAGACTAAACGCTGAAGCACATGAACAGAAACCTGCAGCTGCCTGGAATAAAGGAAATCATGAGTCAGACAAGAAGATGATCGAGCTTTAAAAACTGAACCTGAACCTGAAAACAGTCCCTTTCCTCTTAAAATCCAGCTCCATTGTCTCCTTTCTTCAGGACGAGGTGTAATTAAAGTGATGCTCTGGCTTCATAACTGTCTTCTGTCAGTCTAATTATGTCTGTGGTCAGAGCTGCTCTCTAATTTAACTGAACTCTGAACTCTGACTTCAAACTCTAGAGGGTCCACGGGTTAAAATAAGCATTTGCTGCCTGATGTCTTGTTGTTTTCCGTGGCTGTGTAGCAGGTTAATGAGCTAACAGACCCTCTGCTGCTACTGTTCTTTTCCAGAGGTACAGTAGGAACAGTTCAAGATGCTTTTTGTTTGGTTTTACTGGAAAAAGGACCCACTGTGTCCTGCTGGGAGCTCAGGATGCTTTAGAAAAAGCTGAAAATTAAGGTACTTACCAGCTGAGAAGTTTCCTCTTCTCTGAGCACTGTAAAACACACCCAAGCTACCACCCACGGAGACCCAGCATGGACGGTACATGACATAAGGTGCTGTACTTCTGTTCTGTTCAACATGTCAGATTCAGATTGTGGGGAGAAAGAAAACTGAGAAAACTGTTTTTAGGTTTCTCTTCTTTCGTCCTATAGCACAGATCTTGCAGATAAGACCCCAGTGTAATTATGCTACACTTCTACTATGATGCACTAAGATGGAAAGTTAATGAGGTCAATACAAAACTATATTACCAGCTGCTTGAACGTCTTTAAAAATGCAAGAAATTATTTTCTTACAACACAGTGGATGATACATTTGCAACGATTTCTAAAGAACATGCTTTTGTTGTTTGTTGCTTTAAAATTAAATATATATGTGCAAAATTATCAGCTGTATTAATTTAGAATAAATCTATGGGGCATGGATTTCAAAGAATTATAATGTCTCCACTAGTGTTCCCAGCCTTCAATTCAGATCTGATCTCAGTATGCAAATAAACTTAATTTGAGGCACAGAAGAATATTTTCAACAGCTGTTGTCGACTGCTGTTTCAGAACCAAGAACAGCTGTTTTATTAAGTTATTATTTACTGATCTGAACCTGACGTTTGTTAGACCCGCACTAAATTTGCCTCCTCATATTGAATCATTTCCTGAATTGATTCTAGTTTAGATTTGTTTCTTGACCAGATCAGTGTTCACACCTGGACACTAGAGACCAGATCACTGTTCACACCTGGACTCTAAACTGGACACTAGAGGCCAGGTCAGTGTTCACACCTGAACACTAGAGACCAGATCAGTGTTCACACCTGGACTTTAACCTGGACGGTTGAGGTCAGCTCAACCAGGATGGATGTTAATGAAAGGTCTGAACGAGGCCTTACAGAGGAAGTTACCACTTGAACTCCAAAGACTTTGTGTACTTTTGTTTTTTTCAGCTCTGTGTTTGGTCTCCACTGCTGCTAGTTATGGTTTGATGTAAAGCTACAACAAGCTAAGGAGCTAAAAGAGGCTAAAAGTCTCGGCACAGCTGCAGAGTTGGAGACAATTCCCTTTCACATACGAGTTTCCAATATTTATCGATCCTTGGCTGAATCCTTAGCTTCGTCTGCAGTGATTTAAAACTGAGATTCTGCCCGTGTGTGGACATTGTTTACAGTTTGTTGTTCTTGTTGCTAAATGTACAGACTTTGGACTCATTTTGTTTCCACTACTCTGTAATTAATCCGTTCATTGTCCCCTGAAGGAACAGCTGGAGCATCTGCTAGCTATCAGCTGCTTCATCCACGGTGATGATCTGTCAGTAACCAGCTGTTATTGAGTGTGTCCAGATCAGCACAGGAAGGTGGATTTGTTTTTTTGTCCACCAGACAAACCTCAGGGTAAATATTATATTAGTTTGATCTGCAGTAATTCATCCGTACTAAGCATCTTTGATTCTCTTCCATCCAATCAAACACATCAGAGACGTAGAGGTGACTGAACCAGACTTCCTGTTATGTCATACAAAATTCACTTCCTACTTTCCTTGGGGATAATTGATGCTTTGATTGGTCAGCTGACCACCAACCAGAGGGCTCCTAGCATTCAGATGCTGGAACAACCTTAATGCAACATCAACAACCATGTCAGCAATGATTACTCACTCTAAATGCTCTGATCACTGTCCCCACGGCCTGTGTTACTGTTGCAGGTTTTCATTTCCACAGAAGAACATTTAAAACATGTAATAGTAGCATCCAGAGGTAAGATAGCGACCATGCTAATGTTGGCAGACAGTTTTTATGTTTAGTTATTTCATACCCACAAAGTTCCAAACACTCAACTGTATGTTCTTCATGGTTTTCAAGTTTAAAAGTTTAAAAGATTTACACTATGTTTTAAACTTGTTTCTTTGGACATGGACCGTTGGTATTGTTTGTCTAACCTAGCAACAGTAACACAGGAAGTCAGGGACTTGACAAAGGCTGTGAGTCCTCTGATTGTTGGCGAACAGACCAATCAAAAGTCCAACAAAGGGTCAATTCCTCAAGAGTGTCTCTAGTGGCTGTTGGATGAACTGCACCTGTTGAATTCAGCACTCAGTTGTGGTGGTTGCTGTTTCTTCATTTACTCTCTGTTTCCAACATTCAGTCATAGACCCAGGACCTGGCTGTTATTTTATTTATTTTTTTAATGATTCACTGAATCTATGTATGAATCACTTGTGTTGTAATAAATTTGGTGTCATCAGATTATCTGTGAATCACTTTGAATTTCAGTGGCCAGTATGAAATATTCTCTGTAAATAAAGTTTGACTTATTTTTGAGTCATTTTGTTGTTTATTTACCTTTAGTGTGCAGCTTTTAATACAATATAACTGAGATAATAATGGATGTAACGCCTGACCAAGCTCCATCAGGGTTTGTGTTGCAGGAGAAACGCTTGCACAGGTAGCCGCACGGCAGCTATAGCAACACGTGTACCAGCTTTAACCGATTCTTCCACCGCAGAAGGAAAAAGCGATCTAGCTGAACAAGAGCTGTTTTCCCTTTTACGACGTTTGTATAAAGATCAAAGGCAGGCTGGCTTTATCGCAGCGCTCTGCACTTCCCTTTCATGAAGACCAGGCAGCAGGAGCCGCTGCTTCCAATGAGAAGCAGGTGTCGGCCCCAATCTGAGCATTTAAAAACAGCTTCATAATGAGGGCCGGCCACCTGCAGGGGCCTCCTGCACACAGGACACATAAAGAGCCATGGAAACATCAGACACAATAGCACGGCCTTCATCACCACCAGCATCATCATCATCATCACCTTTACAGTGTATGTTGAAGACAAAGGAAGAAAAAGCAACGCCTCACAAACACGTAGCTTGTTGCAGCCTAGCTATCAGCTAAATATTATTCAGAGAGAAAACACGTGAGTGATATTAAGTGTTTTGATGATGATGATGTTAAAGAGATCCCCAGTGCTGCCTGTAAAAAGGTGTTAAAGACTTGATGCAGTGATGCTGATGAATGTCACACCTGCACTCAGCAACTTAGACACGTGACACACGTGACTGTACTTAAACCCAACCATGTGTCCAAGTACAGTATGCACGGTTGGTCCTTGAACACAACACAGGGGATCCAGAGGCTAAAAGTGTGGACGCTACAAACTGACATCAAGCTACTATCAACAATAATCTTGGAGAAAGCTCCATTACAGGCCAACAAATATCTGTGAACAACATAATCCAACGTTCACTTTCTCAAAGCTCTGGTTTGGTCTCCACCAACTCTAAAAGATTTAGCTTAGACGCCATGACAGCCACTCTAAAGAGTCTAAAGAGAAGCCAAAGCATGTGGAGCTCCCCGTGGTGGTTGGATTGGACAAACTAAAACACTAAAGTACATGTCACCAACATTTCTGGACCATAAAGTTGCACTTGAACGCACCACATAGGCCACAGCCCCTGACCAAACAATGTCACAGTCGGTCTTTGTTGCCGGTTTGATGGTTAGCGTGCTGCATCTATGTAAACAACAGCCTAAACTCGTCCTGATGCATACCAGAAGCAGATCAGTCCCAGGAACATGGATCTCAAGTGTGTCATTGAGACTATAAAGTGCTTTGAGGACCAAACAGCAGAAAGGTGCTATATACAGTAAAAACATACTAAGTGGATGTTTGGGTATCTCTGTGTGATGGACTTGCAAGACCTGTCCATGATGCACCAGTCACCAACCCCCGGATGATGGATGGATGATTGCTTTTGTTTATTGGAAACTGTCACCAACAAATCAATGATGCAGGAACATTGTTTCTGTATTGAAGTATTTCATCATATTTTAGGTTTTGCTGAGGCGGAAAACTTATAAGAATATAAGAAGGTAAGTTATCTAACCACTTGTTCACACAACTCTGGGTTCAGTGTGTTGCATATTGAAACGCTAGCCCTCTAGTTCGTTGACAACCCCCTCTACCAACTGAAACCAGCCACCTTAAAAAGATCCAATGAGTCTTGATGTCCAGCACAGGCACAGATTATTGTCTGAAGCACTGAACCAGCCCGTCAATGCATCCATGGGTCAGAACCAATCGTCTCCTCGTCTCCCCGTAAAGCTGCTGTAACAGAAGCTAATAGAATCCAGACTCAATAAAAAACTCTACAAAGAACAATAAAACCAGCCGACCCCTGACCTGTGACTTGTTTTAGCTTCTGTGATTGGTCCTCGTACAGAGTGGTTTAATTTTATTTTTTATTGTTCTCGTCTGATTTGCAGCAGTGAGATCAGAAGCCAACCGTCCTCCTTCAGCTTTACATTACAGGGTTTAGTCGGCTAAGAACGTCCCGGGACAGATGCTCTGTCACTTAGCTTACGGCTAGTTTAGCTGTGGTTTAGAGTGACTGTGATTAGAGGATTAATGAGCAGCAGTGGAGAAGAGCTAGCTCACATCATGGAGAGAATATGGATAGAAAATAAAATCTAAAACATATTCTCTGACACACTGACACAAAAAAGACGTGGTGGAATAAATCCATTCTCTCTGAGCATGTCTGCTCCACGTGGGGTAAACATCAGGTGAGGGACAGAAACATGGAGGTAGAAAAACAAGATGAACCAAGATGGAATCAATGTGGACAGAGAACATGGAGACGTGGAGACATCTTGGTTGTCTTCTAAGACTCTACACATTCAGGACATGTAGGAGGACATACTTCTTCTTCTTCTGTTCTATTTCTAATAAAGTTCTGTAGTGACTGATGGTTTTAGGTCATGTATATCTGATCACCTCCTGTTATTCCCAACACATTCAACACGTTGGAGCCACTGAAGAAAAACTAAAGAAAATGTCACATCCACGCATTTGTGGACGTGACAGATCTCACACCAACGAGATAAAAATATTCCTCCCTGTGACCAAACCTCCTCTCACATTCAGGAGGACAGCAGCACCAACAATTACAGCCAGGTTGGGTTTGGCCAGGCCAAGCTCTTATAAAAGCTGTTGTCTCCTCGCCCGGTGTTGTGTAAACTTTCACACGTCTTTTTGTGTAATTTTAAACTCTAAACCCTCCAACTAACTAAGAGTCATTTAGTCTTCATACCTGCTGCATTCATTGGTCGTTGGCAGCGTTAAACCGTCTTTGTGCTTCTATCAGAATGAAACCTGGAGCTTGTTTGTCTCCCTGTGACTCCAGTTTGGCTCTGAACGTCCACTGAAGCGTCCTTATGAAAGCTGTGGTCACTGGGCCCACATCAGCAAACAAAACCTCTGCTTAGCTTCGTGTACAGCGTGGACAGTTACACAAGCTGTGATACTCACACAACTGATAGACATATATACACATATAAAGCATAAGAAAAGATTTACAGGCCATGCAGAGTGCTGCTTAAAGGTTTTTGCACCACCATTCAGGATTTTCTACATTTCTGCATAAAAACGACTCAAAACATCAACGAAAGTCCTGAAACTAGACAAAGAGAATCCATGAAACACAAATATTATACCTGTGCCTTTATCTATTGAAGAACATTAATCATTTGTTCATATCAGTGAGGTGCTAAAGTCATGTCCTCCATGTCTCCAGTCTCTGCTGTGACCTCCTTGTCACTAAATGTTTCTGGTAACTGCTGATCAGTGGTCTACAGCAGCTTGGAGGAATTTTAGCCCATTCCTCAGAACAGAACCACTTCAGTTCTGTGTCTTTAGCTGAGTTCTCAAGGCACCTTGGCCATGGACATATGGAGAATTGAACCACTGCTTCTCTAACCACTGGGCCACTTAGCTCATTAGCTAATAGCAGCCCCTCCAAGCATCCTAGCCTCCTTCCTTTGTTGTAGTCTTAGTGGTGTGTTCAAATGCAGCATTTTGATCCAGATCATAGACAGTATGTATGTTCCTCTAAAGTGAAGCCAAAGCAAGTAGACAAGTAGAGCTCCCCCTGGTGGCTGGCTGAAGTATAGGTCAGAAGCACCGCCCCCTCTATGTTAGTGGGCGGGACTTGTGCCAAAGTAAAACACTTTTTTTCAAGGATGGTTTCTGTCATTTTATGTAGTTAATATAATGTTGATGAATGTTCAAGTCTCAGTTGTTTATTATTTGACGCTATAGAAACAGGATGTAACGTAATGGTAACCGCCAGTTGCCATGCCAACCGCTCAGTAAAGCAGTCCAGAGAGACTGAGTCGTAAAAAATAATGAATAAATCCAGTGTATAATCCAACATTTCTTTGTGACTGTTGGAGGGAGAGCAGAGCGTAGTATTAATTAAATAAAAATGCGAAGTGTGGGCGGGGCATCAGTATCACGGCTCCACATGGCTCCGCCCTCAGACCGTACTGATCAGACTCTGGCTCCAAAGTCACAAGATGGCGCCGCCCGTATCCCCGAGAAAATAAGAGTTTGACCAATGAGAGGAAGAGAGGATGCATTGTCCATATTTATATACAGACTATGGTGCAGAAAAGTCACAGCTTTTGCTCACCAGTATTAGGTTTTGGTGCGTCTGTACTTTTAAGAGTTTGTAAGAGTCGGTGGAGACCCAACCAGAAGTATAGGAGAGTGAATGTTTGCTGTTTACAGATGTCTTGTCAATCTATAACGGAGTTTTCTTATAATCTTGAGGATTAAGAAAAATGAACAATATTAATTCTGTTATTTATTACCGGAAAAGACTTATTATCATTCATAAGCTTTTAGCAGCCTCAGCAGTTTACAGTCCACAGTTTGAGGTGGTTTCTGTTTCTCTGCTGCCCCCTGCTGGTACACCACCATGCACATTCCTCACTGAATTACAGCTTTTAAAAAAGGTTATATGTTCATTCAAACATATCACAAAGTCACAAAGTGTTTTTTAAAAAAACATAAGACACAATGTCAGCTCTTTGGTTTGACAACTTTTACTCTTTATTATAAGAAAAACAAACCGAGACATGGGAGAGTACAGAGTGAAAATGACTTGGGACCACAGGACACAAAGGTCCCAGCTCCCAATATATTAATATACACAGCTACTAGCCTATGTACAATATATGTCTGAATTGATACTGAAGACTGGAGTGAAAATCAGTGTGGACGTGAAACTGGACTGAACACAGCAGGAAAAAAAAAGTCCACATCTGCTCAACCTGAAAAAAAAAAACACCAACACCTTCCCACATTAGAAAGAATCAGGAATAAGACTATAAATTCTGATAGATAATCAATCATCAATAACAATTACCACACCTAATCTGCATTCACACACTGAGATATTAGCAATCACTTTTTATTTATTTATTTTTTTATTTTTTTACTGTACACTATCAAACTACAAGATCTCTCCAATGAAACCAGAACAAAAATACACAGGCTCACTGTAGCAAAGGATTCTGGGAGATTGAGTTTTAGTGGTTTCCTTCTAGTTCTCGCTTTAAAAACGAAACGCCCTCCTCCCTCCCTCCCTCACTTATTTTAATCTCATAATTTGGCACAACAGAGCAGCTAACCACGTTAATCCCAGCTAGCTCCCAGAGCTCAAAGGAATGTTGAAAACACCATTTTCCTCTCAGACGCACTCACCGATGAACGAGATACAGTACAGACAACACGACACGACACGACCGTGACGAGACAAAAACAACAAATGAACGTATTTGGTCTTCCTCCGTGTGCGCCAGTTTGTTTTCAGGGTGGATTTAAACTGATACTGCGTCCATTTAACACACACTGACATGAAGAGAGAGATGAAATTAAATTTTACTTCTTTACACTTTATTAGACAATTATGTTGACACGGGGACAGTCGTTAAAAAGAGGGGGCGCTCAAAGCTTGGGGACAAAGTGACTAGTGCTAATGCTAACAGGCTAGCCACGTGGGCACTGTTAGCTATCTGTCACTTAGCATGCTAGCTGATTCTAGCCCAGTTTCTAAGTAAAGAGCTGTGAGAGTATTATAGACGATGTTGTTTTTTTTCTACACTTTTGCAGTTTTTTTTTTTTTTTTTTAGAAAACGTGCAACATGTAATATTTAGCGTTTGAGTCAAAGGATCAGGGGCCAACAGGAGGGAGCTGTGCAGTTGGGATCTGGTTGAATTTCTTGTGCTAATGGTGCAAACTATCAAACTTCTGGTGTCGTTACGTCCCTAAATTCGTCATGAAAGATCAATCTTATCGTACTGATCCGTTTAAATTAACCAGGTTTGGTGAGAAAATGTGTCATTGCTCTTTTAAAGAATCAAACAGGAGGACTGATCTTTGCTTTTCTTTGGTTTAAGATCAATCTCACAATCTTTAAGATAAAAATTCAAAAACAATGCATCTTCACGTCACCTAGCTTCCTGCACGTCCATCTTTCCACTGTAGAGCCACTAGAATGCAATGCAAAAACAAAATGTGTATGTATCCGTATTAAAGACAGAACATTTTTGATGACATTAGTAAATGCTCTACTCTGACTGGCTCTTTGAAGGAGTGAGGTTGGATTAAATTGAGCTGCTTCCTTCTGCCCTCTGAATATTAACCCTGCTGCCTCAGAGCTGCTGAAACTCAACTCCATATGTATTTGGTCGTGAACACAACTTTATTTGAGACTACGAGGAGCCTGTGTAGCTCTCTAACTTATATAATTAACCGTTAGAGGAGGAGTTAAATTGTGCTTTAGTGTTGAAAATAACCAAACAGCAGCTAATCAAATATCCGACACCAGTGGTGACGGATGAACCTGCAGCTTTCAGGGCTCACATTGATGAACCCATCTGTCCGAGGTCATAGCCTCCATCTGCTAACACAGTTGCTGAGCCTTTTCCTTGATGTGGACTGACTTGGCTACGAAACATTTGACAAATTCACCGTGCAGAAATCTCGCCAACGCCTGTGCAGTTGTTGGACTGGTTTGAACATACTCCTTGCATATTTGCTAACGTTGTGCAAGCAAAGAGTATAGTTAGCTCGCATTTACTCCAGCGCATGGTTTAGCTAGCTAGTCAGTAAGCTAACTAGCATCTACAGAGGCTGCTCTTCTCAAGGTCTTAGTCGGGCTACAACACTTTTTAGTCAGCAAACAGTACGGTAGATCTAAACCAAGTTGGAGTTGATGCAACAGACTAGTTTCTGTCTTGATCTGAACCGTTTAAACCTGAATTCAACCTGCCATGGCTAGCTGACCAGTCTTTGGAGATGTACACCAACACCTCCTGGTCTAGGGTGGACAAATGTTTTAAAGGCTCCACCATTTAGTCTTTACTTTAGATCAGGGGGTGCCCACACCCCATTATTTTTGGCTTGCAAGCTACTTTAACAACAACTAAAAGTCCAAAAGGCACAATACGATTTAACACTGAATAACTGGGATGTTAGTTCCCTCACCTTTCTCTTTCTCCGATTGCTTTGTGAAGGGAAGTCACTGTCGTAGTTTTTATGAAATGTTCAAAAGTGCTCCTCCACATTTCCCTTGATTGGCAGATCACAAAAAAAGAGTCCTCCTCACAAGTAGTAGGTTTTTGATTTCTTTCTTGGTCCAGCACTTCCGCTCACTTTTATTCTCCTTCCTTAGCTAACGACTTAGCTCGCTAGAGTTTTGCAGCATCTCTCCATACGTGGGGAGATCTCAGACTGGCCGTCCGTCAGTCCGTTATTGTATTGTATGTCAACCAAGCGTGACACGCCACAGTGAAAATAGATGATACACTAACATCTAAAACATTTCTTTGAATGCCACGTGATGTCCTCGCTCTACCTTTCTCCTGCTTTAGATCCAGAATCTGAACTTGTTCTGCTAAGTGGACCCTGTGGTGCCACTCCTGCAGCAAATGTCAGCCAGATGTCACTTTCACTAGTTTATTGCGAAGGTTTGAGGTTGTTTTAACACTTTCTCTTTGGCAACCAACCAGCACACCTCTACCTTTTAGTTTTTTATGTGGTTTCGATGCATCTCCAGTTGAACTTCATTCCTCCACAGTTTCCCACCGACTAATATTCAGTCTATGAACCACACAGGTTTGTTTCAACGCAGCCTCTCGGCGCCGTGACGTGAACCTCAGCTGATCAACATTCGCATCCGCAAATACACGCCAACAAAAAGTAAAAAACAAAAACAAAACAACAACAACTATAAAAACAAGAAAATAAAATAGAATAAAAAATAACAATAAAAATCCTACACTACGTTTTTGACCCTAGCCCTAGCTCCAGTGTGGGTTAATATATGAACATGAATAACTGAGAGACACAGACACAGTGCTTTCCAATAAAAATAAAAACCACAGGGGCAGGAGAAACTACCGCGACTGAAACATCTGCTCAGCTTCTGGTGCGTATAAAAACAAAAGAGTGGAGGAAAAGTTTAAAGGAAATCTTTGGCACAAAGAAGGTCCGATGAGACATCTTGTCCAAAGAGGCTTTAAAAGAACTAGAAAGCTTAGAAATAATAATCCACTAAAGACCGTTCAGATTGGATCTGGCAAAATGTTTCTCCTCTGAGTTTCTTCCGTCATCTTGAACCTCGTCTCCTAAGAGAGTCGCTTTAACCAACCTTCTGACCACAGCTCTGACGGTTTCTCCGTCAGTAACTCGCCGTATAATTCCAGTCCTCTGTCTTTTTTGTGTCAGTCCGTCTTCCAACAAAAGTCCCGCTGGCGACTGGCACACCCCCCCCCCGGCCGTCCGCCCCAGTTCACTGGTTGACGTGGGGTCTCAGGGCTCGGTAGAGTCCCTCGAAGGAGGGTCGGTCGGGGATGTCACGACTCCAGCAACGCATCATGAGCTCAAACAGAGACGGCGGGCAGAGTGGAGGAGCGTAGAGGAAGATCTGGTGGAGGAGAGTGAAAAGATGTTTCCATCAGTCAGTGAAGTCTTCAGATCTTTTCTGTTGGTCTAAACGGAGCATGGACATGACTCTGGGACAATATTCAGACGGAATTTTAGACTTTCTGACTCAAGGTACCTGGTCATCTGAATTTATCTCTGAATCTGGAGAAGAACCAGGTTTATTTAGAGCTGAACACAATGATCCATGGACCAGAGAGACCTGGACCAGTGGTCACCATGAGGACTACTTCCTGGACCAGAGAGACCTGGACCAGTGGTCACCATGTAGACTACTTCCTGCTTCAGTCAAGGACAATATAGCTTGGTAATATTTCAGTTTTTTGATTGTTGCATTTTTATTTTTTAAATCACGTTAGTGGAAAGAAAATTAAGTCTAATATTATTTTTGTAATTATTATTATTTTAATTAACTTTTTTTGTTGGATTTAAAATTAAAAAACAGTTGTTTTTCTGATTCAGATTTTTGCTTCTGGTTTTAAAAGACAATTCCAGAGACGACTCCAGGAGCTGTGGACATCATAAAAGTGTCGGACTTGTTTTGAAGGAGAACAGAGTCTCCAGGCGCCTGACCTCGTAGCTCAAAGAGCTTATTACACAGAGATGTGTTGGACAGTGATCATGATCTGAGAGCGGCTCCGTCTACTGTCAGCCCAAAACTTTAAAAAACTAAAACACAAACCAAACTGTCTCATTAACTTCCAGAAATGACAGATCAGGTGAAAGGGTCTCATTTAACTAATGTGCAGGTGTCAGGGTCTACCTCAGCTTCTCTTATTAACATGAAAAGTAGTTTGAAACTCTGTGTATTTATGTTAAAGAAAAAAAAAAGATATGTGTGCTTGTACTGAATTCTTAAAAAGTGGGTCACGACGTAATGACCATAGGATAATGTGGGTCCCAGGGTGAGACCAGTCCACAGGTCCTGATTCAGTAAATCCCCAGAACGCTGCTGTGGATTAGGTTTGAAAGCGTTGCCATAAAATGAGCAAACAGCTCCTCTATGTGGAGGAACCGTGAGCTGCTCCATGTGGACACAAGAGTTCAGAGGATCAGGATTTGACCCGTCGATGGAAGCAGAATTACACTCTGTCCTGTGTGGGTGCGTTCGTTTCGTCTCACCTGTCTCCCCTGGTTCCTGAAGAACTCGCCAGTGTTCTCTATGACCTGTTCGTCGGACAGCAGGCTGTAGGGCTGCTCCTTGCACAGAGTGAAGATCTCCCACAGGGTGACCCCGAACGCCCAGACGTCACTGGCTGTGGTGAACTTACCCTGAGGAGACGTTTTCAGGGTTAAGACAAGATGACACCAAACAAAACATGTTGTTACCGTCAGACAAATGAAAAACTGCACCTCACAATAAAAGACTGGAGCTGTCTGACCTGATCATTTAAGGCAGGGGTGTCCTTTTAGTTTAGGGGCCACATACAGCAGGACGGACCAATACCAGATTAAAATAATAACTTTCCCTTTGTTTCTGGAACAATATTCAAATGCATATTTTGCCCATTGATGCATCTGCTGTTTAGTTTTGGGTCTCAGTGTTGTTGTTATGTCTGCAACTAAAACCACAGGACTAAGTTGCTTCATCTTCCAGCTGTAGGAAGCTTCAGCAGTGGGAAAGTTTCTTGCAATTGTTCTTTTGGTAGAAAAATGCTTTTAGTTTTACTTTAAAATCACCAGGAGAAGGTGGAGGTGTCCTGAAACAACAGCTAACATAAACCAAGTGTAAATTATTCCTATCTACTCCCATCTGCGTGCTCCCTGGCCTCACCAGCAGGATGCTCTCCCAGGCCATCCACCGTATGGGAAGCACGGCCCGGCCCTGGATGCGGTAATAGTCGCTGCTGTACAGGTTCCGGCTCATCCCGAAGTCGGCGATTTTTATGGTGAGGCGGCGGTCCAGCAGGCAGTTCCTGGTGGCCAGGTCACGGTGGACGAAGTTCAGAGATGCCAGGTACCTCATCCCCGACGAGATCTGTACCGACATGTGGAGGAGGTCGGACAGGCTGGAGGGAGGGAACGGGACGGGTCAGTCTGTTTCACATGGATCAGATGGTTGGGTGGGGGTGGTGGGGTGGTGGTTTGAATGCACTAACCTGACGGAGGGGATGTTGTTGGCGTGCGTTAGCGTGCTCTCGATCTCCCGCTGAGACAGGAACATGTTGAGGTCCCCGTTCTCCATGTACTCGGTCACCATGCACAGCGGGTCGGACGACACGCACACGCACAGCAGCCGGATGATGTTGGGGTCGTTCAGACGAGACATGATCTTTATTTCCTTCAGAAAGTCGTTCCTGATGGACGGACAGATGAAAGGAGAGTCAGTCAGACCCGTTCTCACCAGGAGCCTCGTTCCTGAGTGTCCCAGTCTTTACAGCTCCCTGTTAATCTGAGTACTTTACTTTAGTTGCTGTTTACGCTACATGAAGTTATCTGACTTTTTACTGACACATGTTTAAAGTGGACAGTAGACTGGATGACGGATTAACATTTAGCATTTAGCATTTAACTAAAATTGTCCATAAATGAGTTTCTTCATGTCTTGACTGAGTCTACCTGGCTTGGCTGGTGGCGTCGGCCCTCAGCTGTTTGACCGCCACCAGCACCGAGTGGCCGTCTCTGTCAGGGAGGGGCGACCCTTCCCCAAGGAATTCTGGGAGTCCTTCAGCCTCACACAGATGCACCTGACGGAGCAGAAGGGGAATTCATTTTTATTACTGGGACTTTTCTAGGACACCTTCACTGACCCCACCCCACCCCACCCCCGCTGACACCTGCCCAGCTCACCTCTCCAAACTGCCCCTCCCCAAGCTTCTCCCTGAAAATCAGTTGTTGCCGTGGGAACTCGGCGGCAGAGATGTCCTTCCTGGTCAGGGAGTCCACGGTGAGGGCGGGGACGGCGTACATGTTGCTGCCGGTGACGCCCTGCAGCCGCACGATGTCCGTCTCGGCGTAGTGAGGCGCGTTACTATGGAAACACTGGTGCGGCGTGCACTGGGTGATGTCCGGCTCAGCGTAGCCTCCTCCGCAGGCTGGTGGACAGAGGTTCTTGTTTAATTATTAGTTAATATTCATTAACACGGGTGGTGTTGGCTGAGGTGAAGCCAGTTTGAAGTACTAGCACATGTTATACTTTGAGTTCAAGTGCAAAAAGTTGCACTGAGAGGCTAGGAAGCTAATAAGAGCTAATGTTAGCTAGGAAGCTAGGAAAGGCTATTGTTAGCCGGGAGGCCAGAAAGTAAAACGTTACAATTAGCTGGGAAGCTAGGAAGCGCTACTGTTAGTTGGGAGACTAGGAAGCAAGTAAGAGCTAGCTTGGAGGTTAGAAAGCTAACAAGAGCTACTATTAGCATGGAGGTTAAGAAATTAGGAAGAGTTATATTAGCTGGGAGGTTAGAAAGTTGTGAGGAGTTATGATTAGCTGCAGGGATAAGAAGCTAGGAGGACCTACTATTTAATGGGATGCTAGAATGCTAGGAGGAGCTACTATTTGATGGGATGCTAGGACGCTAGGAAGTTGGGAGGAGCTACGATTAGCTGCAGAGCTAAGAAACTAGGAGAACCTACTATTTGATGGGATTCTAGGATGCTAGGAGGAGCTACTGTTAGACCAGGAAGCTAGGAAGACCTGAGAGGCTAGGAAGAGCTGATTTTAGCTTGGAGGCTAGGAAACCAGGAGGAGCTACTATTAGCTGGGAAGCTAGTTGGAGCTACTATTAGCTGGAAGGCTGGGAAGCTAGGAGTAGCTACTACTAGCTGGGAAACCAGGAGGAGCTACTATTAGCTGGGAGGCTAAGAGGAGCTATTTAAAGTTTTCTAAAGTGGATGATTGAAGCCTTAGGTAGGTGAGACGGAGCTGTGGTAGTAAAGAAGGTTTTTAGATGAACTTTCATCAACAGTGTTTTTGTCCTATCATCGTTTTACCGGGTCAACTGTATCTGACGGACGTATAAATGTCTCAGGAAGTCACACCTTTCAGCTCTTACCACGCAGCCAGCCTGGCGTCATGTGACAGGAAGTCAGCAGGAGGAGGTCGTAGAGAGGATTACCGAGGAGGAGAGCTGGAGGAAGAGGAAGAAGAGGAAACATGGACAGAGGCAGAGAGGACTGGGAGGTGGAGGAGAGAATGAACGAGCATGCACATTCAGCATCACCGAAAAAATATAAAGAGAGCAGAGACAGACGGTTCAACATGTTCTGGAGGAAAGAGAAGAAAGAAAGAACGGATAAAGAGCTGTTAGTGACAGGAGAGCAGGTGGTGAAACGGCCAGCAGGGGGCAGCTCTTCCTCTTTCTGTCTGAAGCCATGTCCAAACAATAATCTACAAACATGGTCAATAAAACAGGATGAGGTCATTTTAAAGGGACAAATGTCTCCATGTATGTGTTTACCAGAGGCCTCTGCGCTCTGAGACAGCTCAGGCAGCTTGTTCCTCAGCACCGCCGGGTTCTGGTACTGTGGGTCCAACAGGAAGACTCTCTCATAGTGAGGGTCAGCGTTGACGGGGCCTGAGACAAGACGACACAAAAACCAATCATCTCAACGTCCTGCAGGAGTCTGGACCAAACCACGTCAATGCAAAGTGTGCAGCGACACCAACTCTATAAAATATATAAATAGGCTGCTGAAGGTTTATTTCAATGTGCAGATAATTAGGACCCACCCCCTGGGTCTGCAGCATCTGGAGCAGAACTACAGTCTGAAAACTGCGTCATTATCCATCACTGATAAGAGGCTCCAGTAAGTTGCAGCTGGATATTAAAGCTGACGACTATAAATTACAGGCCCTGTTCAGACTTTGCATCAACATCCGTCCTGGGGAATCAGATCTCAAGAGTCCAGGTGTGAACACTGATCTGGTGTCAGTCCACATGTGGAGGTGGTCTGGGATACATGTGACCTCCTTCCTTTAGCAGTGTGTACACACAATGAGTCCTGGTATGGGTCAAAGAGGAGTTTAACTCATTCATTCAACCACTAGTAGAAATGATCACATGAATCAGTGATGTCTGTTCATTAGTAATGAGAGCCTAAAGGTAGAATGACTATAATAACCAACAGTTAAACAATAATTCCTCATGTGATCATCAGCGTAGAGTTGAGTTTCTTATTTCCTCTTGTAGAAACCCTGAGCTCCTTTCTGCTGCTGATCTGAGAACATGTAACGATTCTTTTTTTTACTGTAAATGAAGATTTAACAGGAAAACATTTGTGTTGTTCTTCCCTCACTGAGACAATAAAACCAGAGACTGACTAAACCAATCCACACAGTCATTTAACTTCATTAAGTTAAGACGATAAGTCATTACACTCCGTCCATCCTCCTCAAGGCTCGTCTGTAAGGCTGCAAGTCAAAATGAATCAAGTGTCTAGTTGTCAGTTATCCATCAAGTGCTCTTACTGAACAACATCTACAGGGAAATACATTAACGTATAAAGTCCATATTCCAGATTTCTGTGTGAATACTGTGAGAGTTAATTCTAATCTAGGAAAACGTACCCGTGCGAGGAGGCACCGGGGGCGTCTGCAGGATGATGGTGTCGCTGCAGGACGACAGACGAACTGTCATCTCCTCGTCAAGGATGTGACGCGGCGCCTGGAGGAGGAGATGAAATGAACATTACTACATGTAGGATCTGATTTACAAGAAGATGGAGTAGAAAAGTACAGACTTTAGTTCTGTCGTATCGTCTGAGGAGCTGTAACTGTACTCAAACATCTGAGCACCAGGGAGTTTAATTAGTTTATAACTAAAGGGCTCTGATTGGTTGGAGGACTGTCCAATTGAAACACATCTCATAATGAAATCTAAACAGCTACACTAGGCTATGTTGCTACCTGTATGCAGCCTCCATCATGGTCAGTAAGCTAATTATGGAGTTAAAGAAGTCTCATCTAAGTACTATGAAGTTAAAAAGTCTCATCCTAGTACTATCTAAGTGCTATGAAGTTACCATGAAGTTAAAAAGTCTCATCCTAGTACTATCTAAGTACTATGAAGTTAAAGAAGTCTCATCTAAGTACTTTTTACTGACACATATTTAAAGTGTACAGTTCCAAACTACATTTGGGTACAGGAAGTATCAAAATAAAAGTACTTTGATAACCCCGCTCTCACTGATAGAACCCTGTCTGGTGCCGTCCTACGGCGTTTGTCTCCTCACCTTCTCCAGAACCTTGCAGACGTACTGGCACCAGAGGATGAGGAAGATGATGATGACCAGCAGCAGGATGATGGTCACCAGACAGCCAATCAGGATGGGCGTGTTCCCGTCGTCTGGCGGGTCACTGGCTGATGGGTTAGCTGCAACGGACGATGGAGGGAGGTTGACATCGGCTTTAATGAAAAATGACTTTACCGCTGCCAGATACTGATCCGATTATTTTAAAAACGCCTTGATCGGCCCGATACCAATCAGGACGTCCCAGTTTTCTTCTTAACAAATAAGATTAAGATATGCAAAGATTCAATGTCCACCTTTAAAGCATCTAAGGTGAAAGGGTCAAAGGTCACACCTGTCTGTGGTGCTGTTGTGGCGGTGCCGCCTACGTCTGCTGGAGGAGTGGAGGTCACAACCAGCGTCATCTGAGTCGGGAGTATGGTGTCCTCTGACGAACAAGAGACAGGAAGTTAATTTAGTTTTCTGTGTGTGTTCTTGTACACCTGTCTTCCTGAGGACCAGAGACTAAAATCATCAAAATGAGGTCCTCACGTCTTCACATGTTCTAGGGTAGAGGTTACAGTTGGGGTTAGAGTTAAGATAACGGGCTAGGAATTAAAGTATGTCAGTGAATGTCCTTACAAAGACAACTACCCCAACATGTGTGCGTGCTACCTGACTGGAAGGAGATCTCGCTGAACATCATCCAGACGTCAGCGAAGTAAAAACGGCAGCGAAGGGATTTGGCGCCGCGGCGGTTCAGCGGCACGGTGACGTAGCGGGCGCTCGGGTTCCTGTCGTCCAGCACCGTGTTGAACACCACAGGCTCCGCCTCCCAGCCAGCAATGAGGCGGGGCTTAAACCAACAGGAGACGGAGGAGAAGATCTTCACGCCGCGGGAGAACATGTTGTTACTGTGAACCTGGACGGGAGGCGTGATGATGCAAAGTCAAAACTCAACTCTTGATTTATTTTTGTAAAATCAGGAAACAGGAGTAAAGTAAACAACCTTCATGGAGGTGAAGTTCCTCTGCCTGTCGAACACAAACTCCATCTCCACGTGTCCCTGAGTTCCCAGCGAGTCGTTCCTCCAGCCCAGGTAGTCGTAGCCCGGCCACACGTTGTGCTGCCGGGTCAGCAGGAAGTCGTCCAGGCCGATCACTCCGTCCGTCAGCTGACCCAGGCCGCCAGACAGCTTCCTATTGGACGAGACAGCCGTCAATCACAGAGAGCTTGGAAACGAGAGGCACCGACGTGTGACGATCGCGTGAGAATGACTCGCCTCCTTTCATGCACTCCGTCGTAGGTGGAGTCGTTGAGGCTAGCGATGGGATAACCAGGGGGCATCATGAGCTGACCCTCCGGAGCGCTGTAGGAGATCAGACCGTCTACGGAGAGGTTGAAAAACATTTGTGAGAAAGATTTTTTTTTCCTAGCTTCCCAGCTAATAGTAGTTCTTCCTAGCCTCCCGGCTAATAGTAGTTCTTCCTAGCTTCCCAGCTAATAGTAGTTCTTCCTAGCTTCCTAGCATCCTAAATAACAGTATCTCCTCCTAGCTTCCTAGCCTCTCAGCTAACAGTAGCTCTTCCTATCTTCCCAGCTAACAGTAACTCTTCCTAGCTTCCCAGTTAATAGTAGTTCTTCCTAGCTTCCTATCATCCTAAATAACAGTATCTCCTCCTAGCTTCCTAGCCTCCCAGCTAACAGTAGCCCTTTCTAGGTTCCTAGCATCCCAGCTAACAGTAGCCCTTCCTAGATTCATAGCCAACCAACTAATAGTAGCTAAAGCTAATATTGACTGAAATGACACGACCCATTTGAGGGAGGTTAGAAATGACTCCTAATGACAGCAGAGCTAAAGAATATCCACTCATTTACCGTCCCATGGACAGCCGTACAACTCCACCCTCATGCAGACGGTGGTGGACACCATGGTGACCGGGATCAGACGGACGTGGCGAGTGATGATCGGGGGGTAGAGGTCTTTGATGACGGACTCGTAGGCGTTCGTGTTGCCCTCCATCACCTGGAAACAAGCAGCAGGGAAAGGGGCGACATTAGCACACAACAGTTTGTGATCCCATCAACAGATCTGCTGAAAGACCTGGGCTATATACCATTACCTCTAGCTATTTATCATATAACCTGTGCACTTCCATATCTACTGTTAATGTTTCTTGTTCAAAACAATAAAGACACTAAAATAAATCACATTCCAGGAAGCAAAGATCAATCGGGGCGAGGCAGGAAGGCCTTCATTGTGGCAGAAGGCTTCTTTTGACTTAATCTAATTAGAAGATGTTTTCAAGCTTAATGTCCTAAAATAAAAATAAAAAGCGTCCTGGCAGGGAGTCAGCAGGAATCTGTTGCTGCTGGGAATTTCTTGGTGTGACTGTGTGTTCAGTCTCTGAGTGAAAACATAACTCTGGTGTTGGTCCTAACCACGTTGCTGTAGCAGCCAGGAGCCTTGAAGGTCGACAGGAAGCCGGCGTGTAAATGTCATTTCCTGTGATATGACTATGAATGACCAGAAGCAGCTCAGAATGAAAACCCCTTTTCTTTTTCTTCCTGTCTCGGTCATTCTTCCCTCCATCTCTCTGTCACACGTTTCCTCTGCAGACCTCTCGTCTATTCTCTGCACGGCTAACGCTCTCTTCCTGCACCGACCTGTCCGGGGTCACTCACCGGGTTTCCCAGCCGGTTCTTCCAGGACTTCCACACCAGGCCGTCTCGGCTGTAGTTGACCCGGTACGCTCGGGCAAACTCGTTCCCAGAGTTCCTGGCGTATCGTCCCTGAGTGCCGACCACGGTCAGGAAGGTGAGCCTGCCCAGGTCCACCTGAGGAACAATCAAAACATTTCTGTTGAATCATAACAGTTTATGGGCACGCTACTTCATAATAAAGCATAAAAGTTCATTTTCAACGGACTAAAAATGCAAAGAAGTCAACTATGTCTATCAAAAGTGTGTGGAATAGTTCCTGTTTTCTACTTTAACCAGTGTCAGGTTGTGAGCAGCTGTAAAAAACCGAAGAAGCCACTTGGATGAAGCGTCTTTGAGAAACGCTATGAGCCCAGGTGTCTTGGATAAACCATGACCTGGATGAAAGATAATGAGAATTTATAGTGTTTAGGAACCTTTCCTGTCAGAGTCAGACGTGAGGATGACTCCAAACCTTCATCTTTGATTATCTGACACGTTTTTAAAATGATTTTGGATGGTCTGTGTACTCTTTGGTGTTTTTAGTTTGGCTTTAGACTCGATTTTCAATTTAAAAAAGCACAAAATGAACCTGGTGCTCCTCCAGATTCACCAAACCAACATTGTTCCAGAGTCATGTCCGTGCTCCGTTCACACCGACACGGACCAAACTTGAAAAAGAACACAGACCTGAAATATTCCATTACACTGTGAAACTTTAACCTGCGACCTCCCTGCTCTTCACTCTGACCTCTCAACACTTTCTCCTGTTACACCTCCTCCTCCTCCTCCTCCTCCTCCTCCTCCTAATTTAAGCACAGTCAA
Source organism: Chelon labrosus (assembly GCF_963514085.1). Taxonomy (NCBI): domain Eukaryota; kingdom Metazoa; phylum Chordata; class Actinopteri; order Mugiliformes; family Mugilidae; genus Chelon; species Chelon labrosus. The sequence goes on from NC_140359.1 coordinate 29,172,546, forward strand.
ATGGGACCTGCTGCAGAACTGTTGTTGATGTTCTATGGGATCCTCACAGTGACAGAGAACGACCATGTTACGTTTAAATAAAAAAAATAAAAGTGTCTAAAAACGACACCGACCTGCAGGTACTGCTTAGGATTGTCTGAGGGCTCCAGCTGTCCTTCAGGACACCAGGCGCCTTCTCCCTCCTCACGGTGCAACCTGCAAACACAAAGTTGATGCAGATCAACAAATGAAAATGTTCCCGCTCACGATATCTGAGTCAGGATTGAAAACAGACTTTGCAGAGAACGAATGAAACTTCTGTTGCTATGAATATCTTGAAAAGTACATTTTTCTTCATGTGCATTGAATTCAAAGACTGTATAAGCATAGGTCATACAAGCCCCGCCTCATTCAGACTTTCTGTTTGCGTCACACTGACCTGGCGTACTGTGGCCCCGTGGTCTCGTACCATTGGCTGGACGCTGTGATGGCGTCGTCAGGGATGCGTCCATCCTCCATGCCCAAAGCATAGCGACAGTGTACTGAAAACACACAGGGACCTTTAACCGTCTGATCTGAAACTTGGTTGAATTTACGGGTTTTAGGGTGTTTGTCATGAAGGCGTTTGTGTATGTCCACGTACCTGGGTCGACCTGTCCGATGGCTGCTGTGGCTTGAAGGATCAGCAGGAAGAAGAGGTGCATGATGGTCCGCCGGTCACACCAACACACATGCTACATCTCTAATATAGGAGAGAGATAGGAGTTCATTATGAGGGAAATATGACAAACAATTACAGGAAAGAAGTTGAAATATTAAGCAATTTTCTCTGGTAGTCACACAAAATATAAAACATCTGAGGACTCTGCTGGGCCAAAGGGTTGCATGAGGAGGCACCACAAAGACTACAGCTTGACCTACTCCTAGCTGGGAGGCTAGGAAGATAGGAGGAGCTAACATTAGCTTGGGGCTATGGAGCTAGGAGGAGCTACTGTTAGCTGGGAGGCTAGGAAGCTAAGATGAGCTACTGTTAGCTAGAAGATTATTGAGAGCTACTATTAGTTGTTAGCTGGGAGGCTATTAATAGCTACTATTAGCTGTTAGCTAGGAAGCTATAAAGAGCTACTGTAAGCTAGACAGCTATTAAGAGCTATTATTAGCTGTTAGCTGAGGGGGCTAGGAAGAGCTACTATTACCTGTTAGCCGGGGGGCTAGGAAGAGCTACTATTAGCTGTTCGCTGGGGGGCTAGGAAGAGCTACTATTAACTAGAAGGTTATTAATAGCTACTATTAGCTGTTAGCTAGAAGTCTATGAAGAGCTACTATTAGCTGGGAAGCTAGAAAGCCAAGAAGAGCTACTACTAAATGGATGGCTAGGCAGCTACTATTAGCTTGAAGATCTCAACAACAACAATAACATAATCAGTCCCCACCTAATAAACCAAGAACATACATCCCAGATTCACTCCACGTATCAAACATGAGCAGAGTCTCTGGTTTGTTTCTGTTTCAGTGACGAACATCAAGTCTCAGGAGAGAACAGCTGGACAGCAGAGAGAGGGGGTGAGACAGAAAGAGACGAGCAGAGGAAATGGACAAAGAGAGGAACAAGAAAGGCAGAGAGACGGGGTGAGGCCGATAAGAAAGTAGGCCTACATTAAACACAAAGACAGGAGGAGGAGGCGGAGGAGGAAGAGGAGGAGGAGGAGGAAGAGGAGAAGGAGGAGGAGGAGGAGGAGATAGAGTTCAGGCTGGAGAGGAAAGAGAGAGAGAGATACGAGGTGGAGAGGAGAACAATGGACGGAAGAGAGAGAGAGAAAGTTAAAGTTTTAAGCTTCATTTAGGACGTCTGTCTTTAACATCTGTAAGAAACTTTGATCATAAAGAACCAACTTCAGATCAGTTGGATGTCTTAATCTTTGGATAGTTCATATTTCTAAAAGTAGGCCTAATTTATTTTAGTTGTGGCCTACTGAGAGCTCAACGATCAGGGGCCAGCTGGGGAAACGCTAATGTGCATGTGCAGCAGTGGCCTAACCAGGAAGTAAACCAGGAAGTAAACCAGGAACAACAACAACAAATAACTGGAAAAACAGTTTCCAGTTATTAGATTTTTATTTTTGAATCTAAAAACAAAGGAAGAAAGAACTAAAAGTATTCAGTCCTTGACTGAACCAGGAAGTTGTGTCCATGGTGACCACTGCTCCAGGAAGTAGTCTCCATGGTGACCACAGGTCCCGGTCTTCTTCTTCTTCTTGTTCTTCTACAAAAACTTCTGCTTTTACATGACTCTATTAACCGTTTCTACTTTACTTCTCTTTCTTTTGTGTTTTTTCGTAATTGAAAATCAAATCAAATCAAACCCAAACTAGAAATACCAGAACGTCCAGAGCTGAAGATCATCATGAACATCTCACGTTCATAACAGCCACCATCATGTGCTAAGTGTCGTAGCGTGAAGCTAAGCTAACAGCAGCTCACAGTCTGCAGACTACACGGGATGGAAATGATCCTGAATGAGTCTGCAGACGCAGCAGAGTCCAGACGGTCACATGCTCTTCTCCACATACAGACTGTCCTTAAACCATATCCTCCTTCTCTGTATTTTATTTTATTTTTTATTTTTTGTTCCTGAAGTAAATCCTTCAGGAAGTGAGTTCATTCACCTCGCTGAGAGGAGGAGGAGGACGAGGAGAAGTGCTCCACTTCTTAGATCGATGGGGAAAGAAGGAGCGCTTTATGTAATGTGTTGGCTGCAGCGGAGATTCCTGCAACGTTGCTCATCTCTACAGAACAATCACATGACCCGAGAGAGAGAGAGAGAGAGAGAGAGAGAGAGAGAGAGAGAGAGAGAGAGAGAGAGAGGGGGGGGGGGGGGAAACACAGAGACGGCAAAAACGATTCAAGCAAGGACACATAAGAAAAACTTTCTGCAATAAATTCAGCTAGAAAAAGTCAGATCTGACTTTTTTCCTTCAGTCTTAAAGCTAAAACCTATTCCTGAGTTAAATGAGTTTAGAGACGTTTGCAGCTGTGCATGCGTCACTACAGAGCACACATCATGTAATCTAGTCCTCGTCTCTAGACAATAAAGCAGGATGTTTGTTGGCGTCCGCTCATCGTCTTTAACCTCCGAGTTAAAGACGACAGCGGCTGCATGAAACCGTCAAACTAAAAACCTTCTTCCTCCAAACCAACCGAACTCAAAGAAATCTGCTTTTATTTGTTTAAATGATTAATTAAGACATAATGTACAGAGTTCACCTCCATCTTTGCTTCCCCTCTCTCACCGACTCTCCCTCTATTTTCCTTCCCCTCCTCCCTCCTCCGTCAGAACAAACCGAAGCCAAAAGCCTCAACATTCCTAACATTCAACGCAACCCAGAGTCTCCCCCCTCCTCTCTCTCTCTCTCTCTCTCTCTCAGTCTGAGTCTATGTCTTTCGCTCACACAGGAATCCACATGCCTTTCTCCAAGTCTCTCTCTCTCTCTTTCTGTCTTTCTGGTGGACGGGGTGAATGAGACAGAGTTCACTGAGAACAAAACAGAACAGCAGAGGACACAGTAAGGAATCAGCAGAACAGAAACAAAACCTCCTCCTGGCCAATCGAACACATGTAGTTCAGGTCAAACTTCTCTGTCGAGGCACCTTTTTTTTTTTATCTTTATCGGTTTTTCAGAAAGAAAATGCCCTGTTCACAAACCGTTACCGCTCATGGAACAAAAATGTATAAACCACAAAGTAAAAGCGGTAATAATTAACAAGTAAATGTTTAAAAATCTGATTTAAACAAACACAAAAGCACAGCTATGAGTCAGTGACTAAAAACTAAAGCTTTACTTCATTTTAAAACAACTGTGGGAACAAAAAGTTGCTTTTCTTCAACCTGGAAGACAAACCAAAGTGGTTCTGGACGGATTCTGCTCCTGCAATGGTCCACCTGGCCAATCAGATCGCTAGGGCGGGGCTTAATGTGGTGATGGACAGAGGAGTAACATTTGGGCTGTTGGGTTCAAACATAGACTGTATATAAATATGGACAAGTTCGGAGGCAGAGTCTGATCAGTACGGTCTGAGGGCGGAGCCACGTGGAGCCGTGATATTGATGCCCCGCCCACACTTCCTCCAGACTCACTCACGTTTTAGTTTAATAAATACTACGCTCTGCTCTACCTCCACCTGTTACAAGGAAATGTTGAATTATACACTGCACATTTTTTATTTTACAACTCTAACGGTCCCACTGGACCCCTTTACGGAGTGGTTGGCATGGCAACTGGTAGCCATCATGACGTCACATCCTGTTTCTATAGCGCCAAAATAACTAAAACTAAACTTGACACTTGAACGTGCATCAACAGTCCTTGAAAACTTTATTTGACATGTATTTTAGTGTTTTACTTTGGCCCAAGTCCCGCCCACTAACATGGAGGGGGTGGAGCTTATGACCCATACTGCAGCCAGCCACCAGGGGGAGCTCTACTAGTTCTGTTGTCCATCTTTATACAGTCTACAGGCTACAGCCACAGATGTTCCTATTTAAATCTCAAATCCCTACCACTCCTTTAGAACTGAAGAAGACCAGTTGCCTTTCTTTAAAGTTTCTGAATAAGAGCAACAGTAGTGTTTAATTAGTTCACAACTAAATGTCTGTGATTGGTTGTAGGACTATCCAGTTGATGCAGATGTATTTTTAACACAAGCAAATTAAAGAAAACCTCTCAATAAAACATGTGCTACCCAAAAAGTGATGAGAATTCTGAGAATAAATGATTAAATCTTATTAATGCCGTCAATCTGTGAATGACTAGTGTTGTTATTTGACTTGTAGATGTTCTACAGGTCCAGTTGCCTTTTTAAAGGCTTTTTTGGATAAACCATGTGATTGATTTTGCTGGATATGTGCCGTGTATCTTCAGTTACAGCGTTAAAGCTCTCTCAGACGCCACAGAAACACATCCGTTAATGAGCCTGGCTACCTTTACCCTGAACATCTTTGGGTGTTAGTCATTTAAAGACGTCGCTGTGCCAAGAGATGAGCGTTATTCTACTTTTTTTGGTGAACTACAGAAAAAGTCCTGTAGGTTTCCTACAAACCTAACAGCTTTACTTTTATTGCTAGTGTACACGTGGCTTTCGTTACTGCAGAGGGTTTTAGAAAGAAAACTTATTTTTTGGATCAAGTCATTCCTTCAGTTTCTGTCGAGAGAAAGGAAAAGGCCTGAAGTGCTTCTCACAGTCAGAGTCGGTCTAGAGGGAAACTCCAGCCTCACTGCTGGTCTGAACATAGAAGGAACACAGCTGTAGCCTCATGTGTTTGTAACGTGCTGCTGCTGCTGCTGCTGCTGCTGCTGCTGTAAATCCTTCCTGCATCTGAGATTATGCAACACAATAAACAACTGGAGAGAGAGAGAGACACTAAAGACTCCCAGCTGGCTGGAGGAAACAGAAGAGAATCTGTTATGAAACCTCCTGATGAAACACGTCTCCAACTTCATCAATGGCTGTTTCCATGGAGACCGAATCAAATACATCAACAAAACATCAATCTCTGTAGAACTTTACTGATGAAGTGGTTCTGCTGCTGTGTAGCATCACATCTACTGGAAATAGAACAGTAGAAGAAGAAGGAAAAAGGGGGGAGAATGAGTAGATGTAGAAAAAGGCAGAGGGAAAGCAGAAGGAGGACCAAGCAGGGGGAGAAGGAAAGAAAGAAAGTAGAGGTGGAAGAAGGAGAAGAAGAAAGAGGAGGAAGAGTAGAAGTCATGTGATTGTGAAGGAGAACAAAAGCATCACATCTACTGGAAATAGAACAGAAGGAGGAGGAGGAGGAGGAGGAGAGGGAGAAGAAGAAGAAGGTAGAGGAGAAGAAATAACAATGACGAACAAGAGGATAAGAAGGAGGAGGTGGAAGACGAGAAAAGGGAGAAGAAAGAGGAGGGGAGAGGAAGAGGAGATAAAGGGAATAAAGGGAGGAAGAGAACAAAGAGGTGGAGAGGGAGATGAAGAAGAAGAAAGTGGAGATGGAGGAGAAAGACAAAGGAAGAAAAGCTTTGTTCCTCCTCCAGTCCTGAATGCCTTAGAAGACGACCAAGATGTCTCCACGTCTCCAGCGTCTCTGTTCACATGGACTCCATCTTGGTTCAACAACATTATCACCAGACCTTCTACAGTCACTGAGGTCATCTCATGAGGTCTGATTATTCTGTGTCCATAAACAAAGCCACTGACTGGCGACCATCTTTTAGCCGCCTGCTGATTACCAGCTATGATTGGTGATAACACGGGTCACAAGACGTCTAGACCTAAAACTGAATCTCTTATAACTGCAGAGGCCGAGCCGTTCTAACCGTGGTGAGTAAATTAACTATTAAATCTGTGGAATTTGGACTATTTGCCGTCTTAAGTTTCAGCTTTCGCTCGTCTCGCAGCGTCAAAGCCAACGTGAGCATCAGCAGAATGTTTAGCATGCTAACCTCCGGGTCTGAACTGGAGCAGAGCAGCAGCTGGTCAGGACGGAGGTGCTGGCATGTGGAGAATGTGAGAAGCACTTGATTTAACATGCAGGGAACCGACAGAAGACATCGGAGTCAAGGTGAACACAATCAGACCCACCTGGAGGGGTGAACGGAGGACCATGTGGACTATTAGACCAGGTGGAGAAACTCCCGGTGATTCTTGCTAACATTAGCCACAGGAGTCAGCTAGCTTTGTTTTATATACATTCACATAAAGAAGACACAGGGAGAACGTGGAAAGACCCCAGCCAGCCATCAGATGAGAACCCACACCCTTCATACTGTGATGCTAACCACTGCTAACAGTTGCTAACACCCACTTAGAGCAAAGCACTCATATGAATCTACCTGGTTTAGTTCTACAGATCTATATGAGCAGAAACACACTACTACTGGAAAGTAGCACTGACATGCTAACTGTTAGCATTGCCATTAGCATCTCCATTGGTATCTGCAATGAAGGCCAACTCCGACATTGCCTCACGTGTCAAGTTGCACTTGCAAGCACCACAAAGACTACAGCCAACAACCAGCAGGTACATACTCTGCACCTGAGAGAAAATACCTCTTCATATCAGCATGTGGCAAGAGTCCATTAGCCTACTTTTAGCTAGGAAGCTACTATTAGCTGGGAGGCTAGGAGCTACTAGCTTGGAGGCTAGAATGAGCTACTATTGGCTGGGAAGCTGAGACACAAGGAAGAGCTACTATTAGCTGGGAGGCTTGGAAGCTAGGATGAGCTACTATTAGCTGGGAGGCTAGGAAGCTAGGAAGAGCTACTATTAGCTGGGAGGCTAGAAAGCTAGGAAGAGCTACTATTAGCTGGGAGGCTAGGAAGCTAGGATGAGCTACTATTAGCTGGGAGGCTAGGAAGAGCTACTATTAGCTGGGAGGCTAGAAAGCTAGGAAGAGCTACTATTAGCTGGGAGGCTAGGAAGAGCTACTATTAGCTGCGAAGCTAGGATGATCTTCTGACTCAGCTGATGAGTTGTTCTACACTTTAATCATTCTAGATCATCATGTTGTTGTAGAGATATTTGTGGCTTATAATTATAAAGATTTTAAAACGATTAGAGCAGACATCACAGTTTGTTTACTTTCATCACTTCCTGTTTCTCGTCGTGTGCTCTAAGCCGATCAGCCAATCAGAGAGCTTTCACCTGGAGCCATTTAAAAATCCCACTCAACAGAATCCATCCATTTTGTTCACATGCATGCACCTACATGTCGACAGTACACACACACACATAGACACACGCAGACACACACAGACACACACAGACACAGGTATGCAGGCCGTCACAGTTCTGTCAGCGGTGGGTGGAGGTGGAGGTGGAGGTGGAGTTATCACCAAGCAGACACCACCTGAAGCTGAAGGACTCTAACGTAACACACTCAATAAGCTTTATTGGTGAGACCTCAGCGTCTGCAGCGAGTAGAGAGTGTAAACTTCATCACTTCATCAGTTGATGGAAGATGCAATCAGCTGATTCTGATTCAGATTGAGATGGGTTTCTAGGATCCATCCATCCGCGAACTATATCTGAGGATGAACTTGAGATGTTGACACTCTGAAGCTACTGATAAGTCGGCTTGAGATCTGAGGCCTCGCCATCATCATCATAACCTCACCAGGTTAATGCAACGCTGCTGATTACACATTCCCCCTTTAAATATGTCCATATACGCTCGTTTTTCTTACAAGCTCAGACAAGAGAGCGATTTCTTAATAAGCAGTATTTAATAAAATCAACTAAAGCAGCTGTAAGAGCAGTTAACTCTGCAGAAACACTCCAAGCGTTCTGCACACGACAAAGTTGCTTTCCAGTTCGGCTTTTTATGATTTTTACAGGCGAGCTACGCTTCTGAAAGACGTCACCAGTGATTCAGTAAATCATCATTTACTGTATGAAAAACAAGTTCATAAAAAGGTTTGATGTGCTGAGTCATCACAGAATCAGCTGATGACAGGAGGTCCAGCTCCAGACAGCTTTCATTCTGAGTCTGCTTCATATGTGTGGTCTTATTTGACCAAAACAAACTGGAATATGAATCAGATTTCTCTCCTACTCTACTGTCTCCAGGGATGGATAGTTGTTGTTTTTAAACCAGCTGCTGTCATCGTGGCCTGAAAGTAAGAAACAACAGAAACATGCTACTGCTGCAATGCTAGTGTGTCACTGTGTAGAAATATGAACGCTATTTTAAACAGAACATCCAGCAAACTATAGAGTTTCATTAGGAAACTTACAAGACCAAAAAATAAGGTAGTCCTGGTCGGTATCGGGCTTCACGCCACCGTAGCATCAAAACGTCCCATGCTTCTTCATAGCCTAGCATCAAAGCTGCAAAAATAAACAATAAAAATGAAGAAGACGACTTCTTCTTCTCCCGTTTTAACAGCAGTTGGCGTCAAAGCTGCGAGAAATCGAAGTAGAAGAAAAGGAACCAAATTGTGGATGAATCTGAGTTGGTAAGGTGGTAGTAGCTGATCATCTAAACAGAATCCATGGAGTCCACTCAGTCAAAGGCTGCACCCAAACAACAACAACAAACACTGAACGTTTAAAAGAAGAGAAAAGTTTCCTGGAGACAGCGTCAAGGAGAAACATCTTCCAGAGAGGGTTAGGGAGTTTATGGCAGCGTTGGATGACCAGAACATTTCTGGAGTAGAGAACACAAGGTACCAGCTACCCTCTCCACACTACATTAACTTTGACTGAAAGATTTATTGGACTGAATCCAGTCCACTCTAGGAGAAGACAAGGAAGACAAGGACAGACTTTAGGAAGACACAGGAGACCAACTCTAGGAGAAGACAAGGAAGACAAGGAGAGACTTTAGGAAGCTACAGGAGACCAACTCTAAGAGAAGACAAGGAAGACAAGGACAGACTTTAGGAAGACACAGGAGACCAACTCTAGGACATTTAGGATCAGATCTGGGGGCAAATATCACTTGATCTGGACAATGCTTGTGACCTTCCACTGAGGACTTATTAATGTGCTGTGAGGTTTGTGACCATCTATGAGTTTGCTGCTATTATTTTCTGCACCAGGATGCAAACCGTTGAGAAATTAACCTTAAAAGAGTCTTTTTAAGACACGTAACGTGGAGAATGAGCCTGTTGAACACTACCATTTATTGTTTCTCTGAACCAGACCTGTGGAGCAAAGCCAGAAATACTTGATCTGGAGATCCCCAACTAAACACAATGAAGAGGCTTTAAGGAGGATCTTAAGGAATAACTTTAACTCAAGTGAAGTGGAAAAAAACTACATGAACCCTGCTTCAGCCGACCTCTGACCTCTGACCTCCAGGATGACATGGTGATACATAAAAGCCGTCGGAGCAGATGGTTTCAGTCTGAATCTAGTGCGTCCACTCCAGCAGCACCACACTCAACACACTACTGGAAGATCTCGCGGGCGTCGTCCTAACAGTTTGATGAGCTGCTGGTTGAAGATCAGCTGATGGAAACTCCTCAGTGATCACTCCAACCACAGCCTCCTATCTGCACACACATCTGCACAAGTGTTTGTTTGCAGCAGTCAGCGTGGCTGAAGTGGCCTTTCTATAAAAAGCTTTAGGAGAAGGTCGACGAGAAGGTCAAAGAGTGGAACAGTTCTTCTTCTGAACGTCTGAGGGATTCATCTGAAGGAGTCTGAATGTTCAGGTCTTCTACTCTTTGCTGCTCCGATCTCATAAATTCATCGACTTGGAAATAGTTTCACACGTCTCAGTTAAACCAAAGAACTGTTTCAGTCTGAATCAAACCAACGCTGCTACCACATCCAGTACGTTTAATTAATTTCATCACATTTCCATCGTATCCATCCAGACTGGGTTCAGACAGATGCAGGACTTCTTTTCAACACACAGAAAACCTATGAGGAATTGATAAAGAACTGGAATAACGGGACTGAACTTGATCATATTGGGTCTATTTCCATCACTTTTAATAATTTAGTTTTGGGCTGAGCAAATAAAACAGTTACCTACTGAGAAAACATCTAAGAAAACCACAAAGAGTGAAATAATAATGTCATACAGATTCAGTTTCATTATTTTTAACAAACCACTAAGTCAGTTTATTTTACAGACTATGCAACTTTTGAAATGACAGAACCGGACATTTCCCTGAATGTAAACCTTTATAAAATATGACTACAAAGCAACAATGACTCCTGACTTTATTCTAGGACGGTGACTGTAGCACTATGTCCACTAAACAAATATCCCCAAGGAGTTTGGTCTTCAGAGGAAAAAGGAGGTGAACAAACATCCAACCCTGGGTGGTTTCAGGTGAGAGGTGGCTCTGCTACAGGTTGAACTTTCCACACTCTAAGTTTTTATTTAGGCAAAACACGAAACTGCAGAAGCCTGAAAGTGTTTCAGGCTTAGAACTACGAAACTAGAAACGATTCTACAAGAATCTCTGTCCTCAGAGGACTTTTGTTTTCCACCAACACCAGAACAAACCTGCTGTGATTCACCTCAGTTTGCTCAAAGACAAACAGACGAGGAACAATAGACACCATCAGAGCTCGAGAAGAAATCTGAAGCAGCAGGAGGAGGAGGAGGAGGAGGAGGAGGAGGAGAGTCCTGGGTCTGGAGTCACGCCGTCCTCAGCACACAAACAGAGTAATCACACCGCCAGGCAGGCTGGGCGGCCGCGGCCTGAACGCGAGGCAGCGCTGGGAGACAACATGTCGTCCGGGCGGCTTCGCTCCGTGAGTGAACCGATCTGTCGGCTCTCACCGTCTGAGCCAAACTCTGTTGTGAAATCACTGGGAGAGTCTGGAGCTGCAGGCCGCTGTCCTACGAGACACCATCGGCCTCTTACTGCCGCACAGCCACAACTACAGGCTGCTGACATGTACCTGCAGGACGGGTCACCTGGCGTCACAAGCATCTACATGGAATATATGGTTTATGTCACAGACGCAGAAAAAAGAGCTGAGAGAGAAATGTCAAGAAAATGACACTTTCTGTTTTTATCTCAAGATTATTTCTAATCAAATACTTTATTGACTTGACTCAGTGATGATAAATGAGACAGATTCAGTCAGGAGGACTTTTTAAATCTTTAAATCTTTAAATTTCTGCTGAGTCCTTGTAAAGTGAGCGGTCCGAGCTCTGAGCTTAAAAATAACCCAAACATGATCCTGAAGGCACCTCGCTGCAGGTCAGCAGCTCGCTGACAGACAAACTCTACCATGCAGCCACATGGAAACGCTGCTCTCTGATTGGCTGAGAGGCCTCTCCTTTAATCACACTGTCAGTTCATTTGTAAGTAACCATAGCAACGCGAGGGATGCTTCAGGCTCAGACGACTTTAGACGACTTTAGATTCATCAGATTCAGACCTGATCAATGAGCCGTTACCATGGAGACTAAATAATAAAATGACGAGATGAGATTCAGGAGTTCACATCAGAGACGATTACTGATGAAGAGGAGCATCACAGCTACTGGATATAGAACAGAAGAAGAAGAAGATGGGGGAGAAGGAGGAAGAGGAGAAGAAAGAAAGATGAAGAAGAGGAGAAGAAGAACGAGGAGGAGAAGAAATAGAAAGAGTAGGAAGAGAAGAAGAGGAGAAGAAAGAAAGATGAGGAAGAGGAGGAGGAGAAGAATGATGACGAAGAGAAAAAGGAGGAGGAAGATGGAGAAAGAGTAGGAGAAGAAGAGGAGAAAGAAATATGAGGAAGAGGAAAAGGAGAAGAGCAGGAGGAGGAGGAAGAAAAAGACATAGTAGGAGGTGGTGAACAAGAAGAAGGTAGAGGAGAAGAAAGAAAGATGAGGATAAGAAGGAGGAGGAGGAGGAGAAAAAAGAGGAGGATGAAGACGAAGAAGGCAGAGGAGAAGAAAGAAGGATGATCAAGAGGAAGAGAAGAAGGAGGACAAGAAGGGGGGAGGACAAGGAGGAAAAGGAAGGAGAATAAGAACTGTATCTCTTCCTCCATGTCCTCCTCCTCCATGTCCTCCTCCATGTCCTCCTCCATGTCCTCCTCCATGTCCTCCTCCAGTCCTGAATGTCTAGAGTCTTAGAAGACGACCAAGATGTCTCCACATCTCCATGGTCTCTGTCCACATTGATTCCATCTTGGTTCATCTTGTTTTTCTACCTCCATGTTTCTGTCCCTCAAGGTTACCATGGTTACCACCTCTACTCCTCATCCATCAGGAGAAGGTTTTAATCTGATCCTCAGAGGAGGAACCAGCTGGATGACGTTCATGTCACCACGTTTCACTTCTCAACACAGAAACTCACAGAGACCATCAGACCAGACCAACCTTCATCCTTCATCTAGACCACATCAACCAATCACCGGCTCCATTTGGTCTAAAATAAAACTTAAAGATGTTAAAGTGAAAAGAGGAGCTCAGCCTCCTCCTCCTCCTCCTCCTCCTCCTCCTGCAGCAGACCAGATCAGATCAGACCAGATCAGAGGAGGCCTCAGTCTCCAGCTCTGTCGTCATGCACTCCTCCAACACACACTAATAACAAACACACACTAACACACACACCCACACTAACCCAGCTGCTTACCTGTCCTACTGTTCCTCCGGATCCTCAGCAGCACCTCCGACCCTCCTTCCTCCTTCTCCCCGCTCTGGTCCGCTGTTTGTCGGCGTCCCGTCCGCAGCTCGGGTCCTGGTCGACGGAGACTAGACGGAGGAGCTCAGAGGTTCATGGTGGAGAAAACAAACGCTCCCTTCTCCTTCTCCTTCTTCTTCTCCTTCTTCTCCACCCGGTTCTAAGTCCCTCTCCTTTATTAATCCTCCTCCTCCTCTTGTTCCTCTTTTCGTTTTCTCCGTTAGAGTTTTGCTTGGAGCAGATCTGAACTCACCAAAGAGACGGAGACAAAAAAAAAAAAAAACTTTCTGTGTATTTACATCACATCCCGTTTCCGAAGAGGAGGAGGAAGAGGAGGAGGAAGGCAATATGAGCCCAGTGAGGGGCTGACATGTGAGAGGCTGGAGGAGGTGCAGACTGGATCTGGAAGCTTAAAGATTGTTTGATTAATTATTAAATCATTCAAATTAATTTATTTTAAACTCTTCAGTTCTCTGCTCAGCACAGATCCATCCACTGACTAAAAGTATTAAATGTTCAACCCGTTTAAAGTCTTAATAAAGTCTGATTAATCTGGATTCATGGATAAAATGACACTTAGAGACAGTAAATTCAACTTTATAGAAGTCTTTTTATTTTAATGCTGGATTAATGATTTGTCTAAATTAAACAGCTGAGAAAACAAACTGACATGTGCCTTAAAGGGGCCTTTACTTTACTTTTATTTTATGCAAATTAATTCAATTAATCATGCAAATAATTAAAACTATAAAAATATAATAGATGAGATGATTCTTCATTGATGAGCAGCTGAGCAGCGACACTGGGAATAGACCAAAATTATACTTATAAACTGTTTTTAAACCTTAAAGTCCTAAACATCTTGATTATTTATTCTATTAATTATAATAAAACCTATTTACAGTCTATTACAGTTTGACATATGATTCTCAGGACGCCTTTATAATTCAGTTTTATTAATTTATCTTCATGTTTACACTGGTTTAAATATTTAAACTGGTTCAGACTTCTGATCTTTGTTGGGACGTCCAGTGGATTTAAAATAAAGCACCATGAGTTTATATAGAGAGAGAAAGAAAATGTGTCACAGCTGTTTTTATGAACATTAAGAAACAATAATATAATAATATAGTTTAAAGTGCGTCTCCATGCGTAGAAGAGTCTGTCCTCTGGTCTCATGTAGAGGATGAGTCATCTTTCAGTAGAAGCAGAGACACTGGGACCCTGACTAGTTTAAAGCAGCTTAAAGTCAGAGATACCTGCTTCTAGGTTTGGCCTGGTCTGTCCCGGGACAGCTCATGAACTTAGGACACAGATAGGAATGAAATGGCGCCACCTATTGGTGAGGATGGGTGTTTGTAGACAGCTCCTATCCACAGGCCTGGGTTTAATTAGTAGTATGAACAAATGTAGAATAAATAGAGACGTTAGAATATATCTTCTATCCATAGGGATGATTAATAAGGTACATGAATAACATGGAGTTCTGTTGTTGTTGTCCAGCTGGATAGAGTAGAGGATGAATGACGTCCTGTAGCGTTCACTGTGGGAGTGGATCTGGATCAGTCTGATGGAGAATGAGCTCCACTGTCCCTCTATAGTCTGGTGGAGTGGATCAGATGGACTGTCCATGATGGAGAGACGTTTGTCCAGTGTCCTCTCAGCATTTCAGATCAGCTTCTCCATCCTACTTATGTCCTATCTCCTGGTGCTGCTCCCCCAACAAACCACAGCAAAGTACAGACTGGTAGAATAAAGAGACCTGAGCCTCCTCAGGAACTAGAGTCTACTCAGGTCCTTCTTGTCCACAGCATCACTGTTGTCCCTCCAGTCCAGTCTGCTGTTCATGTGGACTCCCAGGTTCTTATATTGGTCCACTACTTCCACCTCCAGGTTCTGGATGGTGATGGTCTCTGCTGGTGTCCTCTTCCTCCTGAAGTCAAAGACCAGCTCCTTGGTCTAGTCCACATTCAGGACTAGGTGAGTAAAAAAAAAAGTAAAAAAGTCTTCCATCTAGTCAATATATCTATTTATATTTTATTTATCATTTCATTATATTCAAGGATTCAAGGATTCTTTATTGTCATTACAACACATGTTGGTACATGGGATGGAACAAAATTTGTTTCTCTGGTCCCGATTCAAGCCATAAGTAAAAAGTATAAATATAGAATAAAATTAGCTAACTAAATATAGTACCAAACAGCAAAAAGTGCAATATATTTTGTGTTTTCTCAAGTGCAGTACATGTATATCAGGTATTTTACTATATATTTTATATCAACCTTTTATTCACTTAACTCTACTTTATTAACTTTAATTAGTTTCCGCAAAACTGTAGTTAGTTTGTAGCTTAAGCTTGGTACAGCGACTGGAAATACGCTTTATACCTTCAGTATATTTAGTTTTATATACTGACCTTATTCTATTTTTATAATCTAACTTGTATTTTTGTAT
This sequence comes from Chelon labrosus, assembly GCF_963514085.1. NCBI lineage: Eukaryota > Metazoa > Chordata > Actinopteri > Mugiliformes > Mugilidae > Chelon > Chelon labrosus. The sequence goes on from NC_140359.1 coordinate 29,188,104, forward strand.
TTTTCACAATGATAACTGGAATAAAATCTGTTCTTAAGATGGTTCCAAGGAAGCTTTTAGACTTTCTAGAAGACGTTTAGCAGCTTGTTCAGTTCAGATGATTAGAGTCTGTTAACGAGCAGATACTCACCTGGATGAGAACGACTGTCTGATATGAACTAGAATAAATGTCTGAGTCTGATTTCCACCTGTAGAGTATCTTCAAAATATTAACCTCTGTAAAAATTTAGTGTTTACTGACTTTACTGACTTTTCCTTTTTAAATCTAATAACTCATAAACATAGTCTCAGAGTAGTTTAGTGCAAATGGAACTCAATTAATTAATTAATTAATTAATTAATTAAAGCTTCAAATAATAAACCTTTAACACAATAATTGGTTTAAATGAAAAAACTGACACTCTGTAAATGTTTGTCACACACTGATGGAAAAGGAGGCGGCAAACAGGACGTCCTGGACATGTGATGTTGTTAAATATTTCCACAGTAAAAGACCTGTTTTTCACAATAAAACTGTAAATAAATAAATAAACAACATGGATGTTATTTCACTGCCTTTTAGTAAAACTGAGATGAAGTACTTGAGGTCAGAGGAAAGGTCACTGAGTGTTGACTGAATGTACAGAGTGTGTGTGAGTGTTTTATCCAGCAGGTGGCAGCAGAGTTTCACACCAGTCAAGACTTTAACTTCAGCAAAGTCCAAACATAGTTGAAAGTTCAACATTATTCCTGCAGTTTCTAAGTATTCATGCATTAATACTACAGGTTTATTTTTATTTATTTCTTTATGAACTGATTAAGAGTCAAAGTGAAACCTCAGACCTGTTCAACAACATCATTCACTCGTCTCTTCCTGGTTTTTGATTCACAATCGAGACGATAAAATCTGGATGTTGTGTGTTCTTTTCTTTTTTTAGAACCTTTCCGTCAACACTGGACACGAGGAAGATCCCCCGGATTCTAACCGTAGCTTTTCATCACTTCCTCTTCCTCCAGTTCTTCTCATTCGTCCAGAGAGTCCCCCTCAGAGCGATGACGCAACAGGCCTCAGTGGTGTGTACACTACAACAAAGATGACACACACTCACACACGTATACACACTCAAACACAAACACACATGTATACACACTCAAACACAAAGAAACACTGAAAATCACTGAAACATACACTGAAGCACACACACACTCATGTTTCCATCACTTCTGAGGACGCTGACCTCTAACTGGTCACATGGAGACGTCAAAATTGAAGTGTTTATGTAACAGGAAGTTCTTAATATTTTCTTTCTATTTGTTCGTCTCTTTAAATCCTTAATATTTGTCTTGAACATGTTTAACGTAACTAAATTAAACAGAGCTAAAGTAACGTGACGTCTGGATTTACAGTGTGTATTCATTAGGAGGAAGTGAGGTCACTGATGTCACAATAAAAGCCCAGCGTTACTCACAGATTCATGTTTCTTCACAGCAAAGATCATCTCTGACTCAGACAGAATGATGAGGGAGCTTTTCTGACCTCTCAACCACTGAGCGTCAACTTTTCAATCTCAGGATCCAGCTAATAGCAGCTCTTCCTAGCTTTATAACCTCTCAGCTAATAGCAGCTCTTCCTAGCTTAATAGCTTCTCAGCTAATAGCAGCTCATCCTAGCTTCATAGCCTCCCAGCTAATAGCAGCTCATCCTAGCTTCATAGCCTCCCTGCTAGACTATATATACACACATATATATATATGTGTATATATATATATATATATTGTACAGTATTGCAATGCCTTAATCAGAGTTATTAGTGTACATATCTACAGTCTTCATAGGTGACTCCCACTACTACGGTCTGAGGACTTACGTTCAGGAATATTTCCAAAACAATGATTTGCACATAATTTGCAAACTGTTCCACATTTCCTCCTGCAGACGCCTGTCAGCTGCAGCTTTTATTTCGCTTTGACCTCCTGTTGGTTTTCCACTGTTATCTTTTCCTATTACGGACCATCTTGTGCTTTCCATGTTTTTCTCAGTAATTCTGTTCCCCAGTTTTCATCTGTCAGTCTGTGGTGGTTTTTAATGAATCTTAACCCTGCTGCAGCTGTCAGGTGTAAACTGTTCTCTACTTCTATCAGTGTGCTTGTCGCAGAGAGGACAGGACCTCCTGCAGGTCGTCGGTAATGACCAGAGCTGCTTCATCTCACCGTCCAAACATTTACAGCCTGACTCATTTGTAAACTTTCCCAAACGTGGCCCCATTAACGTCATCTCTGATTTTTTTTTCTTTTTTCATCATCAGTTTACTCCTCCTCCCCCTCACATTCATCCAGAGTCCAAACAAAGTCACGCCAGCGGTCTCAGATCAGCAGGGAAACACTCACATCCTCCACAGATTCAGATTCTACATGTGTAGGTGGATATTTGCTGATTTGTGCTCTTGGACTCAAACCAAAGTCAGTTATAGAACTTGTTTAAAGCACATACACAAAAAGTCCTGCTCCAGAGTCACCCATTCTGAAAAGGATGCATTTTTTAATGTTGTTTTCCAGATAAGACTGTTGTGTTTTGGTCAGTTGTTGTTCAGATCTATAGAAAACACAGCAAATAACACTTTAATAAAATAAATAAGTGTGGAAATGAAACATCTGACCGGTTTGCTGTGTTTCTGTGTTTAAAAGAGAGTGTCAGAGTGTTTGGTTGTGTTGCAGTCCCGGGTCAGGACGGCCCAGTGGACGGTCACATTATCTAACAGGAGGACTCGGTCCAGCTGGCTGCAGCCTGACACAGTTCTTGTCCTCGTTTCTTCTCTTTGCACAAAGACACGATTCACGTTGGAGGGGAACAAATGTTCCTCTTCTGCAAATGATCCGTTTTAACGTTCAGATGTTGCATCTAACTTTTTTCTGCAGAGATTTTATTTTACTAACGAGGATAAACCCAGACAGAAGTCATATTTTAAATTCCCTCAGGTCATCCACCTTTTCTCCAAAAGTCCAACATTTCTACAGTACCAGGCCCTCAGTCATGAAGATAAGGTGATTATTCAGCAGGGATGAGGAGGAGGAGGTTATCTGGAGGGAGAGTCTCCCAGAGATAGTGTGACACCGCAATGTTTCCTCTGGTTTCATTCACAGAAATAACACACTCTGCTGCTATCACCACTAATACAGACAAACACCACATGATTCACTCCAACAAACGCAGAGTGGTGGAGGAGGAGGAGGAGGAGGAAGAGGAGGAGGTCAGGAGCATATTTATCTGGACACATTCCAGCTGGATCACATGCAAACCGTCCTGCAGAGTGACTGAAGAACACCAAAGACTGTCATGTGTTTCTTGATGAGTAGTTGGAAGCGTCACCATCTCCCAGTTAATTAAAAAATGGTCAAAGAGGGAGATGAGGCTAAAGACAGCTAGCAGCCTGTGAGGACACAAACCTGTCACACTTCCATCTTTGTTTTTATTTTTCTAGGAAGAAGCTGCACCTTTGAAAAATAGCGCTGTCCCTTTAGGAAAGTCGGTAGTATTGTTGTTATTGATGTTGTGACGGCTGTAGATGAACTGTCTGGCTGTTTGTGCAACAGATAAATGATGGAGTAACATCTGAAACATTTAGTCAGTGGCACACATCTACCGGTCAATCGCCACTGACGTATTGGGGACCCTGATTTAAACCGAGTTTTATCCAAATGTGGCTCTATTGGGATTGACTCATTGTTGACACCTCTAGTGGACATTAGAGGAACTGCAGCTGAGGTCACCCCTCTCTCTCTTTGAGGGCGGTAGAAGACCGTCAGTGTCAGAGTCTGGGATTTGGTTCTGAACCGATCTTTTCTTTTATCTGGTTCCATCATTATCTAACAGTGCTCCTCCTCTAGAAGGTTGAGGCGAGGGGTTATCCCAGTTAACCAGACGTTCATGTGTCTGGACTGTAGGACATCAACCGATTATTTGGTTGCATATATACATCTTCTTCTTCTTCTGTTATATGTCCAGCAGGTTTGATGTTTATTTTTTATGTAAGGGCACTTTGATTCACTCACGACCTCGTTCGACTCGTTCTCTTTCTCAAACAGGAGATAAAGAGCTTCACTCGTATCTGATTGGACGTCCCGGCTCATCTGGATTCATCCAGTAGGCAGAGGTGCGCTTGTTTTCCATCCTTATGAGGCCTGTACAGGTGGCTGCTCCCTGCCATCATGCCGACATGACTTCACCCGCTCACATGTCCTCCTATTTCTACCACATATGGGCACCATCACGGTGTGGTGTGGATCGTAGATCAGGATGACGATGACCAGAGACTGGAGGGTCAGGAACCAAACGATGCAGTCATCTAAACACAAGAGCCAGGACTGACTGAAGGCACTAAAGCTTTGAGATGAAATGTTCTGGCTGGTATATTAAATGTCCCAGAGTTGGTCTCCTGTAGCTTCCTAAAGTCTGTCCTTGTCTTCCTTGTCTTCTCCTAGAGTGGACTGGATTCAGTCCAATAAATCTTTCTGTCAAAGTTAATGTAGTGTGGAGAGGGTAGCTGGTACCTTGTGTTCTCTACTACTCTACTATTTACTAACTAACGCCTGACTGACTTCAGTTTACACTGCAGACATGGCTTCTTCTTCTTCTGCTTCTTCGTGTTTTAGCAGCTTTGACCCAAGCCAACCAGCCCAAGAAATTCCCCTTGTGGATGAATAAAGTCTGTCTAAGTCTAAGTCTGAGTCTGAGTCTGAGAAGAAGAACATGTAGAAGTCTTTGACGCTAGCCAACCGCCATTAAAACACAAGGAGAAGAAAATGTTTTGATGCTACAGGGACGTGGTTTGGATTTACAGCACACCTTAAAGAATCTGAAGCCTGATACGATCTGATAATTTTATAAACGCCCTGATACCAGTCGGGACGTCCCTAATATTAAGTACAAACATCTTTTGACAGCCCACTGCCAGAAAGCATCCAGACAGTTTAAGACCAGACCTGATTAGTCTGTCAGCTCTGAGGTTTCTGTTGTGTTTTCAGTCTGAACGAAACTCAGTTTAAAGAGAAGGTGATTCCTGGTTTGACTTCCAGGAACCACCTGACTCTGTTTCTCTGAAGAACGTTTTCTCTGAACAGGATGAGGAGATGAGCTTCAGATGTGCCTCAGCTTGTGTTTGTCTCACTCTGCTGCCGTTACATCACCATTCTGCTTCCAGGTTTCACTATTCTCAGATTCTAATGAAGGATTTTAAAGCATCTTTGACAGTAGAGGACAGTAGAGTCTAAAGTCATGAGAGAAATCAAACACTGTAGGAAATAATAAAAATAAACATTCATTTCTCATCAGAGGGATTTTCATTTGAGGTATTTTAAAGTCCTGAAGTGATAAAAGTATTCATCCCATATCTTAACATTCAAGAACAATCTGAATAAAATTTTAAAAAACTTCACAAGAAATACGTTAAATTCCACGGAAATCTAAAATAGTTGAGAGTTGAAAACTTGGCGTTTAAAGACAAACCCCAACATTTGTAATGTGTAAAAAAAATACTCTCATGAATGTTGTAAAATAAACTCGTTTAAAGGGCTTTAACATCCAGAGGAAATAAAGTTTTCTAGAACTTTAAAGACATCTGACATCAGAGGGAAATCTGAATCAAACTTTAAAAGTTAGAAGTCGTAATAAATAGATTTCCTGGAAAATCTTTAAAAAGAATCAACTAGAGGGAGTAAAAAATGATTTAAATACTCAGAACCATGAGGTTGACAATCTTGACAAACTACATACGTAACTTTAAGAATATCTTAGAGAAAAATCTGAATGACACATTAGAATTAGAAAAGTCATGAGACATTCCTGGAGAATCTTATCACGTTTTTTAAATGTTTTAAAGGTGACGGCTGTAAACTCAGTGATTGACAGAGTCATTTGAAGAATTTTAAAGCCCTGAGGTGAGAAAATAATTACTTTCTGCCTTTAATTGAATCTGGACTTTAGAGAATGCAGAAGTCACCAGAAATAAACTGAATTCCCAGGGTTTAAAAAAGGACATATGAACTCAGACGTGTGTAAACTCGTGATTTGAATAAACATTTAAATCATCTTCACTGAGATGGTTGAGAGAAAAAACGACTTATGTTTAATAAATGTGTTCAAATAAACGTCAGAGTCAGTGGAAGCATTTTAAAAACCTGGAAAAAAAATAAATAAAAAGGTTTCTTTAACTTTAAATATGTCTTTGACAATAGATAAAAATCTGATTTAATAAAAGTAAAAAAAAGCTCAGATGTACTACGCTGAAATAAAGAGTCATTGTTTGAGGTGAGAGTCTGGAGGATGACGTGTGAAGATAAATTCCAACATTTGTAACTCACATTGAAAAAAAAAACAAATCCTCAGGATTACTAAGCAGATTTAAACTGCTGAACTTCCTTCCCGTCGTCTTCCTGTAGTTTTCCATCCCCTCACTCTCCCTCTCTGCGGCCGATGAATCAAACCGACCTCCAGAGTCACGCTTCACTCTGCATCCGTTTGATTCTCCAAGGTGTGAGCCGGCTTCCTCGCTCCAACGCCTCCGAGACTCTTGACCAACATTCCTGACATTCCTCCGGAGGCTCTCCTGCTGGAGGAAGAGTTGATTTAGTGGGACCACAGGAGGAGGTTTAACGGGAAGTGGAGTTTCCTCATGTTTACAGAAAGCTGTGTCAGCACAGACACAGATAACAGAAAACCATGTACATGGAGATGCTCCTAAAGGTTCTGACTCCCAGAGTGGAGCTCAGTCAGTCTTTTCATTTTTGTGTCCATTAGAAATTAAATTAACAAATCATACAATTAAATCATGACCAACAGATATCACTAAAAACAAACGGTTGCTTCTTTATAAAGTGCATCATATCTGATCCATGACCTTCAGCTCCACCAACATAATCAATACTTACCTGAAAAACCTGCTGTACACTATTTGAGACTTGTCTTCTGCCCCCTGCTGGATTTATACGTTGTCTGTGGTCGTTGGCGTTTGGCAGCCGTTTCCAAAATGGACGTTCCAGATTTCTGCAGGAAAATCAGGAAAAACATTTTGAGAATATAGTTTATGTTGTTTGTGATATTTCAATATGAATATTTACTTTATTGAATCAACCTATAATTACTTCATACTGTACACATTATACTGTAGTAAAATCATTGTGGATAAAATACGATACAAAATGGTAAACTATCTCAGTATGCATTAGTGTAATGCATATAATGAAGTAGTCTACATTATACCCGCCACAGTGCCATTTCTTTTGAAAGAAATTCAAATTTAAAAGATTAAATATGCATTCATTTATTGATTTTTTAGATTTTGTTTATGTGATTTTTCTAGACAGCCTAAAGTTGCAGAGGTTCTCTTGGTAATTATTGTGTTTTGACGTCCTCAGTTTCCACCGACACAGTTAAATGACTATCATGAATATAATATATAATATATATTCAGTTCAGAGACACAAACATTAGTTTTCAGTCCATCTTTGTCTGAACAAGGACAGAAACTGTTGTTCTGTCAAAACCAAATGTCTGATCTATCAAATAAAACAAATTTATTTATTGATTAGTTTAAAGGTCCTATGAGCACTTCTATTTTTTTTTTTAAAAAGTACATTTTTCTAACTATTGTTTCACATGTGGGTCTGCAGGGTTACTAATCATCAATGAACAATGACCATTATGAAACATTAACGTAAAGAAAATAAACTGGAAAGTGGGAATTTCACGTTCTTCTTCATTCTTGATTTCCGCTGACTAAGCGGATGTCGACAAGAGAAGAGAAAAGGAAGTTTCATCAGAGCAGGGAAGATCCGTTTTCATCTCAGCGTTCAAACTGAATTCCTGTGCGGTGTGTCCTCTGAGTAGCGGGGTGTGTCTCCACGCCTCGCTGATAAACACATAAAGACGTTGAGTAAGAGCTAAGAGCTCTGCACTGGAGGCCTGGGAAAAGCTTTTCATTTTATAATATGCTGATAAGAACAAAGTCATCATCCAGATTTCTTCTCTACAAAAGAGGCATGACATGAGCTCAGCAGAGCCTGTAGGGAGGAGGTCAGGGCGGAGGGACGGGTGTACATGTGTATGTTTGGTTTGTGACTTGTTGCCTAGCTTCAGCTGAGTTCACAAGTTTAACACTTCTCATGACAATATCACAGAGGCTTAAGACACTCTCACTGTTAAAGATGAAATCATTCATTTATTTATTCTCTGTAACAGCTTGTCCTCTGGAGAGTCATGGGGGGAGGAGGCAGAGACAGAATCACTAATGAACAAGCATGTTATTGGACGGTGGGAGGAACCTGGAGTACCTGGATGGAGAACATGCAAACTCCACACAGAAAGGAACCAGTCGGCCTGGATTAGAACCCAGAACCTTCTGGCTGTGAGGCATCAGTGCTAACCACCACACCACTGAGCCGCCCGGTGCTAGATATGTGTTGTATAAATGTAAATACAAAGATCTCAACATCTCTCTGCAGCTCAGACGTCTTCTCTCTTTTCTGTTGCTGAGAATTTAGCAAAAGTTGTTCAACATTTTTTTCTAGCAGAACGACGAACCGACACAAGAATCTGAAATTCTCAGGGAAATTGTCTGAAATTTCAGACCTGTGTGTCCACAACAACCACAGCCCCAGTATTTATAGGTGAACGTCACAGGTGTCAGCAATCAGGGAAAACAAGCCCCTCCCTAGATCCTAGCAGGAAGTAGAAACAAAAATGAACCAGACTGGCAAAAAAGACACAGTGCCGTCTAGTGTTTGGGTGACGTTGTTAAAGAGCGAGCCAATGGCCGGTGTCGTCGTAGGCTCCGTACATAGGTTACAGCGTCTATGTCCCGCTGTACTCTAAAAGATCCTTAAGTGTCCTTTACTGCATCATTAATCAATAATCAATAATAATAATCAATAGCAAACATTAAATGATTAAAAACAGTTGTATTTGTGGTGTGAAGTAAACGGAACAACTTCATTAGACGTGTTTCTGCTCGTGGCCCCTCTATTATAAATGTAACCCTCTGGAGGCGACGGACGCATGCCGTGTCCAAATCACATGACCAGTTTAAGACGATGTAGCAGCAAGATGCAGTCTGACTGAATCTCTGTTTCAACTTGTGTAGAAAGTTCTAACTTTAAACTATAAACCAGTTTTTATTTGTGAATGACATTATGACGATGGCGAAAGAGAGAAGCGAGTTTTGAGATTTGAGAGATTTGTGACCTTTAGACCTTTATAAAAATGCTTCATTAAACATGTTTGTGATTTTCACAGTGAAGAATCTGAGTTTTTCCTGCTTGGATTTAATTTTTTTATTGTGTATTTACATCCAACATGTTACTAAAGATAAAACCAATAATAGTCATAAACAGTCAACTGGGTTAAGGTTTGACTTCACATCTATCTCCACCATCAACCCTCATTAATGTATCTAGGTCAAACATGGGCTGAGATATGTTGATGTACTGGACGTTCTGCTCATTCCTTCACCTGGTCTCATGTGTCCTCCCGTCTTTACTTTGACAAACCGTGAGAAAGCAGCTGCTGGTATCCTGTGAGAGCAGCAGGTGATGTGTTCAGGAGCGTCGCGGGGAATGAGAATGAGCCTCACCTTCCTTTGTTATGAGTGAAACACTCTCTCTCTCTCTCTGTCGCTCACAGAATGTGAAACATCCTACCGTTGTGTCAGAGGATGATGAAGTCATCTCTGAATGAACCGACCAATCCCACGTCTGGTATAAGACTGATTTCACAGGACAGGTGTATGACTGTGCACCTGTGTGAACTTCCGGCTGAGGCCGGGCCTTTCTGGGTGGAACCCACCACAGAAATACCTCACATTCTTTTCTAATCCTTTATGTCTCTGGAGCTAAAAGGTCAAAGGAGGTTTAAAAATAACTCATTAATGATTTACAGTGGAGTTACTCATGGATGAAGACGTTCTTCTTTATTGTGAAGATGCAGGAGCCTGATCAGATGAGTTTGTCTTCATCTCTCTTAGAGGTTTGTTTGTGTCACCAGCAGGTTCATGGTTCTAGACCGGACTCATCCTGTTTCTTCTTCCCTCTCTGATGCAGCCAGGGAATCTCCCACCAAACACCCTGCTTCCTGTTCTTCCTCTTTTCTTTCCTACCTCAGATTCAGCCCCCTCCCCCCTTCGTCTGCTCTCTGGTTTGAGCTAGTAAGTTTCTGGATGCTTCCTGCCAGCAGTGACTCACTGTGTTGGTATGAACAGAAAGAAGAGGAGGAGGAGAAGGAGAGGAGGAGGAGGAGGAGGAGGAGAACCGTCTGTTTATCCCATTCACCTCGTCACCATTGCTCCTCCCACTTTACTGTCCAAGAAAGAAAAACTCTCCAGTTTCTTCTTTTCTTGTCGTCTTTGTGTTTTGCCCGCAGGCGATTCAAACGTTGGACTCAGGAAACACGTCATTACAGAGTCGACAACGTGGCTGAAACAGGAAGAAGCTGCAGAGTGAAACGAGAGCTGAGAGCTGCAGCAGCAACTAAACGATCAGGTTATGCAACGACGGTCGAGTCGTGTTTGATTTGTTTGGATTTAAAATAGAAAGAACAGAGTTCACTGACGCATCCGCTTCACTACAACTGAGACAGACTCAACTGTTTATTATTTGGTTTTAAAACTGTGACGTCCATTAACACGTGTTACGCCGATCAGCCACAACATTATGACCACTGACAGGAGGAGTGAATAACATTGACCATCCTGTGACAGTCCAATGTTCTGCTGGGAAACTTCTGGACCTGGCATTCATTGGTGTGGATGTTACTTAGACATGTAGCACCCACCTAGACCAGACCAGGCACCCCCACCCCACCTAGACCAGACCAGACACCCCCACCTAGACCTAGACCAGACCAGGCACCCCCACCCCATAGCAATGACACTCCTTGATGGCAGCAGCCATCCCCAGCAGGATGCAGCCACAAAAACACTTTAGGAACAACTAAAAAAACAGCACAAGGTGTTGACCTTTGCCTCCAGAGTCTCTGTGGGATGCACTGGAACAAGCCTGGTGAAGGTTCTCAGTTGTCCAGGTCATAGTTTATCATAAAAGCTGAAGCAAGGGTAATTGAACATTCCTGAAGACGTTTCATCCAGGTCTTCAGCTCTAATAGACTAGTGTTGTAACAGGTGACTATCTTGTCATTAACAGATCAAATTCATGTAAGTTTCTGATGGCTAACACCCACAGATGTTATTTAAAGTCCAAACTCCCCACCAGTCCTTCAGAACCCTTAGAACCCAACACTTAGATGAAACATCTTCAGCGTCTCAAGTCTTCTTGTAATATCCTCATTCAGCACTTATAGTCTTCAGTCCTTTTATTACAGCACAAGGTGTTGACCTGGCCTCCAAATTCACTAGATCCCAAACTGATCAAGTATCTGTGGGATGATCCACAGAGGCCCCTCCCCTCAAAGGCCCCCCCCCCCACTAACACAACAGGACACCCTCAGAAGGTCCATGTCCATTCTCTGATGAGTCACTACAAGGGAGACCTGCACAATATTAGGAAGGTGGTCATAATCTTATGGCTGATCAGTGTATGATATGATGATATTATAGCTGAGGCAGAATCAGTTCCCAACAGAGAGACTCCAAACCAGCACCGTTTAATACGTCTTTGCTCTGATTGGTTGGAGGATTGTCCAGTCATAAAATCCAGACTCTGATTCTGAGAAGAGTTAAATCCGGCTACGCCCACGGTTTTTAACTTTGTTCCTGTGTCGATGTTCATTAGAGGAGCAGCAGGAATCTGAACAGGTCTCAACCTGCGCTGAGCTTCGGCCTCAACAATCCAAACAACCAAAAATGTCCCTGAGTGTGTGTTAGAGATGATACGAATGAAGTGTGTTTGGAGGAGCTGCTTGTTGTGTTTAAGCTGCTGTCACGCAACCAAGAGTTTTTCCCCTACGTCTGTTTGTTGTACATTTACAACACGTGGGCTGGTGGCAGGAGTGTGTGTGTGGGTGTGTGTTATTGTGTGTTAGTGTGTTATCTCCACCGCGGTTGACCCTCAGCAGATACAGGCCGTGACTCAGACACTTCACAGATGATCTAACAATGAGTTGAACCACAGCGACAACACGAAGCCGTGAACATCGTCAACAACAACAACACACATCTTCCATATGAGCTCATGCAGCTGCAACCAAACCTCAGGATGCTGCAAGTCGTCCTTTTATTTACAACACACTGCTCAGAGTTATTTATAGATTTATTAATAGACAGCATTTGTTTCTTCATGCTGAGAGTGCAACTTGTTGCTGGACGCCCTTCAGACAACATCAAGTCCTCATCATGCATTAATGTCTTCCAGGCTGGATTCATTCAAACACTCCTTAAAAAGCCTCCAGTTGATTCAAAATGCTGCAGCAGTTAACCAGAGAGATCATGTTACCTTCCATCCAAGGCCCTTAAAGGCCTAGCTCCATCGTATCTTAAAGACCTCATTGTACCAGATCATCCCAACAGATCACTTCCATCTCAAAGTTCAGGCCTACTTGTGGTTCCTAGAGGTTCTAAAGTAGAATGGGAGGTAGATCCTTCAGCTATCAGGCTCCTCTCCTGTGGAACCAGGAACAGACACTTCTCTACTTTTAAGGTCAGAACTAAGACTTTCCTTTTAGATCAAGCTGATGGAGCTGGACTGAACCATCCCTTAGTGATGCTGCTATAGGCCTAGGCTGCTGGGGGACGATGCACTGAGCTCCTATCCTCTAATTTCCTCTCCATTACTAGTCATACTACTCTCTAGCATGTTAACTTCTGTCTCTCTACCCGGCCGGCCTCAGGCAGATGGGTTCCTCCATATGAGCTCAAGGTTCTGCTCAAGGTTTCTTCCTGTTAACAGGGAGTTCTTCCTGCCAGCGTCGCCTTCATGTTTGCTCTGGAGGTTTCAGACCAGATGTTGTAAACTTGTTACTGATGAATACGGTTGAACTGAATCAGTTTAACATAACGTTGTCGTTAGAAGGTGATGAAACACGATCGTCCACTGGTCAGAAATGAATGGAAGCTAAGGCACGACTCAACGATCTGATGTCGTATTAAAGCGTTTTGTAAAGAGAGACGTCTTCCTCCAGCGTGAGCCAGTTAAACTGTTTTCTTTATATGTGATGATTAAATGTTGAAACTAAATAATGAATGTTTAAATAAAAGGCAAAATAAAAGAAAACTTTTAAAATCCAGAGTCTTGTCTGTAAATGAATGAAATCTTTCTTTACAGAGAAACTTTTACTGGTGGTGATTTATGTAGCTCTGTTTTCTCTCTGCGCTGTAAAACATTAGAGCCTCGTTATTAAGTTACCATGAAGGTTGTTCTTCTCTTTAACTCCAACAGTCAGGACAAGTTTTTGATGCTGAACTCAATTTAATGAGTTTTTCTAAACTTAAAGTAATCCACTGTCTTGACTTCATTCATTCATGATCATTTAACTCATGTCTTTAAGTTCTGAGTTGTAAAAAGTGATGGAGGAGGATATGATATAAATACTGAGCAACATAGAGGCTTTCACATTGTTTAATTAGACAGAACTATTACTATAAAATGATGATACCTCTGTAACAAGGCTCTACACAGAGGACTAAATCAGGTTATTACAACGTCAGCAAACATCTGGCACCGTTAGTGGAATAGATGAGTGGATATTAGAACAGGTTTCTCTACCAGGATTAAATTGGTGTGGCCGTTGTTGGTGGATCAGGTTTTAATTTCCTCCTCCCTAAATAAAACAAAAGTTAAATTTCTGGATGAACAATATGTGAGATGAATCTGTTTGAAGTTTACATAAACTTTAAAACTAATCATTAGTCATCAAGATGAGAAATCAAAGTAGAAACTAAAACATTAGGGCTCTCAATGTAAAATGGCAGCTGGTATGAATTTAAATTGATCTTAACTTGGAAATGTCAGTTAATTAGACAATAAAATGAGTTTTAATGTGACCTAATACATTGTTTTAATTTAATAAGTGATTATTAATTATAACTTTTTAGCTTTTTGAGTTGAACCAGACATTTCCTTCAGTTTACTCACATTTCAAAGGCAGCAGGTGAACTTTGGTTTGTGTGTTTTACTGACGTGAATAAAGAGAAGTCTGAGGAGCAGCAGCAGGAGTGAACAGGTATCTGGCTGAGCTTCAGCTTCAGCTGCAGCAGCATGGCCTCAGGACCATCTGCTCTCTGAGTCTGGTTGGATCCAGATGAACACACCTCACTTCAGGGAAGTTAGACTGAAGTAAAGAGAAAGCAACGAGCTGATCACTCAGCGGAACTCTTTACATGGACAGATCGGACTTGAACAAACACAGAAACTAATTCAGATAAGTGGAGGACGTTAAGTATATGAGGACATAAATAACTTAAGGCTCCTGGCGGCAGATAGTGTTGTGAGTCAGTGTGTTATCAGTGCGGCTCACAGTGAATAAAGGTTTGTTGAGTAAACTGAATCTATTTCAACCTTGGCTGCACAAACACACTGATCTCTGCAAACAAACAAGTAGTGAAATTAACAGTGTCTCCTACAACGTCTCCTTAGAGTCACCAGCTGGACGTGATGCTTTCAGTCACAAACCACTGATATCTAGACGTTTTATATTTAAGGCCGGTTAAAGGGTAAACATCAGGGAAGGGACAGAAACATGGAGGCAGAAAAACAAGTGTTTGAAAAGATGAACCAAGCTCCATCTACTCTTTCTTCTCTTTCCATCCTCATCTTGATCTCTGTTCTTCTTTTGTGTCCTTTCTCCTCCTCCTTCTTCATCTCGTCCTCTTCCCATTTATTCTTCTCCTCTTTCTCTTCCTCGTCCTCTCTTTTTTCTTCTGCTTGTCCTCTGGAGACATCTTGGTTTGTTCTTTATCAGTTCAGGACTAGACACTAACACGTACTCCTCCTCTTCATCCTGTCACTACTTCTTCCTCTTCTTCTTCTGCTCTGTTTCCAGTAGATGTGACGCTCCTCTTCATCAATAAAGTTCTACAGTGATTAATGTTGATCTGATCATTTTATCATCTGGTCTGATGGAAAAGATTCGTAGATAAGTTTGGAGACATGTATTCGTTCCAGTTACGGCTTTGTGTTTTATTCTTTTATGCTCTGCAGCACATCATCAACACGACTCGATAATCATCTTCAGAGCTAAAAATAAAACCGGTGTTTTCTGGAGCTCAGACATCAGCTGAGGGAATCTGGTTAACAAACAAGTCACAAACAGTCTCTGCTCTGAACACCCAACGTTAATAAAGTAACTTTCCACTGTCTCTACAGCTGGATGAGACCCGATGAGATAACGGACACGTTCAGACACGATCAGACTTTATTATTTAACGTCTGAACGAGGGCGCATGTGGATGTTTTACACCAGGAGTCATTCACAACCTGCAAGGATAATTACTGCATGGGTGATTATCTTTCAGCTGACAACAAGTTATTTAAGCCCAACTGATGCAATGAGTAGCTTCTCATTTCTTAAACAACCATGTCTAAAGACACATCCTGTGGTCGTGGAGAAGATGTTAGTCTGTTTGAGAAGGGTCAAATCATTGGCATGCATCAAGCAGAGAAAACATCTAAGGAGATTGTAGAAACTACTAAAACTGGGTTAAGAACTGTCCAACGCATTATTAGAATCTGGAAGGATAGTGGAGAACCATCGTCTTCCAGGAAGAAATGTGGTCGGAAGAAAATCCTGATTGATGGTGATCTGTGATCACTTAAACGTTTGGTGAAATCAGATGGAAGAAAAACAACAGTAGAACTCAGGGCTGTTTAATAGTGAAAGTAAGAACATTTCCACACGTACAATGTGAAGGGTCTACTGAACAAGCCTGTGGGGGCAGTGCTTTGATCTGGGGTTGCTGCAGTTGCTCAGGTCTAGGTTCAGCAACATTATGTGTCCAAAGAATGAGGTCAGCTGACTACCTGAATATACTGAATGACCAGGTTATTCCATCAATGGATCATATTCCAAGATGACAATGTCAGGATTCATGGGGCTCAGATTGTGAAAGAGTGGTTCAGGGAGCATGAGACATCATTTTCACACATGGATTGGCCACCACAGAGTCCAGACCTTAACCCCATTGAGAATCTTTGGGATGTGCTGGAGAAGGCTTTGTGCAGTGGTCAGACTCTCCGTCATCAATACAAGATCTTGGTGAAAAATGAATGAAACACTGGATGGAAATAAATCTGGTGACATTGGAGAAGATTCTAGAAACAATGATACAGAGAATGAGCTGGAATCAGAGATAAAGGAGGTCCAATGAATATTAGAGTGTGACCTTTCTTCTCCCCCAGGCAGTGTATTTATTTAAATAGTTATAAAACTCGTCTCTTAAAGTGGTTTTCTTGTTAAATGCCACCTCTTCACCATCAGCGGGAACATTTAGAGGGAAAAGTTTTACTGTAACTGCAGAAGGTCGTTTAGTTTCCAGCCATCAGCTTCCAGGAACAGAGAGAGTGTTTCACATTAGTGTTTGACATTACATCATTAGTGAAATACTCCACTGAAGTACATGCACTCATAAAGTTGATGAAAATTAAGATTTACGTTCTTAACTGAGAACATCTGCAGCTGCCGTCTGCAGGGACTCCAACTAAACGTTATAGTTTGTAAAGTGAAGGTCGGTCACAGCTCTCTGGCTGAGGACAAAGACATGAACGTTAAGTGTTTTCATTTCCTTCAGTTGGTTGAGACGTTTTCCTTCTGCAGGAATTTAGATTATGCAGATTAGATGCTGATCAGACGCTGCAGTTCTTCTTCCTCTTCTCTTCTCTCTGTTTCCACTAATTTGTTTTTTAAAAACCCGTTGTGGACTGAAGATGCAGCGGCATCACAAAGCTGCTTGTACTTGAGGACATGTTGATGTGTTCTAGGTTTGACTGTAAACACGAGGCAGGAAGCAGAGAGCGCTACGGTTCACCTGAGCTCTGAGCTTTAAATAAACCCAGGTCACATTCCTGAAGCTGTCGTCAGACTGAACGACGTCCGCAGCCTCAGACCTTTGACGTTAGGACACACCTTCACATTCATTCTTTATTTATTTATTAGTATTACTTTCTACATAGATGAATACTGGAGATATCAGAGCCAACCACGATATGTTTTAGCTTTTCAAACTCTTGTCCTTCATGCATTATTATATATTGATTAAATACTCCAGTATTCATATATCTTGTATAGTTTCACACATTTACTCATAAACTCACCTTCATATCATATATTTTTCTACATAAACACACAATTTATAATCTCACATTATCTATATATAGTATATTTACACTTGCAATATATTCTTCTGTCATTAAATACTGTATAAGATGTTTAAACATTTTAAATGACCACGTGTGTTCACATCCTTGTTCCCCTGGGTTCCTTTGGGACCTCTCAGACTATTATGGAGTGATCTTTGTTGGTGGACCACTCCTGTGGAGGGGAACAGTCGTCTTCAATCTGTCTGACTGTGGATTATTTGTGGGTTCCAAACTCTTTAGAGATGGTTCTGGAACCTTTTCCAGCCTGATGAGCAACAACAACTCTTTCTCTGAGCTCCTCAGAAAGCTCCTTTGTCCACAAACATGTGTTGTGAAGATCAGACTGAGACAAATCCCTGATTTATTGAAACTAAACCAGGAACTGAACCACACCTGAGTCTCATTACGTTGATGGAAACACTTCTGAACACATGGACTCTGATTGGATCCTAGAGGAGCTCCTCTCTGATATGTAGTATTGGCTCATTTCAGTCTAATGTCTCTGGTTCATGTCTATGAGGTGGTCACCTGTGAATCTGTGGAGATTCTTTCCTTCTTAAGTGTTGTTCAACCGTTCTCTAATCGACTGCTCTCCATATTATCCTTGACGCCTTTTCAAGCTGATGCATTTAGATATAATTTTAGGTGTGATGCAAATTAGCAATAACAGGCATGAATGATAAAATGACACACTATAACACCAACTATTATAATCTAATTTAAATCTGAGCTCAAGTTTTTCACTCAGGACCTTCTAAACTTTAAAACATTAATTTGTCCTATTCATTAACCAGATGTTCTCACTGTGACAGGTCCCACAAGAATCTAGTTCTTGCAAAAGGTTCCTAGGTATACGTACTGAATGTGCATAAACTGGTTGAGTACATACGTTATCTCAGCTACAGTCTGAGTGGAAGGGGTCATCTAGTGAAAGCTACCAAGCAGCCGTTCACTGACGTCATTTCACATGTTTAAAGGTCAGGAGGGCGTTGGCGCCTGGACTGGGCCTCCGTCCAGTCTCAGAGCTTCTCAGCTGTTAAAAAGCTGCAGCAGGGCAGAAGAATGATTGGAGTTGTGGACGGGTGATGAGTTCTGACAGCGGTGCCTCGTTCCTGGAGGCTGTGGCAAAGTTTGATTGGTTGAACTGGAAAGAAGCGAGGCCGAGCTCAGTCAGCTGATTGAACCGGAGAGAGAGGGAGAAAGAGAAAGAGCCAGAAAGAAGGAGAAACAATACGAGAGAGTTTAGCCCAGATTCAGTCTGGACCACGTCTGTGGGAAAACTAGATGATGTGACAGTGACTCTAACGAGACCCAGAGACCAGATCAGACCGATGTATGAAGGTGGTTCATGTGAACACGGCAGGGGTTCCCACGCCTCTCATACCTGATGCATTACCTACAGGAGAGGACGTGACATTTACCTGGCGACGTCTGCATGGCAACATCCAACACTAACATCAACAGGTCTTCCCCAGAAGCCCCGGGGCGACGCTTGTCCTCAGCCTGAGAGCAGAGTCACTATAAACTCAGTGAAGCTCATCACGTTCAGCCATGAGCTCATCTTCCGTGTACACACAACCAGACCAGTTGCTGTGAATTAATCATTAGAATAACAAGGAGGTCTTCACACGTTTCAGACGCTGCTCATCCATGAACGATGCAGCCGTGATGCAACCCGCCGCTGCAACTTATGAGCTCATGACTCAGATTCTTTGGCTCGGAGGATAAACGGAGGAAAAAATGAAAGTTTTGATGAGAGAAGTGAGTCTGGACTGATGCTGCATGTCCACGTTATCATGTGTCTGTGTGCAGAGACTCTGGCTCAAACGTGGGAAATCCTTCCTGTATGGAGCTGCCTCATCGTCTCATCTACGGCTCTTTGTGTATTTAAAGGTTTTTCCTTCTTCCTTGTGTTCACCTGCAGGAATCAGACGATGCTTTCTGCATCAAAGATGCCATAAAACAAAATATATTTCCTGCACAGTTTCCTGCTCAGTCACTACCTCATGCACGTTGTCATGATTTGGGCCAATTCTCATGATTCAAATCATTATTAGACTCAAAACACATCTTTTTAACCTTTATATCGTTTTCATATATCTTTAAATCTGCTTTTATTTTAATGCATTGTTTTATTCTGATGGTGCCCACAAATAAAATGACTCTATTCAAATAATTTAGCTTCAGAGAATCTGGACGTTTTATTTTCCTGAGGAATAATAAAAAACCTTTGGATATATTTGCAGCCGTAGCATTTATTTCTTTGCTCATTTTCAAATTCTTAAACTTATTTAAAACTTGTTTTTGATGCACATGTGCTGATATTGATCTGGTGCAGTTTACGTTCTACTCTGAGAAGCATTTAGTCCAGATGTGTTTATAACCAACAATAAAGAGAGAAGAGACGTGCAACAGAAAGTTCTTTGAGACATTTTCTTTTTTTATTAAAAATCATTATTCAATAAATAGCAAATAGAATAAATAACTAAATAAGACATGTAGACGAGAGACAACAGTAATAATAATAGTAGTAGTAGACAGTGTCAGTTTCAGCTTGCTGGTCTACAGTAGTGACAGTTTTCTAAGAGTTCATCTGGTAGATCATCCAGTCTGCAGCTGACCGTCAGGGTCACACAGGACAGTTCAAGTTTTCAAGGGTTCAAGTTTCAGTCTTTTTGATTCAGTTCACAGTTCATTCTTTCTTTTCTTTCTTTCTTTCTTTCTTTCTTTCTTTTCTTTTCTTTAAGTGTCAGTCCAGACTGCTGGGCCTCCTCCATTCTGAGGGGCTGCTGTCTGGAAGAAGCCGGCGCCTGGAGCTCCCTCCCCGGCTGCGCCGCGCAGGGCGCACCGCTGTTCTCCAGAATCTGCTCGGGATCAGCTCCAGGTCGTCTTCACCGTGGATCTCTGGCGCCCAGACTCGGGCGTTTACACCAGTCTCCGTGTTGTCGCTTAGTTGTCGCTGCCCAGCCTGTGGTAGACCAGCAGGGCCACCATGTAGCTCTTCCCGGCGCTCTGCTCGAACGAGCCGGTGGTGTCGGCGTCCAGGCTGGGCTTGGTGCAGGTGGTGTTCGGGATGATCTGCTCGCTGGATGAGTCGTGCTCCTCGCAGCCGCTGTGTGTGGCTGACAGCAGCTCGGAGTCTGAGAGCTGCCGAGCCTGCTCCTCCGCGGACTGGAAGCGGAAACCCTGGTAGTCGCTGATCGGGCTCTCGGAGCTTCCCAGCGGCGTGTCCGCGCAGGGCTCCTCGGTGTAGATCTGCCAAAGCACCACCAGGCACAGGATGACCAGCCAGCGCTTGGCCTGGCTCTTCTCCGGTGGTGGAAGGTGCATGCGGACTTTAGCGGGGTACATGACCCGGGTGCAGCGCTTCTTCGGCCGGATGGGCACGAAGGAGCGCACGGCGGTGGCCTGAGCCGGGATCCGCTCGAAGGTGAAGACCTCCGGCTCCGTCCTGCGAGCCGCCATCCTGGAGAAGGCGAAGCTCTCCTGCTGAACAGTCAGAGTCATGCTGTTTGACCGTGGGTACATTTTCTCTTGTTGGCTTTAGTGTGGTTCTCTGCGGGTTTTCTCTGCGGGCTCTGTAGAGTCTGATAAGTCCCGATCCTCGGAGACTGTCTTATATACTCTTTCAGCTCAGGTTGTGTGTTTTTTTAGAAACGCCCATAACCACCAGGCCACTCCCTGAGTTCAGCCAACGCACCTTATTGCTCAAGTGGGAAAATAACAGAAAAATTTGCATATTTTCTTGTGGTTTGCGGAAGCCGCAGAGAATGCGGATGGATCAGGCTGCGGAGAGAAGCTGAATCACCAGAGAGCTGCTGGAAGGAAAAGAAAACCTCAGCTCAGTGGGAAATGATGTTTATCTGGATAAAGATCAGTGTTAATGTGGTGGCTGATTTAGCTCTTTATTATTATTATTTTAAATTCCTCACACCACCACCAACCACCACCACCTTCACATGTGATTGTCATGCTTCATTCAGTTTACTGTAAACTGCTCTCATGGTGCAGGATGTGCTCAGTTACATGTGACAATAAACCACAGGCTGATATTTAATAGTTATTATTTTATTTTAAACCTGGACCCATGAGAATGAACACATGAACCAAATGACAGAATGAGCAGGTGTGTTTCTCATCCTGTTTGGCTTCCACCTGCAGCCGGATGCTGGATGTGTCACAGGTGATGAGAAATGAATAAAATATATAAACAGAGCTGAAGACATTTAACTGCACCGTCCCTCCCACAGCTGGACTCACACTTAGAAATAGAACAGTATAACAGGGTCAGGTTGGTCATGTTTGGAAAAGAAGGAAACTTTTAAAATTCACTAAGTATAAAATACAGACCAGAGAATGTATGAAACAATATATATAAATATCTGAGAAACATAAGGTATGTAATTTGTAAGATGTACAAATTCTGAAATATTTGTGCTGCTGGATGGTATAAATATCAAACATGTCAAAAAGAGGATTATCACATAACAAACAGTTACAACAAAATCTTCCATCCAGGCTCAATCTGCTCTAAAAATATGTCCACTTGCCTAAAACTGGACATGAAGGGACAGAGGGAGGGGACTTTTGGTATTTGTCCAACATGTGATTAGCTTCTTCTTCTTCTTCTTCTTCTCCTCCCTGAGCCGTGTGCTTGGTCTGAATGATGAAACCAGGTGACGTGAACTTTGTGAAAGTCTTTAAGAGGAAGACGTCATATCGTCATATGAAATCCTTACATAGTGATGCAGCGTCTGAGTAATTCATGAATCTATCTCTGCAGCGTGCACCGCCGCGCATGTTTATTACAAGATTCACACAAATTCCGATTCACAAGAACAAAACTAGAGACAGTTTTGTTGATTTCATTACAGAAAAGTTGGGAAAAAAAGTTGTTGAATGTTCGGAAATGAAGAGTGTAAAGAATAATGTGGAAGTAATTAGTGTAAACAGTGTGAATACAGCATGAATCAGGTTCATGTTTAATGTTAAATTAAAAAGAATCCGTCTTCTTTAAGCTCAGGCTGACTTCAGTATTTTTCCTCTTCTTTGTTTGATTTAACTTCTGAAATAATTGATTTCAGTGAGCATCATGATGAAAGTCTGTAAATGCTGCCTGCGGTTCGCTGGAATCTGAGGTGGCTCTGTACCAACATGCCTAGTTTCACTTCACCACGCTGCCAAGCTGTGTTGCAACAGCTGAAAGAATTTTCATTCTTCTCTCTGAGGAAAACACTTCAATCAGATAATTCTGCATCGAGTTATACACGTGAGAATTATTATTATTTTTCTTTTCAGAGCTCCGTGTAAATGTGAAAGCTGCAGTGTTACAGTAAATGGACGGTTCTGGTTTCTTTTAGCTTCAGCATTTGATTTTACAGCAGATTCACTGTCAGGGTTTCATCTCTGAACGAATCACAAAGACCAACTAACCCTAACCCTAACCATCAGTTCCTAACAGAGAGACTCCAGAACAACTTCTAGTCTAGATGTGGAAATATTTATGAATTTAAACGTTCAGATGAGGTGAAGATGAAACACAAGAAGAAGAAGAACCTACCGTGTGACCTTTGAACTCTGTAGTTTATTTCATTTTTTATTTGAATACGTTCTGTTTTTCTTCTCATGCTCTGGTTCTTGTAAGCTGAATCAGAAGAACACTCCAGCGGTGTACGGTGGTTCTAATGGTTCTAAAGCTTTAAACCAGCTCATACCAGTCAGGACGTCTGGAGAATCATTGAAAAGCTTCTGAAACGTCCTTCATGGCACTGAAACCTTGTGCCCTGATTAGCTGTGTTGAAGTTCTGAATCACCACCTTATCTTCATTTGTACAATTTGTCACGTGTCACTGCTCCCTGCTTATCGAGGTATCAGAGGAGAGCAGATACACAAACGCTTTCACGTTTACGCTTCGTTCTGAACATTAGATTTATTTAATGTGTGCACATGCAAGGACTTTGTTTTCTGCATTTAACCACCATCATGAGGTAAAGGTCTGGAAATGCATTGAAATAAAATCACAAACATTACAACAACTGTACGCTCTGATCTTTATATAATGTGACCTGAAGGTTTGCAGCTCTGCCAGCAGGTTGGTGGAATACCAGAGAAACTCTTGTCTGAAACGGAAATGTCCTAATGATCCATCTAATCTGTTTAATCAGACGAAAAGGTGTCAACACCTTCAGAGAAAACAGCTTCTGTTTTAGAAGAAGCCTGTTTTTTCCACCCTCTTCTACTCCTCACAGACTGATATCAACACTCAGTGATATCAGATCTGTTGCCTCTGAAGTCTGAACGTATTCTTCACAAGAATTTGATAAGAAAAAAACAAAAAAAAACGATGAAGAAATCAAACAATACAAGGAAATGAATCCCAGACCATTAGTGTCCGCTGCCGGCCACTTATTTTACTTCCCTCTGATAAACGGCTCTGGGCGATCCCCTCTCTGATTAAAAACTATTTGATCTTTAATCAAGAACCAAAACAAAGGAAACAACAGTTCTTCTGTTCTGCAGTAAAATGAAACAACTCAAAGAAATACAAACTTCAGCAAGTCAAAAACAAAGATAAAGTAGTCTCCACGGTGACCTCTGACCCAGGTCTCTCTGGTCCAGGAAGTAGTCTCCACAGTGACCTCTGGTCCAGGTGTCTCTGGTCCAGGAAGTAGTCTCCACGGTGACCATTAACCCAGGTGTCTCTGGTCCAGGTCTCTCTGGTCCATGGATCATTGTGTTCAGCTCTAAATAAATCTGGTTCTTCTCCACATTCAGAGATAGATCCAGATGACCAGATACCTCGAGTCAGAAAGTCTAAAGTTACATCTGAATATTGTTCCAAAGTTTTTTAGTTTAACGTTTTCGTTCAGGTTTAAGGACATGAAAGACAGATTCCACATGTTTTTTCTTCATTTCATTTGACACTTTTCTTCAAAAGACTTTAAATAGTCCAGTGAGTCACAGACGAGGCTCTTACAGGAAATACAGCAGAACGTTCCTTTAACCTTGACCACAACATTTCTAGACAGTACTTTCTTTGTAAGTAGAGGTTTTTGAGATTCATCCAACATCAGGAGCTCCAGTAGGAAGGACTAGATGGATCTGTTAGCAGGAACTGAATAATTCTGAATCATGTGTAAACAGTAATAGTTACTGAGGGGGTCTTGTTTCTGCAGCTGCTCAGAACAGACAAACCAACATGAAGAGGGCTGAGTGGAGTTAACTGGAAAAACTAAATAAATTCACCTTGTTTTTTATGGATGTGTATTCTGTGTATTTTCCAGATGACAGAGTCTGCATCAGTCTGCATGTCAGCTATTCTCAAACCAGCTCTAAACCAAACATTTAGTCTTTTTAATCAGAGCAGACATTCGGTTTCTCTTTCTTCTTATTGTTGTCTGGTGTCAGGAAAGAAAAACTCCAGCGGAGCCAGTGAACGCTTCGCTGATCTGCTGGAAGAGACTCCAACACATCACAGCACAGTACAGCGGTGGTAAATAAACACTGTTTAAACGCTTGGACGGCTCTGAGTTTGGTTCGCTCGCTGCTCACTGGTCTGTCTGCAAGACTAGCAATCAAGTGATTATACTGATAAAAGACGTGTTATCAGCTGCATCACAGTAAATGACATTTGTTTAAATCCACAGAGCAGGACGGGAGAGAGTTGATCTTCAGCTGAACTTCAGATTAACTACAGAGACTCAACAACGAGGATCAGACACAACTGAACCTCAGCTGCTTCAGCACCAACACAGACAAATAAAAGAGGCCAGCAGCAGCAGCAGCAGCAGCAGATGACCTGCAACAAACCTCCATGAGCTGCTCTGATCGAACACCTGAACCTTTACAACCTGCAGCAACGTCTTTACTTTCTCATGCATCGTCCAGAGTGACCGTGGCTGTGAGCCAATATTCCTTCACTGAAACATCTCTTCATGTTCTCAACGTTCTCAAGGGAACCAAACCTACCCAACGTGTTTTTATTTCCTTTAGTGTGAAGGAATGTCTGTGAACAAAGGAACTTTTGCATAACCGATTATTACACATCACTCTTTAAATGTGCATGGCATCTTCTTCCTCCAGCATTTTCTCTCGGAGTGAAACCGACCTTCACCTCTCACATGTTTCAAATACCTGTGACATTTTTTCCATTCCTTTTGTTTCAGCTGCAACAATCAGAAGCATCAGAAGCATCTTAAACATCTTAAACATCCCAAGTGACAGGGACGCCATCGGCATGACATCACACACATACTGGGACACTAGGACACTAGGACACTGGGACAGCCCTGCAGGGCCTGACCCCCCCCCCCCCCCCCCCCCCGACAGGAGGCGACAGGTTATACAGTAAAGATGATCTTCCCAGAATAAGGTGTACAACTTAAACAAGCCCTCACAGGCTCACACACACACACACACACACACACACACACACACACAGCAGGACCAGGACTCTGGGTGGAGGACAGCGTGGCAGGAGGATGTGTCATAAAGACTTTCACCGTCTCTTCTCTGGAGGCCGTGACATTCCTGACACAGTCTCAACGTTCACACTCAGCCGCAGCGTTTCCAAATATGGCCGAGGCGAGACGCCGCCTCATCGCCGCCTCATCGCCTGAGGCTGCGTTCAGCAACGGGACGGGCATCAGAAAAAAAAAAATGATTCGGAGGTCGGAGGTCAAGTGCAGCGCTCAGTCCCAGACAGACAGAGCTCTGAGTCGGAGGCAGAGGAGACGAAGAGTCGTTGAGGTGATTCAAGATTCAAGAACTTTATTAGAGTCCAGGCACAGAGGAAGAAATATATTTAATAAATATTTAATAGATATATATAACTATACTATAAACCCCAAATAAAACCATTTGCAGAAAACTTGTTATTCTGCAATATGTGCATACAAGGATGTAAAATAAGATCTACAGATGTATAGTATGGAATAAAGGTGATTCTAATATACATTTATCTGTATATGTGATAGAGGGTTACGTATATAAAGTAGATGATTTGACTGAAAGTGTCCCGTTGACGTTTCATTGGTCAGACCTGATGAACTCTTCTACTCTCAGACTTTATTCTCTAATTCTCTTCTTTCTACTGGTCTCTTATCTGTTTCTCTCAGTAAATATATTTCTAAAGATGCAACTGACATGAAATCCATGAGACCCACATGCAAAGAAGTCAAACCTCAGATGTCCATAAACTAAGTTACGTGTTAAAACGTGGAATGACACAGGGATAAGTATTAAACACACTTAAATGTATTTAATACTTCCTCCAAAAGCCTTTGTTGGTAATAACAGGTTTAATAACATCTTCACGTGGTCCTCATCTATAAACTCTGATCTTTAGTTCTATCCATAGATTTTTCTCTTGGTTTCCAGTCAGCTGATTGGCTGGGTCATTCCAGCAGCTTTATTTCCTCGGCTGTGTGTTCAGGATCATTGTTCACCCTCGTCTCCTCTTCATCATCCTGGTAGATGGCAGCAGAATTCTATCAACAACGTCTCGGTGCATTTTTCCATCCTTCCTTCAGTTATGTGAAGGTTGCCAGTGCTGCATGCTGAAGAGCAGCCCACACCTCCAAGCTTCACTGTCACCATAGCAACAGTGAAGCTTACAGCCCCCACCTCCAAGCTTCACTGTTGCTATGGTGATTCTGGGGTGATGTGCAGAGACATTTGATATTTGACATAATAGAACATGGTGTGTATTATGGCATCCAAAGAGTTCAGTTTAAACAAAGTTAAACTACATTTAATCGTTGTTTTCATTCCAAATGACGCAGAACTTTTATCAGTGCATGATTTCCTGGTACACCGATTACACTGACGCACACACCAGAGCTCTGCTAACGGCTACCACCATGGAGGAATCGGATGAAAGCACGTCGCTACGACTGATGGAAGGTAAAAAAATACTACTGAAGCACTTCATCCCTATGGTACCATCTAAATGTAAAGCGTGTTGCAGTGAGCACAGAAACCGTTGGAGCTGTTAGAGCTAGCAGTCCTGGTCTGAGTACAGACAAGACGAGCCGGCAACACAAACTGTTTTTTGTTTTTAAGTCAACACTTATTGGAAAAGTACTTAAAATGAGACTCACTTTAACTTTAGTTCTGTTTGGGATATTTTCTTTCTTTTTCTACTGTTTTGAATTGAAATGCAATTAAATGCATTTGTCCAGACTTTAAAAGAGATTGAGTTTACAGTATTCATACATATATATATATATATATATATATATATGTATATATAATGCTTTGCGTGCATACAGGTCATGACTGTTGAGGGCCTTACTTATAGTTTTCTACTAACTCCAGGTCAGTCTGAAGCTCTCCACATGTGAACATAGTTGCTTTAACTCCTCTGTCAGAAATCACCTGGTCGTGGCCTGTTTATGGTGAAATGATGTTGTTTCCACTTCCGGCCTGATTATGGCCTCAACCGTTTTCACTGGAACATTCAGAAGTTTAGAAATCCTCCTGTGACCAGTGCCATCAGGAGGTTTAGCAACAATAAGGTTGTGAAAGTCTTGAGAGAGCTCTTTGGTTTCTGCCAGGACTGTTTACTAGTGACTGACAGACTTCAGACGGTGTCTCAGCCTCCACTGCTTCAGGTGTTCAGTGTCATTTTAACACGTGACTTAATTTATGGACATCTGAGGTTTGATTTCTTTACGTGTGTGTCGTCATGGATTGTTACCGACATTAGAAATATATTTACTGAGAGAGATGGTGACGTGTTCAATAGTTATTTTACCTGCTGTATATATATGAAATATGGAATAAAGATGATGCTAATATACATTTATGTCTCTATGTGATAGAGGGTTGAGTATATAAAGTAGATGATGTATTAAATGTCAGATATTTACAGTCAGTATTCGTCTTGATTTGACTGAAACTGTCAAACCGTTGACGTTTCATTGGTCAGACCTGATGAACTCTTCTTCTCTCACACTTTATTCTCATCATGTTATTGAGGTTAATTCTCTTCTTTCTGGTGATTCTTATCTGGAATCAGTGTACATCATCTTAACATCAGCTATGCTCTAAATTTACGCTCATATCTAAAAGATTAAAGGCTCCAACGCTTCCCTGTCACACAGTCATCACGTCATCACGTTCTCTTTCACAAACTTCTACTGTAATAACCACATCTAAACACATGAATGGCCTCGGTGTGAATGAATGACAGGTGAGCCAGGGTTCAGGCTAATCTTAGTAAATGTTCACATCTTTTAATCAGATGATTAACGTTGATGTGGCTCAGTGTTGGGTAACGACTGCGTACGTGCAGCCGGCGATCAGTGGAACAAGTTGAGAACCGGTCGAGTGATTCTCTGGAACCGTGAGTTTGTCTGATCCACGTCTTTACAGCGTTAAGACAACGCATCACTTACTGGTTGTCGCCCACGGCAACTCTCACTGAGAACTGGGTTAAATAAAATCCAGTTTGTTTAACCTTCAGGGTTTAAAGGAGATTAAAGAACATTTATCTGCACAGATAAGTTGTGGCCGTGTGCTCAGATGATCTGATAAAAACTGTCGTCCACGTGCAACATATGATCAGTATTAATCTGCAGAAACTTGTTTAGTTTGATGTGTTTTTCTATCTTTGTTCCTCTCTCTGCTGTTCTATAAATGAACAGTTTAAACGGCGTCCATCGACCCAGCGGCGTCCTCAGAGCACGCCACGGAGCAGAGCAGGCTGCAGCAGCTTCTCTCCAGCCTTTCATTCAGCTGTTGCATCAGTGTTTCCCACCTCTCAGATTACTGCCTGACGCTGGCAGAGTGATCTCACGGCTCTGTCTGCTCTCTCCTCTCTGTGTTTTCCTCTTTCCTCTCTTACTGTAAGGGATGAGATGGTTTCTTTTTCTAGGCTGACTCATGTTTCTAATGTCAGCCACATGCTGCGTTTTCACTTTCTTTCATGGAGAGTCCGCTCGGGAAAGACGGTTTGATCAGCGAGGACCCGCAGGGCCCCGTCAGGGTCCCATGGGGCTCTTTGTTGTGCTGTAATCCTGGACAAAGGAGCTTTTGATTGGCCGGGGGCACACTCGACGCTGGCCCCCGGCCACATGAACCGGCCTACGTGCAGGACGGAGCGGACCGCCGGCTGCAGAGGGAGGGAGGGAGGGTGGCCTGGCAGCGCGGGGCAGCACGGGGCAGCGCGGGGCAGCGCGAGGCGGGATGGAATGGGGTGCTTGACCACATAACCCCTTTATCTGCACACAGGCCCATCCCACAACCAGGTCACATGTTTATTTCTAGACAGCATTCATGCTGATCTTCACAGAAAGATGTTTTTGTTGTTGCTCTCTCTCTGCAGGCGCTGGGTTCTGTGACGCATCTGGATGCAATCTGAGGAAAGACTAAAGCAGTTTGACAATAACAGCGGTTGCACATGAACGTGGTTGTCTTGGCAACTAATTTCATAGTCTGGTGTTGGAGATTTGAGCCGGGTTTAAAAAGATACAGAGAAAATACACCTCTGCACCAATCAGAGCCATCTCGTCTGTTGTAAAAGATGGAAATAACTTTAAAGTCAACAGCGACTAAGACATTTGAGGAGAAGTCTTTCCTTGCTCTGATTGGTTGGAGGATTATCCAGTGGTGTGCAGAGGTTTTATTTGTTCCCTGTATGAATTACTAGACTCATAATCTGATCAGAAGTGAGTCCATCCATGTGAGATGTTTATTTCTGTCTAAATATAAAACATCACATGAAGCTCTCACATTTTTAAAGAGGTTTGAGGTTTAATTATTTATGCAAATGAATCAGTTGACATTTTAAATCAAGGCCAGATTGTGGTGTTACAGCATTTAATACGTGTTTTGTTTGTGTTAATGTTTAAAATGAGAACCAGAACAATCCTAAAGGTTTTAGACGTTTCTTCTTTCCAGCATCTTCTCCTTTTCATCTCTTGACAGATTAAAAACAGTTAATGATCAAATGTAATTCATAGTTTTATTGTCAGTCCGAGATGAAATCCAGCCCAGAGCGATGACAGCACCGACTGGAAAGACTCTGACTGTTCACATTTACCTCAAATAAAATAAAAATCTACTTGTTTCTAGTCTGAAAACACAAGTTTGGAGACATCTGGAGACTCTTTCACGTCTGTCAGGTCAAATGTTCCTGTTCTGTTGGTTTGTTTGTTTTACAGTGTAGATGATTCAGACTTCTCGCCTCAGCTTTCTATGTTTCGTTGTCTCGATGTGATTGGACGAGGGCCGAGGGTCTGGGTGAGGGAGGGGGAGGCCGTCTGTGGACCAGTCCCAGCTGTTTCTGGTTAGAGCGAGAGAGAGGGAGACTCTGACTGGTCCAGAAACGTGCTGCTCGTCACAGCTGATCTCCAGAATCAACGATGACTTCCTGGCTCTGACTAACTGCTGCCTCCCGGCTGACGTCAGTAGCCGTTTGCCCGCTGTCCACTTCAGCTGAGAAAACTTTACTCTGTCACCGCTTTGTTTTCACTCGCTTCCTGTCAGAGCCGGAAAATCCCGGAGGTCGCAGAGTTTAAGGAAGTTTGATCTGTAGATCATCTGCTCTGACAAACAGATTCCTGTCGTCATCTCAAACCTGTGTGCGACAGTTTCTCCACCAACGTGTTACTCAAGAAATGTTGACAACTTCTCTCTAACCGTGCACGACTCCCCCGTGGAACAATGAAAACACAGGAAGCTTCTTTTACAAACAAAAATTTACATAAATAAAAGTGATGAAGTCTAATGTCTGGTTGCCATCCACCGACACAACTGAAAGATTTCCCCACATGTTGATGCTCTCAGTCTTCAGCTGCGCTCAGATCTGCAGGATGAAGGTCAGAATGAAATCCATGATGTTATGAGACCAGGAGCTGGAATCACAAACACTCGTGGTTCATCTCGGACTCATTCATTCATCAGATTCTGCTCCTACGTCTTTCGTCGTCTGGTTTTCTGGTAGAGTGAACTCTTGGCCGTGACTCCTGCTGCAGATAAGAAGTTTGCGTGTCTCGACAGACTCTCAGACTTTTCATGGCCTGCAGCGGTTGATATTTTCACACCTTCACTATTGTTTTGCTCTACTTCACAGCTGGAAGGATTTCTCTTTCACATGAGTGCGTATAAGACTTGACTCATTTTATTTCCCTCTAAATTTTCATTTCTTAATCGGTTTGTTGTGCTTTGAAGTTGCATCAAGATTTCACTGTCAACTTATGCAACGCAATGTGGAAACCGCTGAATCACATTTTCATTAGAATAGTTATGATCGAAGTAGGGATACGTGTTTTTCCTTTTTCCTTTTAAAAAGAACTGGATGAGTTATATTAGATAATAAATGAAAACAAAAGGTTTCTCTTCGTCTGGAATCAAACTCAGCTAGAGTTTCCTGTCAGAGATTACATCATCTGCTGCAGGTTTCAAAACGTGAAACCTTCATGATGTAGAGTCAGGTGGTTTCAGGATGAACTCTAATGTTGTTCATCAAAGTCAAAGTCAAAGTCAGCTTTATTGTCAATTCTGACATGTGCAACACATAACAGGATTGAAATTTCTTTCCTCAAGTTCCTACGGTGCAGCAACTTAAACATAAAATGTACAAATATGAAATGTAAAAATATAAGATATATATATCTATGTATCTATATATACATACATATACACACCCATATACGTATACACATATATACTACACGCATACATACCTAAAAATAGAATAAAATAAAAATAAAAATAGAATGAGCTACAATAAAGTGGCTGAGTTGACCCCTGAGTTGGGCAGGTGCAAAGATGTTCATCGTGTTCATCTCACACTCATGTGTCTTTAAGTCAGTTTTCACTACAGATAATGAATCAGCTCACGTTTCTCACTGAATAAAGGACTGGACAAAAACATCATTAACTACCTGCAATGAAGAGCTGCTATTAGCTGGGAGGCTAGGAAGGTAGGAAGATATGCTAATAGCTGGGAAGCTAGGAAGAGCTACTATTAGCTGGTGAGGATAGGAAGGTAGGAAGATATGCTATTAGCTGGGAGGCTGGGAAGAGATGCTATTAGCTTGGAGGCTAGGAAGAGATGCTATTAGCTGGGAGGCTGGGAAGAGATGCTATTAGCTTGGAGGCTAGGTAGAGCTGCTAATAGCTGGGAAGGTAGGAAGAGATATTCAGCTACGAGGTAGAAAGCTAGGAAGAGCTACTGTTAGCTGGGAGGCTACGTGGCTAGGTAGAGCTGCTAATAGGCCTTCATCCCCTCGGGAATAGCCATATTGAACAGCACAAAATGAACACCACAGTCAGCTGATACCTCAACACCCCATGTCCTGTTTGTATATGTCTGTGTGAATGTTTTTTCTTGTGACTGGAGCCTTGTCAAAGACAATTTTCTGTAACCTTGTGTAACAGACAATAAAGTATTATCTTATCTTATCTTATAGCTGAGAAGCTAGGAAGAGATCTATCTATCTATCTAGGAAATTAGGAAGAGGCGCTCTCCTGATCAGCTGATCGGTTGCTCTGTTCATTCCAGATGTTGTGGAAATATTGGTGGATCTGAACGTTCAGACGATGAGAATGAAAAACTCTGTGTCACCTCTCAACCTCCTTTCATCACTTCCTGTTTCTCTTTCACAGGGCGTTCACTCATATCAAGTATTTAATTGGTAGTTCAAGCTTTGAGGTATGTTTCTGACGTCCAGACGCTGCAGGACCAGAGGCTCATTCTGCAAATGGAGCAGCAGGGTACTGAATGACGCCCTGCAAAATGCATTCTGGGATACCTGCCTGCACCTGTTCTGCACTAGACCTGGAGGCCCCTCGATGCCTCCAGGTCTGACCGACCTGGTACAGCAGCACTAACAACAAGTGTAGGTGGGGGAAGTTTGTCTGCTTTCCAGGTTAATAACTTCCCACACAGCTCGGGGAAAAAAAATAAATGGTTTCATGCATGACAATTAGGCTGGAGGATCCTGGGGAGTCAAAGAGGAGGACACTAGGAAGTGGAAAAGTTTTTATTTTTTGCATAAATCCCACATGGAAAAAAAGTCAGCTAGCAATAGGGTGAAATGATTGTTGTAGTGAACACAGACCAGGAGAACATGCAAATCAGGGATTTATTGTAAAACTCTCTCTTGACTCTGCAGTTTGTTCAGTGGAGGCTTCTCGTCTGGAACGATTCATGAGACAAAACTCAAAACTACAGAGAGGATTTAATCAGAGCTGGATGACATTTAACCACGGATCAGTTTGGCAATGACACCGATCTTCTCCTGTTACTTTTACCAAAGCCAAGCGTCACTAATAGAGTATCAGTAATCTTAGCTACCAGCAGCCATTGAGATGTGAGATGTGAGTTACCTGTAGTTGTTCTTGGCTCAGGGGAACAAAGGAATCTCCTGCTGTGATGTGATCACCCTGACACCTTTAAATAACTCCTCTGTTCACAGACCTGCACGCCCACACGCCTGCATCTCCCTCTGTCATGTGTGGTTTCTAAATTTGCATCTTTGCAAAACAGTGTCAGCATTTTTGTGACGGCTGCCAACGCCAACGCCAGCGCCAGCATGTGAGTGACAGCTGAACCGTTCTGCTTGCGCTTTTCTGTGGAAAAGCCTGTAGGCGTTTCCAAACAGTGACACAAGAGAAAAGATCCCACAGTGCACCACAATTATTCATTAACAACTGAAGGAGAATTCATCACTTTTTATGGAGTTGCAATCAGAGAAGCAATAAATTTATCCATGCATTGACAGAATAGATGAGTTTTCTGAGTTGATAGCCAACATCAGGGGAGCCCCCAATGGTAGTGCAGGTAGAATGCCTACTGTTCAAAAACACTGACGACCGACCAGTCTGAGATCTCACATGTGAGCGCCTGCAAGTAGTTAGTCTTCAAGTTTATACTGATTAAAGAAGGAGAATAAAAATGAGTTAGAGTGCTGGACCAAGAAAAGAAACCAAAGAGCAACAACTTCCGTGCAGAATGGGGGGAGGACTTTCCTTAATGTTCCTTAATGAGAAAGAGAAATGTACCAAAGGCCCACCCCTTCACATTTGATACCCCTTCACATTTGATACCCCTTCACATTTGGTATCATAGAAATGCCCTAAACGTCCTCTGTAGATAGCAAAAGGACTCAATTCAGTAATATGCAGTGGGTGGGAGATATTCAGCTTTATAAATGTCCTCCACAGAGGACAACTTTGAACTACTGGTAGTCAGGACGATGTCGACATTGTCTGATCTGTCAGTCTAGGGAAATGTGAGACACTTTATTTCATTCATTCACCCATTCATCTACTGTAACCTCTTGTCCAGTGAGGGGTCATGGGGGGGGGGGGGGGGGGGGGGGGCACTGTCTGCCCTCTGAAAAGCAAGATGAGAAAGAGAGAGGCGGGGGAACTAAGTTGTCATTTACCTGCAGCGTGAATCAACACAGTTTTAAGGAAGCCTGACAATAACCAACAGACCGTCCCATCCAACCGTCATCATGTTCTGCAGTGACGTGTCTTTATTTTTTCTTCTCCAGCTACTTCAACTTTTAGTCACTTCAGGTACAATCTGTCACCCCAGCCTGTAAACCTGTCGAGGCGTGGTCCTGTCGCCGGGGCCAACCTCGTGCAGAATACAACATTTTGAGTGTTCAGACGCGTTAAGACCTGGTTTTAACGGCAACAATCAGATCAATGGAAAGTACTTCCAAAGATAGAAGCGTGTACTTATGTGTCTTTTTGTCTAAATGCGTCTCTGTTCGGCTCATTGACCGTCTCCACCCGCGGCTCGTCTACGTGAGGATTATCAGCGTAATCCCCTTTGGGCATCATCTGATGATGTGCTTTCACAACAGACACGGTGAATAGAAATGTTGCAGGTGTCCGATTCAGATGAGATAGAGATGAAGTAGTGAGTCTATTTATAGCTGCTTTGTAAATCTGCTGCTGGTGACGCTTGTCTTTGTCTCGTTGTCTAAGCCTCGTGTGAACTGACGACTAATTACTGAATGCATAAGACCTGCACGCTATCTTATAATCAGCTGCTACCTTAGCTGCTGATTATTTGGAGTGTTATGTAATAGATTTATTTAGTATTTAAAAAATGCAATAAATTAATTTAACAAAACAGTTGCAGAGAGAGTATGATTTAAGATGTGATCAACGAAGGCTAGGATCAGACGTATGGAGCTGGTCTCTCCTGAATCAGCTGATCCATTGGTCTTCTGCATTTCATTCATTCTGCGTCACGTCTTGAAAGATTTGTCTGTGAAGGTTCTCAGTCCTCCAGGTCATGTTTCATCCAATGAGTGTTTAAGAAAGGCAACTGGACTTGTAGAGATTTCTTTTTAAGGCGTTTCATCCCAGTAGCTTCTTCAGTTCTAATGGACTGGTGGGAAGTGTGAGGTTTAAATAGGAGACTCTGGGGGTAAAACCCATCAGAACCTTGCTTGACTTGTTTCTGTTAACAACCAGAAACTGGTGCAACTAGTGTCCATTAACGGCTAGTTAAGGGGGGCTATTGTTGAGGAGGAACCGTTTGTCCCTGTCCTCTTTTCCTATGAATGGTGCTCATCATCGGTCAGAGTCTCCAGTCTCAAGATGTGAATGGGTTTGAAACTTCTTGGGGACAGAAGTTAAAACTGTGTTGTAAATAGATGGCAGATTAAATCTCAGTCCACCTCCTCTGTTCAGAGAAGGTTCTCCAGTCTGACATAGATGGCTTCCTTTACTCCTGTTTCAAACCCTCGGTCTTCTATGGCTATGATTTTGGAAACATCTTCTTAAAAAAACTCTCTAAAGTCCAGTTGTATTTTTAAACGCTTTCTGGATGCCATTATTGGAAATTAGCTGAACCAGTTTCTGGTTGTTTACAGTAACAAGTCAAGCAGGTTTCTGATCGGTCACCCACAGAGTTTCCTATTTAAACCTCAGACTTCCCACCAGTCCTCTAGAACTGAAGAAGCTACTCGGATGAAACGTCTTCTTAAAAGCTCTACAAGTCCAGTTGCCTTTTTAAACACTTTCTGGATATCTTGAAAGATTTGTCTACTTTCATCCCTTCCTGTTCCTCTTATCATGCTCTGCTTCGGCCAATCAGAGTGATCTCTCTGACAGATTCATGCTGATTCAGCTGAATAAAAGCCGGTTACGGGGGTCCGACCGGTGCCAGCGGTGCAGGACACAGCTCCAAAACGAGGCTCAGAGGCGCTCACCAGCGGTCGACATGTTGGTTTAGTTGTCGCTGAGTCAGACAGACAATAAAAACAGATTAGGACTCGTGTTTCTGTGCCAGATCCTGGAAACACTGAGACTGAACCAGAACCATGAGATGAAAGAGTTCATGAGAACTCGTTGAATGACCTGGACGAGCTTCACGTAAGGAGCCGGATGGTGACGGTGGTTTCATGAGGAAACCGGCTTATGTTATGGTTAGAAAAGCTTCCACTGCAATGATTCATCCACAATATCCAGATGAGCATTCATCATTTATCTGCATATTGTTAATTGAAAACAGAATGGGTCTACGCAGAGCAATAACCCATCCCACATGTTTTAATCTTCTGTTTAAACAGTGGAGAGGAGTTGTGTTTGCATTTCTTAAAAGTAAAAAGAAAGAAGAACAAATGTTGCCCATCCAGTGCTGAGAGGACGTCATGACAAGTGTAAACATGGCTGACACAGTGTGAGCTCATGTCTCGGTACATTGGTAGAGGCATCTCAGGGCGCTGAACCGGACTCTGGCTCCTCCATTAGAGACGTGAGGTTTGTGATCAAACTGCTCAACAACACCGTGACATAAGATGACTTTATATGACTGACACATTAAAGTGTCAGACGGAACGTCAGCGTGAAATATTACACATGTACACTGACATCATGTAGCCTGGAGGCACACCTGTAGGATCCTAGAGTCTAGAAACCTCAGCCTGATGATACGTCTAGTTTCTATACAATCATTCATTTATCAACGTGCTCTCAGGTTAATGCATCAGGTCGTCTGTAGAATCTTTTAAATGAAGTTATATAACCTTGGTTCAGGAACAAGTCCACGTCTAACCTCTCCTCGCCTGTTTGGCTGAGTTCTCAAACCCCCACCCCCACACCCACACCAACTCTGTCTGTTCTTTCGTTTCCTCCACCATCGGTCCTACATCATTCTTCATCCCATCCCCTCAGCCCTTTCATCCCATCCCTTTAACCCTGGCCAACATCTTTACACAGACTGTGTTATGGTCTTGTTAGTGAAAGAACTCTTATCTAATCCGATCACAAGTGACCTGTGTAGGTGTGAACACATCCAGGACGCAGCGATGACCTATGTTGTTCATAGGCAGGACTCTGGTACATGATGCACAGAGCAGTAATGAATACCAGTGAACACACTCACTGATGATGCTCCACTCCAGATTTCATTATTTCCTGATAATCCAGATTTTCCTGCAAAATTAGGTTTGCAAGAACGTAGCGTTGAGGACATGTCTGGACTCGTCTCGATTGTCCTGGGAACGGGAACCGAACCAAGGTTGAAAGCATCATTGACTTAGTCTCAGTGAAATATTAAAAAAAAACTCTTTTGAAGACCACGAGAGAAAGAAAAAATAGGTATGAGGTGAAAAAATAGAAATAAAATAAAATAGTAATTCAATTCAGTTTTATTTATACAGCGTCAACAGAAACACGTTTAACAGGAAGAAACCTCGAGCAGAGGGACACACAGCAGTTAACAAGCTGGACAGTAGCAGCACAGAGTTACATGACTTGTAATGGAGAAGAAATTAGAGAGTACAGTAGAGGACGTGTCCTCAGTGCATCGTCCCCCAGCAGCCTAGGCCTATTGCAGCATAGCTAAGGGACACTGTGCAAACTTGTAATAACGTCATATGTTCATGACTTCTTATTATGTGCGAATGGGGTTGTTGTGTCATGTTAGTGTTTATATTGTTGTACATTTTTTTTTTATTCCAGTTTTTTACATTTCCTTTACTTTTTTCATTTATCTTTATTCCAGCATCTTAGGTCACCTTAATTTCATTGTACTTGCACAATGACAATAAAGACATTCTCCTCTATTCTAACTATAAGCTTGATCAAAAAGAAAGTCTTAGTCCTGATCTTAAAAGTAGAGAAGGTGTCTGTTCCTGGTTCCACAGGAGAGGAGCCTTTAGAACCTCTAGGAACCACAAGTAGGCCTGAACTTTGAGATGGAAGTGATCTGTTGGGATTATATGGTACAGTGAGGTCTTTAAGATATGATGGAGCTAGGCCTTTAAGGGCCTTGGATGTAAGGAGGAGGATTTTAAATTCTATTCTAGACTTTAAAGGGAGCCAATGAAGAGAAGGTAAAACTGGAGTAATATGATCTCTCTGGTTAATTCCTATCGATAACAATAATAATGAAATAAATATAGTAAAACAAGACTTGCATTTGAGATAGAAACAGGAGTAAATACACACTATATACACAGGCAGGAGGGAATAATGGTGAGGGGCAGTGATGTGGATGGAGATGACTGACGTCCTGTAGCGTTCACTGTGGGAGTGGAGCTGGATCAGTCTGATGGAGAATGAGCTCCACCGTCCCTCTAACGTCTGGTGGAGTGGGTGTGACGGTGATGGAGAGCAGCATAATTACTCCCTGAATCAGAACGAGATACAGCCGCTAAGACGTCACATTGTCACAGCTCTATTGTCCCAGTGTTCTTGATAAAGTCATTAAAGCTTCTCTCTGAGAATTAATCACCCATCATCCTTTGAGTGTGTGTGTTTACTCACTGCCACGGCCGTCAGAACCAACGCACCGATAACACGCTAACGCAAATACCTTTTAGCACCACAGATGTTTGTTTGTTTTTTAAATGTTCTGCTGTTATGAGCTCAGCCTGGAACGTAGTTTAGGAACTCAGGAAGCGATAAAGCAGAAGTAATGATGTGAAAAGGAAGCAGAATCTGAAGTGTGGTCAGTAGCAGTATGTCCTGCAGCGTAGGACAAGAAGAAAGAGAGCAGAAAACTAGGAAAGGAGCAAAAATGGATAAAGTTTTTAGTTATCTTCAGTCTCAAAGATGGTTCTCTGCATCTACTCAGCAGCTACATAAAAAGCAACAGAGATGTCTGCACAGAACTTAAGATGCTGCAGGTAAAACCTCAACTCCAAAAACATGGAACATGGACAATGCACAGGAGGACAAACATGCAGACAGCTTGACAGCAAACAAAGCTTAAGGCAGGGCTATATATATGGACAGAGGGACTAATGAGACACAGGTGAGACCAATGAGGGCGGAGCCACAAGGAGAAACCAATCCAACAATCAAAGAGGGAAAAACACAGGAAGTAACAGAA
Source organism: Chelon labrosus (assembly GCF_963514085.1). Taxonomy (NCBI): domain Eukaryota; kingdom Metazoa; phylum Chordata; class Actinopteri; order Mugiliformes; family Mugilidae; genus Chelon; species Chelon labrosus. The sequence continues at coordinate 29,227,691 of NC_140359.1, forward strand.
GATAAGAAACACCAAGGAAACCCAAACAGGATACAGTAGTTCTATTAATAACTCATATTTGTATAAAGCAGCATATTTGTTCAAATATTAAAACCTGACAAATGTTCCTTCAGAGTGTGACTCACGTCCATTAATCACAAGTCAACTATAGATGTCAAAGATTAATCACGGTTACATAAGTGACTGTAGTGACAGCCCTGCTATTGGAATGATGCTGTTTGAATGTAAAATATTTAACGTTCTTATCTTTATTTTCATCCTCCCTGCTCTGTTTGCTTTCAGCCACATGAAAGGATCTTGTGAAGGTTAATTCCTCAGACGTGTGCAGACACACCTCCTTTCTTGCAGCGATACCGGCCGCTGGCATTATTTCCTGCGGCTGCGTGGGAGGAACGAGAGATCACCTCGTCTCTCTGAGTCACTGCCTCCATCTAAAGACCACTCTGCTTTAAGCAAACACCCACTCGGGCCTCACATAGTTTCCCAGACCGTCCCACGGCGGCTCCAGCGGAGAGGCAGCGTTGAACCAGGAGCTGGGTTTGTGCTGCACACCAGTGGAGAAACATGAACTACACCTCATTAGTTTAGATAAACACACTCTGGTTTCCTGCCAGAAAACAACAAGAAGGGAATATAACACCACACAGAGAAAACCAGAGATGTAACAAGAAAACAGTTCTTTATTTCTCATTTAAAGCATCATTAACATTCTGCAAACCATTATACAGGTAAAACAACAGATTTCTATACGTTCTGTTTCAGAAATGTTCTGCAGACCTTTTAGTTTTGTTTTCTGCTCTAGAATCTCGTCTGAGTTCAGTCCTCCTGAGCTCGTCCTCGTCTGCAGCAGTTCACATGATCGCTCAGTTTAAGAGTCTCCAGCCCAGCGTCACGTCACAACACTGAGCGTTCAAGTGCATAGAGGTCAGAGGTCAGAGGTCAGAGGTCGTCCACAGTCCCTCTCAAACGGGTGGAAACCGTTTTTAAGAAGAACGACTCTCAGTGTCCCGTCTGCCTGCAGCGTCCTCTCTTCAGTCTCCTAAAAACTGTGCAAGTAAAAGCCTCCTGCCTCCTCTTCCTCAGGCCACCACACACTCCATCTGAGGCTCAGGAGCTCCACTCACTGTGAGGAGGATCCACGGCTCCTCCCCTGTGCATCCCTGAGCGGCGCTCAGACTCCCATCAGCGTCCTGGGGGTGGTTCGCCGTCGGGTCTGGGCACTGGCTCTGGAGCTCTGCAGCAGAGGAGAAGGATTCATTCAGACTGAGGAAGAACATCTGACACGACTTTAGCTTCCACCGATGGAGTATCACAACATGCATGAGTTACTTTTAGAACAGCACACGTCTCTTGTCAAATAAAAACCTGCAGCTGTTGTAACTTGCTCATAGACTCCCCACCCACAAAGCTTCCCTCAGAGAGGAGGGACCGAGCTCCAACAGGTGAGCAGCGAGCCAGTGTGTCCATCAAACCCACCTGTACAGGTGAGTGTCTCCTCGGTGTAGATCTGCAGGAAGACGAGCGCCAAGAGGAGCAGGAGCCAGCGGAGAGCCTGGTCTGGAGCTTCTCTGAGGGGGGGCCTCCTGCTCCTGGAGGCCGGGTACAGGACTCGACGGGCCCGACGGAGCCGGGTGGGAGTGGGAGGCAGGGAGGAAGAGAAAGGAGACATAGTGAGGGTGTTGGAGGCCTCCAGAGGCCCCAGGGCCACAGGCACCAGTCTGCAGGAGGAGGAGGAGGAGGAGGAGGAGGAGGAGGAGGAGGAGGAGGAAGGCATGGTTGACTCTGCTGAAGATGCCATCCAACACATGTCTTGTTTCATCTCTCTGTTTGGGTTTTCATTTATTTTTATCTCTCCAGCGTCCAGATCTTTTTCTGTTCAGTCTAAACACCAGCTTCTGCTCAGACTCTCAGACTCTGGTCTTACCTCCACCCTTCAGTCTAGTCTGGTCCTGGATCTCTTCTCAGACTCTTTAAATATGTGCAGAGTAGGTGTTGTCAGCTTGCCTTTGGCCAGCTGGACCCCGCCCACCTCTGGAATGATGTTGTTTGGAGTTTAAATTATTTTTAGATGCACGCAAACTCCCTCTAACCCAAGAAAGCTCCTCCACCTCCTCCTCCTCCTCCTCCACCTCCTCCTCCTCCTCCTCCTCCTCCTCCTCTACCTTGTCTCTGCTTTACATCACGATTCCCAGCTGCAGGGGAAGTCCCTGCTGCTCCAGTCTTTCCTTCTCCATCATCATGATTCCTGCAGCACGATATGAAAACAGAACGAGGACGTGCAGAGGAAAGATAAGAATGTTTTTACGCAGGCATTTCTTCTATTTTTAGACATTTTTTCAAAGGAGTTTTGACTTGTTGATCACTTTAAAATCCTCCTGTTACCTCATCAACTATTTGCACTTGTGTGAATATGTTATAACATAGAATAATTCACAGTTTTTCATCGTTTCGGTGTTGGAGCTGCAGCAGCTCAGCATCCTTGTACAGAACACGTTTTTGTTTTGTTGAACCTTCAACTCTTCTAAACATCTGGATGAACTTGTTGAGATTTTCCTCTTAGAACTAGCTCAACTCTAAAGGTTTTAGATGAACACAGGGACGTGCAACAACTACTTTGCGTTTCTTTTCACCTCCTACATTTTAAAAACAGAAATCTAATTCACTGATGATTGATTTTATTTTTGGTTCATCAGAGGAAGCTAAGATGAATGCTTGGTTCATGAGAGAAAAAGATCAAATGAAGGCTAACAGATCAGAAGGTGTTGAGCTGATGATTTATCCTCCTGACTACCAGTAGCTCAGATCTGTCCTCTGTGGAGGACATTTATAGACCTGAATGTCTCCCACCCACTACATATTACTGAATGAACTCCTTTTACTATCTACAGAAGACATTTAGGGCTTTACAGTGATACCAAATGTGAAGGGGTGGGGTTTTGGTACCTTTCTCTTTCTCCTTAAGGAAGATGTCATCCATCGTTATGTTGAATATAATTGAATCTTACAAAGATTGGGGGAATTTAAAAAAAAAAAAAAAAGTGATTGGACAGTACATATTTATTTCCAGGTAGTCAGGAGGATATGTGTTTTTATTGGGAATGAAAACTTGGAGCAGTCAAGAAAAGGGCAAAGGTTAAATCTGTGCTCGCGTGAGGACGTGACTCTTTGTTTTCCTCGTCTCTCCTCAGGCTTCGACCACATAAACTCTCACTGAAATCTCTGGAATGTTTTTGAGTCGCTTCCATCGTCTGACTTCACTCTTACCGCACGCAACGCATTCAGCTCTCTGCATTCAGCTCTCTGCATACGATGGTTACCTCACAGCGTGCCACGCAGAGGGATTTACCGCTCAGACAAAGAGCTGCATGCAGCGTGCAGTAAGAGGACACCCGTCATGTGACAGCGGCTCCCGTAACAAAGACTCTGCGCTACATGCTAAATGTCAGTCACACACACTGTGTTGTAGGTAAACAGACTCTCACCTCCATAGAAACTTTCCATTTCTGCTCCTTCCTTTTCATCCCGAGGCTTCAGTGTTCAACAAACATGATTAACGATCATGAGAGAGTTTCCATCAGATTGTAAATAGCTGTAAAAAAAAAAAAAACGAGTTTTAAAAGACTGGTGTGGAGTTGTAGGAATCTGTTCTGATTCTCTGAAGAACCTTTAATGTCCAGAGACTAGAGATGTGAACGATGGTGAAACTTCTTGGAGTCAGATGTTGAAGGTTTATATAGATTATATGTCAGGGGTTTTCCAGTTTGGTATAGATTTACTTCTTTACTTCTCTTTCTATCTTCTGTGGATAACATGTGGACCTTGTTGTCCTCAAAGGCTTGTCCCGTGTCCCTCAGGTGCAGGTGGACAGCTGAGTCCAGGCCTAAAGAGCTGGATCTCCTGCACGGATCTGCACTGACCTTGCATCACACCGTTCACACCTGGAGTCTCTGGTTCATTAGAGAATCATTCACTGGAAACGGGATCAGAACAGATCTGGTGAGGATGTGATCTTCAGGTGGACACCACCCACAGATGTTCCTGTTTAGATCTCACCCCCCAGTAGTCCTTTAGAGCTGAACGTCGTCTAGAAACGTGTCTCAGCTTTGGTTTTCTGTGCTTTTTCTAACTCTCTGCAGATTTAAGTTAAAATACAGACATTCAGGATTTGTTTTTCCTGGAATTGGCATGTCCTACAGTGGTGTTGTGGTGGTGGTTAGCACTGATGCCTCACAGCCAGAAGGTTCTGGGTTCTAATCCAGGCCTTCTGGTTCCTTTCTGTGTGGGGTTTGCATGTTCTCCTTGTGTACTCAACCTCTCGCCCAATCAAATCAAGCTTTATTGTCATTTTCACATCCATACAACTGTAATGCAGACAGAATGAAGTTGCGTTTCTCTCTGAGATCTGTGCAGACTTAGCAAAGTTAGAGACCCTCCAGAGGACGAGCGCTTACAGTTCTCGATTTTGTTTGTGGTTAAACTGCCTCTAGAACTTTTTGTTCTGTCACAGTTTAAAGTCTTTTCCACATTTGTCAGGGTCCCAGGCTCCTGAAGAGGACCAGGCGTCCAATATCTCTATTTCACGTACAACACGTTTATTCATTAATATTAATTCCCTCTTCTGCTGTTTGCTCTTTGCTCTGAGATCGTCTCTGTCGTTCATAAATGATTCATGAAGCTCATGTTCTCGACTCGCAGCGTCTCACGTTTGGGTCGTTCTCGTGACAATTTAACAACAGCTCCAGTCTCTGCTTCATTAAGTCTGGATTAAATGTGGACTTCAGCCATCACGAGATCACAGAGCTCAGCCAGTCCACGCCGATCCGCTCGGGCTGTGATTCACTGAGGGAGTGTCAGAGGTTCAGGCCCGGTCCACACCCACAGCCGGTGAATCAGCCTCAGTAAAAGTAAAGTCATTAAATCAATTGTGGAAAAGACCAAATGATTTGTTGGAGTTCTGCAATTAGTAGGCGTCGATATAAACTCATCTCAGACTAATTAAATGACTGGCTTCAGTAGACGGCTTTGACACGGTCCAGGTTCTGGTTTAGTCCCATGAACAGAATCTGACTCTGAACGTAGGGAACACGGCGGTCACGTTGTTTTTAACCGAGTGTGTCATACGCACGGCCAGATCCTCTTTGACACGAGTCGCTGCCAATGTGCGTCAGCGTCTTCTGTTTTCACAGCAGCGGTGGTCACGCTTTTGTTCACACAACACAACATTTGGAAACAAGAGGCGGCTAAAAAAACGCCGGCGTGTTCTGAGAATGAAGATAATGTTTTGTTTACGAGGAGTATTTGTGTCGGTGCTTCAGGCGCAAGAGAGGCAGCAGAGCATCGATAAGAACCAGCTGAATGCAGAGTCAGATACCTGGAGAGTTTATTCATGCATGGATGTAAGAAAAAAGACTTAATGAACGTCCTGACGATGCAGTGACCTGAGGACCCTGGTAGTGTGAGTAGTTAGAGGGCAGGTTTCCATGAGTGGCTGCAGGACACTAATCACATCTGACCCCCGCTGACCTCACAGTGGAGCATGATCTATTTGTTGCCTTTGACTAAGAGAGAGATTCACTCACGTCAAACCTTTGTCCTGAATGTGTTCATATGTTAAAGCAGACTGACGGCTGGGGGACGGCGTCTCTGCAGCTTCAGAAACAGGAAGTGATGCAAGTAAACAAAACAACTACCAGTCAAAGGTCACAAAGAAGGTTCTTCTCATTTTTCATCTTCAGCTCATCTTCAACATTCAGATCCACAACAATTTGATGATCTGTAGATCCAGCTCTGTACCAGGGTTTCTAGCTTCCTAGCCTCTTCGCTAATAGTAGCTCTCCCTAGCTTCATAGCTTCCCAGCTAACAGTAGCTCTTCCTAGCTTCCAAGCATCCAAGCTAATAATAGCCCTTCCTAGCTTTCCAGCTCACAGTAGCTCTTCCTTCCTTCCTAGCTTCCCAGCTAATACTAAGCCATCCTAGCCTCATAGCTTCCCAGCTAACAGTAGCTCTTCCTAGCTTCCTAGCCTCCCAGCTAATAGTAGCCCTTCCTAGCTTCCCAGCTAATAGTAGCTCTCCCTAACTTCCCAGCTAATAGTAGCCCATCCTAGCTTCATAGCTTCCCAGCTAACAGTAGCTCTTCCTTCCTTCCTAGCCTCCCAGCTAATAGTAGCTGTTCCTAGCTTCCCAGCTAATTTATAAGCCATCCTAGCTTCCTAGCCTCCCAGCTAATAGTAACTCTCCCTAGCTTCATAGATTTTCAGCTAATAGTAGCTCTCCCTAGCTTCATAGCTTTTCAGCTAATAGTAGCGCTTCATAGCTTCCCAGCCTGTTGAATGATATGTCCAGACTAGCGCCACCTGCTGGTGTGACAAGTTATTTCCTCTCAGGTGCAGAACCTCTGTACCAGCTGGGTGTTGGCTGTAGTGTTTGTGGTGCGTTCAAGTGTAACTTTTTGTTCCAGACACATGAGACGTAAGTTGACATCCATGTCCTCCTTCGTTGCCGGTAGTTTTTTGACATGGGTTTGGTGTGTACGTACTTTAAGAGACTGAAACCAGAAACCTCTTCCCTCCAGGAGAAATCCAGTTTCTGTTTAACAGCTACTGATGATTTAATTGATGCTAACTGGAAATACTACTAAGTGATCTCTGACATTTAAAGAATATTAGGTCACTGTACCAGGGAAAAGGAGAGTCAGTTTTAGGAAAGAACGCCTGAAGTTTTAAGGAAATCTGTGTCACAAAGTGAATCTGACCGCCGCGTCTGTTGAAACACGTGAAGAATGTGATGACTTTCATTGAAGCCGGTGAATTCCTGAGATGATGATGGATCAAAGGCCTGCTTACCATCCTGGACTGTGTTTGATGCCGGTTGTTTGCACTGGTGTGGTAAGAGAATACCAACGGGCTGGTTCACACCTGCCGAGAGGAAAAGGCTCGGCCTCTCGGCTGCAGCCAGCACGAGGTGGAGGCACGTCAGGGCTTGAACACCACGGTTGGAAGAGCTTAATGGAGCAGACACGTGTCTCCCAGAGCTGAAAGAATTCAATCGAACCATCTGTTAGCTTTTCATCTTTAAGGAGGTAAAGTCCAGCTTTGTTCAGCAGGAGATTTTGACCCAGATCCATTATTTTCATGCATAAAAATTAAGCTCGGAAAATATTTCATATTATGTAAAAAACGGTGATTCATTCAGGATGTTAAGTATGGAGATTGCACAATTAATGCTGATTAAATATTTTAATCCACTCACGGCCTTGCTTTAAAATAACAGAAGATTAAAGCAGAACTGGAAACTCTGTGCAGGGGTGGGCGCTCCTAACTAAGAACTGGGTGAGTGTTTAGACAGCTTTTATTATATCTGAGTCAGAACGTGGTTCCTTCTTTACTGTGAGAGACAAGACTCTAATCAACAGACTAATCATTATCATTGGAACAGGAAGTAGAGCTATTAAATGTTGACTTGTTGCTGTTGTGGAGACATGAGCTAAAATCTTAGAAGTTTTAATGTTGGGTAACGTTCTAGATGATGTTCAGGGTTTTATTCAGCCTGTAGGCACCGCTTCAGTCTCTCTTACCATCCAGGTCACGGCACCACACCTGCAGGAGGAGGAGGAGGAGGAGGAGGAGGAGGAGGTGGATTTCTGAAGCTATTTAATGGGCCAAATTAATACTCGTGTGTGTTTACAGGTCTAAATGCAGACTGCCATGACAACAGGTACATATTTAGACGCTATTTTGACGACTGCTCATGCCGACCTGCAGCGGCGGGTCATGTTCTGTTGATCTGTTGCTGCTGCGACCGGAACAAACACTGAACGGATGATGATGATGGCTTCAGATGATCAACAGTTCAAAATCCCTCAGTGCAATGAACGCGATGCAGGTCATCGGACGCCGTTGATCCAAAGCCAGCGCACCTGACCTGCTCCATCAGGCTCTATTCATGAGCTGTTAGCAGGGAATGATGGATGGTGAGTTAACATGTCGTAATCTAGTCGTATAGAGCGTTGTTGATATTCTCAGCTCATCCTTTCATTGTGGATTTCCTACAATAGCTTATTAGCCCTTAGCCTCGGTGGCTCCTAGAAGCAGACGGTCGTCCTGGTTACCTTCTGAGGCTCGTGACTCCTCCAAAACTGCCCCAGAAAATAAAAGAGGGATGTTTAGTTTAGTGCTTTAACCACACCGACTGGTAACTCTACAGCAGCCTGTCATCATAGACAAGCAGCTGAAGCTTAGAAGGCATCCAGCAACCACTACATCTACTCAACACCTGGCTACTACTACAGAGACGCCCGATGACGTCCATGCTTAGGAGCGCCGACACATGCGAGCCAAAAACGTGTGGATGCTGCTGCTCTAGACAGAGTGAGATGCTAGCTCTGCAGAACAGGCCAAGCCGTCTGAGTCCAGATCAGAAAATGATTTGTTAAGATAAGATAAGATAGGATTTTATTCATCCCTGTGGGGAAATTAGGGCGTTACAGCGGAGAGAACAACAGTGCAAGATACAAAAAACAGGAACAAGGTAGACAAGAGAAGCTATATAAAAAAGTAAATGCATCATTGCATCATGTTTTCAGTAGCTAACCAAAACTTGAAATACCAACTGGTGTAATTGAGGGTTGAGGTGTTAAGGAGGATGAATAGACATAATGACATCCATGAATATCACGAATGAGTTGCACGAAAAAGACGTGAGGTAATGACAGGGATGAGTTGGTATGTACAGATGTATTATGGTCTTTGTTTGCCCAAGAAAAGAAGCTGAGCAGCGGCAGAGCTAAGACATGCTGAGAGGACATAGGACGTCCTGAAGACCTCCATCTTGAACGGTGCGGTGCAGGCTGAAGAAGCTTCCTAAACTGTCTCCTTCAGGGTTAGAGGGGTTGTTCCTGATGTTTGACAGTTTAGCCAACATCCTCCTCTCCACCACCTGGTCCACTGAGTCCAGAGGACAGCCCAGGATGGAGCTGGACCTCTTGATCAGTTTGTCCAATCTCTTTTTGTCCCTCTCTGAGACTCCACCACACCAGCAGGCCACAGCGTAGAAGGTTGCAGGTGCAACCACAGGACCTCAGTCTCCTCAGCAGGTGGAGGAGACTTTGTCCTTTCCTGTATAGGACATTAGTGTTGTCCGACCAGTCCAGTTTATTGTTCAGGTGAACGCCCAGGTATTTATCTTCATCCATGATGTCCATGTCCAATCCCAATCTCAGAAGTCAGTCACCTTCTCCTTTGTCTTGGCGGCAGTGATGTGACATTGATCTGATACCCGTCCAACGATTGTTCACCTGCAAAATAAAACCAGCTCAGTTTCCAGACAAACTCCACAGTGAAGTTAACATTTCAGTAGAGGAGAAAGGAAGAGAGAATACATTATTTTATCTGTTAATAATAATAAAACATTAATTTCAGGATTGAGGTTTCAGTTTCAGTTTAATATCAAGTTATTTGGGGGGAGGTGAACTCCTGCCGTGAGAGTAGAAGGTCTGAGCTGGACCTCCACGCCCTCTCTTTGCTTTGTCTCTACTCTCGCGTCCTCCTCAGTCTAATCCTTTGCTGCTGAGGAAACACATCCCTGGATCTTCTCGTGCAAAGAGCGCATTATTTCTCTTTTGAAGGCATCTTTCTCTGAGGGGTTGATGAGGAGGACATACAAGCAGCCAAGAAAAACAGGCAGCCACACAGAGACAGCTGAGTTACAGTAGCAGCGGCCTCGGGCTGAATATCTGTGGGAGGTGGAGGTAGCGTGCAGGATATCCCACAGGTTATGACAATGAGCAGAAACCACAGCTATGAGACTGAATAACTGTACCTGGAGGTGTCCTCGTGCAGACGCATGCTGGGTCTGCTGAACTCAGGTTAAACTCACAGGGCAGCTTCGGATTTAAAAAATGTTTTGAACCATCAGATTTCACTGACACTGACACCAGTGATGGGTCAGATGCAGGTGCATCAACAACTGCAAACCTTTAATGTCGACTTGAGTCTCCAGCAGTGAATCAATCCCCATAAAAAGTCCAACTTTAGAGCAAATAAACACGTTTACAGCCTCCATCCATGACAAATGTACAAGGCTCCAGCTCTTAGACCACTCTTGAATGAGCTAGGAGTTGAGGTGGAGTCAGACCAGATGGAGACAACACACCGAGCTTCAAAACCACTGATCAGGAAACACAGAGGGTTCATGCATCTCTAGGTTCACTCAGTGGTTGGTGCATGCATTTTATTACCACCAGGGATTTGAAACTAAATTGAAAAGCATCGTAGAATGATCAAAACAAACTCTTCCTCACCAATAAAAATCATTTCTGAGCATCACTTCTTTTCTCTGGAGGTGGAACTCTTTTCACTTTCACTCTTTCTTTGAACCCCTTTCTCCTGCTCTGGTTCCACTAAAACAAGATCTGCTATCAGCTCCAGTTCAAGGCCTCGTCTCCTTAAAACGTCACAATGAGATATGAATTCACGGTGCTTCACTCTCCCTACACCACCTTGCTTCCTAACACTGTCCATCAGAGAGTGGACATGGGCCTTCTGAGGGGAGGGGCCTCTGTGGATCATCTCACAGACACTTGATCAGTTTTTGCATCCTGCTGGGGATGGCTGCTGCTATCAAGGAGTGTCATTGCTATGGGGTGGGGGTGCCTGGTCTGGTCTAGGTGGGTGCTACATGTCTAAGTAACATCCACACCAATGAATGCCAGGTCCAAAAGTTTCCCAGCAGAACACTGAACTGTCACAAGATACTTTAAATGTTATTTACTTCTCCTGTCAGTGGTCATAATGTTGTGGCTGATCGGTGTATGTTGATTACCTGCATCACATGCTAGTTCATTAGTGGATTCAGATAATAAAGAGAGGCTGAGATCAGGACTGTATGTGTCTGACTGACTGACAGTAATTAAAGAACCATCTGGGTTTGGGAGGGAACACCTCTGTCTGCAGGTACAGGTGGAGCTGTGGGTTGAGTGCTTCAGGATGGAAAGGGAACAGTGATATAATTAAAGAATCCTCCTGCAGGCAACACACAGATCTGCTGACATAAACCTTTACACAACCTCTGACTCCTGCAGAAGGCGTACACGTCGTCTAATGTAGCTCTGCAGGTCTGGAGGAGGCTTCTGCTTTGGGCTGCATCAGCTGTAGAAAGTGAAGATGACTACAAACCTCATCAGCCCAAAACTAAAGGTGGCATGACCTTTACACAGGACAATGATCACTGACAGACATCAGGCAGAGAACAGATGCTTTATGGTGACAGAGGCTCAGACTCAAATACGAGGCCCCAGACGAGCAGAGGGAACTCCATGAGGATGGTTTTAACTCTGAACTCCTCTGCAGCCCCTTCAACTGCAGCAGCGGCTCAGAGGCTGCAACATAAAGCGCAGACGCGTGACAGAGTTATAAAAATAAGGGTTTATTTAATTCAAAAGAAAACACAAAGGCAACAGGTGGTGAGCTTCTGCAGCTGAGGCATGTTCCCCTTAGGCCACTTCATCACGGCCCTTTATTCAGTCTTCTCAGGTGAGGATGGTTAAGGTGATTAAGCAGAAGCCAAAGACGCTAGAGCAGCCAGTGGAGGTGCAGGGGGGCGTGGCCATAAGGACTATCAGCAGGGTGGACCTTTCACACAAGAAAAAAACCTCAAAGAAAATACCCAGCATGCAAATCTCTTCCTGCAAGAAAATAATCAGACATCATGTTCAGTTTGACCTGAGCTGCATCTTTATGTGTACATCATGTATCAGTCACTGTGATAAGAAAAGAGGACAGCTACAACTGATCAGACTGAACACAGTGATCAGGAGGAAACCTTTGAATCAGTGATGGAGAGGAGGAGTCTGAACAACTGTTATCAGTCATAGATAATCCTGAGCTCCTTCTTCATCAGATAACAGACAGACAACGGAGAAACCTCCAGTAGACTCAGACAACATCTAACAGGAATGGTTCCTGCTTCAAGTCTGAACTACTCCTCATGACAGATTGTTTCTGCACCTGTTGTACATGGTTGTTTGATTTGTTTGAGCAGACATTCTCTGTATCATTGTTTCTATAATCTTCTCCAATGTCTCCAGATTTATTTCCATCCAGTGTTTCATTCATTTTCCACCAAGATCTTGTATTGATGATGGGAGAGTCTGACCACTGCACAAAGCCTTCTCCAGCACATCCCAAAGATTCTCAATGGGGTTAAGGTCTGGACTCTGTGGTGGCCAATCCATGTGTGAACATGATGTCTCATGCTCCCTGAACCACTCTTTCACAATCTGAGCCCCATGAATCCTGGCATTGTCATCTTGGAATATGATCCATTGATGGAATAACCTGGTCATTCAGTATATTCAGGTAGTCAGCTGACCTCATTCTTTGGACACATAATGTTGCTGAACCTAGACCTGAGCAACTGCAGCAACCCCATATCATAGCACTGCCCCCACAGGCTTGTACAGTAGACACTAGGCATGATGGGTGCATCACTTCATCTGCCTCTCTTCTTACCCTGATGCTTCTCCACTATCCTTCCAGTTTTTAATAATGCCTTGGACAGTTCTTAACCCAGTTTTAGTAGTTTCTACAATCTCCTTAGATGTTTTCTCTGCTTGATGCATGCCAATGATTTCACCCTTCTCAAACAGACTAACATCTATCTATCTATCTATCTATCTATCTATCTATCTGAGAGGTCAGAGGTCAGCCAGTGGTCTCTTCCACTGACCTTATGACCTTCTGCAGTCAATCAGCTGTTGTGCATCCAGCGTAGGAAACATCAGGACACTCCTGATGGTGGTAGGAGGTCTCCAGCAGCCTCTCCTCCAGTTTTGTTCTTTCTGAATATTCTCCATGGACCCTGAGACCCAAACAATCTAAAAGTGTGGCCCCTCTCTCCAGACGGTCTGTTGATTTATTCCTCAGGAATCACGTGAATGCACATTTCGTATTTCTAAAAGAGCAGCACAGCTTTGAATAAATAATGACACTAATAAATAAAGGAATAATAACACAGCGCTCCAAGAAGATGAAAAAGAATGAAAGGTGAGCAGAGTAAATCCAAGAGTCCCTGTAGTCCCTGAAGGCAGCGTTTCCTAGCAACAACAACATGTTTTTGTTTTTGTTTAGTTTTAAATGAACGTGGTGTAAGATTAAAAAGGTGGAGGTCAGCAAGGCAGAGCTACACACGGATATATTCATGGAGAAAAAGTCCAAGAGGATGGAGGAGAAAACTGCTCCAGACAAAGAGAAGTCGTTATATCTGACACAAATACGACATCTGGACGAGCAGCTGGAGAGGTAAGACTGTTCTACCTCAATCTATATGTGACCTGTAGATCTGCTTCCACCACGGGAAATATTAACCTGAATATAATAATAATAGAACGGTTCCTATAATATACACAGCAGGAAATATAAAAGAAAACGGTTAAATTTTAAAAAGAATCAAATGTAAAATGGGCTGCTCTCATCTATTGGCTCAGGATGCCCATTATTTCTTGATGAGCTAGTTTCCTTTTTAATATATTACACATGGAAGCTTTGCATGGTTTAAAAGTATTTAAGAAATAGATGGAAGATGAGCAGATTGATCCATGGTTTGTGGGTGGAGTCCACCTGAAGGTCACATGACAACAACCTGAAACTTTTTTAGAGGTTTATGCATATCACAGCTTCATTAACTGACCTCACTTATTGTACTGAACCTTTACCTCTGCAAAATAAAAAGCCTCATGTCATCCCTCGGGCCGTCTCCAGCTGTTGGTGACTCTCTGTTAACTAGAGTCGATCCTTGCGTGCAGCCGTTTGACCCTCTTCCTTCCTCAGATGCCAGCGTAACAGTGACGAGCTGAAGAGACAGAACAAGGACCTCGTGTCTCAGCACAAAGCACTGGAGGCGGACAGGAGGGACATAGCTGAGTGCCTGGTGTACTCGGTGCCTGCAGAGCAGAGGAAAGCGGACGAGCTGGTTGAGCTTCTGGAGCGCCGGCATGGCGACAACCAACGGGACCGAGAGGCTCTGGAGCTGCAGCTCGGCTGGCAGAGGCAGCAGCTGCAGGAGCACGTCGACAAGCTGAACGCTGAGGTCACAACGCAGGGTGAGAAGACCACCACACTGCAAGACAATGGTTGACGGTTAATGCACCCTGAGGCCATGGAAACAACCAAGACTGACGTTATAGTGGTAGAATTAATTTCCAAAACATAAAATTGTTGTCTGCAAACCTTTTACTCTGACAATGCTTCAAATGGAAATATGTGCACAGCAGCTTCTGAAGCCTGATGATGGAGATGTGGTTGAAAAGGTTTCTCCTTCATCGTGTTAACCTGTTTCCTCTCCTCAGCGGCCAAGATCCAGGAACAGAAGGAGCAGCAGGTGCAGCTGAGCCAGCGGCTGCTCAGCGTGGAGTCTCCTGAGGATCAGCTGGAGAGTCTGAAGGAAGAACAGAAAGCTGCCATCTACAGGCTGGAGCTAGAGATCAAGGAGCAGAGGCAGAGGTAACGCCCGGAGCAGAGGCAGACGGCGCGACTGATACCAGCTTGACTCAGTGTCCCCTGTCCTCTCTCGCAGGGCTTTCCGGGAGTACTCTGAGATAATCGATGGCCAGATCAAGACGGCGGTCTCGGCCGCCGTTCAGGAGGAGAGGGCCCGGCACAGCGAGCTGTTTGGGAAGGTCCACGCTCTGCTGGAGGAGAACGTAGGTCTGATGGAGGAGAAAGACGCTCTGAAGTACAGACAGGTGGAGCTCGGCATCGCCATTGACAAGACGAGGACGGAGATCAACAGAGCTGCAGTGGACATCAGCAATCTGACGAAGGTACGAGGACACATTGACAGAGAAAGAGCCTGTTGGAGTCACATGGACTGAGGAGTAAAGACCATAAAGACCCAATAGAAAGTAATGACTTCTATTTTCCTGAATCCTATGCTGAGAACAGACAGCTCATGTGCTGCATACTGTGAGCTGCAGATATGTATAGCCTGTATAAAAACAGGCAGCACCTCCACAGCGTGTTGTTAGATGGGATAGTGTAGCAGCTAAAGGTCTAATAACTTTATCAAATAGTTGATGTGCAGCCTCCTTCTCTCTGTTACCACAGGACGTTTGGTGAAGTTGTTAACTGACTGCTGTCCAGAGGATTTGGACCGTTCCTCTGCTAGCGTTAGCATTAGCATGTCTTTTTTGCAGTAGTACTTTAGTTGTATTTCAGGACTGACATGTCACGGTAGTATGGGCTTCATCTTTAGTGAAGTATTTCCACACACTTGATGAACCACTGACCTACTGGACTCATCACCTGTCTTCTAGGAGGCGTCCATGTTGTTACTGTCACGTGATCAGTGACTAGTCCACATGATGCTTAAAGTGTGAAGTCCACAAACCAACCCTTAATTAGGAGAAGAGCTAAATAGGCACAGGACTTTGACTCAGGTTAAGTTATTCCAAGAGAGATTTTGAACTCAGCCACATTTTTTAAAGATCAAACTCTCTCACGACGAAATCTCTCCAACCTGATCTCGGGCTTCATCTCCTTCACCGACCAGCTCGACGTACAGATGCCGACTCAACCGCTCTCCTTCTTCACAAACCATATCAGTCAACAGTTTGTCTTCACTGTCACCTGAATTAATTTTACAGGAGCAGGAGAAGTTGTTGAAGAAGAGACAGCAGCGGAAAGTTAAACTCAGGAAGAGTGGCAGCAGCGAGCAGCCCAAGGAGGACGATGTCAGGTGTGTATTTGACGGCTTATCTAGTTTGCAACACTCTCATAGAGTCTGGACGGACTGGACTGCAGTGGCTCCCCGTGGAGGTAACAGACGAGCCTGAGCGCTCCGTTACTGAGTGTCAGAGTCTGTGCTGTGTTTTCAGACAGCGCCTGGCATCGCTTTCAGAGGAGCATCGTCAAATAATGAGCGAGGTGGTCGAGCTGGAGGCCGAGCTACAGACGAAGGGGAGCAGGAGGAGGGCTCTGGAGAGGGACCTGAAGGAAGCGGTCTCTCTTCTCAGACACATCTCTACGGTAAAAACACACAAACTGAGCGGTCGGTTTGATTCCTGCTGGGAGAAAAGAAAGCTGAGGGATGTTTACTGGAGCAGAGATCAGACACACACCTTCAGCCAACAATCAAACGTTCCATTAGACGTTTACTGAATGTCTGCCACAGTCATCAGGGAAACGACGTGTAGGAAACGTTTAAAGAACCACAAGATAGAGATAATATTAAAACCTGCACAACATCTGCAAAAACTGAAGCTGTACCCCCAGAGGGTTTGCAGAAAGACAGGTCATAGAGCTGCTTGTAAAGGTCTGTGTGCTTTCTGGTATTTAAAGTTTGGTTTTAGACCAGTGGTTATTAGATTCATATAAAACTAGACCAGAGAGACCAGGACCAGTGGAGTCACCATGGAGACTACTACCTGGACCAGAAAGATCTGGACCAGTGGAGTCACCATGGAGACTACTACCTGGACCAGAAAGATCTGGACCAGTGGAGTCACCATGGAGACGACTACCTGGACCAGAGAGACCTGGACCAGTGGTCACAGTGGAGACTACTTCCTGGACCACTGGTCACCGTGGAGACTGCTTCCTGGACCAGAGAGACCTGGACCAGTGGAGTCACCATGGAGACTACTACCTGGACCAGAGAGACCTGGACCAGTGGAGTCACCATGGAGACTACTACCTGGACCAGAGATACCTGGACCAGTGGTCACCATAGAGACTACTTTCTGGACCAGAGAGACCTGGACCAGTGGTCACCGTGGAGACTGCTTCCTGGACCAGAGAGACCTGGGCCAGTGGTCACTGTGGAGACTGCTTCCTGGTCCAGAGAGACCTGGACCAGTGGTCACCATAGATACTACTTTCTGGACCAGAGAGACCTGGACCAGTGGTCACCATGGAGACTGCTTCCTGGACCAGAGAGACCTGGGCCAGTGGTCACCATGGAGACTACTTCCTGGACCAGTGGTCACCATGGAGACTACGTCCTGGACCAGAGAGACCTGGACCAGTGGTCACCATAGAGACTACTTCCTGGACCAGTGGTCACCGTGGAGACTGCTTCCTGGACCAGAGAGACCTGGACCAGTGGTCACCATGGAGACTACTTCCTGGACCAGTGGTCACCATGGAGACTACGTCCTGGGCCAGAGAGACCTGGACCAGTGGTCACCATGGAGACTACGTCCTGGGCCAGAGAGACCTGGACCAGTGGTCACTATGGAGACTACTTCTTGGACCAGAGAGACCTGGACCAGTGGAGTCACTATGTACACTGCTACCTGGACCAGTGGTCACTATGGAGACTACTTCCTGGACCAGTGGTCACCGTGGAGACTACTTCCTGGACCAGAGAGACCTGGACCAAGTCTTATAATATTTTCTCTTTTTTTGTTTCAGACTACAGAATAAAAGGTTTCTTTTTAAAATATTCTGAATTCTGGATTTAAATCTAAAAATCAAACAACAGCTGTTTTTCCAGTTTTTGTTTCTGGTTTTAAAGCAAACTTTAAATACCAAAAAATGCATGGACCATGTAAGGAAGATTTTGGTTCCAGGATCATGTAAAGGATTCTCTGACCGTGCTCCTTGCAGCCTCATACTAATATTACATGCACAGAGGAACAGCTCATGAGGTGTCAGATGTTGTCATTTATAAAAATAATCATGTGGTGGTTTCCCTGGACTAATGAATCACCAGATTTTCACATGAATGTTAGCACGCAGTGATATGAGCGTTGTCAATATTTATTTCCATCGACTGCTTCTCTGGAATAATGTCAGAAGATAAATGTGATTGTGTTTGTAACGTGCTCAGCTGAGGTCTCCGTCCTCTGCAGAGCTCAGAGAAAGTGTCCGAGGCTCAGTCAGAGACCAGGAGGCTGCTGGACATCCTGGAGAGTGACGAGCACACGACTGGACCCAAAGCATCCAGGTACTGGATTTAGAAAAACTGGTGATAATGACGGTGCACTCCTGTAGGCAGACACGTCAGTTCATCTGCAGAGAATGATTTACTGTAAATGCAGCTTTTAGCTGAGTTTCTAGTTGACTGAAATGACGTCGTCCTGCTAAGAGGAACTCCTCAGCCTGGAAACCAGACCAACTTCCCCCGTCCACGTTTTTGTTTTTGCAAATAGGCAAATAAGCTTATTGGACTGAAGTGTTCCTGTTCTAATCCAGTGTTATTTAACTGAAACATGACGACGTCACTGCAGTTAAAATAATGGGTTAAAGAGCAGGACCTCAGCTTTAATTTGAGGATACTCACGTCTGCACTGGAGGAAAGGTGGAGGAATTACAACCATCTTTCTACAGTTTCTGTTCCTGGGAATAGAAAGGGAGAATAAATATACGGAACGGAGATAGAAGTAAAGAAAAAAGAACTCAAAACTTCCTCATCAGTTTGACAACATCAATAAATACAGAAACAGACTGAGAGCAGCACAAACGTAAAGATTAGATATTATTAATGGTGTCAGTCTGCAAGTGAACTGTGTCGTCAGATTATTTAAATTACCAAGATTGAAGATGTTTAGACCAAACGGAAGGAAAGAAAGTCTTAGTCTGCCAGTCTCCTTTATTAAAAAAACTATAAATATAAAGAAATAAAAACCTTAAACAAGGTGCAGGAGACATCTGGTACATCAAAACCTTAAAATCTGAGTTTATAAGAGTCCTCTGATTCTCGTGCTACAGATCCAGTGAGTGGGAGAGATCCTGAATGATCCTGAATGAACTGAGGGTAGAAACTTTTTTTCTTTTAGATTTCCAGCATTTCTGTCTCGCTGACATCAGGAGCTAATAAGAATAATAAGAATAAGAAAACCTTTATTTGTCCCACAGTGGGGAAAAGATAACAGGCAGCAAACATCCAGAAACTGACTAAATAACAGCTCGTCCCATCAGCTTCATCACTGTTTGGGATCTCCTGGAAACATTCACTACATGACGACGTGTTCTTACTTCGTTCTTTTTACATGTGTTTGCTTTGAAAACATTTTATCAGCTTGTGTCATGTTTGTATGTTGATCTCTGTCCTGTAGCCACGTGTGGAGCAGGCGTATTCCAGATCCAGAGACCCCCAACCTGGGCACGGACCCCCTGGTCCTGATGGCTCGCTGCAGGCCAGGCGACCTCGGCCTCGTACCTGGACCCACCTGGACCAGTGGAGTCGATCAGTTCACTGGTCTGCACTGGCTCCTCAAAAGGTTTGGACTTTGTCAGGGTCAGATCCTCCCTACCTGCTGAATAAAGTAATCAGCTGTCTCTGTTGACCCTCCAGGAAACGCTTTGAGTACTGGTTGTCAACCTGCATCAACGCGTCTGATGCAGCTTCTCAGCAGACTGACGCAGAGGGAGCAGCCTCCACCTCCACCTCCACCAACGGATGAACCGAGGTCTAAAATAAAAGCTCCAGTCCTTTTAATCCTGCTCTTTGCTTTAACTGCTGAGTGCCATCGCTTCTCCTTCATCTTTAAGAGTCAACCTCTGAACGTACACTATATTACCAAAAGTATTCGCTCACCCATTCAAATGATCAGAATCAGGTGTTCTAATCACTTGGCCTGGCCCCAGGTGTATAAATTCAAGCACTCAGGCATGCAGACTGTGAAACAAGACATTTGTGAAAGAATGGGCCGCTCTCAGGAGCTCAGTGAATTCCAGCGTGGAACTGTCATAGGATGCCACTTGTGCAACAAATCCAGTCGTGAAATTTCCTCGCTCCTAAATATTCCACAGTCAACTGTCAGCTCTATTATAACAAAATGGAAGCGTTTGGGAAAAACAGCAACTCAGCCACGAAGTGGTAGGCCACGTAAAGTGACGGAGAGGGGTCAGCGGATGCTGAAGCGCATAGTGCAAAGAGGTCGCCGACTTTCTGCACAGTCAATTGCTACAGAGCTACAAACTTCATGTGACCTTCAGATTAGCCCAAGTACAGTACGCAGAGAGCTTCATGGAATGGGTTTCCATGGCCGAGCAGCTGCAGCCAAGCCACACATCACCAAGTGCAATGCAAGGCGTCGGATGCAATGGTGTAAAGCACGCCGCCACTGGCCTCTAGAGCAGTGGAGACGCGTTCTCTGGAGTGATGAATCACGCTTTTCCATCTGGCAATCTGATGGACGAGTCTGGGTTTGGAGGTTGCCAGGAGAACGGTACATTTCAGATTGCATTGTGCCAACTGTGAAATTTGGTGGAGGAGGAATTATGGTATGGGGTTGTTTTTCAGGAGCTGGGCTTGGCCCCTTAGTTCCAGTGAAAGGAACATTGAATGCTTCAGGATACCAAAACATTTTGGACAATTCCATGCTCCCAACCTTGTGGGAACAGTTTGGAGCGGGCCCCTTCCTCTTCCAACATGACTGTGCACCAGTGCACAAAGCAAGGTCCATAAAGACGTGGATGACAGAGTCTGGTGTGGATGAACTTGACTGGCCTGCACAGAGTCCTGACCTGAACCCGATAGAACACCTTTGGGATGAATTAGAGCGGAGACTGAGAGCCAGGCCTTCTCGACCAACATCAGTGTGTGACCTCACCAATGCGCTTTTGGAAGAATGGTCAAAAATTCCTATAAACACTCTCCTCAACCTTGTGGACAGTCTTCCCAGAAGAGTTGAAGCTGTAATAGCTGCAAAAGGTGGACCGACATCATATTGAATTCTATGAGTTAGGAATGGGATGGCACTTCAGTTCATAGAATGAGTAAAGGCAGGTGAGCGAATACTTTTGGTAATATAGTGTATCTCTCGTCTACAGAGCAGCCAGAGGTCTGTTCAGGGTTTCATTTACACGTTTTCATCTGATCCTGCACAGTTCACCTCCAGTCAGCGTCTGAGTCAGTTCAGCTTGTGCTGCTCTCAGATGCTGATGTTCAGACTGAGCGGTTTTTGAACAAACATTTTTCTTTCCAAAAACCTAAAGTGTCTTTAACTTAACAGATAATGAAAACTAGATGCAGACCAACTAGTCAGGACGACGTACTTCTAGCTTCCTAGCCTCCCTGCTAACTGTAGCTCCTGCTGTTTCCCAGCTGACCGTCATTAGATGCAGTAGTTTCTACAATCTCCTTAGATGTTTTCTCTGCTTGACGCATGCCAATGATTTGACCCTTCTCAAACAGACGACCACAGGATGTGTCTTTAGACATGGTTGTTGAAGAAATGAGAAGCTACTCATTGCATCAGTTGGGCTTAAATAACTTAGTAATTATACAATAGGAGGCTCCTAACTATTTGCTCAGTTAAATTCAGATGCTGACTCTTTTTCTGGCCAGGCTGTGTATGTTCATTAACTCTTGTAGTCTGCATGTTCTCCCAGTGTCTGCGTGGGTTCTCTCCAGGTTCTCCAGCTTCCTCCCACCATCCAAAGACATGCTGGTTAGGTTCATTGGTGATTCTAAATTGGCCGTAGGTGTGAGTGTCTCTCTGTGTTAGCCCTGAGATAGACTGGAGACCTGTCCAGGGTGGACCCCCCCCTCTAGACCAATGACAGCTGGGATAGACTGGAGACCTGTCCAGGGTGGACCCCCCCTCTAGACCAATGACAGCTGGGATAGACTGGAGACCTGTCCAGGGTGGACCCCCCCTCTAGACCAATGACAGCTGGGATAGACTGGAGACCTGTCCAGGGTGGACCCCCGTCTCTAGACCAATGACAGCTGGGATAGGCTCCAGCCACACCTCCACACACAGATCCTCTCCTTTTACTGTAAAAGGTTCCATGAGACTCTGATGTGACTCTGATGTGACTGAGGTGACGGGCCGGTCATGCCATGTGACTAAACTACACCGGAAAACACAACGGAGGTTTTGATGAAACATGATGAAGCAGCAGTTCTCAGGGAGAGTGTGTAATGTTGGAGTTTGGTCAAACAGGAAGTTGAGGCCAGTCTGGAATATCCAGCTGACACACAGACAGAGACATGTGAAGCTCTCCTGCAAAAACATGACCAACATGAACCAGGAGGCACAGGTGCCTGGTCTCTATGACCCTGGTCTCTATGGACCCTGGTCTCTGTGGACCCTGGTCTCTATGACCCTGGTCCCTATGGACCCTGGTCCCTGTGGACCCTGGTCTCTATGGACCCTGGTCTCTATGGACCCTGATGTCTATGGACCCTGGTCTCCGTGGACCCTGGTCTCTATGACCCTGGTCTCCACGGACCCTGGTCTCTATGGACCCCAGTCTCTGTGGAACCCTGTCTCTGTGTACCCTGGTCTCTGTGGACCCCAGTATCCGTGGACCCTGGTCTCTATAGACCCTGGTCTCTATGACCCTGGTCTCCATGGACCCTGGTCTCTGTGACCCTGGTCTCCATGGACCCTGGTCTCCATGGACCCTGGTTTCTATGATCCTGGTCTCTATGGACCCCGGTCTCTACGGACTCTGGTCTCTACAGACCCTGGTCTCTGTGGACCCTGGTCTCCGTGGACCCTGGTCTCCATGGATTCTGGTCTCTATGGACCCTGCTCTCCGTGGACCCTGGTCTCCATGGATCCTGGTCTCCATGGACCCTAGTCTCCATGGACCCTGGTCTCTATGGACCCTGGTCTCTATGGACCCTGGTCTCCATGGATAGGTCAGACTTCAGTGTCAGTAACATTGTGTCTGATTAATTAGTGATCAACTAAAACATCTTCTAGATCAGATAGTAGAAAACACCCTGATAGCAATGATATCATTCTGAACTCATTCAGCAACCCCTTGACTAGAACTGGACCAAGAGTTTAGAGAAATACCACAAAGGTTCTAGTAACAATAGAACCAGGCCCACTCTCCATCTGGACATTTGGAGAACCAAAGAACCATTAGAGGTTACACACTCTAATAAGTTATTTTCTCAAATACCTTGTTTAACCTCCTGGGACCCTGTGTCCTCATATGGGGACATTAAGTTTGTGACAGGTCTAAATAAAGTATTCTGCTTCATTCAGACCTGTTGTTCTCATAACTAGACACGTTAGTGCCATCTGCCATCTAGTGGTAGCAAAAGGTCAATACATTAGTCTGTGTCAAAACATGATACAGACATAGTCATAGCTGATGACGGGACAAAAGTGGACAAGGTACAAAACCTCATCAAATGGTACAGTTAAAATTAGTTTATCCACCGGTTCGAATCCATGGGCCGACTGGCCTTTCTGTGTGGAGTTTGCATGTTCTCCCTGTGTCTGCGTGGGTTCTCTCCAGGTTCTCCGGCTTCCTCCCACCGTCCAAAGACATGCTTCATTAGGTTCATTGGTGATTCTAAATTGTGCATGAAAGTGTGAATGGTTGTCTGTCTCTGTGTGTGGCCCTGCGATGGACTGGCGACCTGTCCAGGGTGTACCCCTGCCTCTCGGCCGATGACAGCTGGGATAGGCTCCAGCAGACCCCCGTGACCCTTAACAGGAATAGGCGGGTATAGAACATGAATGAACTTTTCTAGTTTGATAAAACCGATTGTATCAATAGTAACAATCAACAGCGTGACTAATTAGCAAGTACTCATTTGAGGACATTGGGACTACATTGTTAGAACAGCCGTGTTCAGGTTTTGAAATAATTGGTGCATCTTATTACTGGAGGGAACAGTTTTCATCTCTACCGTCCCTTCAGCCTACGTGCCCACGCAGAGGAGGGAATCCTGGGAAAATATTTGCAAGTTATTTCCTGGTTCAACAACAACAACAAGCCTTCTGTTTGTGTCTGTGTGTGCGTGTGTCCTGCACAGGCAAATTAAACTGCTCTGAATGAGGTCAAGGCACTAAAGAACACCCCCCCCCCCCCCCCCCGCCCCGCCATCGCAGTATGAAAAAGATTCAGTGCTGCTTCATAGAACCTGAGCAAAGAACCAGAAGTTTTCATATTTATGCCAAAGAAAATGATCCAATAATCTACTGATGAAGTGACTCTACTCTGTGTGGAGCAGTGAATCTGCTGGAAATAGAACAGAAGAAGAAGAAGAAGACAACCAAGATGTCTCCATGAGGCCGTGTTGCTGTCCTCGTGGATTCCAGCTTGGTTCATCTTTGCAAAGAGAAGAAGAAGAAAAACAAGGAGGATGAGGAGAAGAAAAAGGAGCATGAGGAGGAGGAAGAGGAGGAGGAGGTTACAGTTTATTTTTTTATTCAGTTTCTTTCTGATGGAGAGTTTCCAGTCTCCTGTTTGTTGAATTAAAAGCTTCTCTCTAAGGCTCCAGGACAGATCTGTGTGGGACGCCTGGTCTCTGTGGGGCCTGGCTTGTTTAACCTCTCACTGTGTTGTTAAGGTAACACACACTGAGTCACCCATTCACGCATTCACCCATTCACCCATGGTGTGTCATAAAGGGGCCATTATCAGAACCACAGTCCCAAAGCTCCTGGATGCTACATTAAAGACAGAGACTTCAAACAGCTGGTAGAATAAAACCTCAGCCCCACCTTAAAAAATAAATATGTTAAAGCATGATTAACCAGGGCTGGAGTTTACACAGATGATTCAAAGATCACCACCTGACGCCGTTATGTACAGAATACATGAAAATGACCATAAGGGAAACTGGAACCATTAGTCAAGAGTCTTATTTTAGTAAAAAGAAGAGAACTGAAGAGAGAATTCACTAGAAGCAGGTTTTAATCATCGTTTATCATGTCATTTCTTCCTCTTCCTTGTTTTCGTGATTATTTATTGCAGCTCAGTTAGTCCAGGACAACCTCTGCTGTGCCTCATTATCTGAGATCGGCCACATGTCTCAGTAACATCCACACCAATGAATGCCAGGTCCAGAAGTTTCCCAGCAGAACATTGAACTGTCACAAGATGGTTTAAATGTTATTCACTTCACCTGTCAGTGGTCATAATGTTGTGGCTGATCGGTGTATATCACATGGTCGTTTCCAAACAGGCACACAGCTCCATTGTTTCTGTTCAGACTTGTTGGTGTTAGAGCTCCACCTGCTGGGATCCTAAAGGCTCAGCGACAGAGTGAAGAACTCATTTTATGTTTTCCAGGAATAAGACGACGATGAGAAGGTTCCTCCTGTTTTTCTTGTCCGTTCTTGTTGCTCTTAGCCTTCATTTTATCATTCAGCCCTTAGTCATACAGTACCAGTCAAAGGTTTGGACACATCTTCTCATTTAATGTTTTTATTTCCTCCTATATTTAGTAGATGAACTCTGAAGACGTCAGAACTATGAAGGAGCACATCTGGAATTATGGAGCAAACAAAAAACAAACTCACCTCCAGCTTCATGAGGTCGTCTCCTGGATTAGGTTTCATTAGCATAGCTGAAGGAGTTCCTAGACGTGTTGAGATCGTTGCCTTCTTCACTCTTAGTTCACCTCATCTCAGGTGGGTTTGGGTCATGTGATGCACATCTCCATTGCTCTCCTTCATGGTCAAACAGTCCTTCTAGATTCTAGATACAAGAAGTTTATTGTCATATTTATTGTGATATACACAGCAAAGGTTCCACTGAGCAATGAAAGTCTTACTTTGCAAGTTCCACTTACTCAGTGACGTGATCATAACAACCTCTATCGGAACAATACCTTTCTCTGGGTCAACATCTGTGAGGACCTTAAATTGTCTATGAACATAGGAAGGCCTGTCTGCTCCACAGAAACCATCTTATCAAACTGTATAACTGTCAGAAGTGGGAACTGGGAACCGTTCAGAAGCTGACAAAGCAACTACAGGGTAATAAAAACTGTCCAGGGCATCACTGGTGTCCCACTGCCACCTCTAGAGGACATGAACCAGTCCAGACCGATCACATTTTGTTTTAAAAAAAGATCAGAATAAGTCCTTTAGAGCCTGGAGGTGCTACCATCCGCTCACCTGTACTATGCCTCACAACAACACAGAACCTAATACCTAAAACTAATTCAGTAGTTTCTTCTTTGCAGCAGTTCCACCATGAAGTCTCCTCTGAACAGCTGATGTTTTTCTGAACGTGTTAGAGTTAATTAGCGGTGACTAATTCTTCTCTGCAGCAGAGGTGCAGAGCATTTGACCGTTTCCATGACTGCACTTGAAGATAAACTGCACTTTATTTATAGATTTAATCCCTATAAGTACTGATGGATCTTTTCTTGTCACTCAGTTGAGTGGTTCTCAACCACATAGACTAAACACTACCCCTGCAACAACATGCAACTCTTTCCCCTGAAGGAAAGAACCTCCACAGACTCACCTGTTAATGGAGACGACGTCATGAAGCTGAAAGAGAGAATGACAGCGCTGCCATCAAGGCTAAAGCTTTTCTACACAATTCCACATCAATAGTTGAAAAGTAGAAATGTAGATGTAGAAAAGAATAAAAGTAAAAAACATTCTCAATGAGGAGATGTGTCCAAATCTGCTTCACTGAACCCAAAGACTGAAACATTTAACGTCTTAACGTTAACATTTTCTTAAAGTGTTTTCCTCCAAGTCTTCAGTTCTTAATGACTAGTGGGGGAGGGGTTAGGATTTTATTAGGAACACCTGTGGGAGGTGTACACCTGAAATCCCCTAACCCCTAAGCTTTCCTTCATTTTTCATGCATCAAAAAAATGAAAGTTCCCAAATAGTGAAGATGCAACACATAAATTATTACAGTATCTTTGCAAAATTAAGAGTCAAGCCATCTCATTCAAAAGGAATTTATTCAAGTTAAACAAGACAAACATGTCGACGGTGCAAAAGCATTGCTAAAATAGTTGTATAAATATATAAAAA
This sequence comes from Chelon labrosus, assembly GCF_963514085.1. NCBI lineage: Eukaryota > Metazoa > Chordata > Actinopteri > Mugiliformes > Mugilidae > Chelon > Chelon labrosus. Next base: position 29,254,393 of record NC_140359.1, read on the forward strand.
ATGATTTATTTTCATTGCACAATAAAACAGGTCAGAGCCTAAAACACACGTGACGACATAAAAAGTGAAAACGGAGAAATAAAAGGTGTGGGACCATCACAGGCTGCGGCTTCGTTCTCCTTTAAAACACACGGCTGAAGTTGCTTCTGATTTCAGACTGATTTGCAAGTCAAACTGTTGTTTTAGGGAATGTTTTTACTTGTTAACAGAGCTGCCACTGATCAGGTGATGATTATTTTACCTGGAACGTGATCCGACCGATGAGGCTGATGCCAGCGCAGCAGTCTGGGCCCCGTCCCTCAGCTCAGGGGCCTCCAGCTCCGACATGCTTCGTTAAAACCACTAAACTCTGAGGAGTGTCTCCACACAGATATTCAATCAGAAATGTTCTCGTCACTGTTCACATCCAAATATCAAACCAAGGCTATCTGCATGCAGACGCACCATCAGAGCTGAATGGAACAAAATATGTCGTTTTCTTTTTTGAGGAAAACAAATTCACGTTCCAGCGTCTATGAAAGTGCACCGGGCTGCAGCTCCGGGTCATTTGCATGGCTCTTATTGACAGTGTTTGGTTCAGAGAGCAGAGCTGCAGCTCCAAGAGGAAATCAACCAAGTCTGTTAGAAATAAACACAGTGAGAGTCCAAAGAGATGAAAGCTGTCAGAAGACGTGAGAAGACGAGGAGGAAGACGCCACCTGGTGACCAGACCGGGGAGAAATATTAAATCTAGAGGATTATATCCGAGTGAGTTTTGTGTGAAAGAAAAACGTTTCAGTCTCTGGAATCAAAAGATGTCGCGTTTCATTTTGACCTGTTCATTAAATCATCTGTTTTATAAATCTGATCAGACATCTCTGTAACCTGGCCCATGTGAAGCAGATTAAAGTCCACTGCTTCTCTGTAACCGAGGCGCTCCCTGGTCGGCTGGAGCATCAGGCTTGGGTCTGCCCCGGCGACAGTTTGAACGTTTTGGCACAAGTTAAAAGTTATGAAGCTGATTGAAGTCTGCTGCAGGTTGAGCTCAGGTGTGAGTTTCCATCATCTTAGCTGATTTAGAGCATTTGTTGCACATCTGGATCCGTTTTAACCACAGCAGTTCTTCATTAATGTGAGTCAGAAGTCAAGTTCCCTTTATAAAAAGGTGGAATTTTACCATTTTGTCGATTTCATTTCTTGGAGATGAGGAAGATGATGATGCCCGTCAGCAGCACCATCATCATAACCACAGACGTCAGGAGGATGGCCCGGCACAGCGGCCGGCCCGTCAGTCTGAACAGGACCCCGCCCATGCCCGTCGGCTGGCTGGGGCCCCCTGGAGGCGGGCTGGGAAGCCCCACGTCCAGGCTGCGGTTCATCGACCTCAGAGACACCATCGACCTCTGACCCCACCGCTGCTGACTTTCAGACGACCTGGAAGAGAAGAACAGCAGGTTATTGATCAAAATATTAAAATGATTTCCTTATTTTAAAAAGTATTTTTAGCTTTCTGAAAGTAAACACAAGAACTTTATGTACGTTCAACTCGTTGACGTCGATCACTAAGTGATACGCTGCAGCCAAATCTGACAAACAAATCATCTCAGACAAGACTTTTGACCTTTAGCTCCAGATAGAGATAATATTTCCTCGGTGTAGTAACCAAATGATCATACTGAGGACAAATACAGTCTTAGTTTATGATGATAAACAGCCCTGGTTTAAACATTATCACTGGACAACATTCCCAGCACTCGTCTCCAGGCTAGCTAAACATCTTAAATAAAAACCTAAAAAAAAAAAAAAAAAAAACCTGTGTACTAACTGGCATTACAAGATTGGGTTTAGAGCAAAGTTACCTTCTATCCTTTAATATATTATTAAAAAGAAACCAGAAAGAGAAGTAAAGGAGAAACCAGAGGTTATCAGATTTATACAGAAGCAGATGTTTTTGTAGAAGAAGAAGAAGAAGAAGAAGAAGAAGAAGAAGAAGAAGTCTCAATCAGTGATTTCAGATCTGTTCTGTTGGTCTAAAGGAGCATGGACATGACTTTGGAACAATATTCAGATGTAATTTTAGACTTTCTGACTCAAGGTATCTGGTCATCTGGATTTATCTCTGAATCTGGAGAAGAACCAGGTTTATTTAGAACTGAACACAATGATCCATGGACCAGAGAGACCTGGACCAGTGGTCACCACGGAGACTACTTCTGGGACCAGTGGTCACCACGGAGACTACTTCCTGGACCAGAGAGACCTGGACCAGTGGTCACCACGGAGACTACTTCCGGGACCAGTGGTCACCACGGAGACTACTTCCGGGACCAGAGAGACCTGGACCAGTGGTCACCATGGAGACTACTTCCTGGACCAGTGGTCACCATGGAGACTACTTCCTGGACCAGTGGTCACCATGGAGACTACTTCCTGGACCAGTGGTCACCATGGAGACTACTTCCTGCTTCATTCAAGGACAAGAAACCACCTCAGGATTAACAACATGGAGACTTAGATTAACTTCCTATTTTACATTAGACTGCAGAACTGTTTCCTTTTTTCCATTTTGTATTTTCGTTTCCCGTTTTAAAAGCAACCTTGACCAGCCCGTCTCGTCTCCCTCCATGCACCGTCTACAGGGTTTAACAGGCTGACAGGAAGCATGAAGTTGTTTTGATGTTAAAGAAAATATTAAGAGCGTAACCTGGAGCCTGAGGAGCTAAAGTCATTACTCTTTTAAACGTACAGATAAAGAAGACAGCCTGACCTTTTGACCTGCAGCTTCCCTTTGTTGCGGACGAAGCGGATGCTGTAGACTCTCTGCATGGCCGCCGGCAGGTAGGACAGCACGTCTGAGTCCGTGGTCAGCTTGGGAAGGCCTAGGGCGGGCAGAGGCGTGAAGCTGCGGCACAGCGGGCACTGGATGGCGTTGGGATCGGTCGACTTGACGTTGATGCGTGCCAGACACTCCAGGCAGAAGGTGTGCTTGCAGTGCAGCATCTTGGGGCAGCGGAAGACGTTGTTGAACTGGCTGAAGCAGATGGAGCACTCCAGGTCCGGGCAGGACTCCTCGGAGCACTGGGACTGGAGAGGAGACGGGTGAGGGTCTGGAGACGGGTGGGGTTCTGGGGATGGGATGACGATGGAGACCTGGCCGGAAGTGGGGGTGGCTGAGGGGGCAGGGTAGGGGTTGAGTGTGGAAGCGGACCCTGGAGCTGGACTGGACTGAGAACTGGATCTGAGACCAAAGCCTGGAAGGTGCAAAGCAGAGGTCGGTAACGGCACCGGGGTTTGACCTCCAGCTTGGTCTGATGAGGACGGACTGGGTGGAGAGTCCTGCCTCCAAACTGAGCTATGCCCCGTGTGGACGACTGGAGCCGGCGGAACGATGGATGAAGATGGATCATGGGTATAACCGTAGGGAGCAGAGGGTGAAAACAGAGGAGGACTAGGTATGGAGTCAGCAGCAGTGGCGTCCTCACTGGGACGAGGGTTTGGATCGCTGTAGGGATTCATGGATGGTGGGCGGACGGGTCCAGCTCCAAGGACAGGAACAGATGAGGACGACTGGTCTTCAGTAGTCTGAAGGAACAGGGAGCATCAAACGTGGCTTCAGAGCAGTCAGGCTTGACGGGTGAAGAAGAATCAAGATGATCCTCGCGGAACCTCAACCTTCAGACCACGCCGCCCTGATCAAAACTCTAGAGAGGAGAAGACACGATGAGTGCACTGCAAACCAACCCTCAGTCAAAAAAACGAAGAACAGTCGTCTTTGTGTTCTTTAAAAGAAACTTGCTTCCGAGTTTCAAGAGGAAGAACCTCAGTGGTCCATGTAAAACCTGAGGGATCAACTGAAACATCAACTATGAACCAGACATCCTCATCGCCCAACATCAGTGTAGGAGCTCTGTTTATGGCGCCATGTCTGAATGAGAGCAAACACCTGCAGCACACACCTCTGCTGCTATAGTATGTGTCCAGTTTGATCTCTGCTAGCAAGAATCTGAAAACACAGTGAGAACAGCAGCTGGAGGATAAAAGAGAGGACTCATTATTGAGTATTACTGAGTCATCTCCAACACTTCAGCTCTCTGTACTCAGCCTGGATCATTTTTCCATCGGTTTGCATACGTAAAACTGGACTCTGGTCCGCGTCTGAATGAACAACACTGTACCACAACACAGGATTTGTGTTCCAATCTAGCGGCCATGAGCGGCAGAGGAATTTGCATTGTCCGTTTTATTTATAAAAGGGAAATAATATGCAAAGCCTGCTGGATCCTGTTCTGATGCCTGAACGCTCACTCCTAATGTCAGTAGTGTTTGGGTCTGAGTCGGTCGCTGCAAGGAGTGGTAAGAAGTATTTCATCAGGCTGGACTGAAGAATCCAGCTTTTCAGTTCCCATTTGTGTTCAGGATCACACTGGACTCTGAAGCTGAATGTGCTAATATTCAAGTGTTCATAAACTATAAAATAAAAGCCAATAAACTGAACATTCAAACCGAGAGGTCTGAAATCATCCGCTGTAGCTGGGGGTGCACTGAAGAACGGTTATGGGAGCAGATGATAATATTTTCATTTCATTTTTGCAAGAATTTGAAAAAAAAAATCTATGATCAAGTCTGGAAACACTGTCAGACATTTGAAATGCATTTTAAAACATACTTATTTACAGTTTTAATCAGCGTCCCAGTTAATCTATTCATCTTCAGGGTTTCCCCATCAACAACAAGCTGAGATTAAATCAACCTAAGATCTGTTTATGCTGCAGCAGTGTTTATCACGGAGCATGTTTCACCTCCACAACCAGTTTCTGCTGTTGTCACCTTTAATTCCGACCATTTTAGACCATTTTCCTTTCAAGCACCAGCTTCCACATTCATCTCTTTATTCTGGTTTCACCTGAACAGCTGACTCTTTTCTCATAGTAGCCATTAAAAAAATAACTCTTTCAGTTCCTGTCCTAATCATCATGTCAGCCTCAGGAGTAAAATGTTGTTTATTCATGAGTTTATCCATTAAAATCAAATGAAATAAAAACAGTATTTGCTTTAAAGCTCATCTTCCCTCTCTATATCTGGATCTGTAACATTTGAATCTGTGAACACTGAATAATATTTAACTGCTAATAATAAATATGCTAATGACGGAGTTTTCTAAACAGGAACTTTAAACTTTTCCCCACCTGGCACCAAACTCCATCAGAAAATCCATCAATTTAGTGGTTAACGCGTGCACTGCAGTTATCGGTTATTCTAACGTCCCACCATGATGGACAACAGGACTGCGTGACTTTACTTGGACATTAAACTCTCCTTGTTGGATATCATCTGAGCCGAATCTGACTTAAAACACACTTGACTTGGAACACATCAAAAACAAGTCTCTTTGTACCAGTAGGCCTTAGGAAACAAACGGGAGAAACACAATTGAAAGATTTCCTAGTGAGGTTTGGTGCGCACGCAGAGCCGCTTGTCTTACCATTCAGGACCAAGGCCGCTCGTTGTCCTCTCCTCCTTCATCGTGAGCTCGGTGTCCCGCTCGGAGCTTCCGGACTTCAGCTTTAACTGTCTGACTTCAGTCCCTCCAGCTCAGCTCCTCTGACGGGGCCGCGTGCATTTGGATAAAACGAGGAAACAGGTTAGTCAAATCACCTGCTGGCCGCGCGCCTCCACGGCAGCACACCTGAAGACAGTGACGCTGATTACCTGAGAGTCAGAGGAACCCGTTCAGACCTCACCTTAACACCAGACCCGGGGAGCCTGGTCTCACCTGGTCTCACCTGTCCATCCACCTGGTCTTAATATAAATGTGTCTCCACATGCGTCCCCAGCCAGCACTTGAGATCTGATCTCAGTTTGTGTGTCTGTAAATCAGCAGCGCCATCATGTGGTCAGTAGAATATTGTCTTCTTCTTCTTCTTCTTCTTCTTCTTCTTCTTCTTCTTCTTCTTCTTCTTCTTCTTGTTTTACGGCGGTTGGCATCCAACTATAGGTGCATTACCGCCCCCTTCTGCTCTGGAGTGTGGACCAGTAGGCCACCACAACACACACTCATCCACACATTGACCCCATTTGGTTACACACTTCCTACCCTACTTTATATTCTATAAAAAAGCCCAGTGTCCCTTAAAAATTTAACCACTACCCTGACTCGTGCCCTTTCACCCATGTCCAATATTCCTTTTAAGTTAAAATCGTGATTCCCTAACTCCCTCAAACTATCCCTCATCACCTCTCTCTGTCCCTCATATGCTCTACACCTCAAAAGTACGTGTTCCACTGACTCCTCCTCTTCCTGACACCTCTCACACAATCCTGTTTGATGTTTCCCTACCAGTTTAAGTGACTTATTCAGTGTACAGTGCCCTAGCCTTAACCTCATCACCACCACTTCTTCTCTCCTGTGCCCCATACCTGCCCTATTGATCCTGATGCTGTTTTGTATGTTATATAAATGCCTCCCTTTGCCCTCTCTGTCCCACCTCTCTTGCCACATTTGATTGATTTTCCCCTAAACTACATTCTTAACCTCTGCCTTGCTAATACTTACTTCCATTTCTATTTCTCTTTTTCTTAACGCCCTCTTAGCTAGTTCATCCGCCCTCTCATTCCCCCTCACCCCTACATGTGCTGGTACCCACATAAATCTAACCTCACCTCCTCTGTTCCCTATTCTTGTGATTGATTGAAGGACTTGATATAAAATGTCTTGACGGCTATTGGAATGAAATGATTTCAAACTTGCCAGAACTGCTGAAGAATCTGAGCAAATCAGTACCTTGCTGTGTCTTGCCTCTTCCACCCATCTTAATGCTACCAGCACTGCCAGCATCTCCACCGTGTAGACCCCTAACATATTTGTTGTTCTTCTATTTATTCCAATTCCCTTTGCTGGTACAGCCACCCCAAATCCTGTCACTCCTGTCTCAGGTTCTTTAGCTCCATCTGTATAAATGAGCATAAAATCACTATATTCTCCCATTACGTGGTATTTAAATGCACTCACCAAGTCTATTTGACCTTTTACTTTTCTTTCCCTCTCTAACAAATACCAGTCTATTCTTGGCCATCCAAACAGCCATGGAGGTATCGCTGGATATACTGCTGTGGGGCTTATCCTCACTTCTAATACTCCCAGTTCTTTTGCCCCATCATTCCCTATCCGCCCAAAATTTTCCCTCTGACTCTTCCCATTCTCCCAGCACTCCTGTAGAACCTTTTTTGTCAGGTGAGAATCAGTGTGTCCCTGCAAATTCGCCCAATAGTTGACCATCAGCTGCTTCCTTCTCAACCCCAGCGGCATTTCTCCCATTTCTACCTGTAAAGCAGGTACTGGCGATGTTCTAAAAGCCCCACTACAAACTCTTAGTGCCTGTGCCTGAATCACATCCAATTTCTTAAGATGGTAACTGGCAGCTGATCCATATGCAATACTGCCATAGTCAAACACAGATCTCATCAGAGCCACATATATTCTCTTCAGTGCCGAACAACTAGCTCCCCATTCCCTACCTGTCAAACATCTCAACACGCTTATTACTTTTTTGCATTTTTCTTAAATTCTACCAATATGACCTGCACATGTTAGCCGTGAATCAAACACTACTCCCAAAAATTTAAATGTTCCAACCCTTTCTAATTCATTCCCATACATCCTTAGCTTCATTCCTTCCTCTATTCTTTTCCTGCTGAAACAAACTGTCTGGGTTTTCTCCACTGAGAACCAGCATCCCCAATCATAACCCCAGTCCACCACTTCATCAACAGCCCCTTGCACTTTGCCAAATACATGCTCCACATTCCTGTTCCACAAGTATTTTTAATAAACTCTAATCTTTCAGTTCTCTGTGTTTTCTAGTAGTTCGTCTAGTTTTCTGCTACTTTTAAGTTTAATGTTCCTTTTTTGGTTTGACTGGTTGTAAAGCATGTAGCAAAACATTATCACCCAATTCTGTGTTTCACCTTGTTAGTCAACTTCACTCCAGCTCAGTTCCACCAATGTTCCACTTATTTATGGAATCTATGTTAAACAGAGCTCATTTACAAAGCACCACCCAGTGAAGGTGTAGCAGGATGCTGCAACCATTTACACTTTGACTGGTAAAGAAGTCTCTTATGTCCACTTTTCTTTCTTTAGACATCCTGGCAGCAGACCGGTGTGACAGCAAGGTGGAGTGACAGCGGGGACGGCCAATCACACAAGAGACGGCAGAGCCAATGGAGGAGCTTGTGGGCGGGGCTAAACTAAGGGAAACAGGCTTCAGCTTGAGCGGCCGTTTTCCGCTTGGTCCTAGTGCTTGACGGGTCTCTGGTTACTATAGCAACATTGTTTTATTTAGACGGTAAAAAGTGCAGAGGACCAAAACGGCCTTTTGAAAAAGTGCAGGGGACATGCCTGAGTAAACTCTAGTTCCTGAGGAAGATCAGGGCCCGTATTCCTAAAGATTCTCAGCGCTAAGAGTTGCTCCTAGTGGCTAAATTCTAAGAAAATTCTTAGAATAATGATGTTTTCTAAGAATTTCCTCTCAAAGTTAGGAGTAGCTCCTAGTAAAGATAAAAGGTATTCCTAAAGAGTCTCAGCTCTTCAGAGAGCTCCTAAGGTGAGATCTGTTCAGAGCAGGGAGGAGGACTTTTAGGAGGCTTAGGAATTTCTTAAGCAGAGGAGAAAATGGCTGAAAGAAGAGGAAGGAGAGATATTCTCCAAACACTGAATGATAATCAAGCTTGTTACAATCGCAATGTCACCGGAACACAAAGTCATCACAACACTGAGGTATTTAGCAACAGGAAAAATGCAAAAATGCAAAAATGCAGCAGTGATGACTTGGAGCCAAATTGACGTCTTAAACACTTTTATTCTCATTGACCAGTTCATCCAGAAGCAAACACTGTTCCTCTTCAGTTGGGTTTCCTGCTTCATTTCTTCTCCACTGCTGTTCGGTTTTTGGAAGATTTGAACACCAACCATCACTGCTTCTTCTAGGCCGGTTAGCAATCACAGAAACTGATGAAAGCTGAGACATTTACCCTCGTTAATACCAGATGATGAAACATGACCAGCATGGTAAATGAATGGAAGCAGATCAATAGAACTATCAGCATGTGAATACTGTGGTAGTGGCCTGAGTTTAATCACACATTTTATAGGATCATTTTTAGACTATAGCTTACTATTTATTTATTTTATATAAAGTATTATTTATAATTCATAGAGATTTGATTATATTATTAAGTCTATTAATTTGACGTCCATTCTAAGCCAATTATCTACAATTTTCTGGAATCACTCCTAAACTAAGACTCCTAGCTAGGAATTTGTAGGCTAAGTTAGGAGCTCTCTGAGGGATTCTAGGAATTTTTAGGAATACAGCTAAAGGCTCAGGTCTCTTAATTCTACCAGTCTGTACTTTGCAGCAGCAGCAGAAAGGACATAAGTAGGATCAACAATCTGATCTGAAAGGCTGGACACGTTATTGCCAGTGAGTTGGAGACGTTTGTCTCAGTGAGGGACAAGAGGACACTGGACAAACGTCTCTCCATCATGGACAATCCATCTGATCCACTCCACCAGACTATAGAGGGGCAGTGGAGCTCATTCTCCAACACAATGATCCAGCTCCACTCCCACAGTGAACGCTACAGGACGTCATTCATCCTCTACTCTATTCAGCTGGACAACAACAACATAACTCCATGTTATTCATGTTAGTGGACACTAGTGCACCTTAATACCATTCCTAGGGATAGAAGATATATTCTAACAACTCTATTTATTCTACATTTATCCACATGCTAATTCTGTACATTTACTGATACTATTTTATTTTATTTTACTTGATTTTAGTTATCTTTTATTTTATCTTTTTACTTGTGGGTCTCAATAATATTTTCAATATGTAACTGAGCTGCTGTGACCAAGTTATTTCTCTTGTGAATGATTAACGTCTGTCTGAGTCTAAGTTAGTTGCTGCCAACCCAACATTATTTTAATGAAGGACCTCTCACTGGGGTTAGTAATGGCTGAGTATATATGGAGATATATGGTACATCATTCATGTTTAATCTTAAAACTCATTATTAATATTATTGTCTCTACTATTTCCAGACAGTATGGGAGGACAGACCCAGAGGACGTGGACGTGTCTCCTTCAGAGTTTCCACATTCCCTCCAACACTGCCCACCTCTTGTTTTATTATTTCTGTCATGTTCCAGCAGATATAACATCTGAAGTGATCAGTTCTGTAGACCAGCTCACCATGTGGTGTCTGTCTGAGACCAGCTCCCTGCTTCTGTCCTCCTCTCTCTTGTACCTTCACAGTTTTGTCCAGCAGGTGGAGCTCCAACATTAAAAGACCTTTCAGATCTGTCTGCATGGCTTTGTTTGTCTTTTCAGATCATTTAAATCTACTGGAAATCTCATTGTCTCACTGTATAAAAGGGCTAAAGTCAGTCACACCTTGACTTTCTTCCATATAACGCACATTTCATTCCTAATATTATAAATACAGGCCTATAATTCCTGCACGTTTTTGTTTTTATGAATTGTGTGAAATGGCCAAATAAAAATAGGTAATACAAAACGATGATGTGGTCACCAAGGTGAACTGGTTTAGTCTTGGCTTCTGGTCGTGAGTGACAGCGTTGGAGGATGGAAATCTGTTGATTGTCCAGTGTCAAATAAACAGAGATGGACAGAAAAAGGTCAAAGCCATCAGGTGACCAGTTTAGGAACAAAAGAAAAGATAAAGGTCTGCTATGTTCTCTCTGTATGATTACAGTATCATGTCATGAATGAAGGGCTAATGTTAATTAGTGGTATACGTTTGTTAGCCTTTTTGCTATGATGCTTGCAATGCTTATACAACAGTAATTCATCTTAACAAACACCAAGGCAAGGCAAGGCATTTTTATTTATATAGCGCATTTCATACCAAGAGGCAACTCAATGTGCTTTACATAAAAACAGAACAAATTAGAACACACAGTTAAAAGCAAGAACAAAGAAAAAGAAAAAAAGAAAAAAGAAAAAAGAAAAAAAAGAAAAAGAAAAGTGTATTATATATATACATATATTAAAACGATTAAGAGGACTTACAGTGTAAATCCAAGATTACGATTTAAAATGATTTAAAAGGGCTCAGCCATATGCACATGAAAAAAGAAATGTTTTTAACCTGGATTTAAAAGTGCTTACAGTTGGGGCTGATTTCAGCTCTGCTGGTAGTTTGTTCCATTTGTGTGCAGCGTAACAGCTAAATGCTGCTTCACCGTGTTTGGTTTTAACTCTGTGCTCCACTATCTGACCTGAGTCAGTCGATCTCAGAGCTCGACTGGGTTTATACATTGCTAACATGTCATTCATGTATTCTGGACCTAAACCATTCAGTGATTTGTAAACCAGTAGCAGAACTTTAAAATCTATTCTGTACCTGACTGGGAGCCAATGTAAAGACTTAAGAACTGGGGTGATATGCTCTGATTTCTTTGTTCTGGTTAAAACTCGAGCTGCAGCTGTTTGATACTTTTTTGGGGGAGTCCAGTCAGAAGACCGTTACAGTAGTCAAGTCTTTTGGAAATGAAAGCATGAATCAGCTTCTCCTGATCTGTTTGCGACATAAAGCCCTTAATTCTGGATATGTTCTTAAGTTGATAAAAGGCTGTTTTGGTGATTGATTTGATATGACTGTTGAAGGTCAGATCTGAGTCTATCAGCACGCCAAGGTTTCGGACCTGGTCTTTAGTTTCTAGAGACAGTGACTCAAGGTGTTTACTGACAGTAACCCTCTTCTCTTAATTGCCAAAAACAATGACCTCAGTTTTTTCTTGATTTAACTGCAGGAAGTTTTGGTTCATCCAATTTTTGACTTTCTCTAAACAGTGACACAATGACTCTATTTGACTGCAGTCATCTGGAGACAATGCAAGATATATCTGTGTGTCATCTGCATAACTATGATAGTTGACATTTGAATTCTGGAGAATTTGACCCAACGGCAACATATATAGGCTGAACAGAAGGGGTCCAAGAACTGACCCCTGAGGAACTCCATATGTCATAGCCACTGGATCGGATTGATAGCTTCCAATGGTCACAAAATAACTCCGCTCCTCCAAGTAGGACCTGAACCAATGTAGTACTGTTCCGCTGAGTCCTGCCCAGGTTTCCAACCTGTTCAGCAGTATACTGTGGTCAACAGTGTCGAAAGCAGCACTGAGATCCAACAGGACCAGAACTGACACCATGCCTGAGTCAGTGTTCAACCTTATATCATTCAACACTCTAATGAGAGCTGTTTCTGTACTGTGGTGAGGTCGAAAGCCTGATTGAAATTTATCAAAGAGTCCACTGGAGTTTAAAAAGTTGCTAAGTTAATTAAAAACCACTTTCTCAATGATCTTGGCTATAAAAGGGAGATTTGAGATAGGTCTGTAGTTGGTTAACATGGAAGCATCCAGCGTTCTCTTTTTTAAGAGTGGTTTGATGGCAGCTACTTTTAGGGCTTTAGGAAACGTGCCTGATTGAAGTGAGCAATTTATTATTTGCTGCAGATCTGTTTGGACAGAGCTTACAATAGTTTTAAAAAAGTCAGATGGCATTGTGTCAAGACAGTATGTCGATGGTTTAAGATGCTGAACTGTGTGCTCTATGGTTTTTTGGTCAATTGTATTAAATTCTGACATCATAGCTGATTTATTCCTAGGTGGTTTTAAGGATGGTGTCATTTTATTATTTCGACGATTTGTGTCGATATTTTGTCTTATAGATGTGATTTTTTCATTGAAAAAGCAAGCAAATTCATTGCATTTTTCTGTGGAAGAAAGTTCTGAAACTATCTCTTTTGGGGGGGTTGTAAGCTTATCAACCAAAGCAAACAGAGTGCGAGTGTTGTTGATATTCTTATTAATCATTTCAGATAAGTGTTGCTGTCTAGCCTTGAGTAACCCGTGGTTAAAATTAAAAATACTTTGTTTGTAGAGGTCATGGTGAATTTGAAGTTTAGTTTTTCTCCATTTACGCTCAGCTTTCCTGCATTTTGTTTTCAAAGCCTTCACCATCATAGTGTTCCTCCATGGTGTTCTCTGTCTGTTCAAGATCATCTTAGTTTTAATAGGTGCAACAGTATCCATGACATTTGAGATTTTCAAGTTGAAATTATCCAAGAGTTCATCAACTGTCTCTGCACTCACGGCTGGTGCCATAGCTATAGCCTCCATAAACTTAGCACTGGTATTCTCATTTATGTACCTTTTTCTAACAGACACAGAGGTTAACTGAGTGTTTGGAGTTATCTGTAAGTCAAAGAACACACAGAAATGATCTGAAAGAGCCAAGTCCTTAATATCAACAGAAGAAATGTCAACACCTTTGGAGATAACCAGATCCAGAGTGTGGCCTCGGGTGTGTGTGGGCCCTTTCACATGTTGGGAGAGGCCAAAAGTGTCCAGTAGAGAACAAAGTTCTTTGGCATTTGTGTCCATGTTATTGTCTATGTGAATATTAAAATCCCCCGTTATGATAAAAAAGTTGTAGTCCGTGCAGATAACTGACAGCAGTTCAGAAAACTCATCAAAGAATTTTCCTGGGTATTTTGGTGGTCTATAAATGATTAGAAAAATAACTTTTGGATCCCCCTTTACTAAAAAACAGAGATATTCAAAAGAGCTAAAATCACCAAATAAAGTTTCCTTGCACTGAAATACTGATTTAAAAATGGCAGCAACTCCACCTCCCTTCTTACCACTTCGACACTTATTCATAAAACTGAAATTTGCTGGTGCTGCTTCATTTAGAATGGTAGTACAGCTACATTCAGTCAGCCATGTTTCACTAAGAAGTAAAAAGTCTAGATTATCTATCTAATAATGCAAGGAACGTCTGTCTGTGTGTCACTCTGTTGGTTTGTTTGTTTGTTTGTCTGTTCCACGCATAACTCTCGAACCACTTATCCGATCCACCTCAAATTTGCTATGTATCTTCCCAATGGTTCGCGGGAGTGCAGTGCAAAGTTTCGTGGTTTTTGGACCATAAACACTAAAGATATCGTTAAAACAAGCATTTACTCATTTACCGTTCTTCTGCTCCGTCTGACTGTAGCCACGCCCCCTGTCACTGTTGCCTAGAGACAGACACCACTCCCCCTGTCACTGTTGCCTAGAGACAGACACCACACACAGCGCTGCTCACATAACCCGCGCCTTTTAAAAATGTCCTCTACATCCCGATACTCCTCAAAAAACGTTCTTCATCCCCAATCATCTTCTGAGACTGACACGGTATGGGACATTATGTTATGATTGATTTCCTATCGGGTTGTGCTTTTACCAGAAGATGTCAGTTCATGGGCATAGCCTATTTTATTAGACTATTGTGGTTTGATTGGTTGTTTAGGACAGTGGTGTCAAACTCAATCAGCTACATCTTATACGCTGTACCAGTAAACATATTTTAGTATTTAGTGCTCTAATGGTTGTGTCTTGAGCTTTTATTGGTCACCCGTATGAATGTCAGAGCGCCGCGCTGCCGTACCGATACGCTGAGCGGTTGCCAAGGCAACCATGAGACTCGGACGAGTTTGTCAGTAAAGTTGGGAGGAGGAGCTAAATGACCTTTGGCTAAGCCCCGCCCCCCTTAGTTACTTTTGCTACGTCCGACATTCTCTTCTGGGCTGTGGTTTTCTGGTGGATAGCCTGCCGAGACCGAAAATATGAGACGCCTGCGTTAAAGTCAATGGAGCGCTGTGAAAAGGTGTCGGACCCCTGTGGGAGCTGTGATTGGTCAATCTACATTCTAGGGCGGGGCTTAGCCAAAGGTCAATTGACGTACCTGTCTGATGCACGTAAAATACCTGCGGACCTGTTCTGATACATATAAAATATTATATTGCCTGATACAGTTATGGGCTTTAAGTTTGTATTTGCCCAAATAGCCAAACTGCAGTTAATATTTTTAATTGGGCAAACATTTCACAAATTATTCTAACACCCTCTCATTCACTCTATTGATATAGCTACACATTCAATATCACTTCAAAGCAACATACCTCCTACTCAAAAACAATGTACAAATAAGGCGACATGTACACTGAAAAAACTTTTTCTAAAATGAATGCATTAACATTGTTCACTTGCCAATATTTGGTGTCTCATGCCTGTATGCCTGTTGTTCTAATAACAGTCATAACAGTACTTATTGTTATTTCCTGCTCCTTTCACCAGATAAGCTATTAGACTCTTAAACAATACGAAAAACACAATACTCTGGCACATCTACTACGGGCTCTGCACTAGTATAAAATAAAATAAAATAGCAATAATGATAATCATAGTAATAAAATTAAAATGTATTTGTGTTTAGTTGGCCTGCTATCAATTAGAGAAGAAGGTAAAGAAAACGCAAAAGATATATCCAAACCATCAAGGTGTCTTCTTAACATGTCTGTCCCGTATTAAACTCCAGAAGCCGCCTGGTCAAGTGCTGGGAATCGTTTGATTAGTTCTGTTTCTGCCTGTTGTAAGTTCGAGTAATGCAGATCATACGGTGGCCCTGAAGTGCAAATCACAACGGCAAAAGCGAAAACACAACGGCAAAAGCGAAAACACAACGGCAAAAGCGAAAACACAACGGCAAAAGCGAAAACACAACGGCAAAAGCGAAAACACAACGGCAAATCAGAAAACACAACGGCAAAAGCGAAAACACAACGGCAAAAGCGAAAACACAACGGCAAATCAGAAAACACAACGGCAAATCAGAAAACACAACGGCAAATCAGAAAACACAACGGCAAAAGCGAAAACACAACGGCAAATCAGAAAACACAACGGCAAAAGAGAAAACACAACGACATTAACCAAAACGGAAAGGGTAGGTACCCTCGGGCGACAGGAATCGTCGCTGATTGGACTGGTCCGTCCTTTGAACCGGAAGGACCACCAGGCAAATTTAAACAAAGTAACAGAAACAACTTGTTCGCAGATGGTTTGCATGTTTTCAAAACATGAGCGCCGCCAGTGAACATGAACGCGCTGCTATTAAAAGATATTTTGAAGCAGGATATGGATATAACGTTATACTGGATATGCTGTCGACGTTTCACAACGTAAACATTAGTCTGCGTACACTGAAGACGCGTTTAAAAGAAGCAGGGCTGAATAGACGACTCAACTATTCCCCACTCCCTGAGGTGAGGCGTGCAATTCTCATTGAGCTGGAAGGACCAGGGCAACTCTTTGGTTATCGGACTATGTGGCAAGTTCTCCAACAAAAACACAGGCTTCGCGTTAAACGCGATGTAGTAATGAGGTTATTGAAACAACTGAATCCAAGAGGGACGGCTTTGAGAACACGCAGGAGGTTTACAAGACGAACGTATCACTCCATGGGTCCAAACTACATATGGCATGTAGATGGGTATGATAAACTGAAACCATTTGGCCTGGGCCTCTCAGGATGTATAGATGGATTTTCAAGAAAAATAATGTGGCTTGTTTGTGGACCAACAAACAATAATCCATCGGTCATCGCTCACAACTACATTAACTGTGCCAAGAGTGTTGGTGTGGTTCCAATGAGATTAAGAACTGACCTCGGAACAGAAAATGGGACTATGGCAGCAATACAATGTACCCTCCGCCATGTGCATACGGACTACTATGCAGGTGCATCTAGCCACAGTTATGGCTCATCAACCGGGAACCAGCGAATCGAGGCATGGTGGTCTTTTTTCAGAAGAGGGAGGTTAGTACATCTGTGTTTGATGGATGAAAAGTATTGCGTCATTGTGATTTTTATTAGTATTCCACCGGGTGCGTGTGCGTTGATACGTTATAATATAATTATAAATAATATAATTATAGTCAGTGTGTGTGCGCTTCCACGGCAGCGGCTCCGCAATAAAATACGTGTTCACGGAGAATCATGTTTCCGTGCACTACGTCTTGAAGATGTCGTGACGGGTAGGGACAGGCCTGAAGTCAACAGGTCAGAGGTTTAAAAATAGTTTAACAGTGCTCTTTATAGAAACTACATTCCCATCATCTATATCGCGTGATTATGCGTGAATTTGCGAGATGGATCATCATCATTCTCGCTGTCCGGCGGAGCCGCTCCGCAGCGCACACGCATCCAGCAGTGGAATTCAGGGGTAAAGCAAACCACTTCATCACCAAGTGATAATGAACATAGGAATCCATAGGAATTATTTTTTCCCAAAGTTATAAATCACACCAGCTGTTGATTACTACTGTGATAATCATATGGTTTACATTCTGATTTCTCTGTGATGCTTTTGTTACAATGTATCCACCAGTGCAGTCTAAACGTGATTTGTGGTAATTTTTTTTCCTTTCGTGTGAAATAAGCCACTTTGTATCTAATGTAACCCTAGGGCTCAGTTTTGGATGGACTTGTTTGGAGACCTGAGAGACTCTGGACTCTTCAATGGCAGCCATGAACACCAGTGCTTACTGAGATTCAGCTTCACTAATGTTCTGCAGCAAGACCTGGATGAATGTGTGGACCTATGGAACAAGCACCGGATTCGACCAAGCAGACTTGCATCATGTCCAGCGGGGATTCCAAATGAACTGTATCTCTTGCCTCACAGGTAGTAATGATCATATACATTATGAAAAATGCAAGGTGTTATGGTATAGTCTAAACTGGGATATATTTAGACAATTGTACATGTTGCTTCAGTTCCTGAATTTAGAAACTGCCTCTACTATTGCTCATAAATTTCTGTATAGCAAAAAGCAAACAAACCAGGACCATTTCAAACTTTTTATATCATTGCAACAGATTTGGTTCAAGGGACTGTGGATTTGCTGTTGAAGACGCGGAGCTTGACGTGTTTCCTGAGGCAAGGCAAGTGATTGATTCATGCGGTGATCCAGACATCAAGGAATACCTAGAACAGGCTGTGGAACAAAACGGACTACAACAGCCACACAACTGGAAGACAGCCTCAGAACTGTACATCACTCTGAAGGAAATAGCTGGGCTATAGAGATGAAGTATTGGAACCGCTGTTTCTACCTTTATATATCCCAGATTAACATGGACACAAGACATTTTCCCGATTTAGTGTTTTGCTTTTGTGCCTTTATGTATCCCACAATAAAAAGGATTTATTCTGATTGTTTTTTTGTTTTTTTAATATTGAGCTTTAAAAACAAACAGGAAACAAACATCAGGACACAGCTCTGAATTGTTTATTGGTAAGCTCTGCAACTAGCTATAATGCTTTAATGATTTAAACAATGTGTACAAACCCTCACATGGGTGATCACTTTAATGAATAAAATGCATAAAAAAATTAAAAAAAACCCTTTCAGGCATAAAAGTCTAGAAACATCCAAATCCTGGAGCATTTTGTATTCTATTCTCAGGTGAAAAAAAAATACTACCAAACATTAATTTTTGCAAATGTACTTACAGACCAGATTTTTGATTAAATACATTTTGACATAAATTCTGATTGTATAATCTCATGCCTATATGTAGACTGTTTATATAGGAGCATACAGAAAAGATTTCATAGTACACTGAAATGAATAGTGATGTCAAAAAAGGAAGTCATGATTTGGATATCTCCCCTAAAAAGTCTTACTTTCACATTGCAAGAAACATTTCTCATTTCACTGAGTAGGGGAGAGTGGGGTAAGTAGTGCCAATTTTTACTTAAAGTGCCCTTAAAGCAAGGGGATAACAGTAATGCCTCCAACTAAGATATCTACATATAGTTTAGGATGTTGTGCATCCCTGAGAACAATTACTTTGGATCTTAAACAAACTGTTTGAGAAATATAGCTTTAGAAAAAAAAGTGGTTTTGTGGCACAACTTGCCCCCGGTACGGGGTAAGATGTGCCATTAGAGAGAATACACTGGGGTAAATTGTGCCATTGATAATTGTCCATAATTATCGTGCTTTAAAGGCATTGAACCAATCAGGTCCTAGAAAAGGTTAAATGTTTATCAGCACATTGCAGTTTACATTCAGATTTAGGCTAAGTTGAAACTATCCATTCCAATTAACTATCCAATAACCTATACTTTATCTAACCTGCTTTTTTGTCTCTGGTCCAGCTGGCAGGCATGTCAGTGTTAATTCTTTGTGCGAACTCAAAAGCCAGTTCACGGCATTTCATGGGACCTATGCCATGAAACATTGCTGCTAGTGTCTTAATATGGTCAGAAAGCTCTTTCTCCATGGTCTCATTGAAGACTTGTTTGGTAGCTGCTGTTCTTTCACAGAACTGGCTTTGTTACTTCTCCTATTTTTTTCTTATCCATATATCTTTTTATGGTCATCCTGCAGATCTTCATCTCCTTTCCAACCTGACGTGTGGTCTTCCCCTGTTGCACCTCTTTCACAGCTCTTTTGAAACCCTGTCTGTCTTCCATTTGTATTTGCGTGCCATGATGGTCTAAAATTTAGAATATCACATAGTTTTAGTGATCAAATGTAAGAATACAATGTACAATAACAATAGAATACAATAAACTAATATATAGTAAATAATCATAAGTTGGGTTAAGTTGTGCAAGTGGCACAACTTAACCCAGGCCCTTTGGCACAAATTACCCCAGACCCACCATTTTGAAAAAAATGCATCCCCCAGCTGTTTTGAGCTGGCATCATGCTAACTGTGTAGACTCATGCTGTAGCTTACTAAAGCACTAAAACATGTGTGGACTGTTTTTAAAGTTGTCTATAATTGTTCAAACACAGCAATCAGAAAACCTTGATCATAGAAATTTTACTTTGGAGGACAAAACATTGTTTTTTTAACTTAAATGTGCTTACCTCTCAAGCCATGTGTCTCCCTTCTTTACAGGATGAGTGAAATGGATGCCTATTCAAAAATATGTGGTCACATGACCATCTTCTTCTATAGTTTTCTAGATAACAGGGGTGGCACTACTTGCCCCTTGGCACAAATTACCCCACTCTCCCCTACAGAGTATACCACGGAAAAATAAACAAGCTTGATGGCATTTGAGGGTCAAATGGAGCATAACCTCAGCTGCTAATCACAGAAACATTCGAAAATGAGTTTCTGATTTCAAACAGCTGATTGGTGTCAGTAGTGCCAGCTGGTTAATGTGGGTAATTGTGTATAATGAATAGAAATAAACCAGTGGAGCTCAGATATGGGTCACTATGTCAAAAGGTATAAAAGTTATATATTTGTCTTTTACAAAGTTTATTCAATATCAGACTGTACTTCATGATTTACATACTTATATTTGCTTTGTGGATCATAAAACTGATGGAACCCAAGATTAGCCTAGTACTGTCCAATACATTAAATTTTAGTCCAGCATTTCCTTGAATGGGACAAAAACAGGAGATGGCAAATAAGGACTGCACTTTAATAGTCTGATCCAGTAAGGATGCTCCTCCTATTACTCAATGTGTAAGTGGCTGCAGTGATATGCAATTGGCAATGTTCACTGAATGTTGGATGAGTTAAAAACTAAACAAAAAAATATTTTGACGATTGTTGGAAAAATCATAGAATATTATTTTTAAACTTTTAAAATAATATTACCGTTGAATGGCAATGTGGTTGCGGTCTATAATGTACCATCTGAGGTACTCCTCCACGAGCGTATGCTTCTCACAAGCTTTGACACGTCGGAAGCATCCAGCTGTTTGAAACATTGTGCTGTTTTGCAAAATTACATTTTGCAAAGACTCCTCCGATTCTGCTTCCTGGACCTTTAAAAGATATTTATTGTAAGACCAACACAAAAATATCCATGCTTGACTACTCTTCTCCTTCATTTATACAAATCTAGGATTAAAAAAAAAAAAAATGAAATGATTTTTACGTCCTGTTGAAATAAGTGGAAATCTGTCCCTTTAAATAGTCTTACTCTCAATAGAATAATTTTCAGGTGTCCTCTTAGGAAATTCATGACTTGACTCAAGATTATTTTTCTACCTGGTGTAGAACTTTCCCTATCTCCTCATCTGTTACATCTTCCACAGTGGCGCTGAAACTTGGCTTCCCTATCATGTGGTTGACAAGGTCCTGTGAGAGGAAATGTGGTGCTGGTCCGCCGTGAACGATAGACACAGCAATCATCCTGCCTGCAAGAAAGTACTCATCTTCCCTGACGGCTGTTACGGAGAGTATATAATTATTATGGATAGTTACCATCTACATCAGTGGAAGATAACATTTTCAAATTAGTTAAAACTTCAAATGTTAACATGTCAAAAAACCCACCTTTCGAATTGTACACAAGATAGCGTCTTTCTGGAGGTCCATCGAAGATGGGGCGATTTCTCAGGTGATTTATTAGGAGCGTGAGGAATTCTCGCCTTGGCCCACCTGTGTCCAACCCTTCTTCAAAGGACCCTGCATCATCAGTGAACTTGACGAAGATTTCGTTGTTTTCACAGTATGAGCTGCGTCGAAATCCTCTGACTGCTCCATCCCATACATCAGATCGCGATATATTGAACCTGGCGACTTTCTTGCGGTCAATTGCAAGTGCCAAATTTGCAATTATTTCAGGTGTCTGCAGACTTGTGGGTCTAGAGAAAAGTGAGAAACATACTTTAGACTTTAAAAATATACTCAAAGCATAGTAGCTACTTTACTTAACAAATATTTAATTCTATATTTATAAACCATTTCCTGACACTTCATTGACACGAGAGACACTGATGAGTCGGTCTCTAAAACAATGAGCAACATTTTATTCTTATCAACTTAATTCCAATGGACTCTCTTCAAACACACATCTCAACAACTGGACCTGATCCAAGCAGTTACAGGTAGAGAAAGTCAGATTGGTGCTCATTTTAGTGACTTCACTTTTGGACAACTGAATTTTGGACAGAATAGAGAGCTGGTTAATTTTCTACTTATGTCTATATGACTTACTCAGATGTTGAGGGCAGGTCATTTCTTTCCTCAGGAATGAGAACTTCATCCTCATCATCGTCAATGATGATAGGTGCAAAGAGGTTGGTGTAGTTTCTGCAAAATAAAGACATTACGTTCACACATATTAAATAAAAACACACAAAATGAATAAACGCACAGTGGATTAGCACAAATTTGCCCAATCAAATGGTTGACCTGATGTTCCAGCTTAAACTGAACATATAATCTTTGTCAGGAGAAAAATGTGTTTACCCCTAAATAATGTTGCATTTCTGATATTTTGTCCACCACACTATAACTACACATAAGACAAAACACACCTGTAACAGGAGCTCTTGATGTCAAGGCATCCGGAGGTACCTGGATAAGTAGGCTCCTCATCCAAGTCAATAGTCTGAAAAATAAGAAATGTAGAAATATGCCAAATATTCAATCAAATTACAATATTATGTAACCAACTCTATGGATTACTTAAAAGGGACAGTTCAACATTTTGGCTAATCTGTCTATTGCAATAATCCGTATTGTCATATGAGTAGCTATTGAAGAAAATGTATTTTACTTAACTTTTGCTTCTTTTCGGTAACACTGTCTCTATACTGTTGCATCCTGGCCAAATGGCTACCACTTACATATGCTAGACTAGATTCAATTGCAAGCCCAAACAAACCTTTTGTTATAACCAACAGCTCACTACAAACAGAACATGTAGCATATTGTAAGAGCTTGATCATGAGTAGACTATTGTTAGATTCCAGTAAGATAAGATTAGACTTTATTCATCCCTGGTTACCTGTTGTACTTCAGCAGAATGTGACAGCCCCCCAGCACCATTCCTGAGAGGGCATAAAAGCATAAATCATAGTGTACTACAAAATATTATTGTTGACATTGCAAAACCAAACAAACATTTAGATATGGAGTAGCAATGCATTTACTTATAGTGAATGTTATAATAACCACAAATTACAAAGCATCAAATGAATAAAATAAAGCTAAATGTTTTATGGCACACACACACTTACCCGTTGTCTTGCATCTCTTTGTGTACAGGACTGCTCTTGTGCTGAGGTTCAAATGGCTGTAGTAAAGACAAAATTTAATTCAAATACAAGTATTTGTTTAGTACTGCTAGGCCAAAAACCCACACAGGTTGAGGGACAGTTAATCACGAAAATGGCCACCTAAATGTTTCAAATTGCACTCACCAGTGTATCAGCTAGATCAAACTCTCTTGATGTTGTTTTAATCACAATCTCGGAGTCTGAGTCTGAATTTGAAGTGTCTGGCAATTCTCCAACTGCAAAACATGAAAATAAATGAAGCTCACCTCAATGATAATTGTTAAAAAAACAGGAGCTAAAAGGGAAAATGCTTAGATAACTTCATCAAGGCTGAAAACAGTAGGGAGGAATTAATAAAAGCCAAGGCCCAATTTCAAAAGACAGCTTGACTGCTGATCCCAAAGTGAGGGAAAGTCTACATTTTTTTGGTTTCAGGAAGGGAAGTAAACGTCTTAAAAGTTTATAGCTAATTATAGATTGATAGTTACTTTGGTGATTGTATGGGCCATTGTTGCTTATCTATTCACCAGTTCTAAATCAGTTAGTGAAACAAAAGCCTTGTGTGTTAACATTCCACACACAAACCATAAAACATCTCATCTTTAGCAAAAGCAAGCTCTTCATCAAAATCCATGTAATCGCTTAAAAAAATTATTCCAAACTACACACCAACATCAAATATTAGACCTTTTCATCAACACCTCTGAAACACTTTTCACATTCCTTTTGTAATGATAATGATTATATGCTAAGTATAATTTCATTAGTGATACATATTTCAGACATTTTTCATTTGTGAATTTAGTGGCCTTTCTGTGTCCTTGTGGAGCAAGTCAACAGATACAGGCTTCCAGCCTAATCTAGAGGATTGTTTGCCATCTTACATAACACTAGGTGCAGTGTTTTGTTAAAACCGAATTAAAAAATGTGTAGTATAATTCTAAGTATTGACTGACATTTTGCTCCATCTATATCAATTTTCACTTTCTATTGATTGTATCTTTATTTTTAAAAAATTACAACAATAAATAGCAGATTCCTCACTGACTAACATATAGCAGTACAGCAAGTCAAGGCATCTTTGCACTGGACAAAACCAGGTCATAACAACAGTGTTTACCTTCCTCGAACTGCTTTTTTGGGCAGATGAAAACTGTGATCCGCTGATATGATCTGCCAATTTCTGCCTTGTATGTTTGTAGCGTAAATGGTCTTTGTGTCCCAGGGATAGTAATGACTTCAGAGCCATCTGGATAAAGAAGGACGAAAGGTCCCTCATCCAGGTCTTTGTTGAAGTCCCTCATTTTTTTCACTGCGTGATTAAGCAGATCTAGGGCAGTGATGTCAGGATCTGTAGAAAGACAGAGAGTTTTCCCACGCACTGGCTTGAGACCACCACCCTTTCCAATGGTCATCAAGCCAATATTTATCTGCAAAATAAAAAATAAAAAAATCACAAAATCAAAAAAGTACTGTAATATCTAAAGATCAATGCATACTTTAAATGATCATTAATGCTATGTTACATGTAAAACTTACAAAATTAACAATGATTAACTCCAAATATCACTCAAAGCAGAGTGACCCAAATCTTTAAGTTTTAAGTTTAAGTAGCCTTTATTGTCATTATACAATGAATTGTACAATGACATTATGAGGTTACAATGGAGGGTTAGTCCTGAGCCACTGCGACTGAGCGCACCGTCACTATGGGCAAACCTAACCTTTACTGCCCATCATGCATGTCTTGAACCCAGTAAACACATTTGAAGGGTACTTTTCAATACAGATAATTGCTAAAACAAATATTTGCATGTCACAGTTACATATTCATCATGATCATAAACTAGCAATCTGTGTTCTCACTCTCTCCACCTGTTCCTCGTTCCCCTCATTTGTGTTGGTATTCAAGGCTTGTCTTCAGTTCATTCTTGGTTGGTTAATTGTTATTGTTGGTGTGTGTAATGTTATACGTTCTCGTGTCGTCGCAGTTTCATTTGTGTTTCAGGTTCCCTTGTTAAAGTTATTGTAGTTATATAGTTTGAGTAGAAGTTTAGTTTGTTTTTAGTCTTAAGTTTTTTCCTCCTGTCGAGCTGCCCTTGTGTTTACAACGCGTTGGATTTATTTTTTTATCCGTTTTGGTTTCACATTAAAGAGTTCCTACACTCTAGCAGTTTTTTGTCTGCATCTTTGGGTCAATCACCTCAACACACTCCCCTCCGTAACATATGGTCATGGCACAGATATATATATTGGTCACCATAAAACTGACCCTACCATCAGACTTACTTTTAGAGGACTGAGATGATGGAAAAATATCAACAGCTAGTTAACAGTTATTCATTCTCACTCTGAGCCATAACCAACTTACCTGGACTTCATTTTTTTTCTTTGCCTTCACTTTCCCACAGGAAAACTTTTGCCTCTCCTCTGCTTTTCTCTTTCTGTATTCCAGAAAGGTCCCTAGAGTAGGGGCTTGAATAGTCTGTGATGCTACAGGGAAGCAAAGGAAAAATATTGCATTATACAGACACATAAATACAGCAATAGCTTTATGTTTTACAGCTTACAAGAATCAAATTAAGACAACACATTGTCTTTTGCAAAGTAGGGGTGGAGTTTTAGGAAAACAAACTGAAGAAAGAAAGTAAACAAATCTAAAAACACCAGACACAATCTTTTCCTTTTGGCCTGCAATGCACATAACATGCACTCTAGCGTTACTGACAGCCAAAAGATACTCTGGCAACAGCGGTGACATCAATACATTCATCATTTCAAACAGCAGCAATCATGAAACACCTGCTGCCCCCTCACCCTAGATCAGTGGTCCCCAACACGAGTCTGTACGATGTTTTATTTTGAAAATCCCTGTACGTGATAATAATGCATAATGCATAATATGCGGAGACCGCTTCCCTAACGAGGCAATGAAGCCGTCAAAACAGCTTCGCGTATAGTATTTTGAAGGGATATTTAAACGTTACGATAGCAACACCCCCCCGACCAAAATTACAAAACTTACTTGAAGGTCGCGCGTGAGTGTCGCCAACGTGTTCTTGCAGCCTTTTCCCACACTCACTGCAGAAGTTCGGCTTATCCTCAAAATGTTTCCCACAACTGGGGCAATACATCGTGTCTTCTTTCGCGGTGTTTCCATATGTGTTTCGCCGCTGCATTGTCCTTCCGGTTCAAAGGACGGACCAGTCCAATCAGCGACGATTCCTGTCGCCCGAGGGTACCTACCCTTTCCGTTTTGGTTAATGTCGTTGTGTTTTCTGATTTGCCGTTGTGTTTTCGCTTTTGCCGTTGTGTTTTCGCTTTTGCCGTTGTGTTTTCTGATTTGCCGTTGTGTTTTCTGATTTGCCGTTGTGTTTTCTGATTTGCCGTTGTGTTTTCTGATTTGCCGTTGTGTTTTCGCTTTTGCCGTTGTGTTTTCGCTTTTGCCGTTGTGTTTTCTGATTTGCCGTTGTGTTTTCGCTTTTGCCGTTGTGTTTTCGCTTTTGCCGTTGTGTTTTCTGATTTGCCGTTGTGTTTTCGCTTTTGCCGTTGTGTTTTCGCTTTTGCCGTTGTGTTTTCGCTTTTGCCGTTGTGTTTTCGCTTTTGCCGTTGTGTTTTCTGATTTGCCGTTGTGTTTTCGCTTTTGCCGTTGTGTTTTCTGATTTGCCGTTGTGTTTTCGCTTTTGCCGTTGTGTTTTCGCTTTTGCCGTTGTGATTTGCACTTCAGGGCCACCGTAAGATCATCCTCTCCATCCTGAACTATCAAAGTTGCTGGATACTTCATCTTAGTTGTAATCTGTAGATTATGCAGACGTTCACTCAGAGGCCAGAACACGTCCCTCTTCCTCCGTGTTTGCGCTGACATGTCCGGAACAATCCTATACTTGCTCTTATTCCCTTCCTCTGGATTTCCTTGAGTTTGTCGTTTTTTGACGGCTTTAAATATTGTAGTCTTTGTCTGGAAATTAAGCACCCGAAGTAATGTGCCTCGGGGACGACTTGCTTTCTCCTTCAATATTCCAAGCCGATGGGCCTTCTCCAAGTCAGCTTCCTTAAGTTTCACCCCCCCATTCGGTGTTAAACAATTTCACCAAGAAAGGTATCATCTCGGCTGCTTTTTCGGAATGTTCTGGGACATCAAGAAGTTTTAGATTTTTCTCCCTTTGACGATTTTCAAGCAAATCGATGTATTCCAGGGCCTGGTCAAGCTTCTTTTGCACTTCACTAGTCGAGTTTTGTTGTTTATCCAAACGGACCTCCTGATCATACACCTCACCTGTAAGTACCTCTACCGTTTTTTCAATAGAGTCTACTCGTTTTACAAGTGACGAGAGAAGAGTGTTTGTTGCCGCGTTTTTGCGGTGTATGGCATTTCTTTCAAGGCTTTCGCCCTGATGGTGGCCAGCTTGTCTGTTATGTGGCCCAAGTTTTTTAAGTCCGTTCTCTTTGTTATTAATAATCCGATAGCAGGATATAATTTGCATTCCAATCTATCATTAGAAATTAATTTTATAAGCTTTGTTGGATCAATTCCCCTGCAGCGTTTGGAGGCCTCAACCTCTCCAGCGTCTCACGCCACGCATGCTCTCTGTGTTAGACCTGCGATGCACTGGAGACCTGTCCAGGGTGTACCCCTGCCTCTCGGTGATCTGTTCTTTCACAAAGCACATAGTTTGTAGATCTTGTGAAGACTTATAATGTATATTTAAACAAACCAGTTGACTGTAAAGTATTGTGAAAGTAATCTTAACAGTAAACGCTGTATTTTTCAATAACAGCACAAAACTGTAAATTTTAGTGACGGTAAAAAATGTTAATTTTACAGTAACATAATGGCAACCCAGCTGCCAGTTCTTTACTGTTATTTTACAGGAAATTTTTTAACAGTGATATTGCAGCAGCTCCCTGCACAGGACATCATCCATGATTGCTCATCTTTATCCACTGAGGACACCGCTGACAGTGAGACAACATCCCTCCAAAGCAGTGTTGAGTAAAGTGCTGCTCTGTCTGTCATAGTTGACTGTATGAGCCCCAGCAAACAGAGAAAGAAAACCCAGGTCTCTTTTCCTCTGGAGAAACACTTCCAACATGTCGATGAGCACAGTGACACCTAGCGGTAGGACTGTCACATTACAAGCAGACCCAGATTTAGAAATGAGTGATGTTGAAAGAGAACGAGACAAACAGTTCATCATCATGATAAAGATGACTGCAGGTATAAAGGTGAGCCACGGCTCAGCCTCATGTTCTGGGACTACGGAAGCCTTCAAGGCAAATATTCAAGTTAAACTAAACTTAAATCCAAATCTTGGAATGGTTCAGATGAGACAAATCATTCCGCTCATACCACAGACCTCCAGTTTTCTCTAGACACCTCAGTGTTGACTCCTGTGATAATAAACTCAACTTCATGTTGAATTGAAAGGACACTCTGGAGACTGGAGGCCTGACTCTGACTAGTTCCTAGAGTCACAGTTGACTCTATTTGTTGTCAGTGTCTGATTGAAACCTTGTCTCTGTTGTTTTATACAAGAAAAGAGTTTAAAGCCAAATCAAGTCAAACATCAGTCACCAAACGTTGTCAGAAAACTCTGAGTGAGGTGGACGGTCGTCCTGTTGTTGTAGTGGACACTCCTGGTCTGTTTGACTCAACTTTGTCCCATGAAGAGGTCAATGAGGAGATGGTGAAATGTATCAGTCTCTGGCTCCAGGACCACATGTCTTCCTGTTGGTGTTACAGATTGGAAGATTCACACCAGAGGACAAGGAGACACTGAAAAACATCTGAGATGAAGAGGAACCTGCTGAGGAATTCACTGAGCCTGGTTGATTTATTCTGTTAGTTTCAGTTACATGTCTGCTGATAAGGATTACACCTGGAGTTCTATCCTCTGCTGCTTCTAGTTTCTGTTTGAAAGGATGTTGTTGTCTTCATTGATTCTGATATTTCTTTAGTTCCAAGACTGTGTCCCAGACTTTAATCTCTGTGTAGTTGACTCTTACTGCTTCATGGTCGTATCTGATTGTTCTGGTTGCAGCTCTCCTGCTTTTGTTCCAGTGTGTGTCAGTCTGCAGACAAAGTTTACTCTTTGTTTTGCTGTAGATGTTAAATTACTTGGAATTAAATCTACAAACGTACTCTGAAATACATTTAAGGGGACCACTCCTTTACTCACATCTCCCCTGAACATCTGAGGGGTTTGTGCTGTGACCCTCATCCAAGAGTCACAGCACCATGACTGTCATTCCAGTCCAACCGTTCAAGCTTGACCTCATCTTTGTTAAGTAGTTTTGAAGGTCTGACGTTTAAAAGCTCTTTGAATACCAATAGTACAAAGGTGTATTTCTGTCAGTGTGTGTTTAATCTGCTTCAATCAGGCCTGGACAACTTCACCTTCCTGGTTCCTCCCTGATCCACCTTCATCTCCATCTCCATCCAATCAGAAGACTGTCTCCATCAGGTGAACTGGTTAAAAGCATCGTTATAGTGACGTTCAAGGCAGCTGTGTAGAGAGGAACTGTCACATGTCTTTTATCAGAGCAGGGGATAGATTTTAAGTTTTGTTTTGATTTTCCAGTTTATTTGAACGAACACATGGTTTAGGGTTCTAGTCCCATCAGTTTTATGTTTGGTGAAGAGTTGTCATGGGTAAACCTGTTTCCACCTGGTACATTTATGTTAAACCCCTTTCCTCCTAGAGAGCTGGCTTCTAACAGCTACATCAAATGTCATTTATTCTATGACCACTGGACCAACTCCATCTGTGACACATGTTCAGCAGCCCAAGCAGCTACTAAATGGACCTGTAGTCTTTCTAATCCAGGACTTTTACTTCTGATGAATGTTTGATGTGGATGACATGAGGCTGATCTAAGATAAGATTTATCTTCTTAGTTTGATGTTGTAAATATGTAGAAACTTGTCTGGTTGTGTATCATTCACATGAGTCTGAATCACATTTAAAGAAACTGAGGTTTTTATTAGAAGTTAACTGGGACAAGATGGAGTGTGAATTTATATGAAGTGTCGTGGCAACTGAAAATCAGTCGCTTTTCTACTGCAGATGAGAGATGGTCAAAAGTTATGACACAATATTTAGTTTCTAGAAAACCTTTATTGCTTGCAAGCAAGAGCCACTCATCAGCAACAGATGATGACTGAAGAGAGGCAGTCTCTCCTCAGCGTTTATACTAGCCTAAACAATGTTCATATCTGTAGTCACATCATAAGATCACATATGACTTGACACAACTCATTGTACTAACATCTCAGCATACATCTCATGACACACGTAACACTTCTCCTTCACTTTAACCATCATTGTGTGATGTACAGTGACCTTTTCCCACAACACATATACTCGGAAGAGGTACCTCAGTTTCCCCTTCAGGTTGAACTCCTTAAAGAGAGTTCCTTATGTTAATTCACACAACATATTACACAATGGAGCATACAACAACATATCAATTCATACCTTGCAACCACATGATTATCATAAGGCAGAGCTTCTGACCAAGACACAAGCTTCCACCCTACATACAATCTAATGTTGCATCCACAAATGTTAGGTTTCATATATAATATTAAAATAATAAGGGACATTTAAGAATTTCCCTCACAGAAGTTATGTAGAGAACATGTTAGACCAGTTAGTTCACTCTCTCACACACACACACTTGCTCCTGAGACAAACATGAATTTAATGATTAACAGTCTCATGACACTATAACAATATAACTATAAATGATTAACGTAACACAGGGACAACGTTCACTTCCTTGTTTCAGACATTTTGATCTCATCTTTAAAGAAGAAATCATTCTGGAGGAAACAAAGTGGACTCAGTCATCATCAGGTGAGTGTTGGATCAGATTATTAATCCATAGCTTTACAATCAGACATGATCAGCTGACTACAGGCAGTACATGTTGACAACAACCAAAGGAAAGAAAGTAGTTCATATCAGAATAGTGAACAGAGATATTCTACAAGTGTCTTCAAACGTGACTCATTTCTTTCTGCTGCATTCACTGATATGAGGAAGAACATGTGAGTGTTAGCTGGTGTTTAGGGTGAGCTTAGATATTCACCAGAGAACATGACGTGTGAAAACGAGTTCAGCTCCATCTGAGAGAAATAAAACTGTTGGAACAGAGTCTGAATATGTTTCACAGCGTTTAAAAGATGTTGAGATTTAAAATCCTGTAAATCATCTTTTAAATCTAGAAACATAGAGATGAACAGAAACTATGTGGATGACATGAGGCTGATCTAACATGAGATTTATCTTCTTAGTTTGATGTTGTAAAGATGTAGAAAGTTGTCACACACACACACTTGTTCCTTAAAGCGACATGAATTTAATGATTAACAGTATCATGACACTATTACACTATAACTATAAATGATTAACTTAACACAGGGACAACGTTCACTTCCTTGTTTCAGACATTTTGATCTCATCTTTAAAGAAGAAATCATTCTGGAGGAAACAAAGTGGACTCAGTCATCATCAGGTGAGTGTTGGATCAGATTATTAATCCATAGCTTTACAATCAGACATGATCAGACACACACAGACCAGGATACAAGGAGACTCATAGATCTCTAGTTGATCAGAGTAAACCTGGAGCTTTGTCATCAATCCTTGAATCTAAGGTCAGAGCAGCAGTCAACTCAGATAATGGAAGCAACACTGAACTGATCAAAGAGAAAGAAATGACAACTGTCAGACACAGAAAAGGTCTGGTTCTGGTTTGAAAGCTTCCACTGAAAGATCTAAATCTAGAAACATCTGCACTTCCTGTTTGGACAAAGTCAGACTGTCAGAATGGATTCAGAGAGGAAAATATGAATGAATGAATTATGAATTATGAATGGGGATGTGTAAACAAAAAAACAATCTATTTTATATATTAGATTCCTCAAAGTAGCCTCTTTTGCTGTGGTGACAGCTTTGCAGACTTGTGGTGTTTTGTCCATCAGATTCATGAGGTCGTCTCCTGGACTGGTTTTCATTAACGATCTTGAAGGAGTTCCCAGAGGTGTTGACCTCCTGTTGGTTGCTTTGCCTTCACTCTGAGGTCCTACTCAGTCTCAAACCATCTCAGTTGGGTTTAGTTCTGGTGATAGTGGAGGCCAGGTCATGTGACGCAGCACTCCATCACTCTCCTTTGTCAAACAGCCCTTCTGTAGACTGGAGGTGTGTTTGGGCTCATTGTCCTGTTGAAGAACTAATGACGGTCCCACCAAGATCAAACCAGATGGGATGACATGTCACTCTGGTAGCTCTGCTGGCTACAAGTGCATTTTTATTCCTTGTTGTTCTTCCTCAGTAGTTTCTTCTCTGCAGCAGTTCAACCATGAAGGCCTGCTTCACTTAGTCTCCTCTGAACATGCAGCATTGATGCTGAGATGTGTCTCCCAGCATTTATGTGTCTCTAATCTGAGGTGCTGTTAATTAGTGGTTTCTGAGGCTGGGCCATTGTCTATAACCTCCCTGTGAGCTGGAAGCTGGAGACACATCCAGTTGTGGGTTCAGTGTCCAGCAGTCAGCCATAATCTCTCTCTCAGCCATCTGCATCTTCTGGCTCCTTGATCTGTTTGTATCACTGACTGCACTCACTGACCTACTGCAGTAGGTCCTGGTTCACCTGTGGAGTGTGGGCCTATGGAGAAAGTTGGGCTCTTTGCTGTTAGATATATTTGACAGTCAAAAGGTGGATGGATGGACCTTAACTGGTTGTTCCCATGTCATGCCATGCTATTCAAAACTGAAAGTTAGTCACACATCATAACTTTTCTGAAGCCTCTCCATTCCATTGTACAGTATCTATTTAAACTTTTCCTTTCTCCATAAATTCCATTCAAGTGTTGCTCTATGCTTTTCAGCATTAGGGGACAATTTACTGGATAACCTACTGATAGCATGATTTAACCAGTTAAACAAAGTCTAGTCTGTGATTGGTACAATGATAAAGGCTCAAAAGAGGTCAAACAACATAAATAACTAGTTGCAGAGACAGAGCACTATATCATATGGTTGCACCAAAGAAATAAAAAGAAAAGAAAAAGAAGTGAAGAGGAACCGATGTGACATGAGCTGAGTTCCAACCACAGCCCTCAAAGAGGATCATGTTACAGAGCAACAAGAGACAAAACCAGAGAGAGAGAATGACACACAGTGATCTGTGGTGAGATGAACTGTGGACCCAGTTCAGAGATTATGCCACAAAGCTTATTGCTTTAGAGAAGTGATAAGATATGAATATTACTATGTTACCTTGTGAGGATGGCAGCCCAGTGACAGAGTCCAGTGCAGTGTGCTTTATGCTGCTTTTTATAGATTCCACCTCCTCACACAATGTGATTTCTAACGTCCCATCCAGGGGTTATTGTATGAAGACTTTTTCTTCATACAGTGAACTGTAACTGTAGTTCTTCTCTCTTCCTTTGCTGATTCAAATTAGATTTTCTCAAATGAATCCTTTCAAATTTGCTGAACCACTTGTACCTGGGAGACTGATCAGCAGAATCCTTTCTAGACTGCAGGAGACAATGCTAACTAGAATTAAACATTAACCGTTGTAACAATTAATATTGTTCCAGTGAGTAAGAAAAATAAGAATAAAATGATCAAATAATAAAAAAAGAAAAATAACATTAATAATACTCCTCCTGGGGTACCAGTAGACACCTGAGCACTGATGTACCTACATGTGATTATGTGAATATCCTATTTTCCTTTACAAGAGCCCAGTATTGATATTAGTGAGAGGAGACCAGCATGTATGGAAGGAGTTCATCTAATTGTTTTTAATGCTGTTTGTTTTTCTGTTGAGATATGACTGGATAATTGAAGGTGAGATTTTTGTTCTGTCTTTCCAGTTTAGGAGGATTGTCTTCTTAGAGATTGTTAGAGTGATCAATATGGGTTGTTCATATTTCCTATTAGACAAATTGATGGACAGGCTGGAATACTGTGACCTATAGCTAGTGATGAAATGTTGATGACATCTGTCCAACATTTTTGAGTTGGTGGGCAGAGCCAGATGGTATGGAAGTAATCGTCTTCAGTGTTTGTTGTGCAGTGCAGACAGATGTTATTTTTTGCAATTCCCTCTTTGTGTAATGTGTTGGGTGGAATGGTGCAGAATTTTGTGTTGAACAAGTTGTAATTTGGGGCGGCACAGTGGTGTGGTGGTTGTGTGGCCTTTCTGTGTGGAGTTTGCATGTTCTCCCTGTGTCTGCGTGGGTTCTCTCCAGGTTCTCCAGCTTCCTCCCACCGTCCAAAGACATGCTGGTTAGGTTCATTGGTGATTCTAAATTGGCCGTAGGTGTGAGTGTCTCTCTGTGTTAGCCCTGTGATAGACTGGAGACCTGTCCAGGGTGGACCCCCCTCTAGACCAATGACAGCTGGGATAGACTGGAGACCTGTCCAGGGTGCAATAAATGGCAACTATCAGACACACAGAAAATGTCTAGTTCTAGTTTGAAAGCTTCCACTGATCTATGTCCAGCCAGGGTTACTGTGATTGTTGTGCATGTTGTAACCATTTGGTTATATATTGTAGGTGATGGGCGGCACAGTGGCGAGGTGGTTAGCACTGATGCCTCACAGCAAGAAGGTCACCGGTTCGAATCCATCCAGTTTGCATGTTCTCCCTGTGTCTGCGTGGGTTCTCTCCAGGTTCTCCAGCCATCCAAAGACATGTTGGTTATGTTGGTGATTCTAAATTGGACGTAGGTGTGAGTGTGAGTGTGAATGGTTGTCTGTCTCTGTGTTAGCCCTGTGATAGACTGGAGACCTGTCCAGGGTGTACCCCTGCCTCTCGCCCGATGACAGCTGGGATAGGCTCCAGCAGACCCCCGCGACCCTTAACAGGAATAACCGGGTATAAATGTATACTAAGCTATGCAAACAATAAACAGGTTCATATAGAAAATGAATGAATGAATGAATGAATTGTAGGTGATTTGACAGGTGATGAAGTCTAAAGTTTGGGGCACAGTCTCTTGGTTTCTGCAGGGTGGAAAATTTGATTTGGGTTTTTTATGTTTCATGTAGAATTTATTTATGACATAATCTAAGGAGTTAAACCAATGAGATGTGTGTTGGACTGGGGTCATAACAAAAAGGTAGTTTATTTTAGGTAGAATGGACATTGCTGCAATTCTTCCAATTAGACAGATGGATAGATTATTCCAGTGAGTGATGTCTTCTTCTATACTTCTGTAAAGGACCACACTGAGATTTATGTGTGTATATATATATATATATGTATATGTAACTATTTTAAATATTCCCAAATTTTGTATGAGTTTAATGTGACCTCTGTGTGACCCGGAAATACTATGCATCGTACTGCTTAAATTTGTCCCACTGGTAGCTCCGTAGTTTTGCACAGCTTTCAAATCAGCCGACGGGTTCACGATACCTTTTTGAATCTGATGGATTAGCGCTGCTACTTTGTATTTAAATTAAGAAGAATGGACTGTCGTATTGTTTGCATTCCTTGGAGAGCGCAGCGAGGTATGATGTTTGATATTTAAAACCCATTAAATCAAGAGTTTATTTATTGTGTTTAACGTGGGAATAAGTGTGTGAAATGTTTGTTTGTTTATGTTTCAATGCAGTTTTCACGGTGCTGTAAGGATATATCGAATAAAGTTCCTGATCACCGCTATTCTGTTGCCTGGTGGATTTAATAAAGGAAACCTTACGCATCAGTCGAGGCTCTCAATCGTCTTTAATCCAAGGGATCGCTACAGTGAAAACTCGACGCTACATCTGGGTCTCTGCCATGTTATGGATTGCTGCCTACGTCGCCTGCGAACCTGTTCTCGTTTGATCCATCTCCATCTTCAGGCAAGGTCGTAATTCAATCGTGATTTAACAGAGACCGCATGTGCAGTGAGAGATCGTGATTAACGTCATTATCACAGCGAACTGAACTGTTTATAGGACTATTCTAAGGTGAACTGAATTACTGCTTCGTGATTTCTGATTGATTTGTCATGTGAAATGCTTAAATATTTGTGTTTGAAAGTTGAGTTTTAAACGCTGAAGGGTTTATAGCCTACATGAAATTGAATGGTTAATGCCACGTTTAAATGCTGAAAGTTGAATTTCCCTCTTATGGCAAAGGTTTAATTCAAAGGTTGAATTATTAATTCTCTTTAGTCTGTATGGTTCCGCAAGGTCTTTATTTGATGTCAATGTGTTTAGAATTTAGTAGCCTATCCAGTGTTTCAAGTGTAACCTGTGGGCCTATAGCACTCACATATAGTCAAGTAATTAATCATATCAAATTATGTCAGTAGAAAAGGGAAACTCCACAGATGAGAAAGACTTGGGTCTTAGTCCTATAGAAGAATCTTCACTAGATAAAGAGAACGGAAGGCCCATTGATGTGCAACAAACAGTCTCTGGTTCTCGCGTGCGACGGCCCACAGAAAAGGGTAAACAAATGCGTGAAGAGGACTCTAAAGGGCATTTAAAAGCATTTACGAAGGCTTATGAATCCTGGAAGAAGATAGCCAAAGAATCTAGGACAAGGCTTAAGAAATTCTGTCTGAGGGAGGATTTGGAAAATATAAACAAACAAATTCAAAGAGGATATGATCGTGTAAATCAGAATTATGGGCCACTTCAACGAAATGATCTTAATACTGCTGACGTTATAAGAAAAATTGATGCTTGTAATACACTGACTACAGAAATCTGTGACCTTGTGAGTAGACGACTGGAGGCATGCCTAGAACAAAGGTCCTTCAATCCTGAAACCGAGAAGGAAAGAGTGCGGATGACATTGGATCGTGATGAATATGAATCTGTCTTC
Organism: Chelon labrosus; assembly: GCF_963514085.1. NCBI lineage: Eukaryota > Metazoa > Chordata > Actinopteri > Mugiliformes > Mugilidae > Chelon > Chelon labrosus. The sequence goes on from NC_140359.1 coordinate 29,291,192, forward strand.
GGTGGCACAAATACAGAGAGTGTTCTTGATGATGATATCGATAACTTGTCAGTCATTTCAAAAACCTCAAGTAAGCGCGCAGATGCAGAAGCAGAACTCGCAGCTAAACTGGAGCAAGCAAAGTCTATGCAGGAGATACAAGCTCAGCAAGTCAAACTTAGCAAACTGGAAAGTGAATGGAAACTCCATGAGTCACAAATGATGGTGGAATTAAAACAAAGGCAAGCGGAAGTTGACCAGAAATTGGAGGAAGAAAAAACAAGGTTAAAACTGATGCAAGCAGAAATGGATGTTAAAGTGGCCGCAGCTCGTGTTCGAATATATAATCAAATTGAGTGTGATGCTGCTGTTGAGCGTAACAATTCAGTACCTGTTGTTAGAACGTCTCCTGTCATGAATTTAAATGGACAATTAGGTACAATGGTTACATCCCAATGCAATGACGCTTCTCAGGGCACAGCAGCCATTTTTGCCGAAGCCATTGCAAGCTCATTTTCTTTAAATCGCCTTCCTGTTCCTGAGCCTACCACATTTGCTGGTGATCCATTGCAGTTTGTTGACTTTAAGATGTCATTCACAACTTTGATTGACCGTAAACCTATCCCTCCCTGTGAGAAAATGTTGTATCTGAAAAGTTACCTTGCTGGTGAGGCACGTAAGGCTGTAGAGGGTTTTTTCTATCGGAGCTCGGAAGATGCTTATGAAGGTGCCTGGTCTGTCTTAAAGGACAGATATGGCAATCCATTTGTTGTCCAGAAAGCCTTTCGGGATAAACTGATGAAATGGCCTAAAATAGGTCCATATGATTCTCTTGCGCTTAGAGACTTTTCTGACTTCTTAAAAGGTTGTGCAGAGGCTATGCCTCATGTTAAAGGATTGACCATTCTGAATGACAGTGAAGAAAATCATAAGCTGTTAAAGAAGTTGCCAGACTGGATTGTGCGCAAATGGAGCAGAATTGTCGTGGAAGAACTCGATAAATCTGGAGAGTATCCAAGCTTTGAATGCTTTACCAAATTTGTGCAGAAGGAAGCTCGTATAGCTTGTAATCCCATTGCCTCTCCCTTCTTGTTTAGCTCCAGGTCAGAGGATAAGTTCTATAAAAAGGCAAAGTCTCTAAGTACCAATGCCCACTCTAAAGATCTTGCATCTGAGACATCAGAAAATCTCTCCATTTCCAAGCCAAAACTGTCATGCCTTGTCTGTAAGGAAGAGTTGCATAGCATTGCTAAGTGTCCTGTTTTTGCCTCTAAGCCAATGGAAGATAAAAGGTCATTCATACATCAAAATCGTCTCTGCTTCGGCTGCTTGCGCAAAGGCCATGTAACGAAGGAGTGTAGAACTAAACATATCTGTGGAATATGTGGTCGACGCCACCCTACCTGTTTGCATGAGGAGAGAGAGAAGCAGCTTGGTGACACAGAAAATGGCGTTCCAGCTCCTGGAGGGGTAGAAACAAGTCACGAAATCCATAAAGTCCTGTCTCATGCACTTATTCGTAATGCCTCAGCCACTTCCAGTATTGTCCCAGTATTTGTGTCATCTGACAAGGAACCTCAAAAGGAAATTCTTACATATGCTCTTCTTGACACACAGAGTGATTCCTCCTTTGTCTTGGAAGGTCTCATTAAAGACTTGAATGTCACAACTCGACCTTTGCAGTTGAAACTCAGTACAATGACTGCCGTAGATACAGTAATACCTAGTCAAAGTGTATGTGGATTGCGAGCCCGAAGCTTCTATCATGGAAAATACTTGCAGATACCACAAGCATACACTCGTGACTTCATTCCTGTCGACATGTCCTGTATCCCGACCAGTACTACAGCACTGCAATGGCCGCACCTTAAACATCTTGTTAACAAGTTGCCAGCACTTCAAGATTGTGATGTGGGGCTGCTGATCGGGTATGATTGTCCTGCCGCCTTAGCTCCCCTTCAGGTTGTTATGGGCAATGAGAGTGAGCCATTCGCACAGAAAACAGAGCTGGGATGGAGTATAATAGGGGCCGTGAATCCTCATCTTGACAGACAAGGAAGTCAAAGATATGTACACAGAGTTACTGTAAAAGAGCTGCCGGTACCACCAGCCTCAGATGTTTTAAGAGCTTTAGAGTCCGACTTTAATGAGAGAAACGCTGAGGGCAAATATGTCTCTCAAGACGATGTGCACTTTATACAGCTACTCAGTGAAAATATTTGTCAAAAGGAGGATGGTCACTTAGAAATGCCTCTTCCATTTAAAGGCTGCAGTACGCCTACATTGCCTAATAATAAGAAACTGGTGACTATTCGCTTGCAGCATCTAAAGAGGAAACTCAAGGCTAATCGACAACTCTACGATCATTACAAGGCCTTCATGGATGATGTGATAAACAATGGTGATGCTGAGCTTGCCCCGGTTGCATCCACTGGTGAAGTTGTTTGGTATATACCACACCATGGTGTGTACCATCCAAAGAAGCCTGGCAAGCTAAGAGTTGTTTTCGATTGTTCAGCTAAATTCCGTGGCATCTCCTTGAATGACACCTTGTTGACCGGTCCTGATCTGATCAATTCCTTGGTGGGAGTTCTCTGTCGCTTTCGAAAGGAAGCAGTCGCCATCATCTGTGATATTGAAAGGATGTTCCATCAGTTCCTTGTATCCCCTAAACATCGCACTTACTTGAGATTTCTATGGTGGGAACATGGAGACCTCGATAGTGAGCCCAAAGAATATCAGATGGCAGTTCATCTCTTTGGCGCTGCCTCCTCTCCAGGCTGCGCTAACTTTGGTCTCAAATATCTGGCACAGCAGTATAAGTCTGAATACGCAGTTGCAGCATCATTTGTTGAAAACAGTTTTTATGTCGACGATGGGCTAGTGAGCGTCGCTACAGCTAAAGAAGCCTCTGACCTGATTGTAAAGGCACAAGAGATGTGTGAAAGAGGAGGTCTGCGACTCCACAAGTTCAATTCAAACATGCGAGAAGTTCTTTCCTGCGTGCATCCATCTGAAAGAGCAGTAAGCGCAGAACGCCTTGACCTCAATTCAGATCTAGCTTCAGTGGAACATGCACTGGGGATCCAGTGGCTAATTGAAAGTGACAGTTTCAGTTTCAATATAAATGTGAAAGACAAGTCTGATACACGCCGTGGCATTCTATCAGTCATAGCTTCCCTGTACGACCCACTGGGCTTTGTAGCCCCATTTGTCTTGAGTGGGAAGTGCATTCTGCAGGAGCTGTGTCGCAGAAGTATTGGATGGGATGACCGGCTTCCTAATGACTTGCTTCCACGGTGGGAGGAATGGAAGACTGGTCTGCAAAGTCTCTGCAGGGTGTCAATTCCAAGGTGTTATCATCCCAGAGACTTCGGCAAGATCGTAAGGATAGAACTGCACCACTTTGCAGACGCAAGCAATGTAGGATATGGTGCATGTTCTTACCTGAAATACAAGAATGACGAAAACAAGGTGCATTGTAGTCTAGTCATGGCTAAAACAAGAGTTGCGCCAACAAAGATCACAAGCATTCCTCGCTTAGAACTGTCAGCTGCTGTCACAGCAGCCAGATTGAGTATCCTGTTGAAATCAGAGCTGGACATGAAGATTGATGAAGAGTTCTTCTGGACAGATTCTCAAGTCACTCTGGCGTACATCAATAATGACGCACGGAGATTTCATGTATTTGTCGCGAATCGTGTCCAGTTGATAAGAGAGAATACCAGTCCTAACCAGTGGCATTATGTTGACACAACAGAAAATCCAGCTGACCACGCTTCTAGGGGACTTGGAGCCTCTGAGGTCATGTCGACAAATTGGCTGTCAGGTCCTGAATTCTTGTGGAAGGAAGAAGTTCATGAGGAACTTAGACCATCAGTTGACTTGCTGGTTGGTGACCCTGAGGTCAAAACCTCCAAGACCTTTGCCACAAGAATCAGTAGTTGTACAGACATTCTCGATCGTCTGTCAAGATTTTCATCTTGGACAACACTCCTTAAAGTAGTGGCAAGAATTAAGAGATTGGCTTTAAGGCCCAAGTGTTTTACAAATGTTGTGACTGTCAAAGAGCGTGAGAATGCTATTGAAATAGTGATAAAGCTTGTCCAACAGCAGGCATTTAGCCAGGAGATGAAGGCGCTTGAAGCTGGAGAAAGCCTCCCTTCTTCTAGTCCTCTCTTCTGCCTCGATCCGTTCCTTAAGGAGGGCAGATTGCGAGTTGGCGGAAGACTTAAACATTCTTCTCTCAGTAATGAGTTCAGGCATCCGCTCATTCTGCCAAAGGACAGTCATATCACTCAGCTTATCATATCTCACTATCACGTTCAAGTGTGTCACCAAGGTCGAAGTCGGACTCAGATGGAGCTCAGAGCATATGGCTTTTGGATTATCAGCTGTAGTAAGCTGGTCGCTAAATTGATCCATAAGTGTGTGCAATGCAGAAAACTGAGGCGTCCAGTCGAGGAACAGCGTATGGCCGAACTTCCTAGAGAGCGCATTGAAGCATCTGCACCATTTACATACTGTGGCATGGATTGCTTTGGACCGTTTGTCATCAGAAGGCATCGCAAAGAGTATAAGAGGTATGGCCTGATATTTACCTGTCTGTATTCTCGGGCTGTCCATCTGGAGATGTTAGAAGATCTATCCACAGACTCCTTTATCAACTCCTTGCGGTGTTTTATCAGTCTGAGAGGGGTTGTGTGCCAGCTCTACTGTGACCAGGGTCGGAACTTCATAGGAGCGAATAATGAACTTAAGGAATCACTCAAACAGTGTCATTATCAAGTGTTGCAAACATTTCTGGCCGAAAAGCAATGTGAATTCATCTTCAACGCACCATCAGCAAGTCATGCTGGTGGAGTTTGGGAGCGTCAGATACGCACTATTCGAAACGTATTGAATGCCACCTTGGCTCAAAGCCAAGGAAGACTTGACGATGCTTCTCTCAGGACACTCTTTTATGAGGCCATGTCCATTGTCAATAGCCGTCCCTTAACTGTTGATGGGTTAAATGACCCTAATTCTCTTGAGCCTTTAACGCCAAATCATTTAATTCAAATGAAGTCAAAGATTGCTCTTCCACCTCCAGGAAAATTTGTGTGTGAAGACGTGTACAGTACAAGGCGTTGGCGCCGGGTTCAGTACTTGATTGAGCAGTTCTGGAGTCGATGGAAGAGAGAGTACTTGTTGAACATCTCCATCCGACAGAAATGGCATGTGGCTCGGCGCAATCTCAAGGTGAATGATGTAGTCATTGTGAAGGAGGACCTACTTTCAAGGAATCAGTGGCAGTTGGGACGAATAGTGGAAACAACTGTGGACAGTGACGGCCTAGTGAGAAGAGTGAAACTGCAAGTTGGAGAGAAGGACTCAGGAAAGCTTCGTTCTAAGTCAAAGCTCATAATTGTGGAGAGACCAGTTCAGAAATTAGTGGTGCTCCTTGAAAATGAACAATGAAATAGAATACACCTGCATATTTGCACAGGCACAGGCAGCCGTTACATAATGCTTATTTGCACAATTCAAAAGGTTAAATGGTCCTTAGAATTTAAATCATTCGTTAATTATGAGGAGTTTATTAAGGAATGATTGGTGGGAGTGTAAAGGACCACACTGAGATTTATGTGTGTATATATATATATGTATATGTAACTATTTTAAATATTCCCAAATTTTGTATGAGTTTAATGTGACCTCTGTGTGACCCGGAAATACTATGCATCGTACTGCTTAAATTTGTCCCACTGGTAGCTCCGTAGTTTTGCACAGCTTTCAAATCAGCCGACGGGTTCACGATACCTTTTTGAATCTGATGGATTAGCGCTGCTACTTTGTATTTAAATTAAGAAGAATGGACTGTCGTATTGTTTGCATTCCTTGGAGAGCGCAGCGAGGTATGATGTTTGATATTTAAAACCCATTAAATCAAGAGTTTATTTATTGTGTTTAACGTGGGAATAAGTGTGTGAAATGTTTGTTTGTTTATGTTTCAATGCAGTTTTCACGGTGCTGTAAGGATATATCGAATAAAGTTCCTGATCACCGCTATTCTGTTGCCTGGTGGATTTAATAAAGGAAACCTTACGCATCAGTCGAGGCTCTCAATCGTCTTTAATCCAAGGGATCGCTACAACTTCTATGTAGTGGTGTGGCATTCAGGGAGAACAGCTTTGGCAGCTTTGGTGGAAACACTGATGCTAAGATACTTGATGTTACCTGTTATTGTCAAGGGGAGCTTTCTAGCTGAAGCATTCCAGCCTCCCTGACAGATTGGAAGGATTTTAGATTTAGACCAGATTTAGATTATTATAGGATAATCAGAGATGTTTGAGAGTGAGGACATGATATTTATCACTTTTGGAAGGGTAGTTGAGATGTCTGTTAGATATAGTAGGATATCATCTGCATATATACTGATTTTGTGATGGGAAAGATGTGTTTGTATTCCTGTAATGTCAGTGGCTTGATGAATGACAGCAGCAAGAAGTTCAATGAAAATGGCACGAGAGAGTGGACATCCTTGTCTTGAGGTCTGTTGCTGTGATGTATAATTATTTGTTATTACTGATGCTGAAGGGGAGTTGTAGAGAAGGGCTCTTCATTGTGTTTTACATTAAACTGGGCCTAGTGCCATATATAATTCAATACTAAGCTATGCAAACAATAAACAGGTTCATGTTTTTATTTTACTTAAAGTAAATTATTTTACATGTGCCAGGTACAGTGAGTAGGGAGACCACGCCACTGCCATTTATAAACCTACGTTATTGTCTGATACCAATTCCATTTACATGATAATCACGCATGCAAGCTATTCACATTGACGCTGCAGCCCACTGACACACCAGTGCTGAGGTTCATCTGGAGAGATATGTAGAGAGCGCTGTATATGCCCTCCAGCGCCATGTTCCGGACAACTATGGTGACAAGTCCAACTTGGTCGACGTTGGTGAGCACTCTTTTTGCGTGGACAGTTGTCTACATAGCACCCTCACTACCGCTGAAGCCAAAGGTCTCATTGATGACCTACACCAGCTACTCCTGGAAGGAGGATTTGACCTGAGGCAGTGGGCGAGTAATGTGCCAGCAGGGTTTAAGCATCTTCCCCGGGAAGCTGTAAGCTTTGACTGTCTAAGGGCAGTAACAACCTGCAAGAGTCAATCTTGGGCCTCCAGTAGAACTGTCTCATTGACTCTCTTAAGCTCTGTCCAGTGGACTACCTTGAGCCAACCCTGAGGAACATTTATAAAGCCCTAGCGGGACAGTACGATCCACTGGGCTTTATCATTCCCTTCACAACCAGTCCTAAAGTCCTCATACAGGTTATCTGGAAGCAAGACATCGGATGGGATGATCAGATTGAACCCCAGTCGCTGAGGGAGCAATGGACAGCAATGATCAAAATTTAGCGTATTTATCATGAAGATTGGCCGCAGGACTGAAAAGAGATGGGGGATCATGTATAAATGCCTAACTACCAGGTGCGTCCATCTCAACCTGCTAGAGAGCCTTGTCACAGATGCCATTCATTCCATTCTTCCATTCACTACAATATGTTGGATTCATGTTAACGTGGATTAAAGACATTTAAATTTGTGGAGGAAAAAATATGAAAAATTGTTTAATCAGCAATGTTTTGTTAAGTTAGGCCCTCGACACCTCAAGAAGGCTTAACAGTGACTTCCAGCGTCCTGGAGTCACCCCCCTCCACACTGCCACTGCACAACCCCGCTTTTCTCACCATTCAGTGACTATCAACAACTAATATTTCAATAAATTAGCCTAGCCCTTTTATGTAGCAGTCAAACGTACCTGATACGTTGATGCGGACTGAATCACAAACCAAACAAATCTATCATGATTCGCAAATACTAAAGTTACGCAGCCTTTCTTACCTTTAGTGAGCTCCCCAGCTAGCATGATTCCTCCTTATCCAAAGGCACTTGCTCGCTCTCTCTGCTGCCCGGGACATATTGCTGACCGCAGTCCTCTGGCTTTTTCCCCGTATGCCCAGCTCACTCAGAAGAGCAATCGCCGACTTTGCCACAAATCCACGGCATCCCACTTCTACCGGGTGGACATGAGCCCTCCAACCATTCTGCTCTGTATCTGCTGCTAACTCTGCATACTTAGCTCTCTTACACTCGTTAGCCTCCTCAACTCTATCTTCCCACGGGACAGTCAGCTCTATGAAATAGACTACTTTCTCTGGCTCAGACCACAACAGCAGATCTGGCCGTAATCGGGTGCTAGCTATCTCAGCTGGAATAACTAGTTGTCCATTTAAATCTGCCCTCATCTCCCAGGCTCCTCCTACTCTTAGCTTTCCCGTGTTATGCCTGATGCCTGCTGGTCTAGCCTTTTCTCCCTCCCGTACAAACTTAATGTGTCTATTCTCTCTGTTAATTGTTGTTTAGTTGTATTGACTGATTGATTTCAGTGTTTAACGTCTAACATGTGTCTGAAAGGCTGGGCCAAATGTTTCAGTCTGAAATGACTGGAGATGAGAGCTGAGGTTTCCTGATGAGAGCAGACATTCAGTCTGAATGTTGGTTCTATTAAAGTCACTCACCATCATGTGGTGTTGTGAAGGAACATTAAGAACCAGACCTGAGGACTGTCTGTTTGGAGGAGGAGATCAGAGACTAACATTGACTCCTTCATATTATCATGATGCTGTTTATCAGTCAGTAACTTCACTGTCTTTATGTTGGACGTCTGACTTCTACATTTATTCATCTATTCCTGGAACATAAGGCACCGGCAGCTGATATCAGACCATTCATTAACATGTCACCATTTCTCTTTTAGGTTCTTCACCCATGGTGTCAATATGGGAGACTTAGATCCAGGTGAGTTCACTAACACACTGAGTCTGTTGATCTTGTCGTCTCATTAACATGATGGATTTGCAGCTGATTTCAGCTTTAGGTCAGGGCAGTATTTACTTTGATACTGGAGATGAAGATGAACCTGAGACTGATGATGATCAGTTTGTGTGTCTGTAAATCAGCAGCGCCATCATGTGGTCAGTAGAATATTGTACCAGCTGCTGTCTCTAATGGATCTCTACCTACCGCTGGATCAGAACCATCAACAGCTGTGTGTGCCTCATGATGTGGGCAAACTTGTTAAGTTATTATTTATTGATGTCCTGATGATAGTTAGACCTGCACAAAACTCAGATTATAACTCCAACCCTGGAAATTTCCATGCGCACCAGAATCTCTGGCTCCTTATACATCAACACGATCAGATCAGTAATGAACCACATGATGAATCAAACTCCTCCTCACATTGAATCATTTCCTGAGTTGATTCTAGTTCAGATTAGTTTCTAGTTTAGTTTGGTTCTCAGCTCCAAGACCAGAATCTTTTAAAAGGCTCTCATTACTAATGAACAGTCATCACTGATTCATGTGATCATTTCTACTAGTGGTTGAATGAATGAGTTAAACTCCTCTTCCTCAGATCAGCCCTGTTGAGTAGGTGGTCTTTAAAGTGACCCAGGACTCATTGTGTGTTCACTCTACCAAAGGAAGGAGGTCACATGTGTCCCAGACCACCTCCACAAAACAAAATGCTATCCCAATGAGTCCTGGAGGTGTTCACGCACGTCTTTTACGCTGGTCTTGCGATCAGATTTCCCAGAACAGATCTCAAAGTCTGAACAGGCACATAGAGACGGTCCATCAGCGGTCGATCACAGAAAAGAGGAGCTGCAGCTTAGAGCAATGACCAGGTTACATGAACTCTGTCAGTCTGACCTGATATTCATAAATAAAAAACATTTCTCCAGAATAATAAATGAGAAGGATGACTGTTGTTAACACTTCACTCACAGACTATCACAGGTAGTGAGGTGGAGCTGCTAGATGTTGACACACATGAAGTAAATCAGTTATTGAGCTGCTTGTGGACACCAACAATCACAGGATGTTTAGTTCTGACTATCACACTGATTACACACTTCACATCAATCAATCAATCAATCAATCAATCAATCAACCAATCAATCAATTATTCTGCTTTATCTTTCTCTACAGAGTCAGCTCTACTATCTCTTGGTAAGTAAAAGTGAAGTGTCTCCTAAATCTTCTATAAACATGTAGAATTCCAGCAGTTTGTAGACAATAAGTCACATTTTCTTGAAATGTTTCCAAGTTGACTGGTGAGTTAGAAAGCTTCACTTGATAATGACTGACAGATTCTCTTCAGTCCACCTTAAATCCTCAGTGACTTCATTCCAAGTTGTTGATGCAGCTGTGTTGAATTCATCATTGATTCAGTTTCTCTTTGTTTTGTGATGTTTTTTCCTTCCAGGTTTTTCTGACACAAGGGTGTTTACAGTTCGTGGTACGTCTCTCAGTCAGTGTCTGTTGTCTTGTCCAGTTGTTCTCATCCACTCTCTCAATCTAAAATGAATCAGGGTTCAGCTCCACCTTAAACAGGTTGATGATGATTGGTTGACATCAGCTGACTCCAGTTTTATATTACATTCTGCTGCAGTGAGTCAGTTTAGTTTCCTTGTTTTCATCTGTCACTGGACTGGAACCATTTAGTAACTTTCTATATTTTATACTCTGTTAATCTTATCTAACTAACTTCTATTGTAACTATCAGGTTTATTCCAAACTATGAGATGAGTGAAGTAATAATTACATTTTCTGCATCAATACAGTTCAATATGAGCACACCATTGGGATGAGGAGGACTCACTGGCGTCCATTTCCCAGTAAGTGAAGTGTCTCCTAAATCTTCTATGAACATGTAGAATTCCAGCAGTTTGTAGACAATAAGTCACATTTTCTTGAAATGTTTCCAAATTGGGGTCACTAAAATTGGGAAAAAATAAATATCAAGATTAAACTGGATCCTGTTCCTGGTTTCTTACTCTTTAATATTCTCAGTGGAACATCAAATGAGAGCATGACACTGTGAATGAGTGAATAATGATGTTTTCCTTGTCTCTACAGTGGGACGTGAACACCACACGGTCAAAAGGACTTTAATGGATGAGGACGTATTGAAAGACCTGTCACCATCTGAGAGTGAGTAAAACTGAACTGAGTGAATATTGATGAAGGGTTTTTATTGTCATTTACCACAGAGTCAGTCCAGAGTTAAATAAAAGCTTCTTCCTGGACTGTGATGCTCAGTAAAACTACACACAGCTCCATCAGTATGAAGGCAGCATGGTTTATTTCCTTTCCTATATTTCCATCTCTTTGTTGCTGCTTCATAATCTCTATATTGTTGTGTTGTCATCAAACTCTCTATGGACCGTCTGGTACTACATTTTTTTCTTTTCTTTCTCTCGAATACACTGTGTATCTTCCTCCTCTGATGAACACATATCCCTTGCTCTAATCTTATTCTTCATCTTGTTCTTCAGTGCTGCTGATGTGACAGTAAACAGACATAATGTCACTGGACGCCCACAATCACAGTCAAATGTTTAATAAATATTATTTAATGATTGTTGGATAAGTCAGCCCTACCCCTACTGTTGGTCTGCTTCTGAGCAATTAATGTTATAACATGAGGTCAAGCAGTAAGAAAATTCTCTTCAGTCCACCTTAAATCCTCAATGACTTCATTCTAGGTTGTTGATGCAGTTGTGTTGAATTCATCATTGATTCAGTTTCTCTTTGTTTTTATGAATCTTTTCTAGGACATGAAGTGGAACATGAAATGATTAAAGCTGAGGCACGAAGTAAGGGTCTGTTGTCTTGTCCAGTTGTTCTCATCCTCTCTCTCAATCTAAAATGAATCAGGGTTCAGCTCCACCTTAAACAGACCAACCATTTAAAGAGTCTCTATGTGGATGAATGTTTTCTTCATGTGTGCTGACTCTAACTGTTCCTGCAGCCAGTACTAGAACTGATGATCAGAATGTGTAGAATCACAACTCTGTCCTGAAGAGAGACACTTGCTCTTCTCTGTCTTTGTCTTGTTGTTTTCAGCTAGTCTTTGATTAGACATGAGGACAGACATTGTGTAGAGAGCGTCCTCTAGTGGTAACTTTCTGTCCAGGTGGTTCTCCTGACTCTCTGTCTCCACCTGCAGTCTGCCTCAGTCCACACAGACTATCACAGGTAGTGAGGTGGAGCTGCTAGATGTTGACACAGATGAAGTAAATCAGTTATTGAGCTGCTTGTGGACACCAACAATCACAGGATGTTTAGTTCTGACTATCACACTGATTACACACTTCACATCAATCAATCAATCAATCAATCTACTTTATGTTTCTCTACAGAATCAACACGATCAACACCAACAACATCCCGTCCCGGTAAGTAAAAGTGAAGTATCTCCTAAATCTTCTATGAACATGTAGAATTCCAGCAGTTTGTAGACAATAAGTCACATTTTCTTGAAATGTTTCCAAGTTGACTGGTGAGTTCGAAAGTTTCACTTGATAATGACTGACAGATTCTCTTCTGTCCACCTTAAATCCTCAGTGACTTCATTCCAGGTTGTTGATGCAGTTGTGTTGAATTTATCATTGATTCAGTTTCTCTTTGTATTTTATAAATCTTTTCTAGGACGTGAAATGGAACATATGGATGACATGATGGAACACATGTTTCTCAGTAAGTGTCTGTTGTCGTCTCCAGTTGTTCTCATCCACTCTCTAAATCTAAAATGAATCAGGGTAAATCAGTTATTGAGCTGCTAGATGTTGAAACAGATGAAGTAAATCAGTTTCCCAAATAAATTAATTCTGAGGCACTCACAAGGAATATAAATTAAAAAGCCTTTATTTAAACTTGGCTATCCATTAAAAATGCCAACATGTTTCGGCCTCTGTGGCCTTCTTCAGGGCAAATTCAAAGTCCGAAACATGTTGGCATTTTTAATGGATAGCCAAGTTTAAATAAAGGCTTTTTAATTTATATTCCTTGTGAGTGCCTCAGAATTAATTTATTTGGGAAACATTTTTTGATCTCCAAGCTGAAGAGCACCAAAGGAATACAATATAACAGAGGAACACCCAAGTAGCACTCCTAGAAACTCGCTTGTGGATCTAAGTAAATCAGTTATTGAGCTGCTTGTGGACACCAACAATCACAGGATGTTTAGTTCTGACTATCACACTGATTACACACTTCACATCAATCAATCAATCAATCATTCTACTTTATCTTTCTCTACAGTGTCACGTGGAGTCTTACGTCACAGTAAGTAAAAGTGAAGTGTCTCCTAAATCTTCTATGAACATGTAGAATTCCAGCAGCTTGTAGACAATAAGTCACATTTTCTTGAAATGTTTCCAAGTTGACTGGTGAGTTAGAAAGTTTCACTTGACAATGACTGATAATCACTTCCCAGGATCATTTGGCAGTAAGTTGAGATTCTCTTCAGTCCACCTTAAATCTTAATAATAATAATAATAATAATATCTTTATTTATATAGCGTTTACAAAGTGTTTTAACAATCAAGCATGAATAAAACACTCAGGCAAAATAAGAAAAAACAGCAATATTTAGAAGACAATAAAAAGCAATTTAAAAAAATTACATAAACAACCACATAACAAAAATAAAATAAAATAAAACACACTGAAATAGAATGATTTAATTCAAGTTAAAAGTTAAAAAAAGAAAGTTAAAAGACAAACCTCACATAAAAGCAAGTCTATAAAAATGAGTTTTAAAAAGTGATTTAAAAGAATTCAGTGATTGTGCAAGCCTTATGTCCTCAGGCAGGACGTTCCAAAGTCAAGGGGCCCTGATGGCAAACGTCCGGTCACCTTTAGTTTTGAGCCTCGACCTTGGAACAGCCAGAAGGGAACGACCTGAGGAGCTAAGGCTGCGGGCTGGCTCGTAAGGTGTCAATAACTCTGATATGTAACTTGGAGCCAGCCCCTGACGTGCCTTAAATGTGATCAGTAAAATCTTAAAATCAATTTTAAAACGAACAGGGAGCCAGTGAAGAGAAGCTTAAATCGGTGTAATGTGCTGTCATCTGTTAAAACCAGTAAGAAGCCTAGCTGCTGCATTTTGCACAAGTTGGAGGTGAGAGAATGATTTTTGATTAATGCCAGAGAGAAGTGAGTTACAGTAGTCTAATTTGGAGAATATTAGTGCATGTATAACTTTTTCTATATCGGAACGGGAAGTGATTTTTTTTTTATTCTGGAGATGGTTTTGAATTGAAAGAAACAAGACTGAACTACTTTATTGATATGTTTTTCGAAGCTGAGGTTTGAGTCAAAAATTACTCCTAAATTACGGGCAGTGGGCGTTACACAGTTGGCATAGGGACTAAGAGAGGTTAGAATGGAGATGGTGTGGATAGAGGGATTAAGTAATATGATTTCTGATTTTGAGTTGTTGAGTTTCAGGAGATTTTGTGCCATCCAGCAGTTCACATCACTAAGACAGTCTAAAACAGCAACTAGGCTTCCAGGGTCAGCAGGTCTCAGGGGGAGGTATATCTGTGTGTCATTTGCATAGCAATGAAAAGAAACATTGTGGCGTTCAATTATATGGCCAAGAGGGAGCATATAAATAGAAAATAAAATTGTACCTAAAATTGAACCTTGCGGTACACCACAGGTAATGTGAGCTGACGAAGAAGAATAATTACCTGTGGTGACCGAGAAGGTTCTTTCTATAAGATAAGATTAAAACCAACCAAGTGCTGAGTCCTTGATGCCCACCCAGGTTTTAAGACAGTTGATTAAAATGGAGTGATCTATAGTGTCAAAAGCTGCACTGAGGTCTAAAAGAATTAAAATTGCACTCTCACCCCTGTCAGCAGCTAAAAGGAGATCATTTGTTACTTTGAGGAGGGCCGATTCTGTGCAATGAAGAGCTTTAAACCCTGATTGAAATTTCTCAAAGATGTTATTATGACCCATAAAAGTTAAAAGTTGTGAGGAAACCATTTTCTCTAAAATCTTCGATAGAAACGGAAGTTTGGAAATTGGCCTAAATTGCTAAGAACAGAAGGATCGAGGTTGGGTTTCTTTAAAAGGGGCTGGACCACAGCATGTTTAAAAGCAGAAGGATAAATACCGCCTTCTAAGGATCTGTTAATAATCGATAAAGTACTGGGTCCAACTGTGATAAAAACCTCTTTGAGAAATTTTGTGGGAATAAAATCACGACTGCATGTGGTAGATTTCGGGACTGTCCTCCTCGAAAAAACGACCACATGAGTCGTGTGTACGACTGCGTATTACGACCTCATGTTACGTTTCAAAGTTAAGCGACCCCTAGCGGTCGAGTAAATATCGACACTCCGGTCACAGTTGTCGTTTTGCATGCACCCAAATTACGACTCACTGTTACGTTTGAGGGTGAGTAGCTCTAGAGCTGTTAATACGTCACTTAATTAAGTTTTAATATTTTTTCATGTAACCGTGTAGATCCCGAATATGTGATCAGTTTATCCAAATAACGCCTGGTTGGAAGTTTGCTCCGATTTTTTCGGAGAAGTGAAGCGCCACCTGTGGAACCAGGAGCAGCGAGTCATCTCAGAGGCGAGCCGCCGGCCTCCTGAGCTGATCGGCCGGTCAACCTCCGTCGTCATCCCGGGGTAGAAAACGAGCCGATTAGTGTGAAAATACTACCCACATCCTCAAAGTGAATGCTACTAACGCCGTGTTACTCAATGCATTCGTTAAACCTGGTAGAATCTTATGAGATCGGCAGAAAGCCTAGTGACGTAGTTGGACTCATTCCAATCCTGTCTATAGCTGTGCGCCGTGGATTGGCTGCGTTCGGTTTCTGCCGCTCAACCAAGCTACAGCAAAGCTTCATAATATTTTGAAATAAACGACTAAAATGCAGTGTTGTGTGTCATTTCTTAACTTAAAGCAACTATAATGACTGCCGTTACAAGTTCGGCTGTAGTAAATATTTCATGTGTTCAGCAGATAAACCAATCCAAACTCTGCCTACTGTTCTATAAAGCCGGAGAACCAAACTGTATTGCTTTTTGGCGTAAATCTATATTGGGCGGTTCTAAACACATCCTAAATAAACTATCTTTACTTTTTCTTAACATATATCAACTTAAAGCAATGTCATCACTAGTTCGGCAATACTAGATATTCAATGTAATCAGTATATATATCTTTTTTACAAGCCTATTTTAATATATGTGTTTGAAAACCGAAAAACTACAAATATCACGTGACTTGGTATCAAGCTACATGTCGCAGCTCAAGGGATTTGTAGTTTCTACCACGATTAGTGATTTCTTAGACTAAGAGGTTATAAATAATACAATGAATACATAGCTGGAGGTTTAAGGGTGTGGGAATCACATTTCTGTGACCAGAATTTAAGCATATAATTGTCAAGTGGGTGAAAAGATATGTTTACCATTTTGAACAGCGCCACCACTTTGTCTATATCCACTAGGTATAGTCACACAGGTGAGTTCATAAGCTTTCTAGAACACTTTGTCCTGTGTCTATAGCCCTTTTGATGCAGAATTACAGCTGTTGGGCCTGGTACTAAGGCACTCAGTATTGGGGTTTGGCTATCATGAATAATTAATAATTATCAAAAATAATTATTTATTATTAAATAATTGGATCTGAATTACTAGATCACCTCGGGGCACCACCCTTCTAGGAAGGGAAAAGATAGCCAATTAATCAAAACAGTCTCATAAAATATACTAAATTGTCAATTTGGATTTCCGGATTAATAATTAACTTAATAACTATAACCAAAATTACCACGTTAACAACTAGTTAAGGTTGAAGGAATTTGGAGTTCTTGACAGTGTAGAGGTTGGCAATATTCACTCTTGTGCAACATTAAACAGACAGGTATGTTTAAAAGACATTTATTAACAAGAATAAAAGTAAACATACAAGCTAACTACAGTGTACTCAATACAGGTGTGTGTGTGTGCGAGCCAAAATGGCCGCTGGTTGTGTGTGAGCCAAAATGGCCGCCGGTTGTGGGCGTACCAAGATGGCCGCAGGTTGTGGGCGTGCCAAGATGGCCGCCGGTTGTGGGCGTGTCAAGATGGCCGCTGGGCCTTGAGGTCTTGAACACAAAGGAAACAATGGCTGCTGAGTGGGGGCACTCAGACCATGTGCTGGCCAGTAGATATGTGGAATGTGATAAGGGTTTTATGAGGTGCCAGGTTAGAGGAAGAGTGGTTAGTTAAGCATGCAAGACCCTGAGTCTATGTGTTGCATAATCTAAACTAACATCAAACCACTATACTATAAACAACTCAATAAACACAAATATCACATTCAATCAAAGTTTAAGTTCTATGCTTTGCTTAACTATGCCCAGGTCATACTACCAGATTTGGTGGAAAGTCAATTTCTGGTGTGTTGCTCCTTTAGCTGGCAGTTCCTGATGGAAAGCCAAACCGGGAAAAGTTGAAGTCCTTGCTGTGTTTTCCTGATGGCAAACGGAGGGAAACTGGCCGCTCCTTGAAGTCCTTTGAAGTGGCTTGTTAGCAGCTCGGTGCTAACTAGCCGTGTGGCTCCTGTTGTTTGGGAGTTTAGCCTGCAAACCTTCTGTTTGTTGGCTAAAAGACCTGGTGTAGATTCCTCAGCAGGATCTCGCTTCGCTGCTGTAAGGAGAACAGGCCTGGCACCCAGCTGCAGCCGAGCGGCTGGAGGTCTCCACGTGGAGGTGTGGAGTTGTAGAGGGTAAGAGGATAAGAGAATAAGAGAGAGAACACTGGCAAAACAGCGCATTTTATATGACCTGATGACCTCAGAGGTCACATGCCACTGTCAGCCAGTGAACTGCTTGGTCAGTTTCACACCTGGAGGATTGTGGGACATACAGTTCTGGTGCTTCCCTTTGTTTCCAAGACAAAGGCAGCCATGTGGTTAACTTGATTATGCGTGGTGAGCATCCATAGCTCACCACCAGGTTCAGATCCCAACACAGCCCTTCAGAACTTCTCAAAAGTCAGGGTTCAAAGGTCAATAGTTTAAAGAAGGAGCCATTCACAATCCCTACTAACATTAACTATTTATACTGAAGCAGTTTTAATTGTGTTATTGAGCTTTTAGACATTAATTGATTCTGACATTAGACAAAAGTCATCCTCCATCACAAGGTAAATATAATAACTTGAAGCAAAGTCTAGCTCTCCTCTAGTTCCAAATAAACTGGCTAAATATAAAGTTGAGTTTCTTATAGATACGAGAGAAAAAGAAGAAACTGTAGGGTGATCACTGCAGTATCTGTCTGGATCTGGTAGATAGAACGTGCTGAGAATCAGAGAAGAAGAAGGCCCACTGACTTCATTCCAGGTTGTTGATGCAGCTGTGTTGAATTCATCATGGATTCAGTTTCTCTTTGTTTTGTGATTTTTTTTTTCCTTTTAGGTCTTCGTCACATGAGGAAGATTACAGTTCGTGGTACGTCTCTCAGTCAGTGTCTGTTGTCTTGTCCAGTTGTTCTCATCCTCTCTCTGATTCTAAAATGAATCAGGGTTCAGCTCCACCTTAAACAGGTTGATGATGATTGGTTGACATCAGCTGACTCTAGTTTTATATTACATTCTGCTGCAGTGAGTCAGTTTAGTTTCCTTGTTTTCATCTGTCACTGGACTGGAACCATTTAGTAACTTTCTATATTTTATACTCTGTTAATCTTATCTAACTAACTTCTATTGTAACTATCAGGTTTATTCCAAACTATGAGATGAGTGAATGAATAATTACATTTTCTGAATCAATACAGTTCAATATGAGCACACCATTTTCATGAGGAGGACTCACTGGCATACATCCCGTCACAGTAAGTAAAAGTGAAGTGTCTCCTAAATCTCCTATGAACATGTAGAATTCCAGCAGTTTGTAGACAATAAGTCACATTTTCTTGAAATGTCTCCAAGTTGACTGGTGAGTTAGAAAGTTTCACTTGATAATGACTGACAGATTCTCTTCTGTCCACCTTAAATCCTCCTCATATCATTGCTGGTTTGTGATCAAGCTGAGTTAAATGAAAGTCCATTGGAGGTTAGTCATGGATGGTTCAGGTGAGACAGGAACCATTTAGTAACTGCTGGATGGAAGAGCAGAGCAGCAGCTGTTGTTGGTTCTCACCTGATGTCTATATGTTATGTTCTATGAAACTTATGTCTCTACAGTTTTAACTATCATGGTTGTTACAGACGTCATGTGAAGAATTGAATGTTAACATTCTCTGTATTTTTACAATAGATTGTCTGTCAACATCAAGGACTGTACTGGATAAGGAGATCTTCAAAGACCTGCCATCATTTGTCAGTAAGTGAAAGTGAAGTGTCTCCTAAATCTTCTATGAACATGTAGAATTCCAGCAGTTTGTAGACAATAAGTCACATTTTCTTGAAATGTTTCCAAGTTGACTGGTGAGTTAGAAAGTTTCACTTGATAATGACTGACAGATTCTCTTCTGTCCACCTTAAATCCTCAGTGACTTCATTCCAGGTTGTTGATGCAGTTGTGTTGAATTCATCATTGATTCAGTTTCTCTTTGTGTTTATGAATCTTTTCTAGGACGTGAACTGGAACATGATATGATGATGTCTTTCAGTAAGTGTCTGTTGTCTTGTCCAGTTGTTCTCATCCACTCTCTCAATCTAAAATGAATCAGGGTTCAGCTCCACCTTAAACAGACCAACCATTTAAAGAGTCTCTATGTGGATGAATGTTTTCTTCATGTGTGCTGACTCTAACTGTTCCTGCAGCCAGTACTAGAACTGATGATCAGATTGTGTAGAATCACAACTTTGTCCTGAAGAGAGACACTTGCTCTTCTCTTTCTTTGTCTTGTTCTGTTCAGCTAGTCTTTGATTAGACATGAGGACAGACATTGTGTAGAGAGCGTCCTCTAGTGGTAACTTTCTGTCCAGGTGGTTCTCCTGACTCTCTGTCTCCACCTGCAGTCTGCCTCAGTCCACACAGACTATCACAGGTAGTGAGGTGGAGCTGCTAGATGTTGACACACATGAAGTAAATCAGTTATTGAGCTGCTTGTGGACACCAACAATCACAGGATGTTTAGTTCTGACTATCACACTGATTACACACTTCATATCAATCAATCAATCAATCAATCATTTTACTTTATGTGTCTCTACAGTGCGACATCACTTCCCAGGATCATTTGGCAGTAAGTTGAGATTCTCTTAAGTCCACCTTAAATCCTCAGTGACTTCATTCCAGATTGTTGATGCAGTTGTGTTGAATTCATCATTGATTCAGTTTCTCTTTGTGTTTTATGAATATTTTCTAGGAGAGAAACTGGAACGTGAAATGTCTTCAGTGGAGGTCAGGTTGTCTCACAGTAAGTGTCTGTTGTCAGTTGTTCTCATCTACTCTCTCAATCTAAAATGAATCAGGGTTCAGCTCCACCTTAAACAGATCAAATCAGTATATGGATGAATGTTTGATTGATGTCTGCTGACTCTAATCTCATCCAACACATAGCTGATATTAGTTTCTGTACTGGATGAGTCAGGTTATGTCCATCTACAGATGGTGCTGTACTGGTGGCAGTCTGTTACAGACACTCAACTTTTTCTCCTCTTCCTCTTTTCTTAATTACTTGTGGCCTATCTATAAATATCTGCTCAGGATGGTTTGAGAAGTTTGTGCTGAGCTTTTGTCCCCATACAGCCACCTTGGTGTGTTGATACACACTGTTTAGTTTTCCATCCAGATATTATCATGAGCACTAACACCAGAAAAGAGAACATCAGAGATTCAAGCATGGTACATTTACTTCCTCTTTACATCACTACATCAGCGGAATACCTGGAGGATTTAGTCCAGGTGTCCTCTTAAACATCTCTACCTGGGATATTTCTCTCTAACGTTTGTTCATCAATAAAATGGACACATTTAAGTTGCTGATGGGAAATACAGTGACTCTTCTCCATCTTCCAGTCTGTGCTTGATAAAAACCAGTGGTTGGTGTAATGATGTCCTCCCCTGTGAGTTCACCTTGTTCATACTGGTTGAACAGGACGGACAGCGTGAGCTCTCCTACTGTGTGTCCAGCAGACATATACACTCTCCATATACAGATGGTTTCTATCACGTCGTCCTCTGTGCTGCACCAACTCTCTAAACCTGCTGTGAGGACATCAAATCTGTGGACCAGTGGACCCCTGCAAAGCACCCGGGCCAGTCTTTTCCTCCACCTTGAAGCACTGTGATGACATTTTCAGTAAACATGGCCCTCCACTTCATCCTCTGTGATGCCACTAGTGAGAATGCTCTCAGTGGGTCCTCTGTAGGCCTGGGTGAGAGGATGACGTCTGAGTCTGACCTTCTTCAGTGTAGCCCTGGTGTTTGTGGCCCAGCTCAGGTCTGCTGACACATGAAGCACATGTAGAATGAGTTCTTTGTTTTCCCTATGTTGAGAACAAGGTCCATAGACGGCTTCATTGGCTGGATGGTATTGAAGGCTGAGCTATAATCCAGGAAGAGCATGTGGACATATGTTCCACAAGTGTCAAAATCAGCTTTATTGTCAATTCTGCAGGGGTGAGTGGGATCAGAGGGCAGAGGAGGTGAGATGGGTGACGTCCTGGAGGGAAGGGAGAGAGGTACTGATTATCTTCTCAGCTGCTCTAACTGTGCACTGAAGGGTCTTACAGCAGGACATGGTGCAGTCACTGTACTACACAGTCTGAATGGTGCCTCTGTAGAAGGTGAAAATGATGGGAGCCGGTGCTCTGTCTTTCCTCAGGGAGTAGAGGCTGTTGAGCCTGAGCCTTCTTTACCAGAGATGCTGTGTTGGTCGTCCAGGAAAGGTCCTCTGTGACATGAACACCCAGGAACTTGGAGCTGCTCACCCTCTCCACAGCAGTTGATGGTCAGAGGAGCATGCTGAGTGGACACTCTCCTGAAGTCCAAGACAATCTCTTTCGTCTTCTCCACATTCAGAGAGATTGTTGTCTCTTGTGAGGGAAATTCTCAAAAAATCAGTCGTTTGTCTAGGGCAGATGAGAGTTGGTCAAAATACCTAGTTTTGACAAAATATTTCTTCGCTGGGGCCACACACCAGTATCACACCTGACCAAAACCTGAGATCATAGCAAGTTACATGGCTTATTAAAAGAATCAAATTACAGCAGTAATTTCCATTAGTTTATTTTTAATATAAGTGATTTTGCTTAACATGAGAAAGACATAAATCTTGTTGTTCATGAGCTGTGTAGTATGTTACATGTCAATTCAATTCAATTCAATTCAATTTTATTTATATAGTGTCAATAACAATACAAATCGTCTCAAGACGCTTTACAAAAACCCGGCCTGAAACCCCCAGAGCAAGCCTGAAGGCAACGGTGGCAAGGAAAAACTCCCTTTTAACAGGAAGAAACCTCGAGCAGAACCCAGCTCATATGGAGGGAACCATCTGCCTAAGGCCAGCCGGGTACAGACAGAAGAAAGAGAGAAGAGAACAGCAAAGAGAGAAGAGAAGAGAACAGCAAGATAAACATACATCTGTCATAGATACACATATCTGACTAAAGTGTACAAAGTGTGTCAGAGTCCTGCTCTGGAAGAACGGAGACATAGACACCTTTCAGAGATAAAGTTTTGGTCACATTAAAACATTGACATTTTGCACAATCCTGCAGTTCTCCACTCCCACCTGAATGAACAATTCTCCAACCTGCCTATGATTCCTCTTACATTTTCAAACTGTCATGTAACATCATCAGTTTGTAGCATAAGATTCCACATGTGCGCTTTAGTCAGATATGTGTCTCTATGACAGATGGATGTTTATCTTGCTGTTCTCTTCTCTCTTTCTTCTGTCTGTACCCGGCTGGCCTTAGGCAGATGGGTCCTCCATATGAGCTGGTTCTGGTTCTGGTTCTGCTCAAGGTTTCTTCCTGTTAAAAGGGAGTTTTTCCTGCCACTTTTGCCTTCAGGCTGCTCTGGGGGTTTCAGGCCGGGTTTTTGTAAAGCGTCTTGAGATGATTTGTATTGTTATTGACGCTATATAAATAAAATGAATTGAATTGAATTGAATTTAATTGAATTGGCTGTGTAAGTGAAACGCATCATATCATTGACTGGACACCTGGAGAACTTGTGAGCAGTGCGCAGCTTAGAGGGAACATGCTTCTATGTGTTTGTGATGTAGCTGTAGCAGTGGTCCAGAGAGTTTCTTCTGGTCTGTGACTGGACTCATGAACAAGCTCCTCCTCACACACATCCCCAACAGTCACTATAGGTTACATTAACATGAGGTTCCCTCAGCTTGTGTCTATTACATTAATGAACATTTTCTGAACCATAGTCTGTTCATTAAAGTTAATACTGTCAACATTTGTTCATTCTCTGGCTCTTTTCTGTGCATCATCACAATCTGTAGTTACTACACTATTTAAAACTAAAGATTTTATATATTCTCTATGTACTTTGTATACTTCATAATGTTTCTTGTATTTTTTGAATGAATGTTTAAATGTTTTTGTTTTTCTGCAGCACTACTAGAATGCACCTCATCATCTCTCAGTAAGTAAAAGTGAAGTGTCTCCTAAATCTTCTATGAACATGTAGAATTCCAGCAGTTTGTAGACAATAAGTCACATTTTCTTGAAATGTTTCCAAGTTGACTGGTGAGTTAGAAAGTTTCATTTGATAATGACTGACAGATTCTCTTTTTTCAATCTATTTCCTTCTAGAACATCTAACAGAGGCCAGTATGTCTCTCAGTAAGTTTTTTTAATACCCACAGCAGCTTTGTAGCAGACCCCCCCCCCCCCCATCCCACTAGCAGCCTTCCTCTATTAATGAACAGACTGACACATTAACAGAATGAGGTAGAAACAAACAATATATTAAATAAATATGTACACAATAAATACACAATAATCAGTAGAATATCTGGAGGTGAATGAAATGAAGAAGGTCCCAGATGGAGCAGCTGAGTTAGAGATAGATAGAATCCAGAGAGATGACGACAAGCTGAACCATCAACTCAGTCATGAATCCATCAGTCAGTGCATCTATATGAGGGGCCGTTAGGGACATTATTCACAATGATAGACACATGGATGAAAGACATTGGTTGTTCACCACTGATGTCTGTTTAAAAGCCTGCAAGTAGCCTAACTGAAGCATTACTTAACAATATACTGACCTGAGTGGAGACCATCACAGCTCTGTTAAATGCATCAGTGCAGCAGAAGAACAAACAACGTCCAGGAAACGTAGCTTCAGTCCACTTCAGGTTTGACATGTATGTGTGTGAGAGGCTAATTCTGAATAATGTCCCCAACAGCTCCTCATACATCTACATGTTCTCTCTCCCTGCAGAGCACCATGAGTCGCCTATGAAGCCCAGCAGCCTTGAATTCCTTCCACCTTCCAGTAAGTCAAAGTGAACTGAGTCAGAAATCCTCTTGGTCACATTAACATGTAGGATTACAGCTTTTCTAGGCTCTAGATTCACATTTAATCTTTATTTATTTCAACATCTTTGCAGGTTCAGGATGAAATGATGAGTTTCCGATCAAAATGTCCTCTTAAAGAATGACCACCTCCTCACTCATTGTTAATCCAGTTCTAGTGTTTCACTGTGGATTCTCTGTGTTACTGTGTTTTATCATTCACTGTTTTTCTTTTCAGTGTCTGAGCTGAGGGTTGTTCTTCTGGGGAACAGCTGCTCTGAGAGGAGTTCAGTGATTGACGTCATTACAAGTGCATCTGACAAGCATTGGGATTTTCAGTTCAAAGACTACCAGAGCATCAGAGCAAGTGTGAAAGGTGACATATATGTCATCAAGCCTCCAGATCTGCTGCTCCCAGACATCTCTGAAGATGAACTTAGAGAACATGTAAGAACCTGTGAGAGACTCTCTGCTCCTGGACCTCATGTGTTCCTGCTGGTTCTACAGCCTGAAGACTTCACTGTGGAACAGAGACAGAGACTCTGCAGAGTCCTGGAACTCTTCAGTGATCGATCATTTGATCATTCACTGGTTCTGATATCAACACCCAGAGAGGAGAAGCCAGGCTTCATGGAAGAGTATCGACAACATCCACCAATAAAAGAAATGATCAAGAGGTGTAAATACAGAGTTTTGTGGCGGAAAGACCTTGAACTTGAAGAACTGTTAACAAGGTTTGGACAGATTGTGAAGGAGAACGATGGAAAGCACCTGAAACAGAGCTAATCAGTGTTAACACTGAATGAAAAGCATTATTCATGATATGGTAGCTTCCAGTTTTTGTACATTTAGCTCAGATCCTGCAGATCAACATTTATTTATTATGTGACGGCCCTGTTCGGTCTGCTTCTCCTCTCAGTGCCTTTCAGGAGAACAGGAAGCAGTGGGCCGTCCTAAGCAGACCACACCTTAGGGTGTGGCTTTACTAATATAAGGCCGTCTCAGTCAGTCTGCTCTCTCTCTGGTGGCTGAGCAGCTGGCTGCTGCTATGGCCTACAGCCTGCTGTAGTTTGGTGTTGGTCTTTTATATACCTACATACACATACACATGTACACACACCCGCACCCACACACCCACTCCATTTGAACAACACACACACAGGTAGATGATCTTTTTGGGCTGTTCAATTAAATAAACGCTGAAACATCCTCAGAGCTCTGTGTGGCCTCTCTCCTTTGTTTCAACCTGAGAGCCAGGGTTGTAACAAATATTATCCGTTCCATTTCATGTGTGTCTTCTCTGTCTTTTATCTTGTTCACATTGGACCTTGTTGAACCACAAACTCCTCCTGTTCACTTGTTGCTGGATTCATTTATGTCCAGTGACCAAAACAATGAGACCAAGTTTGGAGAAGAAGCAGAAGATGAATGGAAGCATGAGTAATAGAGTATAGCGTCTATAGCTGAGGTGTTTATTGTACATACTGTCACTCTGAGGAAGTAAAGCTTCTCATCTTTTACTTTGTGTTTTATTTTTCTGTTATTTCTGCTTTTATTTTGTTAACCCTTTCCTTCTGTGTTATAGTTAGCTTGTCCTTCCTGTTTGTTCCTTCCTTTGTGATTGTCTTCTCTGTCCTGATTGTTTCCACCTGTGTCTAATAACCTCAGCATGTATATATTACCTGTGTCTCTTCATCCTGTCTTCATTACATTTTTCCTTGTTGTGAGAGATTTTGAGTTTTCTTGTTCTAGTCTTTTATTTTCTTACAATTTATTCCTTGTAGAGTGTTTTTGTGTTTTCTTATTCGTTTATTTTCTTACAGTGTTTGTACGTCATGAGTGATTTTTAGTTATTCTCAGGGCCCGTCCACACGTACGAAAACGATCTTTTTTCTCTCCGTTTTTGACGTCATCGTTTCAAGAAATATCCGCGTCCACACAGATCCGTTTCTGCTCGACCGAAAACGCTGCTTCATATGCCAGGCCTATAGGTGGCGCTGTTTCAGTTTCAGAAATTCACCAAAAACGTAGAGGAAGAGGCGGAGCATGCGCATAAAGCTTGAGCGCTGTTTACAAATCGCCTTTTTTGCTCAGCGTGGTGGCACAGGAGCATGATATTTTGCCCTAGTAAACCTAATAGGCACAGTATCTTCTCTAGCATGAAAACTAGCATGTAGTCCGCCATTGTTGTTGATGTTGTTATGAGACGTCTCGCGGGATGTGGAAGGCTGCTCGGGAGTGTGGCGATGACGTCATCGTTTTCCCCGTATTCGCCGTCCACAAAGAAACGCAAGAGTTGCGTTTTCAAATTTCTCCACCCTGGGACCCGTTTTCAGAAAAGTGCGTTTTAGGGCTATGCGTTTACAGGATACGTCTGGACGCTCGGCCAAAACGATTAAAAAAACCTCCGTTTTGGCGTATTTGTGTTTCAGTGTGGACGGGCCCTCAGAAAGAGACAGTCTGAAAGGGTTCATTTTATTGGTAGTGATGGGCAATCGAGGCTTTGTTGAAGCCTCGACACGTGATTCAAAAAAAGGTTCATTACTCGAAGCTTCAATGACACAGTGCTCTATTAGGACATCTAGTGGACAATAAAATGTAGTGCAATGGAGACGTGTCTTACTGGTTCATGCTTGAATGGGACTTGATTTGCCATGCACATTCCTATTTGACTACATTACATGGATATGTGGTTTAAAGTTTATTATAAGAAAATTATATACACATAACAATAAAATAAATAATAAAGAACAAACGGGAATCGAACCCTTGGTTTGCTAATGAAAGACCGGTGATTTCACAGTGTACCACGAACCTCATCAGTGATGCAACGTTGTCGGTGGACCATTTTGATTACGTCACTGCTACACTCTATGAACCTTTGTTAATTTACACTAATGTTTATGTTTCAGCGCTTACATCAGCTATTTTCATTTGCTCTTGGTATCATGGTTTAGTAGTGTTAGAGAATATTTGTACTGAATGCAACAGTGTCAAACCAAATCTCTCTTGACTCATTATTTGCTTCTAAGACTCATCTCATCTCTCCCGAAGAGCCGAGACAACCAAACCAGTGACAGGGTTTCTGAATGAAGCAGTGAAATGGTTCATACGTCACAAAACACGTGATTTGTCCGAACCAAAACTATAGACGAATCCGGCGAGCGTTCTGTGTAGGCTGCCATCTTGTGGCGACGCCATTACTGAGCTGTTACTGGTATGTAAACAAACCTCCGTGATAACGCAGCCTCGATGACAGCTACAGCCAGGCAGTATGACTTGTTGGGTTGATGATGTTAGACAGTGGCCTCCAGTCACAGATGAAGGTGCAAACGATCTTACAGATTATTTATGAAAATAGCTTAAAGTAGAGAATGGGGAAATAAAGACATAATTGGAGCTAGGATGATATTATCTACTTAACTACTGTAGCTGCTAGCTAGCTAACGTTAGCAATAACTATGCTATCTAGGCTAGCTAACGAGGAAACTATAAAAAGATCTGTCCATTTGGCAACAATAAATAAATGAATGGATATCAAATAAACGAATTCATGTTTTTCATTTGTGACCATTGTTTATCTCATTTTCACATTTCAAAAGGAAAGGGTAAGATACAGCTAACTGCTAGCGTTGTTGGTTCTCAGAGTGAGAGTCAGTCAAGTAAATCAAACGTTAACAACAGACATAACAGTAATGTTACTACTGCCCCTTCTGTTGTTTTAAAGGTATTCAAGAGTATTTTCTCCTTCGCCTGGCATCCGATGATCAACAAAATGCAAAATTTTCACAGACCATTAACAACACTCATACTGTACAAATAACTCTGCAGAGGAAGGATGGGAAAGTTGTATTGAATTGTGCTATTGAAACAATTTACAACGGAACATGTTTTCCCACTCGACATTATAAAACCAATAGGAGGCACTGGCGCAACGCTACCCAGCAACAGCTCAGTTATGGCGCCCGCTTACTTCCGGTAGTTTCGCCGGATTCGTCTATATACGCACTTCTGACAATATGTCTATATCTTATCTGTATCTCTCTCTCTATCTTATCTATATATAACGCTATTTAGGACTATCTATGTAACTATGTCTATCTATCAATCTAGTGTTATCTATGTAACTAATTTATCTATTTCTCTCTGAATCTTACGATCTATCTCCACAAAGTACGCAACTAACACCAACTACAGCAACAAACCAGCCTACTATGCAAAGAAACATTCAAATGAGCACCACTAAATAGGGATAGGATAACCGGGATATCCCTGAACACACTCGATCCCACCAGGTGATTCACATGACAAACCGAACCCTTAGGGTGATTCGTTTGCCGCTGAAGCATTCGAAGCACTTGAACTGCTTCGAATGTCACTCAAGTGCTTCAAACGTCACTAGTCATGTGACCGAACCACGCCTCGGCACAGTGGTTCGATACAATTGCTTCATGAGCTACGGCGCATGTGTCGGAGCCTCGGGTGTCAGAGGGCCATCACTATTTATTGGTCTAACAACTGGAAATCAGATCCTTTTCATAAATCCTGGTGTGAACATGGATTGAAATGGACTGGTAGGATGAGGGGGGGCTGAGAGGCCAGTGGGGGCGTTCTGGGATTTTTCCTCCTGACCTCTTTCCTGTGACTTGAAACCAAGAACTTTACTGAGTGAGCACAGAGAATGACGAGGATTTAAATGAGTTGTGTTGATGAGATGAAGATGAGCTCAGAGCTCCTGAACATCTACTTCTAGACACATTTGACATCAGGATAGACTTTGGTAGCAGAATGTACTGAAAGGAAACGTGGAGTTCCCATTTGTCAGATTTACAAAACAAGACATCTGATGGTCACTCTGGATGGAAACTGAAACGTATCAGCCTCATTCACAGGCAACACCAGGCCCCCACCCCCCAACCACCAGACCATAGCCTGAGTCCATTCATCCTCTGGTACTGGGATAAGATTCATTCCCATACCTTCGTCAGAATCAGTTCTCCAGTGTTTGTATCTGAGGAGAGAGGAGGAAGTGACTTCTAGTGTCTCATGAGTTCAACTCTCACTTCCTTTATTTCTAGTCAGGGCTCACAAAGCAACTACAAGAAATGCTGAACAATCACATTTCAGCTGGACACTAGAAAGCACAGAGGCTGCTTTACGGCTGCTTTGCCTTGACCTCCACACTACGGAGCATTTCCTTTATGAACAAGACCTTTCTTTAGTTTCTTCTTTCAGTTCCTTGACAGTGATTTAAAGTCATACTGGTATCAGTGTTCTTCTAAATACTGTGCTCAGGCCTGGAAGAACTGGACATGTGACACTAAAGCTTTACCCATGTCAAATGCATGTGATGATTAAAGAGATGTGTTTAACCTGGACCTTATTATCCTGTATTAGAGTAGAAATAAATGATGGAGGTAATAATCAGTCATTTGGTCACTACTGAGCGACGGTACATTCACAAACTGCAACAGAATCCTGCAGCTCTCTGCGTCACCACTAAAACCTCTCTTCACTATCAAAGGAATCCATGCACTTTGACTTCTTTACAGAATCAGTGACAGACAGTAAAAGTCCTGCATTTAAAACCTGAAGGACATGAAAACTATGTCAGAATCACCATCAGAATATATCAGAAATACTTCCTTCTACTTTCTGCTGCATTAATGCTTCTGTTGCATGTCGCTGCTGTGGATGTTTCATGTTGAGCTGTTTCTAACTTTCTGTTCTGCTGGCTAGTTGAATGTGCTCCACTTATCATATGGTGTCCTGTGACAACCACTCAGCTCCTGATGAGCTCAATAAAACACCTGTTTTCACCTGTTTTGATGACGCACTTTAAAGCTAATGTAAGAGAATGATTTCATTCTTTCTGGATCTTTATTTTCTTAACTCATTAATGTTTCAGGTAACCAAACAATCAAACTCTAAATCAGCAAGTTTGTAGAAACATCCTTTCCACTGCAAAGGAAGGAGACGGAAACATGGAATGTGAAAAGGAACTAAATGTGTCAGACAGTTGTAGTGGAGTAAAAAGTTCAACGTTGACCTCAGAGATATGTGAGAAGAAGTAGAAAGTCAAAATGGAAAAGCTCAAGTGTTCTCCACTGGAAGCTCAAGAGCTACAGCTACAGAGCAGAACTGCTTCATATCAATGAATTCAAGCTCTTGTTAAAGCTAATGCTAATGAAGCTAATGAGTGTCAGCTAAACTCTGGCATGACACAAACAATCATCTAGAAAGTGTTTCTGAGTGTCCAGTCTACGTGGAGAGGAAGAGTTACAGTCTGAACCAGGAAGCAGCTGAAGGACAAACACTGATCACCACTGGTGTGTCCTGAAACAATGAAAGAACCTGAGGGACGTCAGACGGAATTACTGTCACTGCCACAAGAGGGAGACAACGGTTGTGTATTGTAGTTTGATGGTTCAGTAAATGTGTTTGGCTCCATCTCAGCTCTGGCTGCTGGATGATGCTTCTGTCTTTAGGTCTCTGTTATTGACTAGGATTAATTAGCTGCTGTGTTCTGCTGACTGAATCTGGCTCATCTCACCTGTGACAATGTGTTAGTCGTTGATGTTGTGTTGAAGCCTCTGTAGTCAGTAGAGTGCTGCTGGTTTCTGGCTGGAATGCTGTGGTTGTTGGAGGCTTCAGTAGCTCAGACAGTAAAGACTGTTGAGATTGAAATGCAAACACTTCTTCTTCTTCTTCTTCTTCTTCCAGGTTCTTCATGTGCAGCAGCTGATCTCCAGTTGATTTAGTCTCTGACGTTTCCAGCAGAGTTTCCAACATGGCAGCTGCAGCAGCACGTGAGTTTGATGTGATTGATCTGGAGGACACATTTAGAATCAGTCGTACACTGTTTGATAGTTTGTGTCATGGTTTTGGTCTTTGTTTCTTCCTGTGTCTTGTTACCCGTTCCTTTCTTGTGGATTCAGTCGTCAGTTTGTCAGTTCACCATGTTGTGTTCTCCTGTGATGTCCTCCTTCATGTTTGTCCTCGTCTGTTTTCTCTCTGTGCTCTTACTTTAGTTTTTTAAATCTAAATGTACCAGCAGACACTGAGCTTCAGGACACAACACTAGGACTGAAAACACAACAAGCACTGAAAGTGAAAACATGTGTTTTATTGGAGACCTAACTTCCTCTGATCCTGGGATCATGTCCTGGTTGTCTGGATGGTTGACTGAGGGGACCAGTCTTCAGAGGAGTCTGCAGACCTTCCTGGATATTTCCTGTGGACACCGTGTTGAGTCCAGCACGTGACCCGCTAGTCTCAGTCCTGCTAACATCCTCAGAGCTAGCAAGCAAGTGGACTGCTAGCTTCCTGTCACCTCCAGCACCTGGGTCAGGTCTCCAGCAGTCTGCTAGCTCTTTGCCCTCATTGAAGTCCCACCTGTTGTGTCTATGTGCTCAGCCTCCAGGCCAACCCCCTGCAACCAAGTAACTGGGAGCAGAAGAGTGAAAGGTCTCAGGCTAACAGTCCATTGTTACAGATGGAGAATCAGGTCATGACAGAGTTCATGCTGAAGGCCCAGTGGCATGGCAGACAGGAGGGACCACTCAGGCTGTAGGTCCTGGACTGACTGGATCATCTTCACATCACTTTCTTTTCTCTGATGTGTGTGTGTGTGTGTGTGTGTGTTGGGTTCTGGTAGCTTTGACACATGTCTGCACAAGAAGTTTGAATGATGACTTGAGTGGTGAAGGAGTTACTGTAGAGGTTAAAGGTAAGAAGGTTAACAAGTAAACTAGTGTTACGTATTCATGTCTTTTTCTTTAATACCACAGATGACCAGTCTCCCCTGAAGCGCAGCAGCTGTTACATCCTGCCACCTTTCAGTGAGTCAAAGTGAACCTGTTATTCTGTTGATTTCTAAACAGCACTGAGACTAGAAAGGACTCAGTGTCAGTCTGTCTTTAACTGCTTTTATAAATCTTTTCTTCCACAGTGTCTGAGCTGAGGGTTGTTCTGCTGGGGAGCAGCTGGTCTGAGAGGAGTTCAGTGGGGGACTTCATCCTGGGAGAGACTGTGTTCAACCAAGCACCTGAGTCCTGTCTGAGAATCAGTGGAACATTTAATGGCAAAAAAGTAGCTGTCATCAACACCCCAGATCTGATTCTTCCCAGTACGGACAAACTGACAGAGTTTATTAAAAACCTTTCAGAGACAATCTGCTCCTGGACCTCATGTGTTCCTGCTGCTTCTACAGCCTGAAGACTTCACTGAGGAACACAAAGAGACACTCTGCAGAGTCCTGGAACTCTTTGGTGAACAATCCTTTGATCATTCACTGGTTCTGATATCAACACCCAGAGAGGAGAGTTTAACGTTGATGGAACATTCCACAGAAAACCCTCAATTAAAAGACATGATTGAAAGATGTAGATGCAGATACTTGAAGCAGGAGAACCTTGAACATTCAGAGCTGTTAACACTCTTGAGTCAAACTGGAAAGAAGAACCATGAAGAGCATCTGAGCTATGGAGCATTTGAGGACACAACAGCTGCTCTAGCAGGAGATGGAGAGGAAACACAGACTCCAATCACAGCTGCTGTTCAAGCTGCAGGTGAGTACAGAAAGAACTGTGACAAGAAAACGTGGGAGAACGTTCTTTGCACAGATCCTCCTTCATTCAACTAGAAGATCAAGTTACATATTAATGACTTGTCATGTTTTCATAGGGATCCATGGCAGCTCTCCTCAAATCACTCCTCAATGCTCAGTCTCTGGGGAAAACCCTCCACCTCCCTGTAAGTGACTCCACCAGAGCTGATCAGGACTTTGCAGAAAGATTTTGGTGACATCTTTTCTCCTGGATTAACACAACCATGTCCCACAACTCTGTTATTTTACAGCGTCTGCTTTCAGGATTGTCCTGTTGGGGAAAAGTGAGGACAAGAAGACACAACTTGGCAACTTCATCATCGGACATCAAGGTTTTCAACACCATCGACTTTCACCAACCAGACACTGTGTGGCCTCCTGTGGAGAGTGGAGAGGAAAATCAGTGACTGTGGTGAAAACTCCAGACATGTTGAGTCTGTCTGAGAAGAACATGAGAAGAGAAGTGAAGAGCTGTGTGAGTCTCTGTCCTCCTGGACCAAATGTTCTGCTGCTGTTAGTGAAGCCTTCTGATTTCACTGAGGAGGAAAGAGAAACTCTGAAGTTCATCCTGAGTTTGCTTGGACCAGATGTCTTTGAATATTCAATGGTGGTCATCACACGTGAGGATCAGAGGAGTCTCTCTGTTCATGAAC
This sequence comes from Chelon labrosus, assembly GCF_963514085.1. Lineage (NCBI taxonomy): Eukaryota > Metazoa > Chordata > Actinopteri > Mugiliformes > Mugilidae > Chelon > Chelon labrosus. The sequence goes on from NC_140359.1 coordinate 29,324,790, forward strand.
TCCTTAGAGACTGTGGAGGGAGACGGTACAAGATGTTTCAAGATGGTCACAAACAGCTGATGGAGCAGATTGAGAAGATTGTTGATGAAACCAGAGGAACCTTCCTCACCTTCACTGAAGAGACCATCAAACCAAAGTCTCAGCTCAGGAATCGAGCTTTAAACCTGGTTCTGTGTGGGAGGAGAGGATCAGGGAAGACTTCAGCAGCCGAGGCCATTTTAGGTCAGACAGAGCTTCATTCAGTCTCCAACTCATCAGAGTGTGTTCAGAATCAGGGAGAGGTGTGTGGACGTTGGGTTTCCCTTGCATGGAAAACCTCAGGAGGCAGTGATGGAGGAATCATTCAGGTGTATCTCCCTCTGTGATCCTGAGGGCGTCCATGCCTTCATCCTGGTCCTACCTGTGGGTCACCTCACTGATGGAGACAAGGGAGAGTTAGAGATCATCCAGAACACATTCAGCTCTAGAGTCAATGACTTCACCATGATTCTGTTCACTGTGGAGTCACATCCTTCACATCTGCTTTTATTAACAGTCATTTTCCAGCTGTAGACATCCACAGAGTCAGTCACTGTATCCATGGCAACACTATACTTCTGCTTTTCTACAGTTTTAAAGCGTCTCATACAGGAGAGACCTTTAAATGATGCAGCCTGAACTATGAACACAACATCCAGTATCCAGTAGCTTTGATTCAACTATCCAGCTACCTTAAAAGTATTTGCACCAATCAGAATCTTTGACATTTCTGCATAAAAACGACTCTTCATCTGATTTTCACACAAGTCCTGAAAGTAGACAAAGAGAACCTGATTAAACAAATGACATATCATATGTTTTTACATATTTGTGATGTGCTAAAGTAACTGCTCCTCTAGGATTCCAAGTTAATTTCCAGGTCCAATCAGAGTCCATGTGTTCAGAAGTGTTTCCATCATGTGATGAGACTCAGTTCAGTTCCCGGTTTAGTTTCAATAAACCAGGGATTTGTGGAGTGGAGTGAACTATGAACACAACATCCAGGTTGTACAAAGTGAAGTTTCTCCTCAGACAAACCTTCTTATCTTTGCAGATGATGCTGCTTTGCCTTCACATTGGGACGACATGAAAGGAGACATAGTGAAGCTGTTTCCTGTCACTCTGGGCTCTAAGGAATACAAGCATGTGGAGGCGGAGCTTAAAAAGACCGGCCTTGCTGCAAACATCATCAGTGTATGTTGACTTTCTGATCATATCTGTTGAATAACCCTAAAGAATCATTCCTGTGTCTCAGCTCCCTCCTAAAGCATCAGATCCTAGTGTGAACTCTCTGGAAGCAGCAGAATGTGGAGCCATCACTAACGTACATTTAACAGCTGAACCACAAAGAGGTCCCACTTCCAGAAGTCACAGTGACGCTAGTTGTGTGGTTGGGATGAATAATGTGTGTGAACTGCGTTGGCAGATTGAACGGGTCCAGAATACGACACTGTGGCAGAGCTACCAGCTGATGAAGAAACAGATGGAGGTCAAGAACAAACACACAAACAATGAAAGGCTGCTGTTTCACGGTACCAGCTCCAAGGCCATCCATCTGATCAACAAACAAGGCTTCAACCGCAGCTACGCAGGAGAACACGGTAACCAAAGGCTCCCACAGCCTCACTACAAGCCTGCTGACTGCACATGCAGCAGAACACTGAGCAACACTAGATCATACTCATCACACTCTTCTAGAATGAATATGGGCCTAAAGAGCAGACTCTCAGCTTTAATGTGATGCTGTTCACATCTAGACTGGAGGAAGGGTTTAGGAATTACACGTCTTCAATATGTGGCCCCTGTTTTTCAAGGGACCAAAGGTGACTGCACACTTGACTCTCAAGCTGTTTCATGTCTTTATCTGATCAGTCAGTTAAGCAGGTAAAAGTTCTAGAGCTGAGTTCAAGTGTTGCTGTGAAGCCAACATGTGTTCAAAGGTGGATGCAGGTCAAACAGTCCATCCTTGGGCTGCAGCAACAAAACAGGGACATTAGGAGCAGACACATCAACAGTTTGGTTCATTCAGGACACACTGGTGAGCTCTGCAACAGAAAAAGACCTGGGCGTCAACACAAGACAGAGAGAGAGAGAGAGAGAGAGAGAGAGAGAGAGAGAGAGAGCTTCACAACCTCCAGACAAGTGAAGAACACTCTCCAGGAGGTTGGCGTATTATTATCCAAGACTCAGGAGAAGAGAAGACTTCAGAGAGCAAATACGAAGGCTTCACCACAAGGTGCCCATCATTAATAAAAGTCCAGACCCTCGTCCATGGTTTCAGAGTTCAGCCGGTCATTGTCTGATAAAGAATTCAAACTTTTTATTTATGATTGTGTGAATTTATCCAGTGACCTTTGAACCCTTGAACATAGGAGGCTGTCAATCAAAATGTCTGGACTTCCTAAATTCTTCCTTTTCATCTTTGTTCATCTGCTTCAGTTTAAAGTTGAGTCTGCATTCTAAGCCTATATTCATGATGTACCTTTAACTATGAACACAAGAGAACTAGTTTCAGGATCCAGCGTCATGTCTGTGCTGTATTTATCATGTTCAGAGACAAAACAATATTTAATATTTCTGAACAATCAGCTCAGACCCTCTTAGATTCATCTAGTGACCCTTAGGAGAGGCCCGGACCCTCAGTTTTAGAACCTGTATCTGTATGTGAAGCTCCAGTGAAATGCTACTGACACAAAGAACTGAGTATTAAGATTTTAATAAGACATAAAATAGATGAGAGACAGTCCAGAGCTCTTTGATTTAGGTTCACTGATGGTTTTGGAACATTTGCTTCTTTTACTTTCCTTCTTCTTCCTACCTAGGATTTTGATTGCATGACTTTCATTTGATTATTTGACTTGATTCTTTATTTTCCTGTGAATAATTGTTCCAGCAGTGGTTCTGCACAGCCGTCCCACTTTTATCCTCTCCAGATATTTCCTGGTTGTGAATGATGCAGGCCTTAGTTAGTTAGTAATAAATCCAGTGCTGTCAGTCTCAGCCTTCCTCCATGTGTGTGTGTGTGTGTTTGTCCTGTAGGTGTGATGTATGGCAATGGCTCTTACTTTGCTGTGGACCCCGTCTATTCAGCTCGAAGCTACGCCACACCCGACACCAACGGACACAAGCGCATCTACCAGGCCAGGGTTCTGGTTGGAGACTTTATCCAGGGAAGACAAGGCTTGATCTCACCTCCCTCTAAAAGCTCAACCAACGCTGCTGACCTGTATGACAGCGTCTCTGATGACGCCACCAACCCAACCATGTTTGTCATCTTCAACGACATCCAGGCTTACCCAGAATACCTCATCACATTCACATGAGCTGCTGTGATCTCAGAGGGAGACTGTTCTGAGAACATGTTACCTGGACTCTGTGCTTTGGTTTGAATAATAACTTGAACCATGTCATAGGACTCTTAACAAATAGAAATGTTGTGAAATTCTAAAGTGAATAAAAATTAAGACCAAACACTTTTACACCAGATTAACTAGACTCAGTTAACTCTACCTGATCAGAACGCTGCACATCAGAAAGATGACCAGAGTGACCTGAGAGATTGGTCAATATCTCAGAGTTTGACAACTTATTTCAGAGTCCTCCTTCTGGATCAGCTTGCCCAGCCGTGAGGTGTCCTTCTTCTTAGTGCTGTCTCCCCAGGACACCACAGTGCAGAAGAGGACACTGTCAACGATAGTCTGGTAGAACATGTCCAGCAGCTTCCTGCAGATATTAAACCACACAGCAAATGCTGCGGAGTTAAAATTCTGGTGTTGGTGAAATTTTAGCAAGTGTAGTGTTAATTCTACTCTTTGTAGAGTTAAATGTATTATGTATAACTCTCTGAGGACAAATAGTTGGTGTCAGAATGGAGTGTTTGTGATTTAACTCTGTAAGTGTCAATGCAACACATTTAACTCTCTTAATTTTTACGACGAGCTCTGAACCTGGATATAACACCTGAGGTGTTAATTTATAAACTCCGCCCATTTACTATACCCGCACCTGGACAGTCATCCCGACAACTACCAACTGATTTTCACTGATGAGAAAACGTTGTTTGGTGTGTAAATGTGCTTCACTTTGTGTATAATGTTATGTTCGACGTAAATATTGACTCTTAATCTCTCATGCAGCATCATGCCCCGTACTCCGCTGTGTCCGAACAAGCTAATGCTATCGCTAACATTCGAGTTTACACGTATGCTACAGTCAGTAAATGCTAATTCATGTTCAATTACAAGGTTAACATAAGTAGACTGTTTCAGTTGTTACAGAAGACCAAGTAGACAAAGACTGTATAACTGTGGTGGTGTTAACATGCGTGTCGGTTAGCATTAAGTTTGACGCTAGCTAAACCATGTTAGCTTAGCGGGACCATCACATGAAGTCCAAAAACTCTGTATTAGTCATTTGACTATATTTCTCTTTTAATTCAACTTTTTTTTTTGTGTTTGTTTGTGTTTGTATTTCTTTAACCAGGAACTCTACTATGACCCTGAGACAGTACAACACCTGCTGTAGGAGCTACAGGACTAATTCTCTCCTTCACCCTGATGTCTGGGAACAAAGTATCTGTAAAGTTTTATGTGGCGTTTAATGTGTTGTTACATGCATTTTAAAATAAATGTTTTAAGCTTAATATGGCCCCTTTATTTCATCATAGTTTATTTTATATGTAATATGTAACTGAAAACAATATTTACACCATACAGTGTAAATATGGAGGTGGAACACCTGTAGTAGTTAACAACTGACACTATGAGATAGTTGATATCTAACACTATACACTAGTGTTGAGAGAAACTAACACTGGTTAGTGTTGAGAAGTGTTAAATTTTAACTCTAAGAAGAGTCAATAATAACACTTTGGGAGTGTTAACATACCAACACTTCAAAAAGAGTCAAATTAACACTCTGTGGTGTGGACCCATATAGACACTTTAAAAGTGTTGAGATTAACTCTGATAGTGTTGATTTGGGTATGCTGGATTTGCTGTGCACCTTAGCCTCCTGAGGACATAGAGACGTCTCTGACCTTGTTTGTAGACTGAGTCTATGTTAGACCACCAGTCCAGTTTGTGATCCAGATGTAGACCCAGGTCCTTCTAGGTCTGAACCACCTCTACACACTCCCTGTTGATGGTTACTGTCAAGTCTGGTCTGTAATGGAGGTCATGTCTTCCTGTTTTATTTTGTTGTTCTTACCCTCTCCTTTTGTTTCAAGTGTCTTGACTTCCTGTCCTTGTCTTCTCCTTTGTGCTGATTGCAGCAGCCCCGCTCTGATTGTTTGCACCTGTGTTGTTGTCCTTCTCTGGTGTATTTAAGTCTTGTGCTTGGTGTTTGTCATTGTCAGTTCATCTTGTCTGTTTGTCAAATGTCCCAGTCATCAGGTCTAGTCTTGTAAGTCTAGTCCAGTACTTCATACTGGATTAATGTGAAGTCAGTACAGCTCGGAGTTTAAAGTCGTTAGATGTCTATTCAATAATGTTCCAGGTTGTTTAGAATCTAAATTTCTATCTGATCTGATCTCCTATCTGATCCACAAAGGATGCCTCATGGTTGAGCTGCTTCTGTGTTTAATACTAGAGATGATGTTATCAGATCATGTTACAGCAGCCCACAGGAGCTCCACAGTTTCAAATAATAAACCAACGTTTAATTCAAGAAAATGATTGAGGACGATCAACGTTCTTTAAAATCTCCTCTGACACTGATATTTATACTTAGAAGACCTTTCAGATCTGTCTGCATGGCTTTGTTTGTCTTTTCAGATCAATTAAATCTACTGGAAATCTCATTTCTGTTCTCATTTTCTGCAGTCAGACGTATTTATTTTATCTATTATTATTATTTAATCATGTAAAGTTAGAGGATGCTGTCTCTAGAAAATCATTTCCTGTTGGGTGGAGTCGTCAGACTTCCTGTTTTTTTAGTTTTTTTTTTAGTTTCTCTTTCACTCGATGGTTGTGTCGCAACAAGAATTTGATGTGAAGGTTGAACTGGACTAAAGAGGAAGATTCAAGTGAGTAAAAGTCTTGTATGTGGTAGATGTGGTGGTGGAGGGTTAAACATGATGCTCTAGCTACATGAGGACACTCACTGACATGATGGATCATTAATTGTACTCGTGATATGATCCGTCTGTCAGCATCACACCAGCTCTACTGGCCTTATTTAAATAGAACACAGTGGTATCAGTCTAAAGAACTGCTTTCTGGGCTTCTGGCTGATGGTGCGTTCAATGTCTGAAATCTACCTGAAATCAGAGGATCTGTCTCTTCCTGCAGGTTCATGTCAAACTTTAGACCTAGAACAAGATGTAAAACTTTAGGCCTCGAAACAAGAGGCGCCATTTCAGAACAGGAAATGAGGAGCTCAGTGTGATCTGACTCTGACATGTGCTGAGAGGATTCATGTGAGAGAATCCATCTGATGTCAGTCTGCTACACCAGGGAGGATGGAGTGTATGTACAGAGGAAAGGAATAATGATAAAATCACATCAGTTAGAATACTGCTCCATTGGGCTGAGCTAATAATGTCATCTCTCTATGATCCCAGTCAGTTTTAGTCCAAGGACCCCCAAACTGATAGAGAGATGGATCAGGGACCCCCTACTGTATATATAGTATTAAACAGTGTTTTATATTAAACTGGGCCTAGTGACGTATATCATTCAGTACTAAGCTCTTCACATTGATGTTTTTATGTTAAATGTAAATGTGGAAACTAAACTGAGTGATGGCCTATTAGTGCCACTGTCATCCATAAACATACCTGTTATCTTTTTTGGTTGAGTTACTAAACGATCCATTTTCATAACAATGTCCATCCACTTGGTAGAATAATATACTGGCCTCAGTAGTTGGCTGCTGTTGATAGGAGCTGCAGTGTTTGAAGCAGAAATATCTGGAAGGAAATATGTTGTGTCTGGATCTTAGTCAGCTGAGGACTGAACAGGCTGTCAGTCAATCATGGGGAACCTGACAGAGCCAGCATGTAACATGTGGCTTTGGACAGGGACGTGTCCTGGTCTTTGTGTGCAGGGACGGGTCCAGGATAGTCTAGTGCTGTGAGTGAACCGGTGTCCAGCTTGACAGAGCTCCTGTGTGTTACTGAATGTGTGCATTTCTGACTGAAAGATGACATCTTCTGCCTCCATTCATCCATTCACTACAATATGTTGGATTCATGTTCATGTGGATTTAAAGACATTTCCATTTGTGGAGGAAACTTCACGCCCCCCTGCAGTAGCAGCTGTTGAAGACCTCTGGTCTGGCTGATGTGTTTCATGGATGTGGAACATATTAAATGTGACATTAAAGCAGACTGAAAGAGAAGGAGGTGAGGCAGCCAGTACTTGTGAGAACCACAGGTTCATGCTTGTTCTGCTGTTGCTCTTCTTCTACACTGAGTCAGGTTCACGGCAGCACTCCATTTATTTTCATCTTTTTCTGACTGAATGCCAAAAATAGAAGATTGTAGATCTAAGATTAATAACTTCTCTAAACTGGACCTTCAGTTAAACCAGGAAGTGATGAATAATGGAACAGTCAGAATAGAAAGGTTTAACTGCTCAATGTTTAGATCTGGTTTTAAATTGAAATGTTTGTTTTTGAGTAGTCTCATTTCATTTTGGTCTTAATCAGGTTTGTTTGTGCACACTGGGTACGAAGCTCAGCACACATCACAGATCCAGTGTTAGACTGAATCAATGAGAAAGATGTAGTTCTCATTAGTATTGTTGTCTTTAACTGCAGTATAGCAGTATGATATAAGGGGGACATGGAAAATGTTCTAGTTGTGTTTTCATGGAGGCTTCACTGATGGAACATGATGCAGAACACAAAGAGGAACAAAACAACATGTTCACACCGTTCTCTCTTTAGGTTCTACTGTCTGTTCTAATCTACTCTCAGTTTTCAAACTTGAGGAGTTTGAAGAGGAGCTAGAAAACGTGACATTAGATGATTTAGTTGTATTGATTGATTGATTTCAGTGTTTAACGTCTAACATGTGTCTGAAAGGCTGGGCCAAATGTTTCAGTGTGAAATGACTGGAGATGAGAGCTGAGGTTTCCTGATGAGAGCAGACGTTCAGTCTGAATGTTGGTTCTATTGAAGTCACTCACCATCATGTGGTGTTGTGAAGGAACATTAAGAACCAGACCTGAGGACTGTCTGTTTGGAGGAGGAGATCAGAGACTAACATTGACTCCTTCATATTATCATGATGCTGTTTATCAGTCAGTAACTTCACTGTCTTTATGTTGGACGTCTGACTTCTACATTTATTCATCTATTCCTGGAACATAAGGCACCAGCAGCTGATATCAGACCATTCATTAACATGTCACCATGTTCTCTTTTAGGTTCTTCACCCATGGTGACAATATGGGAAACTCAGGATCAGGTGGAACAGGTGAGTTCACTAACATGATGATGATGATGATGATGATGATGATGATGATGATGACAGTCCATTTCACTCTGGTCAGAGTATGTCCAGTTCCAGTCTTATATAATTATCTCAGCTGCCTCCACTCTGCTCAGATAATGTTTTCCAGGACTAATTTCAAACTTGGGCAGATTTAGGTTCTGTTCAGATCTTTCATTAACGTCTGATCTTTCTGTTCATTCAAATGTGTTGCACCCTCTCTGGGAGACAGTTTTTTAAAGTCCTCCATGAAGACCAACTGCTTAAGTCATGCAAAATCAAAATCACTGATGTCTCTACATCGATGAACACCAGCAATCAAACACAATCATAAACAAATTCAACACAAGTTTGATCCTCCTGTTTCTTTAACCTACTGATCTTCTGATGATATTCTTCTGGCTCCAGCTCATGTGCTCCAAGCACTGCTGCTCTTCAATCTTCAGTCTTCTGCTGTCCTCTATCTCTGTCCTCTATCTCTGTCCTCTATCCTCTATCTCTGTCCTCTATCTCTGTTCTCTATCACTGTCCTCTAACACTGTCCTATATCACTGTCCTTTTCAGTGAGTTGTGACACTGATTATATATTAACTTTAATCTGTTTTGTGAGCTCTGATCAGGACTTCATATCAAACACAAATCAGACCAGGACAGAACTGATTTTCAAAATTCAGTTAAACTGTATTTTTAAAGTTTTATTACATGTTTATGTCATTTTTAGTAACATTCCTGCCTCATTTGTCTTCAGTCTCTAAAACTTCCACATTGGTCATGTAGACTTGTCTAAGAATGTCAAGACCTCAGACCGACATGAAGACATGTATCTCCTGAATCATCCTGGCAAGCCGTCCTGGTCCAGATGCAGCAGAACAGGCCCAAACCAGGACATTAGCACCCCCATGTTTGATGGAGGGATGAGGTTCTGATGCTGGAATGATGCAGTGTTGGTTCATCTCATTTAAACCAAACTCTTCTACTTTGGTCTCATCTGTCCACTAAACATTGTCCCAATAGTCTTCTGTCTTGTCCACATGATGTTCATCAAACTGCAGACAGTTGAGTAGTGTCCAGGACTAATTCAAACCTGGGAAGACACCTCATCTGTCCTTCCACAGTCGACCACAGGACACTGACTGATGTTCATGAAATAAAAACACTTCCCCAACATCTAAGTTAGAAGTGTGACTGTTGTTAACACGTCACTCTGACAACGTTACAAGCAATATGAATGAGAGAATATTTCTTTTTCTATATCTCTACAGGACCAGCAGCCAGCAATCAGAGCAGCAGCTCTGAACCACCAAGAAAACCACCTCCCAGTACGTTGAGCTCCTCAGTCCAAGTTTAAATCCTCAGTGACCTCCTTCCTCCTCATTAATCTGCCTTGTATCAGTGTTAGTTTGTCATTAAGCTGAGCTAAATGAAAGTGTCTGACAACACTACATGCTTGAGGTCAGTAATATATCTGTACAGGTCATGAAACTTAAGGTGGAGCTGCTAGATGTTGACACCGATGAAGCAAATCAGTTATTGAACTGCTTGTGGACACCAACAATCACAGGATGTTTAGTTCTGACTATCACACTGATTACACACTTCACATCAATCAATCAATCAATCAATCAATCAACTAACTTTATGTTTCTCTACAGGATCAGCTCCATCAGCACCAACACCATCACGTCCCAGTAAGTAAAAGTGAAGTGTCTCCTAAATCTTCTGTGAACATGTAGAATTCCAGCAGTTTGTAGACAATAAGTCACATTTTCTTGAAATGTTTCCAAGTTGACTGGTGAGTTAGAAAGTTTCACTTGATAATGACTGACAGATTCTCTTCAGTCCACCTTAAATCCTCAGTGACTTCATTCCAGGTTGTTGATGCAGTTGTGTTGAATTCATCATTGATTCAGTTTCTCTTTGTGTTTTATAAATCTTTTCTAGGAGATGAAATGTCTTCAATGGAGGCCATAATGTCTCACAGTAAGTGTCTGTTGTCTTGTCCAGTTGTTCTCATCCACTCTCTCAATCTAAAATGAATCAGGGTTCAGCTCCACCTTAAACAGATCAAATCAGTATAAGGATGAATGTTTGATTGATGTCTGCTGACTCTAATCTCATCCAGCACATAGCTGATCTTAGTCTTTGTACGGATGAGTCAGGTTATGTCCATCTACAGATGGTGCTGTACTGGTGGCAGTCTGTTACAGACACTCAGCTTTTTCTCCTCTTCCTCTTTTCTTAATTACTTGTGGCCTATCTATAAATATCTGGTCAGGATGGTTTGAGAAGTTTGTGCTGGGCTTTTTTCCTGGTTTCTAACTGTTTAATATTGACAGGAACATAAAAAATATGAAAACTATATCTATCACACTGATTACACACTTCACATCAATCAATCAATCAATCAATCAATCAATCAATCAATCAATCATTCTACTTTATCTTTCTCTACAGAACCAGCTCGACCACCACCATCACCTCCCAGTAAGTAAAAGTGAAGTGTCTCCTAAATCTTCTATGAACATGTAGAATTCCAGCAGTTTGTAGACAATAAGTCACATTTTCTTGAAATGTTTCCAAGTTGACTGGTGAGTTAGAAAGTTTCACTTGATAATGACTGACAGATTCTCTTCAGTCCACCTTAAATCCTCAGTGACTTCATTCCAGGTTGTTAATCCACCTTATATCGGTGCTGGTTTGTGATATCAAGCTGAGGTCAATGATAATGTCAGAGTTAATAAAGTATTAGCTAGGGTCAATCTCTGTCTTGGAAGCTCTCCACCAGCTGGACTGAGAAGGATCCTACTGAGCATGCTCTATAGAAGCTAGCTGAACATGCATGGACCTAATACAGGAAGCTTGGAAACTGAAGAACTTTGATTGAAGTGAAGGAGGAGTCCTCATGTGATCAGAGTTCTAGTTCTCTTTAGTACATCCACACATGTGATCCTCTGATGTCATAGAACAGTAAGCAACAATAACCTGATGAGATCAATGCTACATACCATCAGTGGTAACTGAGTCAGACTGGTCCAATGTATGCAGGCTGTGATCTGTACTGTATGAATGGATTCAGCCTCTCTGACTAGCACCATCAACCACAATACTTCCTCTGTTAACAGACTAACTGTTAAAGAATAATATTATTGATCCAGCATCTGAAGCAGTCATCTGTTCCATCAGGTCATAGCCAGTGAGGGCTCAGAGTTCATGAGGGACGTCAAAGCAGGCGTTGAAAAGACTTTTCTTCTGCCTCCATCTACTACAAGATATCTGCTGGGTTATTCAGCACTGGCTGATAAGTCAACATTAAGTCTGAAGAGAAGTCAATATTAGCTTTAACATGAATGATCAAATGTAGAAAAGAATCCAATCAAACACTGCCTGCTTCCTGGTTCTTAGTCTAGCTTTGGCTCTACAATGTATTAGGGATGCCACGGTTCAATTTGTAGAGCTGCAGTTTAGAACTAAGTCACTGAACACAGCTCTGGAAGTGGATGAAAGCAAGAAGTTAGAGAGACACACAGAATCCAGAGAGATGACTACAAGCTGAAACATCAACTCACACATCAACACATCAGTCAATGCATCTACATGTTCTCTCTCCCTGCAATGCTCCCTTAGTCAGCTATGAAGCTCAGCAGCATTAAGGTCCTGCCACGTGACAGTAAGTTAAAGTGACCTGAGTCAGAAATCCTCTTGGTCACATTAACATGTAGGATTACAGCTTTTCTAGGCTCTAGATTCACATTTAGACACTTGCTCTTGTCTTTCTTTGTCTTGTTGTTTTCAGCTAGTCTTTGATTAGACATGAGGACAGACATTGTGTAGAGAGCGTCCTCTAGTGGTAACTTTCTGTCCAGGTGGTTCTCCTGACTCTCTGTCTCCACCTGCAGTCTGCCTCAGTCCACACAGACTATCACAGGTAGTGAGGTGGAGCTGCTAGATGTTGACACAGATGAAGTAAATCAGTTATTGAACTGCTTGTGGACACCAACAATCACAGGATGTTTAGTTCTGACTATCACACTGATTACACACTTCACATCAATCAATCAATCAATCAATCAATCAATCTACTTTATCTTTCTACAGTGGAGTGTGCAAGATTACGATATTCTGGTAAGTAACAGTGAAGTGTCTCCTAAATCTTCTATGAACATGTAGAATTCCAGCAGTTTGTAGACAATAAGTCACATTTTCTTGAAATGTTTCCAAGTTGACTGGTGAGTTAGAAAGTTTCACTTGATAATGACTGACAGATTCTCTTCAGTCCACCTTAAATCCTCAGTGACTTCATTCCAGGTTGTTGATGCAGTTGTGTTGAATTCATCATTGATTCAGTTTCTCTTTGTGTTTTATAAATCTTTTCTAGGAGATGAAATGTCTTCAATGGAGGCCATAATGTCTCACAGTAAGTGTCTGTTGTCTTGTCCAGTTGTTCTCATCCACTCTCTCAATCTAAAATGAATCAGGGTTCAGCTCCACCTTAAACAGATCAAATCAGTATAAGGATGAATGTTTGATTGATGTCTGCTGACTCTAATCTCATCCAGCACATAGCTGATCTTAGTCTTTGTACGGATGAGTCAGGTTATGTCCATCTACAGATGGTGCTGTACTGGTGGCAGTCTGTTACAGACACTCAGCTTTTTCTCCTCAACCAAGAATGGTTCTCCCCTTGTTCTCTTTGTTTCACTTTCAGGTGAATGAAATAGATGTGGTATGATAAAATAAAAAACTAAAAAACACCTGTAGAGTGAATCAAGTGTCTGCCTGAGAACACAATAAAGTTCCTCCTATCTCCTAGTCATGGGTGACTGTCGTCTTCTACTGAAGGACATGCTGTCAGTGTGGTAACGTCTTCCATGTCTTCCTCATCAGTGTTAACTGCTGAGGTAGCCATGTTGATGTCAGCTGCCCCGTGCATCCCGTCCTGACCTCTAAACCTCGTCAGAGTACCGTACGTTGTTCCTCTCGTCCTCTGGGACACGCCCATTCCAGATAATCCTTCAGTGATTAATTAGATTTCTATTTTAATTTGTAACGAGTAACGAGGTGGAAAACGTCACAGTAACAGAGTAAAAGTATATTTATTAAATGTAGTAGAGTAAAAGTAAAAGTCCTGATAAAAATAAAAAAAAAACTCAAGTACAGATCCTCACAAAAAACTACTTAGGAAGTATAACGTAGAAAAGAATCCCATCAAACACTGCCTGCTTCCTGGTTCTTAGTCTAGCTTTGGCTCTACAATGTATTAGGGATGCCACGGTTCAATTTGTAGAGCTGCAGTTTAGAACTAAGTCACTGAACACAGCTCTGGAAGTGGATGAAAGCAAGAAGTTAGAGAGACACACAGAATCCAGAGAGATGACTACAAGCTGAAACATCAACTCACACATCAATACATCAGTCAATGCATCTACATGTTCTCTCTCCCTGCAGACGTCTCTGACTCATCAGTGAAGCCCAGCAGCAGCATTAACGTCCTGCCACCTACCAGTAAGTTAAAGTGAACTGAGTCAGAAATCCTCTTGGTCACATTAACATGTAGGATTACAGCTTTTCTAGGCTCTAGATTCACATTTAGACACTTGCTCTTGTCTTTCTTTGTCTTGTTGTTTTCAGCTAGTCTTTGATTAGACATGAGGACAGACATTGTGTAGAGAGCGTCCTCTAGTGGTAACTTTCTGTCCAGGTGGTTCTCCTGACTCTCTGTCTCCACCTGCAGTCTGCCTCAGTCCACACAGACTATCACAGGTAGTGAGGTGGAGCTGCTAGATGTTGACACACATGAAGTAAATCAGTTATTGAACTGCTTGTGGACACCAACAATCACAGGATGTTTAGTTCTGACTATCACACTGAATACACACTTCACATCAATCAATCAATCAATCAATCTACTTTATCTTTCTACAGTGGAGTGTGCAAGATTACGATATTCTGGTAAGTAAAAGTGAAGTGTCTCCTAAATCTTCTATGAACATGTAGAATTCCAGCAGTTTGTAGACAATAAGTCACATTTTCTTGAAATGTTTCCAAGTTGACTGGTGAGTTAGAAAGTTTCACTTGATAATGACTGACAGATTCTCTTCAGTCCACCTTAAATCCTCAGTGACTTCATTCCAGGTTGTTAATCCACCTTATATCGGTGCTGGTTTGTGATATCAAGCTGAGGTCAATGATAATGTCAGAGTTAATAAAGTATTAGCTAGGGTCAATCTCTGTCTTGGAAGCTCTCCACCAGCTGGACTGAGAAGGATCCTACTGAGCATGCTCTATAGAAGCTAGCTGAACATGCATGGACCTAATACAGGAAGCTTGGAAACTGAAGAACTTTGATTGAAGTGAAGGAGGAGTCCTCATGTGATCAGAGTTCTAGTTCTCTTTAGTACATCCACACATGTGATCCTCTGATGTCATAGAACAGTAAGCAACAATAACCTGATGAGATCAATGCTACATACCATCAGTAGTAACTGAGTCAGACTGGTCCAATGTATGCAGGCTGTGATCTGTACTGTATGAATGGATTCAGCCTCTCTGACTAGCACCATCAACCACAATACTTCCTCTGTTAACAGACTAACTGTTAAAGAATAATATTATTGATCCAGCATCTGAAGCAGTCATCTGTTCCATCAGGTCATAGCCAGTGAGGGCTCAGAGTTCATGAGGGACGTCAAAGCAGGCGTTGAAAAGACTTTTCTTCTGCCTCCATCTACTACAAGATATCTGCTGGGTTATTCAGCACTGGCTGATAAGTCAACATTAAGTCTGAAGAGAAGTCAATATTAGCTTTAACATGAATGATCAAATGTAGAAAAGAATCCAATCAAACACTGCCTGCTTCCTGGTTCTTAGTCTAGCTTTGGCTCTACAATGTATTAGGGATGCCACGGTTCAATTTGTAGAGCTGCAGTTTAGAACTAAGTCACTGAACACAGCTCTGGAAGTGGATGAAAGCAAGAAGTTAGAGAGACACACAGAATCCAGAGAGATGACTACAAGCTGAAACATCAACTCACACATCAACACATCAGTCAATGCATCTACATGTTCTCTCTCCCTGCAATGCTCCCTTAGTCAGCTATGAAGCTCAGCAGCATTAAGGTCCTGCCACGTGACAGTAAGTTAAAGTGACCTGAGTCAGAAATCCTCTTGGTCACATTAACATGTAGGATTACAGCTTTTCTAGGCTCTAGATTCACATTTAGACACTTGCTCTTGTCTTTCTTTGTCTTGTTGTTTTCAGCTAGTCTTTGATTAGACATGAGGACAGACATTGTGTAGAGAGCGTCCTCTAGTGGTAACTTTCTGTCCAGGTGGTTCTCCTGACTCTCTGTCTCCACCTGCAGTCTGCCTCAGTCCACACAGACTATCACAGGTAGTGAGGTGGAGCTGCTAGATGTTGACACAGATGAAGTAAATCAGTTATTGAACTGCTTGTGGACACCAACAATCACAGGATGTTTAGTTCTGACTATCACACTGATTACACACTTCACATCAATCAATCAATCAATCAATCAATCAATCTACTTTATCTTTCTACAGTGGAGTGTGCAAGATTACGATCTTCTGGTAAGTAACAGTGAAGTGTCTCCTAAATCTTCTATGAACATGTAGAATTCCAGCAGTTTGTAGACAATAAGTCACATTTTCTTGAAATGTTTCCAAGTTGACTGGTGAGTTAGAAAGTTTCACTTGATAATGACTGACAGATTCTCTTCAGTCCACCTTAAATCCTCAGTGACTTCATTCCAGGTTGTTGATGCAGTTGTGTTGAATTCATCATTGATTCAGTTTCTCTTTGTGTTTTATAAATCTTTTCTAGGAGATGAAATGTCTTCAATGGAGGCCATAATGTCTCACAGTAAGTGTCTGTTGTCTTGTCCAGTTGTTCTCATCCACTCTCTCAATCTAAAATGAATCAGGGTTCAGCTCCACCTTAAACAGATCAAATCAGTATAAGGATGAATGTTTGATTGATGTCTGCTGACTCTAATCTCATCCAGCACATAGCTGATCTTAGTCTTTGTACGGATGAGTCAGGTTATGTCCATCTACAGATGGTGCTGTACTGGTGGCAGTCTGTTACAGACACTCAGCTTTTTCTCCTCAACCAAGAATGGTTCTCCCCTTGTTCTCTTTGTTTCACTTTCAGGTGAATGAAATAGATGTGGTATGATAAAATAAAAAACTAAAAAACACCTGTAGAGTGAATCAAGTGTCTGCCTGAGAACACAATAAAGTTCCTCCTATCTCCTAGTCATGGGTGACTGTCGTCTTCTACTGAAGGACATGCTGTCAGTGTGGTAACGTCTTCCATGTCTTCCTCATCAGTGTTAACTGCTGAGGTAGCCATGTTGATGTCAGCTGCCCCGTGCATCCCGTCCTGACCTCTAAACCTCGTCAGAGTACCGTACGTTGTTCCTCTCGTCCTCTGGGACACGCCCATTCCAGATAATCCTTCAGTGATTAATTAGATTTCTATTTTAATTTGTAACGAGTAACGAGGTGGAAAACGTCACAGTAACAGAGTAAAAGTATATTTATTAAATGTAGTAGAGTAAAAGTAAAAGTCCTGATAAAAATAAAAAAAAAACTCAAGTACAGATCCTCACAAAAAACTACTTAGGAAGTATAACGTAGAAAAGAATCCCATCAAACACTGCCTGCTTCCTGGTTCTTAGTCTAGCTTTGGCTCTACAATGTATTAGGGATGCCACGGTTCAATTTGTAGAGCTGCAGTTTAGAACTAAGTCACTGAACACAGCTCTGGAAGTGGATGAAAGCAAGAAGTTAGAGAGACACACAGAATCCAGAGAGATGACTACAAGCTGAAACATCAACTCACACATCAATACATCAGTCAATGCATCTACATGTTCTCTCTCCCTGCAGACGTCTCTGACTCATCAGTGAAGCCCAGCAGCAGCATTAACGTCCTGCCACCTACCAGTAAGTTAAAGTGAACTGAGTCAGAAATCCTCTTGGTCACATTAACATGTAGGATTACAGCTTTTCTAGGCTCTAGATTCACATTTAGACACTTGCTCTTGTCTTTCTTTGTCTTGTTGTTTTCAGCTAGTCTTTGATTAGACATGAGGACAGACATTGTGTAGAGAGCGTCCTCTAGTGGTAACTTTCTGTCCAGGTGGTTCTCCTGACTCTCTGTCTCCACCTGCAGTCTGCCTCAGTCCACACAGACTATCACAGGTAGTGAGGTGGAGCTGCTAGATGTTGACACACATGAAGTAAATCAGTTATTGAACTGCTTGTGGACACCAACAATCACAGGATGTTTAGTTCTGACTATCACACTGAATACACACTTCACATCAATCAATCAATCAATCAATCTACTTTATCTTTCTACAGTGGAGTGTGCAAGATTACGATATTCTGGTAAGTAAAAGTGAAGTGTCTCCTAAATCTTCTATGAACATGTAGAATTCCAGCAGTTTGTAGACAATAAGTCACATTTTCTTGAAATGTTTCCAAGTTGACTGGTGAGTTAGAAAGTTTCACTTGATAATGACTGACAGATTCTCTTCAGTCCACCTTAAATCCTCAGTGACTTCATTCCAGGTTGTTAATCCACCTTATATCGGTGCTGGTTTGTGATATCAAGCTGAGGTCAATGATAATGTCAGAGTTAATAAAGTATTAGCTAGGGTCAATCTCTGTCTTGGAAGCTCTCCACCAGCTGGACTGAGAAGGATCCTACTGAGCATGCTCTATAGAAGCTAGCTGAACATGCATGGACCTAATACAGGAAGCTTGGAAACTGAAGAACTTTGATTGAAGTGAAGGAGGAGTCCTCATGTGATCAGAGTTCTAGTTCTCTTTAGTACATCCACACATGTGATCCTCTGATGTCATAGAACAGTAAGCAACAATAACCTGATGAGATCAATGCTACATACCATCAGTAGTAACTGAGTCAGACTGGTCCAATGTATGCAGGCTGTGATCTGTACTGTATGAATGGATTCAGCCTCTCTGACTAGCACCATCAACCACAATACTTCCTCTGTTAACAGACTAACTGTTAAAGAATAATATTATTGATCCAGCATCTGAAGCAGTCATCTGTTCCATCAGGTCATAGCCAGTGAGGGCTCAGAGTTCATGAGGGACGTCAAAGCAGGCGTTGAAAAGACTTTTCTTCTGCCTCCATCTACTACAAGATATCTGCTGGGTTATTCAGCACTGGCTGATAAGTCAACATTAAGTCTGAAGAGAAGTCAATATTAGCTTTAACATGAATGATCAAATGTAGAAAAGAATCCAATCAAACACTGCCTGCTTCCTGGTTCTTAGTCTAGCTTTGGCTCTACAATGTATTAGGGATGCCACGGTTCAATTTGTAGAGCTGCAGTTTAGAACTAAGTCACTGAACACAGCTCTGGAAGTGGATGAAAGCAAGAAGTTAGAGAGACACACAGAATCCAGAGAGATGACTACAAGCTGAAACATCAACTCACACATCAACACATCAGTCAATGCATCTACATGTTCTCTCTCCCTGCAATGCTCCCTTAGTCAGCTATGAAGCTCAGCAGCATTAAGGTCCTGCCACGTGACAGTAAGTTAAAGTGACCTGAGTCAGAAATCCTCTTGGTCACATTAACATGTAGGATTACAGCTTTTCTAGGCTCTAGATTCACATTTAGACACTTGCTCTTGTCTTTCTTTGTCTTGTTGTTTTCAGCTAGTCTTTGATTAGACATGAGGACAGACATTGTGTAGAGAGCGTCCTCTAGTGGTAACTTTCTGTCCAGGTGGTTCTCCTGACTCTCTGTCTCCACCTGCAGTCTGCCTCAGTCCACACAGACTATCACAGGTAGTGAGGTGGAGCTGCTAGATGTTGACACAGATGAAGTAAATCAGTTATTGAACTGCTTGTGGACACCAACAATCACAGGATGTTTAGTTCTGACTATCACACTGATTACACACTTCACATCAATCAATCAATCAATCAATCTACTTTATCTTTCTACAGTGGAGTGTGCAAGATTACGATCTTCTGGTAAGTAACAGTGAAGTGTCTCCTAAATCTTCTATGAACATGTAGAATTCCAGCAGTTTGTAGACAATAAGTCACATTTTCTTGAAATGTTTCCAAGTTGACTGGTGAGTTAGAAAGTTTCACTTGATAATGACTGACAGATTCTCTTCAGTCCACCTTAAATCCTCAGTGACTTCATTCCAGGTTGTTGATGCAGTTGTGTTGAATTCATCATTGATTCAGTTTCTCTTTGTGTTTTATAAATCTTTTCTAGGAGATGAAATGTCTTCAATGGAGGCCATAATGTCTCACAGTAAGTGTCTGTTGTCTTGTCCAGTTGTTCTCATCCACTCTCTCAATCTAAAATGAATCAGGGTTCAGCTCCACCTTAAACAGATCAAATCAGTATAAGGATGAATGTTTGATTGATGTCTGCTGACTCTAATCTCATCCAGCACATAGCTGATCTTAGTCTTTGTACGGATGAGTCAGGTTATGTCCATCTACAGATGGTGCTGTACTGGTGGCAGTCTGTTACAGACACTCAGCTTTTTCTCCTCAACCAAGAATGGTTCTCCCCTTGTTCTCTTTGTTTCACTTTCAGGTGAATGAAATAGATGTGGTATGATAAAATAAAAAACTAAAAAACACCTGTAGAGTGAATCAAGTGTCTGCCTGAGAACACAATAAAGTTCCTCCTATCTCCTAGTCATGGGTGACTGTCGTCTTCTACTGAAGGACATGCTGTCAGTGTGGTAACGTCTTCCATGTCTTCCTCATCAGTGTTAACTGCTGAGGTAGCCATGTTGATGTCAGCTGCCCCGTGCATCCCGTCCTGACCTCTAAACCTCGTCAGAGTACCGTACGTTGTTCCTCTCGTCCTCTGGGACACGCCCATTCCAGATAATCCTTCAGTGATTAATTAGATTTCTATTTTAATTTGTAACGAGTAACGAGGTGGAAAACGTCACAGTAACAGAGTAAAAGTATATTTATTAAATGTAGTAGAGTAAAAGTAAAAGTCCTGATAAAAATAAAAAAAAAACTCAAGTACAGATCCTCACAAAAAACTACTTAGGAAGTATAACGTAGAAAAGAATCCCATCAAACACTGCCTGCTTCCTGGTTCTTAGTCTAGCTTTGGCTCTACAATGTATTAGGGATGCCACGGTTCAATTTGTAGAGCTGCAGTTTAGAACTAAGTCACTGAACACAGCTCTGGAAGTGGATGAAAGCAAGAAGTTAGAGAGACACACAGAATCCAGAGAGATGACTACAAGCTGAAACATCAACTCACACATCAATACATCAGTCAATGCATCTACATGTTCTCTCTCCCTGCAGACGTCTCTGACTCATCAGTGAAGCCCAGCAGCAGCATTAACGTCCTGCCACCTACCAGTAAGTTAAAGTGAACTGAGTCAGAAATCCTCTTGGTCACATTAACATGTAGGATTACAGCTTTTCTAGGCTCTAGATTCACATTTAGACACTTGCTCTTGTCTTTCTTTGTCTTGTTGTTTTCAGCTAGTCTTTGATTAGACATGAGGACAGACATTGTGTAGAGAGCGTCCTCTAGTGGTAACTTTCTGTCCAGGTGGTTCTCCTGACTCTCTGTCTCCACCTGCAGTCTGCCTCAGTCCACACAGACTATCACAGGTAGTGAGGTGGAGCTGCTAGATGTTGACACACATGAAGTAAATCAGTTATTGAACTGCTTGTGGACACCAACAATCACAGGATGTTTAGTTCTGACTATCACACTGAATACACACTTCACATCAATCAATCAATCAATCAATCTACTTTATCTTTCTACAGTGGAGTGTGCAAGATTACGATATTCTGGTAAGTAACAGTGAAGTGTCTCCTAAATCTTCTATGAACATGTAGAATTCCAGCAGTTTGTAGACAATAAGTCACATTTTCTTGAAATGTTTCCAAGTTGACTGGTGAGTTAGAAAGCTTCACTTGATAATGACTGACAGATTCTCTTCAGTCCACCTTAAATCCTCAGTGACTTCATTCCAGGTTGTTGATGCAGTTGTGTTGAATTCATCATTGATTCAGTTTCTCTTTGTATTTTATAAATCTTTTCTAGGACGTGAAGTGGAGCGTATAAGACATAGGATGATGCACACTGACATGTTTCCCAGTAAGTGTCTGTTGTCTTGTCCAGTTGTTCTCATCCTCTCTCTCAATCTAAAATGAATCAGGGTTCAGCTCCACCTTAAACAGACCAACCATTTAAAGCAGGGGTGTCAAACTGATCCGTGAAAGGGCCACTGTGGCTGCAGCTTTTCATTCCAACCATGCAGCACCCATGCAGTGGGTGTGGCTGGCAAGTTTTTGTTCCAATCAAGCAAGAGAACACCTGAAATGACTGTGTGAAGGCAGTTCAGTTGATTGATTGAGCCAAGTCAGGTGTGCTGCTGCATGGTTGGAATGAAAACCTGCAGCCACAGTGGCCCTTTCACAGATCAGTTTGACACCTGTGATTTAAAGAGTCTCTATGTGGATGAATGTTTTCTTCATGTGTGCTGACTCTAACTGTTCCTGCAGCCAGTACTAGAACTGATGATCAGATTGTGTAGAATCACAACTCTGTCCTGAAGAGAACAATCAATCAATCAATCAATCAATCTACTTTATCTTTCTACAGTGGAGTGTGCAAGATTACGATCCTCTGGTAAGTAAAAGTGAAGTGTCTCCTAAATCTTCTATGAACATGTAGAATTCCAGCAGTTTGTAGACAATAAGTCACATTTTCTTGAAATGTTTCCAAGTTGACTGGTGAGTTAGAAAGTTTCACTTGATAATGACTGACAGATTCTCTTCAGTCCACCTTAAATCCTCCTCATATCAATGCTGGTTTGTGATCAAGCTGAGCTAAATGAAAGTCCATTGGAGGTTCGTCATGGATGGTTCAGGTGAGACAGGAACCATTTAGTAACTGCTGGATGGAAGAGCAGAGCAGCAGCTGTTGTTGGTTCTCACCTGATGTCTATATGTTGTGTTCTATGAAACTTATGTCTCTACAGTTTTAACTATCATGGTTGTTACAGACATCATGTGAAAGATTGAATGTTAACATTCTATGTATTCTTACATTAGAAT
The DNA here is from genome assembly GCF_963514085.1 of Chelon labrosus. NCBI lineage: Eukaryota > Metazoa > Chordata > Actinopteri > Mugiliformes > Mugilidae > Chelon > Chelon labrosus. The sequence goes on from NC_140359.1 coordinate 29,347,385, forward strand.
GTCAGTCAATGTCAAGGACTGTACTGGATAAGGAGGAGATCTTCAAAGACCTGCCACCATCTTCCAGTAAGTAAAAGTGAAGTGTCTCCTAAATCTTCTATGAACATGTAGAATTCCAGCAGTTTGTAGACAATAAGTCACATTTTCTTGAAATGTTTCCAAGTTGACTGGTGAGTTAGAAAGTTTCACTTGATAATGACTGACAGATTCTCTTCAGTCCACCTTAAATCCTCAGTGACTTCATTCCAGGTTGTTGATGCAGTTGTGTTGAATTCATCATTGATTCAGTTTCTCTTTGTGTTTTATAAATCTTTTCTAGGAGATGAAATGTCTTCAATGGAGGCCATAATGTCTCACAGTAAGTGTCTGTTGTCTTGTCCAGTTGTTCTCATCTACTCTCTCAATCTAAAATGAATCAGGGTTCAGCTCCACCTTAAACAGATCAAATCAGTATATGGATGAATGTTTGATTGATGTCTGCTGACTCTAATCTCATCCAACACATAGCTGATCTTAGTCTCTGTACTGGATGAGTCAGGTTATGTCCATCTACAGATGGTGCTGTACTGGTGGCAGTCTGTTACAGACACTCAGCTTTTTCTCCTCTTCCTCTTTTCTTCATTACTTGTGGCCTATTGTTACCAACAGCTGTGTGCTGCTCATACTAAGTCATTTCTGTTCAAGAGTGAGACATCAGCCTTAGAGGATCTTTGTTCAGATGCAGTGTCCAATGATGATTGGCTGTTCAGGGGTCTCAGCTGATTTAAATGATCTGCATCTCACTCACCCAGGAGATGGTGATTACCGACTAGAATGAGCTGTACGTTGTGGAGCTTTTTTCACGTACCTTGTAACCTCAGTGAGTTTTTTGAGTGCGTCCCTCACAGACGTTTGTTTTCCTGTGAGTGTGTTTTTCTCAGAGGTGTATAAAGTACTTGAAAAAAACAACTAAGTAAAAGTACAAATACCATCACTGAAAATGACTAAAAGATAAAGTCACTCATAAGAAAATCAGTTGAGTAAAAGTCTTAAAGTAGCTCACATTAAATGTACTTAAGTATCAAAAGTATCTTGTGGAAAAATATACTCAAGTATCATAAGTACAAGTAAAGTGCAAATTATTTTTATAGTACTCATAAAAAGAAGCAAAACAACCAGAAATGGTTCTCCCCTTGTTCTCTTTATTTCACTTTCAGGTGAATGAAATAGATGTGGTATGATAAAATAAAAAACTAAAAAACACCTGTAGAGTGAATCAAGTGTCTGCCTGAGAACACAATAAAGTTCCTCCTATCTCCTAGTCATGGGTGACTGTCGTCTTCTACTGAAGGACATGCTGTCAGTGTGGTAACGTCTTCCATGTCTTCCTCATCAGTGTTAACTGCTGAGGTAGCCATGTTGATGTCAGCTGCCCCGTGCATCCCGTCCTGACCTCTAAACCTCGTCAGAGTACCGTACGTTGTTCCTCTCGTCCTCTGGGACACGCCCATTCCAGATAATCCTTCAGTGATTAATTAGATTTCTATTTTAATTTGTAACGAGTAACGAGGTGGAAAACGTCACAGTAACAGAGTAAAAGTATATTTATTAAATGTAGTAGAGTCAAAGTAAAAGTCCTGATAAAAAAAAAAAACTCAAGTAAAGTACAGATCCTCAAAACAACTACTTAAGTAGTATAATGAAGTACATCTACTTTGTTACTATACACCTCTGGTTTTTCTTTTGTTTGTGAATTATATCAGGAAGCAGTAGAGGTGAACTGCCATTTCTTTTCAAATCTGTTTTCTCTTGTTTTTGTTAAAGTTAAGCAGTTAGGTTTAAAGAATGTCTTTATGTTCATTTTTATTTGCATTTAGATTTTAGTTTAGTTCAGTTTATTTCGAACATGTGCAGATAACATAACAAATTAAACTGAAAACAAATAAATCCACTAAGAATAGTCAAAATAACAATAACAATAGTCAAAACTAAAATAATAATGTTATTCTGCCCTCGCCAGAATAAAGCTGACTTCTGGCTTGGCAGACAGCTAAACAGTTTCTCAAGAAAAACACTGTAGAGTCTTCAAGAAGGTTTTGATGCTTTACTTAAAGAAGAACTGTGAAACTGCAATACAAAACATAGAAAAGCAAATGGTAGTATATCATACTTCGTTGTGTCTGTATCTAATACATTCAGAAATACATACATACATAAACATAAATCAAATTATTATTTACTCCATACAACAAAAGTGGTAAATAAGTAGCGATTAGCTCGATGCTAACATAATATGGTAAATCCGATTGACGGGCTAGCGCATTAGCATCGGTCGCGCTATTAACTTTGCACACAAACAATAAACTAAAACTGGTAACAGGTAAGTCAGACAGGTAATTCATATATATTCATATATTTACCCACAGACTTATATCCTTTCAAGGTACAGCGAGAAGAGAAATGGACCGTGCTTGGAGGTAACTGTGGTATATTAGATCGAGCACTCGGTTCTCGATTATGTTGTACTGTCAATGTACCTGGTGTTCTGTGATCGATGACTTTGGTCTGTTGTTGAATGTTGGAGCACGAAGTAAAAGACGCTCTCGTACCGCAGCCTTGCTTCCGTGTACATTGTTATAGCTACATTAGTAGACTTACCCACGAATGGTAATACTGAAGTGTATACAACACATCAAGTCATAACATGGTGTCAGAAGTTGGCGTTACGGAGTGAGCCGTGGACGGTACGGTGAGCAAGCTTAATGAAGATTAGCCGACAGCGCACAGGTGGAGCGAACATGGAGCAGTTCAAGCCCCCGTCGCCGCTGATACTCACAGGCAATATAGCTGAAAACTGGCGCAGATGGGAACAACGGTTTCGGCTGTATATGATCGCTTCAGGTGCGTTGGACACAGACGAGACGGTCAAAGTAGCCATTCTCCTTCACACTGTTGGCGAAGAGGCACTAGAAGTGTACAACACGCTCACAATTACCCCAGCCGGAGCCAACGCAACGATGGAGGAAGTTCTTAAAGCATTCAAGGATTACTGCAGCCCGCAAAAGAATGTTGTTTTCGAGCGTCACCAATTTTGGTCACACACGATGTCGACGGGAATATCGGTGGACAGATTCATTACGGAGCTACGTCAGAAGAGCAAAGATTGTGAGTTTGGTCGGAATGAAGATGACATGATTAGGGATAAATTAGTGTTCAGCATAAACGACACTCGTCTTAAAGAGAGACTGTTACGTAATAATGAGCTGACTCTGCGCAAGGCCATAGACATGTGTAGATCGGCAGAGCTTGCCAAGACACAAATACAGGCGATGCAAACGTCACTTGTCGTCCACAACGCCTCAGTGGATGCATTAAAGAAAGCAACAGGGCAAACACGAATGGGCAGCTGGAACAAAAGCAAAGCAAGCAGCAAGAAGCAAGCTACAATTGTCTGCCATAAGTGTGGCAACAACCACGAGCCTCGTCAATGCCCAGCTTATGGAGCAGTGTGCCACAAATGCGGAAAAAACAACCATTTCTCAAAGGTATGTAGAGCAGGCACTGAAAAAAGCAGCAGCTATAAGACAAAAACTGTAAATAATATAGAGAGTGAAGTGGACTCTTTATACATTGGCATGGTTCACAATGATGACAAAGAAGTAGCACGCCAATCGAAAGGCACTGTGTGGCACGAAACAGCCACGATCAGAGGCGTAGCAATTAATTTCAAGCTCGACACAGGTGCTGACGCAAATGTGCTTCCCATGTCTGTGTGCCGGCAGCTACCAGGTCCCATTAATATGCGGCCCACAGAGACAGTGTTGATTGCCTTTGGTGGATCCCGCGTACCCGCAGATGGTGTTGTGTCTCTGACATGCAGGACGACCAAAAGCGAAGCTGCGCTAGACTTCCATGTGACCAGCCAGGCAGACAAGCCGATTCTGGGCGGAGACGCATGTGAGGAGCTACAGCTGGTTAAAATGGTCGAGCCACTCACAGCAAAGTTGCTGCAGCCAGGAAAACCTCCAGCCACCAAAGAAGAGCTGATAGAAAGGTACACAGATGTCTTCACAGGACTAGGCGAGTTTCCCGGAGTTCACCACATCCACATAGACCCAACCGCCACACCTGTGATTCACGCCTGCAGAAACGTCCCCCTCTCTATCATGGACTCGCTGAGAAAGACACTAAAAGACTTACAGAAAAGAAGGGTGATAACGCCTGTCAATGAGCCAACAGACTGGGTGAACAGCCTTGTTGCTACACAGAAAAGAAATGGTACACTAAGGGTGTGTTTGGACCCTTGCGACCTGAATCGGGCGGTCAAGCGCCAGCACTACTCCATTCCTACTCCCGAAGACGTGCGCAGCAGACTAGCTGGGAAATCTATCTTCTCCATCCTTGATGAAAAGGATGGATACTGGCAGATCAAGCTAGATGAGCCATCATCAAAGTTATGCACCTTTAACACGCCGTGGGGCCGGTTCCGCTTCCTCAGACTCCCATTCGGGATCAAGTCTGCCAGCGAGGTGTTTCAGCAAAAGAACTGTGAGAACTTCGGCGATATCCCAGGTGTATACATCATCGCAGACGACATGATCATCGCGGCATCATCAGAGCGGGAGCATGATGACATCCTGCAGAAAGTAATGGAGAGAGCAAGGGCAGCAAAGGTGAAGTTCAACAGAGATAAAATCCAATTCAAAGTCGACACAGTGAGATATATGGGGCACGTCATCACAGCAGCAGGACAGAGGGCTGATAACACAAAGATCAAAGCTATTGTCGACATGCCAACCCCGGAAGACAAGCAAAGTCTCCAACGCCTGCTGGGAATGACAAAATTCCTGGCGCAATACATACCAAATGAAGCCTCGCTCACAGCGCCCCTCAGACAGCTGCTTAAGAAGGATGTAGCATGGCAGTGGTGCCCACACCACACCACAGCGCTACAGACACTCAAGTCTACTCTCACACAAGCTCCAGTGCTGAGATACTATGACCATAAGAAGCCATTAACGCTACAAGCGGACTCCTCAAAAGATGGACTGGGGGCCTGTCTGCTGCAGGAAGGTCGCCCAGTGTGCTATGCCTCGCGAGCACTCACCGACACCGAAAAGAGGTACGCACAAATAGAGAAGGAGTTGCTCGCTGTAGTGTTTGCTGCCAAGAGATTCCACCAATATGTCTATGGTAGACCTGTAACTGTGCAGTCTGATCATAAGCCTCTGGAGGTCATCGTGCGCAAGCCGCTAAGCAAAGCACCAGCGTGGCTGCAAGGAATGCTGCTACAACTACAGAGGTATGACCTAAGCATCACGTACACGCCTGGCAAGTACATGCACATTGCCGACACGCTCTCACGCGCCACAGCGGGCAGGGATGGCGAGAATGTTGAAGAGAACCCCTGTGATGAGAGAGTTGTGTATGCCTTGGAGGCCACAGACGCCCTGAGTGAGGACACACTCATCCAGCTGAAAGAGGCAACCGCAGCAGACAGCGTGTTACAAGCTGTGTGTGAGAAACACATGAAAGGGTGGCCTACGAAGAAGCGTAGCCTAGACAGGAAACTACACAGCTACTGGGCAATGCGGCAAAATATCAACATACAAAACGACATTGTGATGGTCGGAGACAAAATCGTCATACCCCAGAGCTTCAGAAGAGTGATTTGGGAGAAGCTTCATCTCGCTCACCAAGGAGTGCAGCGCACAAAAGCTAAAGCACGAAAAGTCCTCTACTGGCCTGGCATGGCCCGAGATATAGAGACAATGGTGAAGTGCATGCAGTGCCAGCAGCTACAGCCCAAACACCAGGCGGAGCCACTGGTCCCACATCAGATCCCAGACCTGCCATGGATGAAAGTTGGGGCTGATATCTTCGAGTTGAACGGTCAGTCGTATCTTCTGTTGGTCGATTACCTGACCAAATATCCTGAAGTGCTCAATCTACCAGATAAAACAGCCTACTCAGTCATTCAGAAAATGAAGTCGGTTTTCGCCAGGTACGGGATACCCAGAGAGCTAGTGAGCGATCACGTCCCATTCACCAGTTATGAAATGAAGTCATTTGCAGCGTCATGGGAATTAGAGCTCACGCATTCAAGCCCAGGTTTTCCCTCTTCAAATGGAATGGCTGAACAGGCCATAAAGACTGTGAAACATGCGCTGAAAAAAGCCATGCAGACCGGAACTGATCCACATCTGGTGTTGTTGTCATTGCGGAACACACCAGTGACAGGATTGAACATGTCACCGGCACAAATGTTGATGGGAAGAGTCCTGCGGAGCACACTTCCGTGTTCCAGTGCAGTGCTGAAACAGTCAACCCCACAGCACATCCACGAAAAAATACGGGACCTGCAGTCACGCCAAAAGCAGCGCTACGACCAGCATGCCAAGCCACTGCCGGCGTTGACCTCAGGTGACACCGTACACATGCAGACACGGCGCGGCTGGGAGCCCGCAGTTATCACCCAACAGCGAGATGAACCACGCTCCTACACCGTGCAGACACCAGCAGGACGGATGCTCAGGAGGAACAGGCGACATCTCAGGAAGATACACCCAAGTCTCTTCAGAGACACTCGCTTTGATGAACATTTGGACTCAGAAGCACAGGATTCTCAGACTCCAGAGACAGTTGACACGCCACCACAAGACCCAGCACCACAAGACCCACCACCACACGATGCTCCTCCTGTGAGTATGGACAATGGACCTACATGCTACACCAGGCGTGGTAGAGCGGTCAGGCGCCCTGCCAGGTATAGATGCTGATCTCATGGACAATTTATGTTGTTATTCTATAATTGTACCTTGAGAGAGAAAAAAAAAACGAAAAAAACAAACCCTTAATGTTCACCGGAGGGAGGCAAAGGAGTGCTTAACTTGAAATGTTGTAAGAATATTCAAAAAAAATGTTCATATGCGTTATCCAGCAGAATATAGAACAGGAAAATGGTTTGTGGTGATTTATTGTAAGCCATTGGTTTTTTGAAAACGAATTGAAAACATGTTTTATTGTTCATTGAAACATACACGTTAAAAGGGGCATGTTTATTGTTGATACGCAAGAGTTAATGGCTAGAGTTTAGATAGCTGGCTTTGGGGACCACTTCTCAGTCTTGGAAAAGAGGGATGTGGTATATTAGATCGAGCACTCGGTTCTCGATTATGTTGTACTGTCAATGTACCTGGTGTTCTGTGATCGATGACTTTGGTCTGTTGTTGAATGTTGGAGCACGAAGTAAAAGACGCTCTCGTACCACAGCCTTGCTTCCGTGTACATTGTTATAGCTACATTAGTAGACTTACCCACGAATGGTAATACTGAAGTGTATACAACACATCAAGTCATAACAGTAACAGCTTGTTGAGTCTCTAGAGAGGAAGTACCATAGACATAGATAGACGCGACATTGACTGTGGAGGGACGTGCCTAAAGCGCCGCCATCTTGGTACAGGGCTCGCAGAGGCAGCGGTGCATGAACATACGAAGGAAAGAGGTACTCCTCAATCTCAAAGTAGAATTATTCGCTGAATTTTGGACCGATTTCAAAACATATTGAACTGTTAAAAACGTCACACATGTAGGTATGATAAAAATATGGTTTTACTACCCAAATACAATTTTTACTTAATGTTATCAGCAGACTAGCTTCTGACAGAGGATTGTAAAGAAAAGATGCCGGACTTCAACTGAGCGATTTATGATCACTTTTATTGTGTAGAAACCCCATTCCTCCATAGATGTAATGCACTGTAGGAGCGAGTGGCCCTGTTCCAAGATGGCCGCCCTGTAGGCGCAGCGCTCAATGTCGCGTCTATCTATATATGTCTATGGAAAGTAACGCATACCTGTACGGACCAACTGTGCGTCAGCCTAATCAATCCCCTTTCTTCTTAAAGGGGCAGCACAAATGTGAACCCATCATGTCTGAAAATGAGAAGGATGAAGCCTATGCTTATTGAACCTACCCCTTCTCCACTACTCAATTAACAATATTTTCTCTCCAGTTATATATATTTACATAAAAAAGAAAAGAATTAGAGAAAAAAAATAAAATAAAATAAATACATAATAAATTTTGATTAAATAAACAAATAAATAAATCATTTATGAAGACACCGATTGTTAAAGCCCTTCTTCCTCCCTGTACCCTGTGATAACCATGTGTTTGTACCACTTTTTAAACTGGATCATGCTTGGACATTACTTGAGCTCCACACCCAGTCTGTTCCACAGCCTCACTCCACAAACTGAAGGACAAAAACTTTTCAATGTTGTACGTACCCGCTGATGTTTTAAGTTGAACTCACCCCCCAACTCTGTGAAAAAAACTGTTTTTGAATATTTCCAGGAAGTAGATTGTTTATTGCTTTGTACGTGATTTGTGCTGTTTGGAAATGAACCAGGTCAGTGAGTTTTAATGTTTTTGATTTTAAGAATAGTGAATTTGTGTGTTCTCGGTAACCAGCATTATGAATTATTCTCATGGCTCTTTTCTGCAGTATGGATAGAGATTGTATTGTACATTTATAAGTATTGGCCCAAACCTCTGCACAGTATTGTAAATATGGTAAAATCAGTGAACAGTAGAGAATGTGGAGTGATTTGTTTTGGACCTAATACTGAGCCCTGTGGGACGCCACAAGCAATGTCCAAGCATGATGATGAATATTCCCCCAACTTCACAAGTTGTTTTCTGTTGCTTAAATAACTTCTCACCCAGTGCAGTACTAACCCCCTGATCCCGTACCGTTCAAGTTTATTGATTAATATATTGTGATTAATTGTATCAAAAGCTTTTTGGAGATCTATGAATACTCCAACTGAATGCAGTTTGTGATCTATAGCGTTTGTGATCTCCTCAGTTGATTCTGTTAATGCCAGTGATGTTGAGCTGTTTGCTCTAAATCCGTACTGACTGTCAGAAAGTAATTTATGTTTGTTTATGAATTTGTCTAATCTGTTTTAGTTAGACTTTGAGAACCAGGTAGCTGGTTTTTGTTTGTTTTTTTGGCCTTAGTTCATCCTGAAGATCAAATCAGCACTGGCTGATAAGTCAACATTAAGTCTGAAGAGAAGTCAATATTAGCTTTAACATGAATGATCAAATGTAGAAAAGAATCCCGTCAAACACTGCCTGCTTCCTGGTTCTTAGTCTAGCTTTGGCTCTACAATGTATTAGGGATGCCACGGTTCAATTTGTAGAGCTGCAGTTTAGAACTAAGTCACTGAACACAGCTCTGGAAGTGGATGAAAGCAAGAAGTTAGAGAGACACACAGAATCCAGAGAGATGACTACAAGCTGAAACATCAACTCACACATCAATACATCAGTCAATGCATCTACATGTTCTCTCTCCCTGCAGACGTCTCTGAACCATCAGTGAAGACCAGCAGCAGCCTTGAATTCCTTCCACCTTCCAGTAAGTTAAAGTGAACTGAGTCAGAAATCCTCTTGGTCACATTAACATGTAGGATTACAGCTTTTCTAGGCTCTAGATTCAAATTTAGACACTTGCTCTTCTCTTTCTTTGTCTTGTTGTTTTCAGCTAGTCTTTGATTAGACATGAGGACAGACATTGTGTAGAGAGCGTCCTCTAGTGGTAACTTTCTGTCCAGGTGGTTCTCCTGACTCTCTGTCTCCACCTGCAGTCTGCCTCAGTCCACACAGACTATCACAGGTAGTGAGGTGGAGCTGCTAGATGTTGACACAGATGAAGTAAATCAGTTATTGAGCTGCTTGTGGACACCAACAATCACAGAATGTTTAGTTCTGACTATCACACTGATTACACACTTCACATCAATCAATCAATCAATCAATGATTCTACTTTATGTTTCTCTACAGTGAAGCGTGCAAGATTACAATCTTCTGGTAAGTAAAAGTGAAGTGTCTCCTAAATCTTCTATGAACATGTAGAATTCCAGCAGTTTGTAGACAATAAGTCACATTTTCTTGAAATGTTTCCAAGTTGACTGGTGAGTTAGAAAGTTTCACTTGATAATGACTGACAGATTCTCTTCAGTCCACCTTAAATCCTCAGTGACTTCATTCCAGGTTGTTGATGCAGTTGTGTTGAATTCATCATTGATTCAGTTTCTCTTTGTGTTTTATAAATCTTTTCTAGGAGATGAAATGTCTTCAATGGAGGCCATAATGTCTCACAGTAAGTGTCTGTTGTCTTGTCCAGTTGTTCTCATCCACTCTCTCAATCTAAAATTAATCAGGGTTCAGCTCCACCTTAAACAGATCAAATCAGTATAAGGATGAATGTTTGATTGATGTCTGCTGACTCTAATCTCATCCAGCACATAGCTGATCTTAGTCTCTGTACTGGATGAGTCAGGTTATGTCCATCTACAGATGGTGCTGTACTGGTGGCAGTCTGTTACAGACACTCAGCTTTTTCTCCTCTTCCTCTTTTCTTCATTACTTGTGGCCTATTGTTACCAACAGCTGTGTGCTGTTCATACTAAGTCATTTCTGTTCAAGAGTGAGACATCAGCCTTAGAGGATCTTTGTTCAGATGCAGTGTCCAATGATGATTGGCTGTTCAGGGGTCTCAGCTGATTTAAATGATCTGCATCTCACTCACCCAGGAGATGGTGATTACTGACTAGAATGAGCTGTACGTTGTGGAGCTTTTTTCAAGTGCCTTGTAACCTCAGTGAGTTTTTTGAGTGCGTCCCTCACAGACGTTTGTTTTCCTGTGAGTGTGTTTTTCTCAGAGGTGTATAAAGTACTTGAAAAAAACAACTAAGTAAAAGTACAAATACCATCACTGAAAGTGACTTTGGTAAAAGTTAAAGTCACCCATAAGAAAATCAGTTGAGTAAAAGTCTTAAAGTAGCTCACATTAAATGTACTTAAGTATCAAAAGTATCTTGTGGAAAATATACTCAAATATCATAAATACTAGTAAAGTACAAATTATTTTTATAGTACGCATAAAAAGAAGCAAAACAACCAGAAATGGTTCTCCCCTTGTTCTCTTTGTTTCACTTTCAGGTGAATGAAATAGATGTGGTATGATAAAACAAAAACTAGAAAACACCTGTAGAGTGAATCAAGTGTCTGCCTGAGAACACAATAAAGTTCCTCCTGTCGTGGCAACTGAAAATCAGTCGCTTGTGTAGTGCAGATGAGAGTTGGTCAAAATACCAAGTTATGACACAATACTTAGTTTCTCGAAACCTTTATTGCTTGCAAGCAAGAGCCACTCATCAGCGACAGATAATGACTGAAGAGAGGCAGTCTCTCCTCAGCGTTTATACTATCCTAAACAATGTTCACATCTGTAGTCACATCATAAGATCACATATGACTTGACACAACTCATTGTACTAACATCTCAGCATACATCTCATGACACACATAACACTCCTCCTTCACTTTAACCATCATTGTGTGATATACAGTGACCTTTTCCCTGCACACATATACACGGAAGAGGTACCTCAATGTCCCCTTCAGGTTGAACTCCTTAAAGTGAGTTCCTTATGTTAATTCACACAACATATTACACAATGGAGCATACAACAACATATCCATTCATTCCTTGCAACCACATGAGTATCATAAGGCAGAGCTTCTGACCATACCACAAGCTTCCACCCTACATACAATCTAATGTTGCATCCAAATGTGTTAGGTTTCATATATAATATTAAAATAATAAGGGACATTTAAGAATTTCCCTCACATTCCCCCCTTTGATTAATTTGTAAATCACAAAGCTAATCATATTTAAGCAAAGTATGCAGCAAATGTTAAGCAAACAATTTTCAAAATCCTACATGGGATTGTTTCTTTTTGTCATGCATAGCTGGGTCCACAGGATCATCACCCTGTGGTTGAGTTTGATTATCAGTGTCCATGTAACAAGTCCAGTCCCTCTTTCATACCACAGCATTAATTGTACTACAACGACAAGACTTATAAAAGCACAGAAGCACAAAGTGCCTCGCATTCCACAACCTGTTCTCCTGAACGGATGCCATGCCTTTTCCTTTGGCTTCATCCCTTTGCAGGCTGTGTTCGAGTCTGCTGGACCAGTAGTTACTCTTGTTGTCCTCTTTTGTTCTCAACATCGTCCTCTGTGGCGTCCTCAGTGGTGGGCCTGTGGTCCTCTAATGCTGGAGCCTTCCTGCAGTGGCTGGCATGTATCCACGTGGATCTCTCTGCTATCTTCACCGCAGAATTGGTCACCAGAAGCACCTGAAACGGTCCCGTTCAGCGTGGCTTCTTCCAATGTCGTCTCCTGCAGTCTTTCACCACCACCCAATCGCCAGGCTGCAGCAAATGCAGCGGTCCTTGCAATGGGATTGGTCGGGCTGCTTTCACCTGTGCAGGAATAGACTTCATAGAATTGGAGAGATGAATACAGTAATTGAGCATAGCATCATCAAATTCTTCCCCCCTTAGGTGCAACCTTTGTCCTGGGGAGGACATCCCTGTATTCATAGGCCACCCCATGAGGATCTCAAACGAGGACAGCCCTGTCTTGGTTTTTCCTCGTCCCCTCATACTCATTAACACCAAAGGCGGAGCTTTTACCCAGTTCAGCCCTGTTTCTTCACACACTTTGTTCAACTTGGCTTTGATTGTACCATTTCTCTCTCTACCGCTCCACCACTCTGTGGGTGATAGGCACAATGTGTTCTCAAGTCAATCCCCAAGTAATCAGACATCTGTTTAATGGCATTATTTACAAAATGTGTACCATTATCACAAGATAGTTTCCTAGGAATTCCATATCATGGCACAATTTCTCGTAGCAGCATTTTTGCTACCGCTGTTGCATCTGCTTTGCCTGTAGGAAAAACTTCAGTCCATTTAGAAAACATATCAACAATCACCAAACAATATTTCTTTCCTTCACATGGTGACAGTTCAATGAAATCCATCATTAAATGATCAAATGGAACATCTGGAGTAGGATGGCTGGACTGTTTCATTGCCTGTCCTCGTCCAGCATTATGTCGCAGACACACTAGGCACTTCAAACTAAAATTTTATGAATAATTTGAGAAGCCAATATCTATTGGCTGTTTCCACCATCCCCCCTTTTGACACGTGATCCTTCCATGTGTCAATTTCGCTAGATATGGAAACAAACATTTACGCAAACACGGCTTGCCATTAGGACCATACCAAACATCATTTACATATGTACAACCAGTGTCTTTCCACCGTTTCCTCTCTTGCACTGAAGCATTCTTCTGAGCTTCAGCCAGTTCTGCAAAAGAGACTGTAGGGGTTATGGAAAAAGCAATGTTAGACATTTGCAATGTCGTTGCTATTGGTGCTTGCGCTGCTGCCTTAGGAGCCAGATCAGCTCTTGCATTTCCTTTTGAAACACAATCTTGTGCTTTTGTGTGAGCTTCACACTTACAAACAGCTATCTCCTGTGGAAGTAAGATTGATTCCAACAGATTAGATATTAACAATGCATGTGCAATTTGCTTTCCTGTTGATGTTAAAAATCCCCTAATTTTCCACAATGTGCCAAAGTCAGGTACAACTCCAAATGCATACCTGCTGTCAGTGTAGACAATAATCTTTTTCCCTGCTCCTAAAATGCAGGCTTTGGTAAGCACAAACAATTCCGCTGCTTGTGCAGACAGATGTCCTGGTAACCTGCTAGATTCCAAGATGTCTTGATCTGTAACAATGGCATAACCAACTTGTGCTTCATGTGTAAGTGGGTCTTTTCTGCTAGAACCATCAACATAAAGAATCAAATCAGCATTTGTTAAAGGTATTGTCATTAAATCAGGTCTTGGAGAGCAGATTTCTGCAATTGCAGCCAAACAATCATGTGGTTCACCATCCCATTCTGTAGGTAAAAGAGTTCCAGGATTTAATATAGTGCATCGAGTTATAGTAACATTAGGGAGTGAAAGCAATACATTATGGTAATGCATCATTCTTGCTGTCCTCCAGACTTGTCCTCTGCTCCAAAAGGATCGATGACACTGCATGAGGAACCAAAAGATTTAGTTTTTGATATCCCATCTTGAGCACGTGAAATGACAATACTTCCAAGCCAGCAATCAACAATTCCTCACACAATCTATTCTCTACTGATCACCAGTCCAACTGGTATCTTTAAACTAGTCCAACTAGTTTGAACCCGATTAATGTGTCCAACATCATTAATAAGCTCGTCAGCCCTTTAGTGGGTTCCCCATTAGGCCTATCCTATTAAATATTGTGTCCTCACCTTTTAGATTCTTTATCCCTCAGGATGCTGTGTCGAGGAATCCGAGATGCACGTCTGATTCAGGCGCCACTTCTCATCCCCACTGGTCGCTTACGATCCTCTCTTGGGGAGAGGTTTCTGGCTCCGGGACCCAGTCCTCGGCTGCGCTCAGTTAACCTGTCAGCGTGTATTTCAAGGAATCCTCAAGTCAGACATCCCGGAGAGCCCCCAAATTGTCGTGGCAACTGAAAATCGGTTGCTTGTCTTGTGCAGATGAGAGTTGGTCAAAATACCAAGTTATGACACAATATTTAGTTTCTAGAAACCTTTATTGCTTGCAAGCAAGAGCCACTCATCAGCGACGGATGATGACTGAAGAGAGGCAGTCTCTCCTCAGCGTTTATACTAGCCTAAACGGTAACACTTTACTTGACAGTGTCGACATAAGAGTGACATGACACTGTCATAAAAATGTCATAAACTTTATAAACATGTCATAAACGTTTATGACTTCTGTCATTAAGTGTCATTCGGTTTTTGTTATGACAAGTTGACATTGCTTGGGTTGTCTCGATTATGACAATTTGACATTAATCAAAGTGACATTACCAGAAGTTGTCTTGGTCATGACAAGTTGACATTAAATATTTGGGACGTCTTTGTAATGACAACTTGACATTAACCAGGATGACATTACCAACTTGTCATAACAAAAACCGAATGACACTTAGGGGCCGTCCACACGGAAACGCAAAAACGCAGAAACGCAGTTTTTCATCGTTTTGGCCGATCGTCCACACATATCCTGTAAACGCATAGCTCTAAAACGCACTTTTCTGAAAACGGGTCCCAGGGTGGAGAAATTCGCAAACGCAGCTCTTGTGTTTCTGTGTAGACGGCGAAAACGGCGAAAACGATGTCATCGCCACACTCCCGAGCAGCCTTCCACCTCCCGCGAGACGTCTCATAACAACATCAACAACAATGGCGGACTATATGCTAGTTTTCCTGCTGGAGAAGATATTGAGCCTATCAGGGTTACCAGGGCAACATATCATGCTCCTGTGCCACCACGCTGAGCAAAAAAGGCGATTTGTAAACAGCGCTCAAGATTTGTGCGCATGCTCCGCCTCTTCCTCTCCGTTTTTGGTGAATTTCTGAAACTGAAACAGCGCCGCCTATAGGCCTGGAATATGAAGTAGCGTTTTCGGTCGTGCTGAAACGGATCTGTGTGGACGCGGATATTTCTTGAAACGATGCCCTCGAAAACGGAGAGAAAAAAGATCGTTTTCGTACGTGTGGACGTGGCCTTAATGACTGAGGTCATAAATGTTTATGACATGTTTATAAAGTTTATGACACTTTTATGACAGTGTCATGTCACTCTTATGTCGACACTGTCAAGTAAAGTGTTACCGCCTAAACAATGTTCACATCTGTAGTCACATCATAAGATCACATATGACTTGACACAACTCATTGTACTAACATCTCAGCATACATCTCATGACACACATAACATTCCTCCTTCACTTTAACCATCATTGTGTGATATACAGTGACCTTTTCCCTGCACACATACACACGGAAGAGGTACCTCAGTTTCCCCTTCAGGTTGAACTCCTTAAAGAGAGTTCCTTATGTTAACTCACACAACATATTACACAATGGAGCATACAACAACATATCCATTCATTCCTTGCAACCACATGAGTATCATAAGGCAGAGCTTCTGACCATACCACAAGCTTCCACCCTACATAAAATCTAATGTTGCATCCAAATGTGTTAGGTTTCATATATAATATTAAAATAATAAGGGACATTTAAGAATTTCCCTCACACTCCTATCTCCTGGTCATGGGTGACTGTCGTCTTCTACTGAAGGACATGCTGTCAGTGTGGTAACGTCTTCCATGTCTTCCTCATCAGTGTTAACTGCTGAGGTAGCCATGTTGATGTCAGCTGCCCCGTGCATCCCGTCCTGACCTCTTAACCTCGTCAGAGTACCGTACGTTGTTCCTCTCGTCCTCTGGGACACGCCCATTCCAGATAATCCTTCAGTGATTAATTAGATTTCTATTTTAATTTGTAACGAGTAACGAGGTGGAAAACGTCACAGTAACAGAGTAAAAGTATATTTATTAAATGTAGTAGAGTAAAAGTAAAAGTCCTGATTAAAAAAAAATCAAGTACAGATCCTCACAAAAAACTACTTTAGTATAACGAAGTACATCTACTTCATTACTATACACCTCTGTTTTTTCTTTTGTTTGTGAATTATATCAGGAAGCAGTAGAGGTGAACTGCCATTTCTTTTCAAATCTGTTTTCTCTTGTTTTTGTTAAAGTTAAGCAGTTAGGTTTAGAGAATGTCTTTTTGTTCATTTTTATTTGCATTTAGATTTTAGTTAGACTTTGAGAACCAGGTAGCTGGTTTTTCTTTGTTTTGTTGGCCTTAGTTCATCCTGAAGATCAAATCAGCACTGGCTGATGAGTCAACATTAAGTCTGAAGAGAAGTCAACATTAGCTTTAACATGAATGATCAAATGTAGAAAAGAATCCAATCAAACACTGCCTGCTTCCTGGTTATTAGTCTAGCTTTGGCTCTAGGCAAGGCAAGTTTATTTGTATAGCACAATTCGTACACAAGGCAATTCAAAGTGCTTTACAGAAGCAGAAGATATAAAAGCAGATTTAAAAGCATAGAACATAGAATATAGAAAACACAAAAGGAAATAAAAACAAATTATTTTAAATAAAATAATTACAGTAATTGGAATCATAAAAGACTGATTTAAAATCAATAAAATAATAAAATGTGTCTAAGAAAAAGCTGCAGCAAATAATGTTTTCAAGCCTGATTTAAATGAATGAACAGTTGGTGCGGACCTCAGGTGTGCAGGGAGTGTGTTCCACAGGTGAGGAGCAGAATAACTGAAAGCTGCTTCACCTTGTTTGGTTCTAATTTTGGGAACACACAATAGACCTGTCCCTGACGACCTAAGGGGTCTGGATGCTTCATATGGAATTAGTAAGTCAACAATATATCTTGGTGCCAGACCATTTAGTGCTTTGTAGACCAGCAGTAAGATTTTAAACTCTATCCTTTGGCTCACAGGAAGCCAGTGCAGTGATCTGAGCACTGGTGTGATATGATCCATTTTCCTAGTGTTTGTTAGCACTCTTGCAGCAGCGTTCTGGATCAGCTGTAGTTGTCTAATGGATTTTTTGTTCAGACCAGTAAAGACACCATTGCAATAGTCCAATCTACTGAAAATAAATGCATGAACAAGTTTTTCCATATCTTCTTTGGACAAAAATCCCTTAATTCTGGCTATGTTTTTCAGGTGGTAATACGCTGATCTGGTAATGAGCTTTAGATGGTCATTAAAATTCAAGTCAGAATCAATAATTACACCAAGATTTCTGGCTTTATCAGTTGATGTCAATGACATGGAGTTAAGGTGAGCCCTGATCTTTGATCTTTCACTTTTGGGGCCAAAGACAATCACTTCAGTCTTATCTGCATTAAGCTGGAGAAAATTTTGGCACATCCACTCATTGATTTGATGAATGCACTTGCTCAGTGAAAGTAAGGGACCGTAATCATCTGACGACATCGAGATATAAAGTTGTGTGTCATCTGCATACGTATGATAAGAAATATTATGGTCCTCCATAATCTGGGCAGTCTCTACAATGTATTAGGGATGCCACGGTTCAATTTGTAGAGCTGCAGTTTAGAACTAAGTCACTGAACACAGCTCTGGAAGTGGATGAAAGCAAGAAGTTAGAGAGACACACAGAATCCAGAGAGATGACTACAAGCTGAAACATCAACTCACACATCAATACATCAGTCAATGCATCTACATGTTCTCTCTCCCTGCAATGCTCCCTTAGTCAGCTATGAAGCTCAGCAGCATTAAATACCAGCCACCTGACAGTAAGTTAAAGTGAACTGAGTCAGAAATCCTCTTGGTCACATTAACATGTAGGATTACAGCTTTTCTAGGCTCTAGATTCACATTTAGACACTTGCTCTTCTCTTTCTTTGTCTTGTTGTTTTCAGCTAGTCTTTGATTAGACATGAGGACAGACATTGTGTAGAGAGCGTCCTCTAGTGGTAACTTTCTGTCCAGGTGGTTCTCCTGACTCTCTGTCTCCACCTACAGTCTGCCTCAGTCCACACAGACTATCACAGGTAGTGAGGTGGAGCTGCTAGATGTTGACACAGATGAAGTAAATCAGTTATTGAGCTGCTTGTGGACACCAACAATCACAGGATGTTTAGTTCTGACTATCACACTGATTACACACTTCACATCAATCAATCAATCAATCAATCAATCATTCTACTTTGTTTCTCTACAGAAGCAGCTCTACTACCACATCCCAGTAAGTAAAAATGAAGTGTCTCCTAAATCTTCTATGAACATGTAGAATTCCAGCAGTTTGTAGACAATAAGTCACATTTTCTTGAAATGTTTCCAAGTTGACTGGTGAGTTAGAAAGTTTCACTTGATAATGACTGACAGATTCTCTTTTTTTCAATCTGTTTCCTTCTACGTCATGACCTGGAAGATGTAGCAGAGGCCATAATGTCTCACAGTAAGTAACTGTTGTCTTGTCCAGTTGTTCTCATCCACTCTCTCAATCTAAAATGAATCAGGGTTCAGTTCCACCTTAAACAGATCAAATCAGTCTATGGATGAATGTTTGATTGATGTCTGCTGACTCTAATCTCATCCATCACATAGCTGATCTTAGTCTCTGTACTGGATGAGTCAGGTTATGTCCATCTACAGGTGGTGCTGTACTGGTGGCAGTCTGTTACAGATCTGATTTGTCACCTTGGTGTGTTGATACACACTGTTTAGTTTTCCATCCAGATATTATCATGAGCTCTAACACCAGAAAAGAGAACATCAGAGATTCAAGCCTGGTGCATTTACTTCCTCTCTACATCACTACATCAGTGGAATAACTGGAGGATTTAGTCCAGGTGTCCTCTTAAACATCTCTACCTGGGATATTTCTCTCTAACGTTTATTCATCAATAAAATGGACACATTTAAGTTGCTGATGGGAAATACAGTGACTCTTCTTCATCTTCCAGTCTGTGCTTGATAAAAACCAGTGGTTGGTGTAATGATGTCCTCTCCTGTGAGTTCACCTTGTTCATACTGGTTGAACAGGACGGACAGCGTAAGCTCTCCTACTGTCTGTCCAGCAGACATACGTCCTCCAATAGTGAGGTTCAAGAGATTCAACTCTCCATATGCAGATGGTTTCCATAGTCCTCTGTGCTGCACCGGGACACTGTGACAACTCTCTAAACCTACTGTGAGGACTTTAAAGCTGTGGACCAGTGAGGTTGTAGAAAGCACCTGGGTCTTTTCCTCCACCTTGAAGCACTGTGATGGCATTTTCAATAAACATGGCCCTCCACTTCTTCCTCCTGCACATGGATCCTGTCTATGGATTTCAGTTCTAGGCCTTCAGCATCATCATCCCAGCCTTGCAGGAGGACAAGCTCTCCCAGCTGAATGTGCCTGACTCCACCTGCAGGTGAAGCTCAGACTTCTGTTCAGTAAGTGAAGCTGGGAAAACTCACTCTGGACTCATGGACCATCAGCACCAGTTCCCCTGCTCTTCACCCTGTACACTAACAGCAGCACCTCCAGCCACCAGTCTGTCAAGCAATAAAAGCAACACAACAGTGGATGTATGTCCTGAAGCAGCTGAAGAAGTTCAACCTGCTAAAGACAATAATGATGTCCTTCTACATTTCTCCCTTGAGTCCATCCTCTTCCACTCCATCCCCGTCTGCTACGCTGCTGCTTGTTGTTATTTATTGCACAGGTACAAGAAGATACAGGAATATTGGAATTCTTGTGCGAAGTTCCCTGAGTCAGTTTTTTTTTAAATAAAAAACAAAACAAAGAAAAACTGTTGAAGTAGCAGCAGAGGAGAAATAAATACTAAATACACACTATTACTACTAAAATATATAGACTTTGTGAAAGTATAAAAAAAAAAAAATGGTAGGTTGTTGCGCTGAAATGACTTCCCATTGTGATGTCTTGACTATCATCCTGATAGTGGCTGGAAAGAAACTGTTGTAGAACTGTGACCTGTGAGATGCTGATGCTCTCTGGTCTGAGTCCTTCCTCCTGAGCAGAGAGTGAGCTGGATGGTATTGGCAGCTGAGGATGTTCTGGGCTGTTCTCCTGCACCACTGGGTGTAAAGTGTGTCCATGGACGGGAGGTCGGAGCCGATGATCCTCTCTGCTCTCTCTGTGACTCGTTGCAGAGCTTTTCTCTCGGCCTGTCTGAGTCTGGCCTCCTTTAGCAGTCTGATGAAGTAAAGATGCTGCTGTGCCTTCTTCACTGTAGCCCTGGTGTTTGTGGCCCAGCTCAGGTCTTCTGACACATGAAGACCGAGGAACTCTGGAAGAGAGTTTGGAACATATTCACTGATGATGCCAGACACTGCCTAATCCAATTCAAAATTCTACATCTTCATTACTCCAAAGAGAGGTTACATAGAGTATATCCTAAGATGTCCCCTACGTGTGACAGATGTCTTGTAGCAGACAAGACGTTGCTTAACAACTATGATCTATGTCCCAAGGTTAAGATTTATTGGTTCAATATTTTCAGTTTAATATCTAAAATACTCCACATACACTTAGAGCCTAAACCAGTCATTATTATTCTGGGTATGTCAGACGATGTTAAAAAATTAAACAACTTCCAGTGATGTTTCCTTGCCAGTAGTCTTATTGTTGCAAAGCAGTTACTTCTCATGCATTGGAAAACGAAAAAAGTACCCACCACAAACATGTGGTTTAGTGATCTTACTAACACTCTCCACTTAGAAAAGATTACATATACTCTTATGGATAAACTCACATACTCTGAAAACAATTGGTCACCTCTCATTCTTTATCTCACTTACCCTAATGGAAATTTATTTCTCTTTACTCAAACAGAGTAGTGAATAGACGGAAGGATAGTTGGGTAGTGTGTGTACCGTTACACCCCTACTAGTTATAATAGTGTGTAGCCATGCAGATAGTGTTGGTGTAATTTGTCCAAGTTTGGAGAAAGTCTGTCAATTGAAAAAAAATGTTCCCAGTCAGTGGTACTCTGGATATACCAGTGACTTCACAATGTTTCTAAGAAGTACTGGTAATACATTGCAGTATAAAATGACAGTGTGTTTTATCCACAGTGTTGAGAATTAAGAATGTTGAAGATATGTTCCTTGGTGGATCAGCTCATGGTTGAGAGACAAGTCAAAGAAAATGTTATAATGTCAACATAAGAAAAGAGTTTCTATGTGTGATGTGGATTTTTCATTCTCCTGACATCAATCAGAGCAGAGAACAAAAGCATGGAGAGGCTGACAGAGCAAAGGATGTACGAGTAGACACATCCGCAAACCCAGTATAGTATCACTGACTAGAATTACTGGGTTATATTCCTCCAGTCAAGTCTGCTGCCTCTAGAAGTCCATTTTACTCCCAAGGACAAAGATGACACACACCGACAGGGCACAATTGATGAAGTAATAAAGAAAGAAGTGTAGCAACAAGTTTCTGAACAAAGTCAGAAAATCAAAGTGAAGAAAACAACAAGAAATAATGTGGAACAACAACATCATAGAGTTGGAACTAAAACCAAGTCTGTAGTAAAGTTCAGATGAATCAAGATGGCAACAGATAGAAAACACACTGAATCCAGCTCTAAAGAACAGCCTCAGGACAAGAACTCCTTTACTTGATAGTCTGTTCAAAATGTAAACTACAAAAACATATATAAATGACAATAATAGACAACTTACATTTATGAATTAGAATTATACACATTTGTGCGCTGTACTATTTAGTTCTCTATTAATGGATTCATTCATTGTTAATTATTAAATGTGTCCTTCAAAGGGGTCATTGACTGCCGGTCTTATCTGGGTGAGTCCAACTTGTCTGTGGTTGAACAGTTCTAGTGTTTATTAAGATCAGAGTTGAATATTTCTATATTTCTGGTCTATCATCAACAGTCAGTAGTGAGCAGTACAGTCAGCTTTCAGTCTCTCATCATCATCATCATCATCATCATCATCATCATCATCATCATCATCACTCACAGCTGTAGATTAGTACAAAGTCATCATTCTCCTCAATAATCTCCAGCTATCATCAGAACTCTTGTATTTCATCAAACAGTGTTGTCATTGAGCTCTGAGGTCAGTGTCATATAGAAGGATGGACAGTAACTGCAGCCAGTCTAATCATTTCACTCAGTCCACCAACTCCCAGTGACCAAATGCTGCTTCCACTCCCTGTACCATACAGCTCTTCAGAGTTCATCAAAGTGCAGTGCTGCTTCACTGCTGGCTGATACTGGCTGTTATGAACCTCCCCACCAGTAGAGGTCAGGGTAGCAGATCTGTCTCCATATAAAGTTAGTTAATTCAATTCAATTCAATTCAATTTTATTTATATAGCGTCAATAACAATACAAATCGTCTCAAGACGCTTTACAAAAACCCGGCTTGAAACCCCCAGAGCAAGCCTGAAGGCAACGGTGGCAGGAAAAACTCCCTTTTAACAGGAAGAAACCTCGAGCAGAACCCAGCTCATATGGAGGAACCATCTGCCTGAGGCCAGCCGGGTACAGACAGAAGAAAGAGAGAAGAGAACAGCAAAGAGAGAAGAGAAGAGAACAGCAAGATAAACATACATCAGTCATAGATACACATATCAGACTAAAGTGTACATGTGGAATCTTATGATACAAACTGATGATGTTACATGACAGTTTGAAAATGTCAGAGGAATCATAGGCAGGTTGGAGAATTGTTGGGGGGGGACACACACAGCAGTAAACATTCTACATAGTAATAGCACAGAATTGTATGATTAGTAGTATATAGGAAATTAGAGGGCAAGAGCTCTGTGCCAGAGAAAAGAAAGAGGAGAGAGAAGAAAGAAGGAGGACATGTGTTTGGTGCATCGTCCCCCAGCAGCCTAGGCCTATAGCAGCATAACTAAGGGATGGTTTAGTCCAGCCCTAACTATAAGCCTGATCAAAAAGGAAAGTCTTAAGCCTGACCTTAAAAATAGAGAGAGTGTCTGCCTCCTGAACCCAAACTGGGAGCTGGTTCCACAGGAGAGGAGCCTGATAGCTGAAAGCTCTACCTCCCATTCTACTTTTTGAAATTCTAGGAACCACAAGTAGGCCTACACTTTCAGACCGAAGTGATCTGCTGGGATGATATGGTACAATGAGGTCTTTAAGATACGATGGAGCTAGGCCTTTAAGGGCCTTGGATGTAAGGAGGAGGATTTTAAATTCTATTCTAGACTTTAAAGGGAGCCAGTGAAGAGAAGCTAAAACTGGAGTAATATGATCTCTCTTGCTAATTCCTGTCAATGCTCTTGCTGCGGCATTTTGAATCAACTGGAGGCTTTTTAAAGAGCTATTTGGAGCCAGACAGTAATGAGTTACAGTAATCCAGTCTGGACGACACAAATGCATGAACTGGTTTTTCAGCATCACTCTGAGACAGGATGTTCCTAATTTTGAGGATATTACGCAGGTGAAAGAAGGCAGTCCTGGTCACTTGCTTTATGTGACATTTAAAGGACATATCCTCATCAAATATAACACCAAGGTTTTTCACAGTAGTACTGGAGGCCAAGGTAATGCCATCCAAAGAAACCACGTGATTAGATAATAAATCTCTGAGATGCTTAGGACCGAATACAATAACTTCTGTTTTGTCTGAGTTTAAGAGTAGGAAATTCCAGGTCATCCAAGCCTTTATGTCTTTAAGGCATGCTTGGAGTTTAACCAACTGATTAGTTTCATCTGATTTCATGGATAAATATAGCTGGGTGTCGTCTGCATAGCAATGAAAGTTTATGCCATGTTTTCTAATAATCTTGCCTAGTGGCAACATGTATAACGTGAAGAGTATTGGTCCTAGCACAGAACCCTGAGGAACTCCGTAACTTACTTTTGTATAAGTAGAGGAATCATTATTGACATGAACAAACTGGAATCTGTCAGATAGATAGGATTCAAACCAGTCTAATGCAGTTCCTTTAATCTTGACCTCACTTTCAAGTCTCTGTAGTAAAATATTATGATCAATAGAGTCAGATGCAGCACTAAGATCTAGCAGAACAAGTATAGAGACAAGTCCACTGTCTGAAGCCATGAGGAGATCATTGGTAACTTTAACTAAAGCTGTTTCTGTTCTATGATGAACTCTAAAACCTGACTGAAACTCTTCAAACAGACCATTCTTGTTTAAGTGGTCACACAACTGATTAGCAACAACTTTTTCTAGAATTTTGGAAATAAAAGGAAGGTTGGAGATTGGTCTATAGTTGGCTAAAACATCTGGATCTAGAGTGGCTTTCTTGAGTAAGGGCTTAATTACAGCAATCTTAAAAGACTGAGGCACATATCTTGTTAATAAAGATAAATTTATCTGGTTCAATATGGAGGTGTTAATCAATGGAAAAACTTCTTTGAGCAATTTAGTTGGGATTGGATCTAAAAGACTTGTTGATGGTTTAGATGCTGTAATTGTTGAAGAGAGCTCAAGAAGATCTACGGGGGAGAAGGATTCCAGATATTGATAAGGTCGACAAGTTTCTAATGTCACTGTACTTACATCTTTGACAGCTGTTGGAAGGATGCCTTGAATATTTTCTCTAATGCCAACAATTTTATTAGTAAAGAAGCTCATGAAGTCATTACTACTGAGGGCTAAAGGAATAGATGGCTCAACAGAGCTGTGGCTCTTTGTCAGCCTGGCTACAGTGCTGAAAACAAATCTGGGGTTGTTCTTGTTTTCTTCTATTAATGATGAATAATATGCTGTTCTAATACTACTGAGAGCTTTTTTATAAGTTGTTAAACTATCTTTCCAGGCTATGCGAGCTTCTTCAGAATTAGTGGAATGCCAAATTCTTTCTAGCTTTCGGACTGCCTGTTTTAAACAGCGTAACTGTGAATTATACCAGGGAGCTAGCCTCCTCCGATTCATGACCTTCTTTTTCAGAGGAGCAACTAAGTTTAGAGTTGAACTAAGCGATGCTGCAGTGCCATCGACAAAATAATCTATTAGTGCAGGGGTTAAATTGTGGTTGCTGTCGTCCACAACATTGGCACATGGCAGTGGGGTAAATAAAGAAGGAATTAATTCTTTATATCTAGTTACAGCATCATCAGATAAACATCTACTGTAATGAAATGTCTTTTCAGTTCCTGTGTAATCCATTATTGTAAATTCAAAAGTTATGAGGAAATGATCAGACAGAAGAGGGTTATAAGTAAATACTATTAAACCTTCAGTTTCTATGCCATATGTTAGGACAAGATCTAAGGTGTGATTAAAACTGTGAGTTGATCCGTTTACGTTCTGAGAAAAGCCAATTGAATCTAATAATGATGTAAATGAGGAGCTAAGGCTGTCACTGACAACATCAACATGGATGTTAAAGTCACCTACTATAATGACTTTATCTGTTCTAAGAACTAAATCACATAAAAACTCAGAGAATTCAGCTAAAAACTCAGAATAAGGAGCAGGTGGGCGATACACCACAACAAAAAGAATTGTTTTTTGCGTTTTCCGGTCTGGATGGGGAAGACTAAGAGTAAGACTTTCAAATGAATTAAAGCTCTCCTTAGGTCTAGGATTAATAGATAAATCAGAGTGGAAGATTGCTGCCACTCCTCCTCCTCTACCTGTGCTTCTAGGAATATGATAATTACTATGACTGGGTGGCGTAGACTCATTTAAACTAACATATTCATCATCCTGTAGCCACGTTTCAGTCAAACTAAATAGATCAATCTGATGATCAGTTATCAGATCATTCACTAAAAGAGATTTGGATGAGAGAGATCTGACATTTAAAAGACCACATTTAATTTTCCTATTCTTCTGTTCTACCAATGAACTTGTACTGATTTGAATAAGGTTCCTATGAGAAACTCCTCTGTTGTTATTTATTGGTTTAAATAATCTGGGAGCAGACAGAACATCTATAGAGTTTATAGAGTTTAGGGTGTGAGACAGTCCTAGAGAAGTGGCAGAGAAGTGTGTAAGACTACAACTCCGCCTCCTGGTCTGAACTCTGGGTTGTCATGGTTTCGGGGGGTTAATAAAATCGGCCATATTCCTAGAGATGAAAGCAGCACCCGCTAAAGTTGGGTGGATGCCATCTCTCCTAATCAGACCAGGCTTTCCCCAGAAAGTGTGCCAATTATCAATGAAGGCCATGTTGTTTTCTGGACACCACCTAGATAACCAGCGAAGGAATGACGATGTGCGACTAAACATGTCGTCATTGGTCAGATTGGGCAGGGGACCAGAGAAAAAAAAAAAAAAAGGCTTCTATCTGAGGCCTTTAAGAAGTGGACACAGTAACAGGACCAGCTCTACACAGTACCTGAATGCAACATTCCTCCATCTGGTTAGGAAGCTGTAGAGAGACTCTGGCTACTGTTTAGATGTTGGATATCAGCTAGGCTTCTAGGAGAGGAACCAGCACCATAAGAGCAGGAAATATCAGTAGAAGCATCATGGAGCTGAGCAGGTACTGGAAATGACAACAACAGGAAGTAATCCTGACAAGACTTGATCTGTCAGAGACATGACAAACACTTTAGAGGCATTTCATTCATTTGGAACATTATTGTTGCTCCATGTTAACTGTATACACTGAAATGAACTCTGTCAATCTGTTTTACAGACGAGATTAAAAGAGGCATTCAACGTCTGAAGGAAGACCTGAAGGAGAAGAAGAAAACCGCTGAAGAGTTGGGTGAGTCCAAAGAATCAGAACATGAAACTAATAGAGTTTAAAACAAAGACATGATACAACACAAAGGAAAAGATCAACCAGACACAGAATCAGCATTAATTGTGCACATACTTTCAATTAAAAGTATGTGCACATACAAGGAATTTGACTCTGGTAACTTTACTCTCTTGTACAGAAACACACAAACTTAAATTAGTGAAAGAAAATTAAAGTAAAAACAAAATAAAATAATATAAATCTCAATCTGTACACATAAAATATACAAAAATTGTGGACCCTAGGAACCTGAATGAGTCTACTGTTGGGACTGTCTGTATTGTGAGAGGAGGGGTTGATGGGGGTCTCTTCCTGAAGTCCACTGTCATCTCCACAGTTTTGAGCAGGTTTAGCTCCAGGTGTTTCTGACTGCACCAGAGGACCAGCTGTTCCACTTCCTTCCTGAATGCAGACTCGTTGCCGTCCTGCATGAGTCCAATGACGGTGGTGTCGTCTGCAAACTTCAGGAGTTTCACAGAAGGGTCCCTTGAGGTGCAGTCAGTGGTGTGAAGGGAGAAGAGCAGTGGGGAGAGAACACATCCCTGGGGGGCGCCAGTGCTGAGGGACCGGGTGCTGGATGTGAAATTACCCAGTTTCACCTGCTGCCTCCTGTTAGTCAGGAAACTGGTAATCCACTGAGAGGTGGAGGGGGGCACGGTGAGCTGGGACAGTTTTTGGTGGAGGAGCTCCGGGACGATGGTGTTGAACGCAGAGCTGAAGTCCACAAATAGGACCCGTGCGTAGGTCCCTGCAGAGTCTAGGTGGTGCAGGATGTAGTGGAGAGCCATGTTGACTGCATCATCCACTGACCTGTTTGCTCTATAGGTAAACTGCAGGGGGTCTAGCAGGGGATCCGTGATGTCCTTCAGATGGGACAGCACCAGTCGTTCAAAGGATTTCATGACCACAGATGTCAGGGCAACTGGTCTGTAGTCGTTTAATCCTGTGACAGGGGACTTCTTGGGAACCGGGATGATGGTGGAGCGTTTGAGGCAGGAGGGGACCTCGCACAGCTCCAGGGAGCTGTTGAAGATCTGAGTGAAGATGGGAGCCAGCTGGTCAGCACAGACTTTCAGGCAGGACGGAGACACTCCATCGGGTCCTGGAGCCTTCCTAATCCTCCGTCTCTGAAAGAGTTGACGCACATCCTGTTCGCATCCTCAGTGCAGGTGGGGGGGTGAGGTACGGGGGTGGTTTGGGGTGCGGCTAGGCCTTTTGTGATGGTAATGGTGGGGGAAGTGAAAGGTGTGAAAGTCCTTTCAAACCTGGAGTAAAAGTCACTGAGGTCCTCAGCTAGGCGGGGGCTCCCCACAGGGTGGGGGGATGGTCTCCTGTAGTTGGTAATGGACTGCAGGCCTTTCCAAACTGTAGAGGTGTCGTTGGCAGAAAAACGGTCCTTCAGCTTTTCAGTGTAGTTCCTCTTTGCTGCCTTGATCTCCTTTGTCAGCTTGTTCCTGGCCTGCTTGTACAGGTCCCGATCCCCACTCTTATAGGCCTCCTCCTTGTCCTGGCGTAGCCGTCTCAATTCTGCAGTGAACCATGGTTTGTTGTTGTTGAATGTGCAGAAGGTTTTGGTCTGCACGCACATGTCCTCACAAAAGCTGATGTGAGATGCTCTGTTAAAGTCCCTGAGAATGATTAGCAGAGAGTCCGGGTGTGTTTTCTCCACGTCTGTAATCTGGTCGGCGAGGTGTTGTAACGCCTCCGTTACGCACGCCTGCGGTGGAATGTACACACCGAATAGGACAAACGAGGTGAACTCCCGCGGTGAATAAAATGGTCTACAGTTTATGAAAAAAGAGTCCAAGTGAGGGCTGCATGTCTTCTTTAACACCTTGACATCTGTACACCAACCTTCGTTAATGTAGAAGCACGTTCCTCCTCCCTTTGACTTCCCAGACAGTTCTGGCATCGGTCCACACGGAACAGCTGGAAGCCCGGCAGCCGTAGTGCGCTGTCCGGGATGTGTTCGCTGAGCCAGGTTTCAGTGAAGCACAGGGTGGCTGAACGGCGAAAGTCTGAGTTCTTGGTTAGGAGAAGGAGCAATTCATCCATTTTGTTAGCCAGAGAGCGGACGTTCCCCAGGTGTATGGACGGGAGAGCGGTGCGTAATCCCCGCTGCCGCAGCTTGACGAGCACTCCAGCTCGTTTCCCGCGCCGGCGTCTCCTTCTAAATCCACAGAGCGCTGCTGCTCCTCCGACCAGAATCTCCAAAAAGCAGTCTGGTTGAGTAAAAACCGGAGAAAAAAGTCCGGCACTGGAAAGTCCTGTTCAAGAGTTCTTCTCTGCTAAATTTAATAGCAGAGGGAGTGCAGAAAACTACACTAAAAAGTAAAATAGCAACAAGTACTAGAGAGCACAGTACCGAGGAATCCGTCCGCCGCGCCATCTTGGATGAGACACAGAAAGACTGATACAGAAACTGCAGGACAAATACTGAGGTGATCATTCTGGGATCCCTTATGTTTACATGCAGTTTATTATTGTGTCAGTCACAATAATTTTACATTCAAATAAAATGAATACAAAGTCTATGATGCAATCAAAAGAATATATAAAATGTTCATGTAACTGACTCAATATATACTTTATCCTTTTGTACAGGACACATTGATTCACAGCCCTCGAGACGCAGCCAGAGCCTTCAGTTTCTGCCACCTCAAAGTGAGTTTACCTGAACTTATTTTATTTTTTAAGTGTTTAATTATATCTGAACTGAGAGTGTTTGAAATACAACACTAGTTAAAGAGAAATATTAACTGCACTATACTGGTTAAAGTTAAGATCAAACATGAAAGCTGATGTGATTAGTCATTGACACATCCTCTAACTAAAGGTTGTTGTGCTTTTCAGTGGTTAAGAACAGCTCTGATGTTGGGAAACTCACTCATGGACGTCATGTCTTCAAGCGAGCTCTTGTTCCTGAGCTGGACACTGGTGAGTGCTGGAGGGATGTCTCTTAACTTTCAGTTTCTTTCTTGTCTGTGGTTGAGAGACATCAGAGTTGAATATTTCTATATTTCTGGTCTATCATCAACAGTCAGTAGTGAGCAGTACAGTCAGCTTTCAGTCTCTCATCATCATCATCATCATCATCACTCACAGCTGTAGATTAGTACAAAGTCATCATTCTCCTCAATAATCTCCAGCTACCATCAGAACTATTTCTACATCCAGACTTGTATTTAATCAAACAGTGTTGTCATTGAGCTCTGAGGTCAGTGTCATTTAGAAGGATGGACAGTAACTGCAGCCAGTCTAATCATTTCACTCAGTCCACCAACTCCCAGTGACCAAATGCTGCTTCCACTCCCTGTACCATACAGCTCTTCAGAGTTCATCAAAGTGCAGTGCTGCTTCACTGCTGGCTGATACTGGCTGTTATGAACCTCCCCACCAGTAGAGGTCAGGGTAGCAGATCTGTCTCCATATAGAGTTAGTTAAGGCTTCTATCTGAGGCCTTTAAGAAGTGGACACAGTAACAGGAGCAGCTCTACACAGTACCTGAATGCAACATTCCTCCATCTGGTTAGGAAGCTGTAGAGAGACTCTGGCTACTGTTTAGATGTTGGATATCAGCTAGGCTCCTAGGAGAGGAACCAGCACCATAAGAGCAGGAAATATCAGTAGAAGCATCATGGAGCTGAGCAGGTACTGGAAATGACAACAACAGGAAGTAATCCTGACAAGACTTGATCTGTCACAGACTTGACAAACACTTTAGAGGCATTTCATTCATTTGGAACATTATTGTTGCTCCATGTTAACTGTATACACTGAAATGAACTCTGTCAATCTGTTTTACAGACGAGATTAAAAGAGGCATTCAACGTCTGAAGGAAGACCTGAAGGAGAAGAAGAAAACCGCTGAAGAGTTGGGTGAGTCCAAAAAATCACAACATGACACTAATAGAGTTTAAAACAAAGACATGATACAACACAAAGGAAAAGATCAACCAGACACAGAAAGACTGATGTAACAGGAGAGAGACAGAGACACTGAAATCAACTGGAGACAAATAGTAAAGAAATAGAAGGAGAGTTGGTGAAGTAATAAAGAAAGAAGTGCAGCAACAAGTTTCTGAACAAAGTCAGAAAATCAAAGTGAAGAAAACAACAAGAAATAATGTGGAACAACAACATCATAGAGTTGGAACTAAAACCAAGTCTGTAGTAAAGTTCAGATGAATCAAGATGATGACATGGATCAGTTGACAGGAACTCTCAAAGATTAACAAACTAATACATCAACAATCAGAAAACTGAAACTAAAAACATGAAAGTCAGAACAAAAGAGCTGAAAGTGAATAAAGAGGCAAGAAAAGCCTATAAATATCCATCAATGAAGAGATGTTCCTTTATCTTCTGATCCATGTGAAAGAGTCAGTTCATCTATTAGTCCTTCAACAGAACATGAATCAGCAGTGGTTTCATATTAAATCAATCAACATGCTTCAGTCTTCTCTAATGGGAACATTTATCTATGTTAAACTGAATGTGTTTGAGGTTTTCTCTGGAGGTGTAGACACATGAAGCCACATTAAAGATGGATCTGTTCTTCTCTTTCTACTGCTGATGATGTTTAATGATTCATTGGCTTTGTTACAATACTAAAAGTTCAAATGAACAACATTTAGAGACACACTACATTTATAATCCATTTGAAAGAATCTATCTTTGATGTTTAGTTCTCTATTAATGGATCAGTTCATTGTTAATTGTTTAATGTGTTTGTTTCTTACAGAGCAACCAGTCCGTTGGTCTGATCTGAGTGAGTCACATTTTCTCTGTTCTAGTGTTTATTAAGATCAGAGTTGAATATTTCTATGTTTCTTGTCTATCATCAACAGTCAGTAGTGAGCAGTACAGTCAGCTTTCAGTCTCTCATCATCATCATCACTCACAACTGTAGATTAGTACAGTGGTAAATGTGTTCTGTGTAAAATGGAACAGTTTGTATTGTGGCATTGTCAGAAGAAAGCAGAGCACATGTGATCAGAGCTCTGCTTTCTTCTGAGAATGCCAGATGTGACCTTAGGATCAGTCTTAGTGCTACTAAACCTGTCAGATTACAAATCAATTCATTGACTTTTGGTGCAAACTTTGAAAACTAACTTCATACCACACAAAACACCTACAAAACAAGAATGACAAACCTGAAGTGTAAGTGAACAGCTGACTATCTGCACATGAGTCATGACTCTTCAAGCTGAGCGTTGACAAACCTCCTGACACAGAAACTACAGGACAAATAATGAGGTCTGGGATCCCTGTTAAGATAAGATAAGATAGGACTTTATTCATCCCCATGGGGAGATTAGGGTGTTACAACGGCAGGGAACAACAGTGCAAGATACAAAAAAGATACAAAAAAAAAAAATAGGATAAGACAGACAAATATGTTGTGGTACAAAAAATATTTACATATTGCATCAGGTTTACAGTGGCTAATCAGAAGCTGCAACAACCAACTAGTGTAGATTGAGGGATGAGGTGGTAAGCAGGTTAAATATACTGACATTTATGAATATCATGAATAAAACAACTAACTCCAGTAGGAGCTGCACCAAGTATTACACTAGAAAGACATGAGATAATGACAGTTATATACTGTACTCGTGAAAGGTCCTGAAAAGAAGCTCAGCAGCAGAAGAGCTAGGAAATGCTGATGTTAAATGCTGATGTTAAATGCTGATGTTAAATGCTGATGTTAAATGCTGATGTTAAATGCTGATGTTAAATGCTGATGTTTTGTTTACATACACTTTATCGTTGTGACAGTCAAAATCATTTTACATTCAAATAAAATGAATACAAAGTCTGTGACGCCATCAAAAGAATATCCTAAAAATGTTCATGGAACTGACTCAATATATACTTTATCCTTTTGTACAGGGGACATTGATCTACAGCCCCTGAGACGCAGCCAGAGCAGAGTGTTTCTGCCACCTCAAAGTGAGTTTACCTGAACTTAATTTATTTTTGATGTTTAATTATATCTGAACTGAGAGTGTTTGAAATACAACACTAGTTAAAGAGAAATATTAACTGCACTATACTGATTAAAGTTAAGATCAGACATGAAAGCTGATGTGATTAGTCATTGACACATCCTCTAACTAAAGGTTGTTGTGCTTTTCAGTGGTTAAGAACAGCTCTGATGTTGGGAAACTCACTCATGGACGTCATGTCTTCAAGCAAGCTCTGGACGCTGGTGAGTGCTGGAGGGATGTCTCTTAACTTTCAGTTTCTTTCTTGTCTGTGGTTGAGAGACATCAGAGTTGAATATTTCTATATTTCTGGTCTATCATCAACAGTCAGTAGTGAGCAGTACAGTCAGCTTTCAGTCTCTCATCATCATCATCATCATCATCATCACTCACAGCTGTAGATTAGTACAAAGTCATCATTCTCCTCAATAATCTCCAGCTATCATCAGAACTATTTCTACATCCAGACTTGTATTTAATCAAACAGTGTTGTCATTGAGCTCTGAGGTCAGTGTCATTTAGAAGGATGGACAGTAACTGCAGCCAGTCTAATCATTTCACTCAGTCCACCAACTCCCAGTGACCAAATGCTGCTTCCACTCCCTGTACCATACAGCTCTTCAGAGTTCATCAAAGTGCAGTGCTGCTTCACTGCTGGCTGATACTGGCTGTTATGAACCTCCCCACCAGTAGAGGTCAGGGTAGCAGATCTGTCTCCATATAAAGTTAGTCAAGGCTTCTATCTGAGGCCTTTAAGAAGTGGACACAGTAACAGGAGCAGCTCTACACAGTACGTGAATGCAACATTCCTCCATCTGGTTAGGAAGCTGTAGAGAGACTCTGGCTACTGTTTAGATGTTGGATATCAGCTAGGCTTCTAGGAGAGGAACCAGCACCATAAGAGCAGGAAATATCAGTAGAAGCATCATGGAGCTGAGCAGGTACTGGAAATGACAACAACAGGAAGTAATCCTGACAAGACTTGATCTGTCACAGACTTGACAAACACTTTAGAGGCATTTCATTCATTTGGAACATTATTGTTGCTCCATGTTAACTGTATACACTGAAATGAACTCTGTCAATCTGTTTTACAGACGAGATTAAAAGAGGCATTCAACGTCTGAAGGAAGACCTGAAGGAGAAGAAGAAAACCGCTGAAGAGTTGGGTGAGTCCAAAAAATCACAACATGACACTAATAGAGTTTAAAACAAAGACATGATACAACACAAAGGAAAAGATCAACCAGACACAGAAAGACTGATGTAACAGGAGAGAGACAGAGACACTGAAATCAACTGGAGACAAATAGTAAAGAAATAGAAGGAGAGTTGGTGAAGTAATAAAGAAAGAAGTGCAGCAACAAGTTTCTGAACAAAGTCAGAAAATCAAAGTGAAGAAAACAACAAGAAATAATGTGGAACAACAACATCATAGAGTTGGAACTAAAACCAAGTCTGTAGTAAAGTTCAGATGAATCAAGATGATGACATGGATCAGTTGACAGGAACTCTCAAAGATTAACAAACTAATACATCAACAATCAGAAAACTGAAACTAAAAACATGAAAGTCAGAAAAAAAGAGCGGAAAGTGAATAAAGAGGCAAGAAAAGCCTATAAATATCCATCAATGAAGAGATGTTCCTTTATCTTCTGATCCATGTGAAAGAGTCAGTTCATCTATTAGTCCTTCAACAGAACATGAATCAGCAGTGGTTTCATATTAAATCAATCAACATGCTTCAGTCTTCTCTAATGGGAACATTTATCTATGATAAACTGAATGTGTTTGAGGTTTTCTCTGGAGGTGTAGACACATGAAGCCACATTAAAGATGGATCTGTTCTTCTGTTTCTACTGCTGATGATGTTTAATGATTCATTGGCTTTGTTACAATACTAAAAGTTCAAATGAACAACATTTAGAGACACACTACATTTATAATCCATTTGAAAGAATCTATCTTTGATGTTTAGTTCTCTATTAATGGATCAGTTCATTGTTAATTGTTTAATGTGTTTGTTTCTTACAGAGCAACCAGTCCGTTGGTCTGATCTGAGTGAGTCACATTTTCTCTGTTCTAGTGTTTATTAAGATCAGAGTTGAATATTTCTATGTTTCTTGTCTATCATCAACAGTCAGTAGTGAGCAGTACAGTCAGCTTTCAGTCTCTCATCATCATCATCATCATCATCACTCACAGCTGTAGATTAGTACAGTGGTAAATGTGTTCTGTGTAAAATGGAACAGTTTGTATTGTGGCATTGTCAGAAGAAAGCAGAGCACATGTGATCAGAGCTCTGCTTTCTTCTGAGAATGCCAGATGTGACCTTAGGATCAGTCTTAGTGCTACTAAACCTGTCAGATTACAAATCAATTCATTGACTTTTGGTGCAAACTTTGAAAACTAACTTCATACCACACAAAACACCTACAAAACAAGAATGACAAACCTGAAGTGTAAGTGAACAGCTGACTATCTGCACATGAGTCATGACTCTTCAAGCTGAGCGTTGACAAACCTCCTGACACAGAAACTACAGGACAAATAATGAGGTCTGGGATCCCTGTTAAGATAAGATAAGATAGGACTTTATTCATCCCCATGGGGAGATTAGGGTGTTACAACGGCAGGGAACAACAGTGCAAGATACAAAAAAGATACAAAAAAAAAAAATAGGATAAGACAGACAAATATGTTGTGGTACAAAAAATATTTACATATTGCATCAGGTTTACAGTGGCTAATCAGAAGCTGCAACAACCAACTAGTGTAGATTGAGGGTTGAGGTGGTAAGCAGGTTAAATATACTGACATTTATGAATATCATGAATAAAACAACTAACTCCAGTAGGAGCTGCACCAAGTATTACACTAGAAAGACATGAGATAATGACAGTTATATACTGTACTCGTGAAAGGTCCTGAAAAGAAGCTCAGCAGCAGAAGAGCTAGGAAATGCTGATGTTAAATGCTGATGTTAAATGCTGATGTTAAATGCTGATGTTAAATGCTGATGTTTTGTTTACATACACTTTATCGTTGTGTCAGTCAAAATCATTTTACATTCAAATAAAATGAATACAAAGTCTGTGACGCCATCAAAAGAATATCCTAAAAATGTTCATGGAACTGACTCAATATATACTTTATCCTTTTGTACAGGGGACATTGATCTACAGCCCCTGAGACGCAGCCAGAGCAGAGTGTTTCTGCCACCTCAAAGTGAGTTTACCTGAACTTAATTTATTTTTGATGTTTAATTATATCTGAACTGAGAGTGTTTGAAATACAACACTAGTTAAAGAGAAATATTAACTGCACTATACTGATTAAAGTTAAGATCAAACATGAAAGCTGATGTGATTAGTCATTGACACATCCTCTAACTAAAGGTTGTTGTGCTTTTCAGTGGTTAAGAACAGCTCTGATGTTGGGAAACTCACTCATGGACGTCATGTCTTCAAGCAAGCTCTGGACGCTGGTGAGTGCTGGAGGGATGTCTCTTAACTTTCAGTTTCTTTCTTGTCTGTGGTTGAGAGACATCAGAGTTGAATATTTCTATATTTCTGGTCTATCATCAACAGTCAGTAGTGAGCAGTACAGTCAGCTTTCAGTCTCTCATCATCATCATCATCATCATCATCACTCACAGCTGTAGATTAGTACAAAGTCATCATTCTCCTCAATAATCTCCAGCTATCATCAGAACTATTTCTACATCCAGACTTGTATTTAATCAAACAGTGTTGTCATTGAGCTCTGAGGTCAGTGTCATTTAGAAGGATGGACAGTAACTGCAGCCAGTCTAATCATTTCACTCAGTCCACCAACTCCCAGTGACCAAATGCTGCTTCCACTCCCTGTACCATACAGCTCTTCAGAGTTCATCAAAGTGCAGTGCTGCTTCACTGCTGGCTGATACTGGCTGTTATGAACCTCCCCACCAGTAGAGGTCAGGGTAGCAGATCTGTCTCCATATAAAGTTAGTCAAGGCTTCTATCTGAGCCTTTAAGAAGTGGACACAGTAACAGGAGCAGCTCTACACAGTACCTGAATGCAACATTCCTCCATCTGGTTAGGAAGCTGTAGAGAGACTCTGGCTACTGTTTAGATGTTGGATATCAGCTAGGCTCCTAGGAGAGGAACCAGCACCATAAGAGCAGGAAATATCAGTAGAAGCATCATGGAGCTGAGCAGGTACTGGAAATGACAACAACAGGAAGTAATCCTGACAAGACTTGATCTGTCACAGACTTGACAAACACTTTAGAGGCATTTCATTCATTTGGAACATTATTGTTGCTCCATGTTAACTGTATACACTGAAATGAACTCTGTCAATCTGTTTTACAGACGAGATTAAAAGAGGCATTCAACGTCTGAAGGAAGACCTGAAGGAGAAGAAGAAAACCGCTGAAGAGTTGGGTGAGTCCAAAAAATCACAACATGACACTAATAGAGTTTAAAACAAAGACATGATACAACACAAAGGAAAAGATCAACCAGACACAGAAAGACTGATGTAACAGGAGAGAGACAGAGACACTGAAATCAACTGGAGACAAATAGTAAAGAAATAGAAGGAGAGTTGGTGAAGTAATAAAGAAAGAAGTGCAGCAACAAGTTTCTGAACAAAGTCAGAAAATCAAAGTGAAGAAAACAACAAGAAATAATGTGGAACAACAACATCATAGAGTTGGAACTAAAACCAAGTCTGTAGTAAAGTTCAGATGAATCAAGATGATGACATGGATCAGTTGACAGGAACTCTCAAAGATTAACAAACTAATACATCAACAATCAGAAAACTGAAACTAAAAACATGAAAGTCAGAACAAAAGAGCTGAAAGTGAATAAAGAGGCAAGAAAAGCCTATAAATATCCATCAATGAAGAGATGTTCCTTTATCTTCTGATCCATGTGAAAGAGTCAGTTCATCTATTAGTCCTTCAACAGAACATGAATCAGCAGTGGTTTCATATTAAATCAATCAACATGCTTCAGTCTTCTCTAATGGGAACATTTATCTATGTTAAACTGAATGTGTTTGAGGTTTTCTCTGGAGGTGTAGACACATGAAGCCACATTAAAGATGGATCTGTTCTTCTCTTTCTACTGCTGATGATGTTTAATGATTCATTGGCTTTGTTACAATACTAAAAGTTCAAATGAACAACATTTAGAGACACACTACATTTATAATCCATTTGAAAGAATCTATCTTTGATGTTTAGTTCTCTATTAATGGATCAGTTCATTGTTAATTGTTTAATGTGTTTGTTTCTTACAGAGCAACCAGTCCGTTGGTCTGATCTGAGTGAGTCACATTTTCTCTGTTCTAGTGTTTATTAAGATCAGAGTTGAATATTTCTATGTTTCTTGTCTATCATCAACAGTCAGTAGTGAGCAGTACAGTCAGCTTTCAGTCTCTCATCATCATCATCACTCACAACTGTAGATTAGTACAGTGGTAAATGTGTTCTGTGTAAAATGGAACAGTTTGTATTGTGGCATTGTCAGAAGAAAGCAGAGCACATGTGATCAGAGCTCTGCTTTCTTCTGAGAATGCCAGATGTGACCTTAGGATCAGTCTTAGTGCTACTAAACCTGTCAGATTACAAATCAATTCATTGACTTTTGGTGCAAACTTTGAAAACTAACTTCATACCACACAAAACACCTACAAAACAAGAATGACAAACCTGAAGTGTAAGTGAACAGCTGACTATCTGCACATGAGTCATGACTCTTCAAGCTGAGCGTTGACAAACCTCCTGACACAGAAACTACAGGACAAATAATGAGGTCTGGGATCCCTGTTAAGATAAGATAAGATAGGACTTTATTCATCCCCATGGGGAGATTAGGGTGTTACAACGGCAGGGAACAACAGTGCAAGATACAAAAAAGATACAAAAAAAAAAAATAGGATAAGACAGACAAATATGTTGTGGTACAAAAAATATTTACATATTGCATCAGGTTTACAGTGGCTAATCAGAAGCTGCAACAACCAACTAGTGTAGATTGAGGGTTGAGGTGGTAAGCAGGTTAAATATACTGACATTTATGAATATCATGAATAAAACAACTAACTCCAGTAGGAGCTGCACCAAGTATTACACTAGAAAGACATGAGATAATGACAGTTATATACTGTACTCGTGAAAGGTCCTGAAAAGAAGCTCAGCAGCAGAAGAGCTAGGAAATGCTGATGTTAAATGCTGATGTTAAATGCTGATGTTAAATGCTGATGTTAAATGCTGATGTTAAATGCTGATGTTTTGTTTACATACACTTTATCGTTGTGACAGTCAAAATCATTTTACATTCAAATAAAATGAATACAAAGTCTGTGACGCCATCAAAAGAATATCCTAAAAATGTTCATGGAACTGACTCAATATATACTTTATCCTTTTGTACAGGGGACATTGATCTACAGCCCCTGAGACGCAGCCAGAGCAGAGTGTTTCTGCCACCTCAAAGTGAGTTTACCTGAACTTAATTTATTTTTGATGTTTAATTATATCTGAACTGAGAGTGTTTGAAATACAACACTAGTTAAAGAGAAATATTAACTGCACTATACTGATTAAAGTTAAGATCAGACATGAAAGCTGATGTGATTAGTCATTGACACATCCTCTAACTAAAGGTTGTTGTGCTTTTCAGTGGTTAAGAACAGCTCTGATGTTGGGAAACTCACTCATGGACGTCATGTCTTCAAGCAAGCTCTGGACGCTGGTGAGTGCTGGAGGGATGTCTCTTAACTTTCAGTTTCTTTCTTGTCTGTGGTTGAGAGACATCAGAGTTGAATATTTCTATATTTCTGGTCTATCATCAACAGTCAGTAGTGAGCAGTACAGTCAGCTTTCAGTCTCTCATCATCATCATCATCATCATCATCATCATCATCATCATCACTCACAGCTGTAGATTAGTACAAAGTCATCATTCTCCTCAATAATCTCCAGCTACCATCAGAACTATTTCTACATCCAGACTTGTATTTAATCAAACAGTGTTGTCATTGAGCTCTGAGGT
Organism: Chelon labrosus; assembly: GCF_963514085.1. Lineage (NCBI taxonomy): Eukaryota > Metazoa > Chordata > Actinopteri > Mugiliformes > Mugilidae > Chelon > Chelon labrosus. The sequence goes on from NC_140359.1 coordinate 29,387,517, forward strand.
CAGTGTCATTTAGAAGGATGGACAGTAACTGCAGCCAGTCTAATCATTTCACTCAGTCCACCAACTCCCAGTGACCAAATGCTGCTTCCACTCCCTGTACCATACAGCTCTTCAGAGTTCATCAAAGTGCAGTGCTGCTTCACTGCTGGCTGATACTGGCTGTTATGAACCTCCCCACCAGTAGAGGTCAGGGTAGCAGATCTGTCTCCATATAAAGTTAGTCAAGGCAAGGTAACAGGACCAGCTCTACACAGTACCTGAATGCAACATTCCTCCATCTGGTTAGGAAGCTGTAGAGAGACTCTGGCTACTGTTTAGATGTTGGATATCAGCTAGGCTCCTAGGAGAGGAACCAGCACCATAAGAGCAGGAAATATCAGTAGAAGCATCATGGAGCTGAGCAGGTACTGGAAATGACAACAACAGGAAGTAATCCTGACAAGACTTGATCTGTCACAGACTTGACAAACACTTTAGAGGCATTTCATTCATTTGGAACATTATTGTTGCTCCATGTTAACTGTATACACTGAAATGAACTCTGTCAATCTGTTTTACAGACGAGATTAAAAGAGGCATTCAACGTCTGAAGGAAGACCTGAAGGAGAAGAAGAAAACCGCTGAAGAGTTGGGTGAGTCCAAAAAATCACAACATGACACTAATAGAGTTTAAAACAAAGACATGATACAACACAAAGGAAAAGATCAACCAGACACAGAAAGACTGATGTAACAGGAGAGAGACAGAGACACTGAAATCAACTGGAGACAAATAGTAAAGAAATAGAAGGAGAGTTGGTGAAGTAATAAAGAAAGAAGTGCAGCAACAAGTTTCTGAACAAAGTCAGAAAATCAAAGTGAAGAAAACAACAAGAAATAATGTGGAACAACAACATCATAGAGTTGGAACTAAAACCAAGTCTGTAGTAAAGTTCAGATGAATCAAGATGATGACATGGATCAGTTGACAGGAACTCTCAAAGATTAACAAACTAATACATCAACAATCAGAAAACTGAAACTAAAAACATGAAAGTCAGAACAAAAGAGCTGAAAGTGAATAAAGAGGCAAGAAAAGCCTATAAATATCCATCAATGAAGAGATGTTCCTTTATCTTCTGATCCATGTGAAAGAGTCAGTTCATCTATTAGTCCTTCAACAGAACATGAATCAGCAGTGGTTTCATATTAAATCAATCAACATGCTTCAGTCTTCTCTAATGGGAACATTTATCTATGTTAAACTGAATGTGTTTGAGGTTTTCTCTGGAGGTGTAGACACATGAAGCCACATTAAAGATGGATCTGTTCTTCTCTTTCTACTGCTGATGATGTTTAATGATTCATTGGCTTTGTTACAATACTAAAAGTTCAAATGAACAACATTTAGAGACACACTACATTTATAATCCATTTGAAAGAATCTATCTTTGATGTTTAGTTCTCTATTAATGGATCAGTTCATTGTTAATTGTTTAATGTGTTTGTTTCTTACAGAGCAACCAGTCCGTTGGTCTGATCTGAGTGAGTCACATTTTCTCTGTTCTAGTGTTTATTAAGATCAGAGTTGAATATTTCTATGTTTCTTGTCTATCATCAACAGTCAGTAGTGAGCAGTACAGTCAGCTTTCAGTCTCTCATCATCATCATCACTCACAACTGTAGATTAGTACAGTGGTAAATGTGTTCTGTGTAAAATGGAACAGTTTGTATTGTGGCATTGTCAGAAGAAAGCAGAGCACATGTGATCAGAGCTCTGCTTTCTTCTGAGAATGCCAGATGTGACCTTAGGATCAGTCTTAGTGCTACTAAACCTGTCAGATTACAAATCAATTCATTGACTTTTGGTGCAAACTTTGAAAACTAACTTCATACCACACAAAACACCTACAAAACAAGAATGACAAACCTGAAGTGTAAGTGAACAGCTGACTATCTACACATGAGTCATGACTCTTCAAGCTGAGCGTTGACAAACCTCCTGACACAGAAACTACAGGACAAATAATGAGGTCTGGGATCCCTGTTAAGATAAGATAAGATAGGACTTTATTCATCCCCATGGGGAGATTAGGGTGTTACAACGGCAGGGAACAACAGTGCAAGATACAAAAAAGATACAAAAAAAAAAAATAGGATAAGACAGACAAATATGTTGTGGTACAAAAAATATTTACATATTGCATCAGGTTTACAGTGGCTAATCAGAAGCTGCAACAACCAACTAGTGTAGATTGAGGGTTGAGGTGGTAAGCAGGTTAAATATACTGACATTTATGAATATCATGAATAAAACAACTAACTCCAGTAGGAGCTGCACCAAGTATTACACTAGAAAGACATGAGATAATGACAGTTATATACTGTACTCGTGAAAGGTCCTGAAAAGAAGCTCAGCAGCAGAAGAGCTAGGAAATGCTGATGTTAAATGCTGATGTTAAATGCTGATGTTAAATGCTGATGTTAAATGCTGATGTTAAATGCTGATGTTTTGTTTACATACACTTTATCGTTGTGACAGTCAAAATCATTTTACGTTCAAATAAAATGAATACAAAGTCTGTGACGCCATCAAAAGAATATCCTAAAAATGTTCATGGAACTGACTCAATATATACTTTATCCTTTTGTACAGGGGACATTGATCTACAGCCCCTGAGACGCAGCCAGAGCAGAGTGTTTCTGCCACCTCAAAGTGAGTTTACCTGAACTTAATTTATTTTTGATGTTTAATTATATCTGAACTGAGAGTGTTTGAAATACAACACTAGTTAAAGAGAAATATTAACTGCACTATACTGATTAAAGTTAAGATCAGACATGAAAGCTGATGTGATTAGTCATTGACACATCCTCTAACTAAAGGTTGTTGTGCTTTTCAGTGGTTAAGAACAGCTCTGATGTTGGGAAACTCACTCATGGACGTCATGTCTTCAAGCAAGCTCTGGACGCTGGTGAGTGCTGGAGGGATGTCTCTTAACTTTCAGTTTCTTTCTTGTCTGTGGTTGAGAGACATCAGAGTTGAATATTTCTATATTTCTGGTCTATCATCAACAGTCAGTAGTGAGCAGTACAGTCAGCTTTCAGTCTCTCATCATCATCATCATCATCATCACTCACAGCTGTAGATTAGTACAAAGTCATCATTCTCCTCAATAATCTCCAGCTATCATCAGAACTATTTCTACATCCAGACTTGTATTTAATCAAACAGTGTTGTCATTGAGCTCTGAGGTCAGTGTCATTTAGAAGGATGGACAGTAACTGCAGCCAGTCTAATCATTTCACTCAGTCCACCAACTCCCAGTGACCAAATGCTGCTTCCACTCCCTGTACCATACAGCTCTTCAGAGTTCATCAAAGTGCAGTGCTGCTTCACTGCTGGCTGATACTGGCTGTTATGAACCTCCCCACCAGTAGAGGTCAGGGTAGCAGATCTGTCTCCATATAAAGTTAGTCAAGGCTTCTATCTGAGGCCTTTAAGAAGTGGACACAGTAACAGGAGCAGCTCTACACAGTACCTGAATGCAACATTCCTCCATCTGGTTAGGAAGCTGTAGAGAGACTCTGGCTACTGTTTAGATGTTGGATATCAGCTAGGCTCCTAGGAGAGGAACCAGCACCATAAGAGCAGGAAATATCAGTAGAAGCATCATGGAGCTGAGCAGGTACTGGAAATGACAACAACAGGAAGTAATCCTGACAAGACTTGATCTGTCACAGACTTGACAAACACTTTAGAGGCATTTCATTCATTTGGAACATTATTGTTGCTCCATGTTAACTGTATACACTGAAATGAACTCTGTCAATCTGTTTTACAGACGAGATTAAAAGAGGCATTCAACGTCTGAAGGAAGACCTGAAGGAGAAGAAGAAAACCGCTGAAGAGTTGGGTGAGTCCAAAGAATCACAACATGACACTAATAGAGTTTAAAACAAAGACATGATACAACACAAAGGAAAAGATCAACCAGACACAGAAAGACTGATGTAACAGGAGAGAGACAGAGACACTGAAATCAACTGGAGACAAATAGTAAAGAAATAGAAGGAGAGTTGGTGAAGTAATAAAGAAAGAAGTGCAGCAACAAGTTTCTGAACAAAGTCAGAAAATCAAAGTGAAGAAAACAACAAGAAATAATGTGGAACAACAACATCATAGAGTTGGAACTAAAACCAAGTCTGTAGTAAAGTTCAGATGAATCAAGATGATGACATGGATCAGTTGACAGGAACTCTCAAAGATTAACAAACTAATACATCAACAATCAGAAAACTGAAACTAAAAACATGAAAGTCAGAACAAAAGAGCTGAAAGTGAATAAAGAGGCAAGAAAAGCCTATAAATATCCATCAATGAAGAGATGTTCCTTTATCTTCTGATCCATGTGAAAGAGTCAGTTCATCTATTAGTCCTTCAACAGAACATGAATCAGCAGTGGTTTCATATTAAATCAATCAACATGCTTCAGTCTTCTCTAATGGGAACATTTATCTATGATAAACTGAATGTGTTTGAGGTTTTCTCTGGAGGTGTAGACACATGAAGCCACATTAAAGATGGATCTGTTCTTCTCTTTCTACTGCTGATGATGTTTAATGATTCATTGGCTTTGTTACAATACTAAAAGTTCAAATGAACAACATTTAGAGACACACTACATTTATAATCCATTTGAAAGAATCTATCTTTGATGTTTAGTTCTCTATTAATGGATCAGTTCATTGTTATCTGTTTCATGTGTTTGTTTCTTACAGAGCACCGTGTCCGTTGGTCTGATCTGAGTGAGTCACATTTTCTCTGTTCTAGTGTTTATTAAGATCAGAGTTGAATATTTCTATATTTCTTGTCTATCATCAACAGTCAGTAGTGAGCAGTACAGTCAGCTTTCAGTCTCTCATCATCATCATCATCATCATCATCATCACTCACAGCTGTAGATTAGTACAAAGTCATCATTCTCCTCAATAATCTCCAGCTATCATCAGAACTATTTCTACATCCAGACTTGTATTTCATCAAACAGTGTTGTCATTGAGCTCTGAGGTCAGTGTCATTTAGAAGGATGGACAGTAACTGCAGCCAGTCTAATCATTTCACTCAGTCCACCAACTCCCAGTGACCAAATGCTGCTTCCACTCCCTGTACCATACAGCTCTTCAGAGTTCATCAAAGTGCAGTGCTGCTTCACTGCTGGCTGATACTGGCTGTTATGAACCTCCCCACCAGTAGAGGTCAGGGTAGCACATCTGTCTCCATATAAAGTTAGTTAAGGCAAGGTAACAGGACCAGCTCTACACAGTACCTGAATGCAACATTCCTCCATCTGGTTAGGAAGCTGTAGAGAGACTCTGGCTACTGTTTAGATGTTGGATATCAGCTAGGCTTCTAGGAGAGGAACCAGCACCATAAGAGCAGGAAATATCAGTAGAAGCATCATGGAGCTGAGCAGGTACTGGAAATGACAACAACAGGAAGTAATCCTGACAAGACTTGATCTGTCAGAGACATGACAAACACTTTAGAGGCATTTCATTCATCTGGAACATTATTGTTGCTCCATGTTAACTGTATACACTGAGATGAACTCTGTCAATCTGTTTTACAGACAAGATTAAAAAAGACATTCAACGTCTGAATGAAGACCTGAAGGAGAAGAAGAAAAACGCTGAAGAGTTGGGTGAGTCCAAAGAATCACAACATGACACTAATAGAGTTTAAAACAAAGACATGATACAACACAAAGGAAAAGATGAACCAGACACAGAAAGACTGATGTAACAGGAGAGAGACAGAGACACTGAAATCAACTGGAGACAAATAGTTATAAGACATGAAAGCTGATGTGATTAGTCATTAATGACGAACCCTCTAACTAGAGGCTGTTTTGGTTTTCAGTGGCTGAGAAGAAATCTGATGATGGACGTCCTGTCTTCAAGCTAGCTCCTGTTCCTGAGCTGGACACTGGTGAGTGCTGGAGGGATGTCTCTTAACTTTCAGTTTCCTTTTCTCCTATTCTTCTCATCCAGGGTTAGCGTCAGTAATGTAGTGATTAAATACAGTTTATAAAACTGAAAGCTGAGAATCTTAGCTGTACTGATCACAATATGAGAAGAGAGACATTACCTCTGCTCCCTGGGAAATGTCTGGGGAGAGTCTGAAGACTAATCTATTTATTTTCACAGTAAACCTCCCTGGTCAAAATCAAGAGGACCCTGGAAAACCTGCTGAGATCACAGTGACCCTCAGAGACCCTGCAGTCACAGCTGCAGCCATGGCAGCCATAGTTGGTGCTGAGGCAGCAGCTGCAGCTTAATTACAACAAGAATAACCAACAACAGCCCTGCTTTATCACTCAGCACCAACACATTCCAGTCATTAGCAGCAGCCCTAACCTTTACTGTTGTTGTTATTGTTCAGTAGGAGTTTACTAGCTGACGTGTTTCTCTCTCTCTGGTAAGCTGATAGTGCAGGTTGTCAATCAACCACTGTCCACAGGTTATATTAAGCTTCTGGTTTGTGCATATATGTTGATGTTAAAACCAAACTTTAAGACTAATACTGCCTATCATTGTTCTTACCTCATCTTCTCATTTAAATGCAATTTCTTTTCTTTATTTTATAAACCAAATGATAGCTTTGGGACACAGTAGTTTGACATTAGAGGACGATGTGTTCTCTCATTTATTGTTGTCTTTCCAGTCTTTGGAGGGGGGTGCTCAGCACCCCTAAAGGTCTGACCCTAGAATCGCCCCTGGATTGTTGATTGATGTTTAACAGTTATTCAGTTACTGCTTGTTTGCTTTTGCATTGATGAAATAAATTACATAATCCTCAACAGGCATCGCGTCTTTTTTCCAGATTCTGGAGAGATTTTCAGATCAGTCTGATTAAATATGTTCAACTATCAAGTTGGACGTCTGATGAAAGGTGTTTGTGAGGAAAAGAGTTCTCCTGTATGTTTGTGTTCACAGATATTAACAGACAGTGGAGGGCTGGGTCAGGCTAGCTAGCTCCAGGGTTGGGCGGCCTTTCCTCACAATATCCAGCTTTTCCTTCAAAGTCCGCCGTGAAAATGTCTTTCTAAGAAGATCTGCAACCAGATGGATAGCCTCTCCTCCTTCCTCCATGGTGGCTTCAACTAATAGCTATCAAAACGTTAGCGTTGTGCAGCTAGCAACAGATGAACATGAACCGCTAGCTTAGCTTAAACAGAGCGGCTCTCTGACCGTCCAATCAGAGGACGGTAAAACGCTGTTTTAATTGTGAAGGCCCAGGCAGATTGACTCCAGCAACACATGATGGCTGGAATATGATTGGATAAAAGCTCTAATGCTAAGCTACACTGACAGAAGCACCACAGCTGAGAGACAGACAAGACAGAACATGAAAAGAATAAACTACTGGAATAATTAATAAGATTAATGAGAAGATATTAAAATGTAAGTCAGTGATTATGATAAAGTTTAGACCAGCAGACAAGGATTTACTGGAGCTGGTGAACCACCACTGATAACAGATTAGGTCAAATGGAGCTGACTATCATTCTGGATTTTCTCTCCTCAGGTTTGTTCAGATCAACGTTTTATAGCAGAAACATTTGAGTTGTTTTCTTTCCTGTTTTATCTCAGACGTGTTGAGTAATGTTCAAAGAGTCGGTGCAGCCAGCTGCTGTTCAGCCTGCAGATCTTCATCTGATGTTCTTTCTGAGTTTTTGTTTTCAGCTTCAGAGATCATGAGTTTCTCTTTGTTTTCTTAAATTGTTTATTCCAGATGATTTTAATGCATGTACTGATCTGTGATTGTCAAAGATGAATAAAGTGACTCCCTGTAGTTCAGTGTGCTTGTTGAACAGAGAAACTGATCAAAGAACAGAGCTCACAGGTTAGTTTCTCTGACAGGAAGTGAGTTCCATGTGAAAGCCTTTTTCTTCTGGACTTCACTGATATGAGGATGCTGCTGTTGGTGCTGATACGGTCTCTTTATCTCAGGTATCCTCAGCTTTTCAGACAGTCTGCAGAGAAACATGTGCTGCAGAGGTGGCAGTGTTCTCAGTCCCAGTCAGTCTGTCTCCAAGCAGCACATGTCAGCTGCTGGATGCTTGAACGCAGCAGAGCTCTTCTCTGTTCTGTCCAGCAGGTGGAGCTCCAACATTAACTACTCATCTCTCCTCGCCTTCACTGTCTGGACTTACTTTCACTTTCGTTTTTGATGTTCGTGCCGCAGCAGGAGTCTGAGCTGGTAAGAGAACTGAAGTCAAACTGAATAAATAGAAATAATCTGGTAAAGATCAATCGATGTTTAGTCTGAGATGGTTTACTGCTGATTAACACGGTGCTGATATGAAGGAATCATTAGAAACCAGTCTGGAGAAATCTGCTCTCAGTAAAAGACCTGCATGACTCAGACAGTTGATACCAAGATATTTATTCATCTGCTTATTTATAATATTTTTCTTTTCTGCTTTTATCTGAAAGTCTCTTGTTTCATTCAGTCTAACATGTGTCTGAAAGGCTGGGCCAAATGTTTCAGTCTGAAATGACTGCAGTCATGGACGGACTGGTCATCTGGTGTCCGGGGCGTTGTCCTGGTGGGCCTTCGTCCTGTATGGGCCAATAGCCGATACTTTTTTTATTATTATTTTTTTTTATTATTATTTCCACCAAAACCAGCATTCACCAACAATACCAGTCAGTCAGAGAGCAGCATTCTAGCTTCATTATTAGACTAGTATTGTTTGTGGGGTGAGTAGTAGGCCAGCCCAATGCTAAGCTACTTTTTTGACCCTGGAAAATGTGTTTCCAGTTTTTATGTGGATGGTTAGAGACAATGAACAGAAATGAAAGAACATCACAGTTTTTAAAATGACATCATCTTGTTCATTGCCAGTGTTACGTCAGTGCAGCTGTGTCTGTTTATCAGAGAATCCAATAATTGTGGACCTGACTGCATCCTCACCCACAGTCTCTGTTCATGTTTTGTTGAGCTAGGTTGAGATAGCAGAGGAGAGTGTTAGTGAGAGAGAGGAGCAGAGAGCAGGAGGACATAGATTACTTTGGCCGTCCAGTAGAGCAAAGGACGTTGACCAGTAAAAACAGATGAATGCTGCTTTAAGATTTATTACTGTGATGGAGGCGTGGAGTATACATTTATGTAGAGTTAATAAATGACACTGTTTGGAAGGATTTAATTTGTCCACTCTCACTGATTAAAGTTAACTCATTGCATGGCTTAAGGTACGTGGTTTAGAGAGTTACACACTTGGTGTACACATTTAAGAGACCAAAAAGACTGAAAAGGTGTGTGTTATCAAATGTGGTGGACCGGTCTGATCCAAAGCCAGGGCTGATCTTTTGTCCCAGTCCGCCCCTGGCCACTGTCATCCATAAACATACCTGTTATCTTTTTTGGTTGAGTTACTAAACGATCCATTTTCATAACAATGTCCATCCACTTGGTAGAATAATATACTGGCCTCAGTAGTTGGCTGCTGTTGATAGGAGCTGCAGTGTTTGAAGCAGAAATATCTGGAAGGAAATATGTTGTGTCTGGATCTTAGTCAGCTGAGGACTGAACAGGCTGTCAGTCAATCATGGGGAACCTGACAGAGCCAGCATGTAACATGTGGCTTTGGACAGGGACGTGTCCTGGTCTTTGTGTGCAGGGACGGGTCCAGGATAGTCTAGTGCTGTGAGTGAACCGGTGTCCAGCTTGACAGAGCTCCTGTGTGTTACTGAATGTGTGCATTTCTGACTGAAAGATGAGGAGTTTGAAGAGGAGCTAGAAAACGTGACATTAGATGATTTAGTTGTATTGATTGATTGATTTCAGTGTTTAACGTCTAACATGTGTCTGAAAGGCTGGGCCAAATGTTTCAGTGTGAAATGACTGGAGATGAGAGCTGAGGTTTCCTGATGAGAGCAGACGTTCAGTCTGAATGTTGGTTCTATTAAAGTCACTCACCATCATGTGGTGTTGTGAAGGAACATTAAGAACCAGACCTGAGGACTGTCTGTTTGGAGGAGGAGATCAGAGACTAACATTGACTCCTTCATATTATCATGATGCTGTTTATCAGTCAGTAACTTCACTATCTTTATGTTGGACGTCTGACTTCTACATTTATTCATCTATTCCTGGAACATAAGGCACCAGCAGCTGATATCAGACCATTCATTAACATGTCACCATGTTCTCTTTTAGGTTCTTCACCCACGGTGACAATATGGGAGGCTCAGAATCAAGTGAGTTCACTATCATGATGATGATGATGATGATGATGATGATGATGATGACAGACCATTCCACTCTGGTCAGAGTATGTCCAGTTCCAGTCTTATATAATTATCTCAGCTGCCTCCACTCTGCTGAGATAAAGTTTTCCAGGACTAATTTCAAACTTGGGAAGATTTAGGTTCTGTTCAGATCTTTCATTAACGTCTGATCTGGGGAGTCGGCTTCACTTCCTGAGTTCATTCATTGCGTCATTAAAATGTGTCCCCACCTGGTCTTAATCTAAATGTGTCTCCACATGCGTCCCCAGCCAGCACTTGAGATCTGATCTCAGTTTGTGTGTCTGTAAATCAGCAGCGCCATCATGTGGTCAGTAGAATATTGTAGCAGCTGCTGTCTCTAATGGATCTCTACCTACCGCTGGATCAGAACCATCAACAGCTGCTGGTTGACTTGGAGACATGATCCAGATGTTGGAACCAGATGGAAAGACTCTCACATGTTAAGATCTGATTTATTCTAGAGACAAAGACTCAGATTAGACCTGAAGCTGGAAGCTTCATCCTCAGAGGAACCAGGTCACTGATGAAGAAAAGGAAGGGAGGAACTAAACACTGATTAGTTTTTTTTAATCATATTTTTATTATTTTTTGTTAAAGGCTTATACAAACATAAAGCAGATATGTCAACAGTAATAACAAAATGTGAAAAAGTAAAGAGAAGGTGAGAAAAAAGAAAGAGAGGGAGTTACAGGAGTTCAGATGTAAACTTGAGGTGGGATTAGAGAAGAAAAGAAAGTAAATAACTGATCATGGTTCCAGGGTTAGAAACAAGAGTTAACTGTCTCTGATATAATCTATGAGTAGCTGCCAGACTAATGAAGCCAAGGAGCCGTTCACACTGAGACGTTTTTAAACGACAGAATCAAACTCAGTCTCCTCATAATGAATCATTTCCTGAGTTGATTCTAGTTTAGATTAATTTAGAGACGGTTCATCAGCCACAGAACAGAGGAGCTGCAGCTTAGAGCAATGACCAGGTTACATGAACTCTGTCAGTCTGACCTGATATTCATGAATAAAAAACATTTCTCCAGAATAATAAATGAGAAGGATGACTGTTGTTAACACTTCACTCCCAGACTATCACAGGTAGTGAGGTGGAGCTGCTAGATGTTGACACAGATGAAGTAAATCAGTTATTGAGCTGCTTGTGGACACCAACAATTACAGGATGTTTAGTTCTGACTATCACACTGATTACACACTTCACATCAATCAATCAATCTACTTTATGTTTCTCTACAGGACCACCTCCACCACCATCCCCTCCTGGTAAGTAAAAGTGAAGTGTCTCCTAAATCTTCTATGAACATGTAGAATTCCAGCAGGTTGTAGACAATAAGTCACATTTTCTTGAAATGTTTCCAAGTTGACTGGTGAGTTAGAAAGTTTCACTCGATAATGACTGACAGATTCTCTTCAGTCCACCTTAAATCCTCCTCATATCAGTGCTGGTTTGTGATCAAGCTGAGCTAAATGAAAGTCCATTGGAGGTTAGTCATGGATGGTTGAGGTGAGACAGGAACCATTTAGTAACTGCTGGATGGAAGAGCAGAGCAGCAGCTGTTGTTGGTTCTCACCTGATGTACTTGTTCCTCCTTTTAAATGTCATGTGTGATTCCTCACTCCAAGAAGTCAACACCCAAATATAAGACACCAGAGCAACAACATCAGGATCCACAGCAGGACACTAGAAGCTCCACTTTGATCAGTGGAAAGACAGAGACAGATGAACTGTGTGTTTGTCATGTTGCTTCATCACACCAGGAGTCTTTACATGTTTCTACCATAGAAACATGAGCCCAGAGACTAAATGCTCATGGTCTTCCTCTAAAAGGAGGAATTTCATCTTCAAAGTAGCTGTTGGAAAGAACCACTTTCAATCTGTCTACACATGAACACATACTAACAGGAAACACGGTTCTGGTTGATATAAACTGTGTCTAGAAACATTTATCAGACATGATCAATAGTTGTATTCACTCCCACTTTAGTCTGGAACTAAGTCACTGAACACAGCTCTGGAAGTGGATGAAAGCAAGAAGTTAGAGAGACACACAGAATCCAGAGAGATGACTACAAGCTGAAACATCAACTCACACATCAATACATCAGTCAATGCATCGACATGTTCTCTCTCCCTGCAGTGGTCCCTCAGGCTAAGCGCAGCAGCAGCTTTGAATACCTTCCACCTTCCAGTAAGTTAAAGTGACCTGAGTCAGAAATCCTCTTGGTCACATTAACATGTAGGATTACAGCTTTTCTAGGCTCTAGATTCACATTTACTCTTTATTTATTTCAACATCTTTGCAGGTTCAGGATGAAATGATGAGTTTCAGATCAAAATGTCCTCTTAGAGAATGACCACCTCCTCACTCATTGTTAATCCAGTTCTAGTGTTTCACTGTGGATTCTCTGTGTTACTGTGTTTTATCATTCACTGTTTTTCTTTTCAGTGTCTGAGCTGAGGGTTGTTCTTCTGGGGAACAGCTGCTCTGAGAGGAGTTCAGTGGGGAACTTCATCCTGAGAGAGAACAAGTTCAACACTGAGGAAGAACCAGAGCACTGTCTGAGAGTCAGTGGACTGATTAAAGACAAAGTAATAGTTCTCATCAACATCCCAGATCTGCTGCTCTCCAACATCTCTGAAGATGAACTTAGAGAACATGTAAGAACCCGTGAGAGACTCTCTGCTCCTGGACCTCATGTGTTCCTGCTGGTTCTACAGCCTGAAGACTTCACTGAGGAACACAGACAGAGACTCTGCAGAGTCCTGGAACTCTTCAGTGATCGATCATTTCATCATTCACTGGTTCTGATATCAACACCCAGAGAGGAGCAGCCAGGCTTCATGGAAGAGTATCGACAACATCCACCAATAAGAGACATGATCAGAATGTGTAGAGACAGAGTTTTGTGGCGGAAAGACCTTGAACTTGAAGAGCTGTTAACAAGGTTTGGACAGATTGTGAAGGAGAACGATGGAAAGCATCTGAAACGTTAACCATTGTCAATATGCTGTGTGTGTGTGTGTGGTTGTGTGTCAAAGATCCTAAGACAAATTGAGTGACGTGGAAAGATTGAGAGGTGTCCCCACATTTATAGAAGTGGTGACATCTGTGGGAAACTTTTTACCTCATTTAAATCATATAATTTGTAATTTAATATGACTGCTGCTGTACGTGTACATTATGCAGTAAGGTGTACAACACTACTTGATTTAACTGTCTGTGATTAATATGTTCTTTAACATCAGTATAAATGTAAACATGTACAATGTCATGTTAAACATAGACATACCGTATGGACTGTGCTTTACATGAGACTTTTATAAATCAGTGTCATTTTAATTATGAAGCACCTTTAAAAACAACCAGTGTTGAACCAGAGTGCTGCAGAGTAGTTAAAACACGTACAAGTATATAGAGCATATAAACACAGTCTATGATGTTCCACTATAACATTACAGAGGATCTCAGTCAGGGTCTTATTTTCATTCTTTTTTAAATGCATTGAGCTTCTGAACAGATATATTTACAATAAAAATCAAATCAAATCAATAATCCAGCAGATGAGTAACATTTACTAAAACAGCAAAAATTATTGTGCAGCTGTAATAGAAACTGTGATATAAAGTTATAAAACCCTTGGAAATGCATCACTGAAGATGTCAGATCAGATCTGAACATCCCTGATGATGTATCCCAGTGAATCATAGAGACGTATCTCATCTCATTATCTGGATCAACCTGGGACGACTTGAAAAGAGATGACAACCAAGAATAGGTTATTAGACTAGCATACAGGCATCAGGTTTTCAACCAATGCCAACGTCCAGACAACGACTGATATAGAGACATACACAATCAGCCACAACATTATGACCACTGACAGGAGAAGTGAATAACATTTAAACCATCTTGTGACAGTTCAGTGTTCTGCTGGGAAACTTCTGGACCTGGCATTCATTGGTGTGGATGTTACTTAGACATGTAGCACCCACCTAGACCAGACCAGACACCCCCACCCCACCTAGACCAGACCAGGCACCCTCACCCCATAGCGATGACACTCCTTGATGGCAGCAGCCATCCCCAGCAGGATGCAGCCTGACACAGACACACACACAAAAACACTTTAGGAACAACTAAAAAAAAACATGAAGAACAGCACAAGGTGTTGACCTGGCCTCCAAATTCACTAGATCCCAAACTGATCAAGTATCTGTGGGATGATCCACAGAGGCCCCTCCCCTCAAAGACCCCCAGAACAATATTTAATTGCCAGACACCACAGGACACCCTCAGAAGGCCCATGTCCATTCTCTGATGCACAATATTGGGAAGGTGGTCATAATGTTATGGCTGATCAGTGTATATTATGAGTTCAACCTGAAAGAACCAGGTATGAAAGAGACAGTCAGTCAAAACCAGTGTGTCCTGGTTCATCCAGCTCATAACAAAGTGTTCAGCAATCATTTACTAAGTCAGATGATCTCAACAGACTCTGTTAAAGATTAACTGACAGAACATCAGCACATTTAAAATCAACTTACTGTTGGTCCAGAGAAGCTGTTTGAAAAAGAGAAATGCATTAAACCAATGAAAGCTTTCACTTTTTCTTCTTCCTCTGATAATGAACCGTTTAGATCAAAGGCATCATTTCACTTTTCATTTAACACATTTTCTTGAAGTGAAAAGCTTCCAATGACCTTAAAAACACACGTCAGAGATTTACTTTCATTCAAAACAAACATGCTCTTTGACATGTGAACCTCATCTCATCATCAGCATAAAAGGAGAAATGGAGAGGGAGAAAAAGGGGAAAGGACTTTCAGAGACCAGGAACAAGAATGACTTGCTGAAATAATACAAGTGAAGGACGTGTATAACAAAAGTGAATCAGAATCAATCTGCTCTTTTATGTCAGTATAAATGTAGATGGACTTCTGACCCTGTTTTATGTCCAGAGCACACTCTAGGCATAAAAAAAGGAATTTGGAGACACATGTTAATGCCAGGTCTGTTCACAGCACCTAGAGGCCAGGGGCCTCATGTACAAAGGTTGTGTGCGTACAAAAACGTTATGTACGTACTCGCTCATGGAAAAGTTCAGATGTATCAAGAGTGAAATGTCCGGGAACTTTGTATGTTCCAAAGCCAACGACGTAGTTGGCGTACGCTGGATTCTACAGATATCGATCCTTTGGTGACACTTAGAGGTGATACTGGGAAACTGACCACATGAGGTTCCTCGTAACCAGGGCATTCCAGAGGGAGCTGGCCGACCGATCGGGACTGTGCCGGTCGACCCTGAGCAGAGCCATGCCAGCCGTATGGGACGGAGTTATCAGCATGTCAGCCAGGTATATCAGATACCCACAATGCATCTGAACAGGTCAACATTAAAGAGCAATCTGCAGCGAGAGACGGTTTTCTGAATGTAATCAGAGCTATCGACTGCACACATATTGATAAGAACCATCACAAGAATTTGTAAATGTCAACAGGAAACATTTTCATTCGATCAGTGTACAGATCATACTGATGCACAAATGCAAGTAAACGTGGCAGCGTGCCAAAGAGGACATTTTTGAGCATCTCCACTCCAGTGAGTAGCGTCTCCAATTCACTTTCTGTGAAGTTCTTCTTTTTTCTCGTCTTATTCATTCCGATGTTTTCGTTTTCTGATCGTGCAGAGAGGGGAATCTCAGGTGCAGAGTCAATTTAAATATAATTTGCATATCTAAAAGGGGTGTGGACAGGGAGGGGTCAGGTACGCTCGATTGGGATGTAAGGAAATGTGTTTCGAAATGCTTCTAAATCTGAACTTACGTCACGATTTAGAAGGAAATCCACGCAAGTCTTCGTGCATGAGGCCCCTGGTCCAGGATAGTCTAGTGCTGTGAGTGAACCGGTGTCCAGCTTGACAGAGCTCCTGTGTGTTACTGAATGTGTGCATTTCTGACTGAAAGATGACATCTTCTGCCTCCAATCATCCATTCACTACAATATGTTGGATTCATGTTCATGGGGATTTAAATCATGACTTGATGCAGGTTTGATGTGTCCAGCAGGTGGAGCTCTAACATCTCCTGTTTCAGGTCTGCTGGTATTTGACTCCATTACAGTTTTTTCCAGCCGCTAACTCACTAAAATGACATGGATAGCACAAATATTTAAACTGACGCACAGGGAGCAAAACCTCATCTCAAATCTCCAAAACTTTAAACACATTTTCTGCTTTACACACATTTTGCAATTCAAAATGGCACTGTTTAAGTGTACTGAATGCGGTTCTCTGCATAAGACACAACAATCTGACATGAAGTCACATGTTTGCGATTTCAAAACACTGCCATTTACAGTTTTTTCCAATTGCTTAAGCACATTTTTTGTAACTATTGGCTATTTTTGCAAAACTCTACACACAAATAAGAAAACCTTTCACCAAATTCTCACAACATTGTAGTTCTCTTGCAAAAGCGAACACAGCTAGATTAACTCTTCACACCTTCGTAAAAATGGTGTTTTCGTATCAAACAGTAAACACAAGCCATCATATACTAAGCACACAATGTGCCAACTACACACTGATGGTATGAATACAAAACACATCTGGCTTTTGCTTTCTCTGTGTATAGATGTCGATTTGAGGTCATACTTTTGTCATAGTGTCATGTAAACATACAAGGATCCAAACTTCAAGTATTGGTGTTTATTCACACTCATCAAAACCAAGACAAAGTCAAAACACAAAATAGTGATTTCACAAAAAAAAAAAAAGAAAAAAAAGACAATCAGCCTACATCATGTCGTCTTTCTGGGTCCGGCCACAAAATTTCGTCCACATCGCATGCGATATCCTCCAGTCCAAGGCACCGGGGAAAATATCTCCTTGAATGCCGTATCCAGGCCTGACATGATGCCTGGTCAATATCTCCACGTGCCTCCTCCATTGCCTGTAAAAGGGCTACCTGTTGATGAGGATGACGGTCGTACACTTTCCAGCGCCAGGCAGAGAAGAACTCTTCGATGGGATTTAAGAATGGAGAGTATGGAGGGAGGTTGAGTGCCATGAAGGATGGGTGGTCTGTAAACCAGTTGCGGACCAAAGCAGCCCTATGGAAACTAACATTGTCCCATATGATGACATATCGGGTATGCTCTGGTCTCTGAACAGTGAGCATGTCATGTAAGGTGTCCAGGAATGCAATAATGTGTGCAGTGTTGTATGGGCCTATGGTTGCATGATGGTGAACAACACCATTTTGGCTTATAGCTGCACACATGGTTATGTTACCACCACGTTGTCCTGGGACATTGATGATGGCACGGTGTCCAATAATGTTCCTGCCACGTCTCCTGGTTTTACTGAGGTTAAAACCGGCCTCGTCTACAAAAAGTAGCTCATGTCCAATAGCATCTGCTTCTAGTTCCATCACTCTCTGGACAAGACAAAACAAATGCAACACATCAGGCCTATGCACAGCACTACAGTATGCACTTCCAAATTCAGAACCAATGACACTATAGCTTACCTGCACATAGTCATATCGCAGTTGCTTTGCACGTTCTGTGTTTCTCTCGAAAGGAACTCTGTAAATTTGCTTCATTCTTATTCTGTGGCGCGCAAGTACACGACTTAGTGCAGAAATGCTTACACGGTGTATATTTTGGAAGATGTTTTCATTATCAGTTATGCGCTGCTGTATTTTGCGCAGTTTTATTGCATTATTGGCAATCACCATGTTCACTATATGGGTCTCTTGCTCTGGAGTGAACATTCTTCCTCTGCCCCCAACATCTGGACGTCTAGCAATTCTGTAAAGTAACAATTTCAGTATTTCTGCATGTATGGTACTGTTGTGTTTCTCATTAGAATATGGCAGTGCTACAAAGTACTTACCGATTCTCATTTCGAAATGTCCTAATGATGCTTGCCACAGTGTAGCGGCTCAAATTAGGCTGAACCCGTTGGCCAGCTTCCCTCAGGGTCATCCCATGGTTGATGACATGGTCCACTATTATAGCTCTGATGTCATCAGTTATTCTATTTCTTACTCTTCTTACCCTTCCTCTTTCCCCTCCTCGTCCTCTTCTTGCTCCTCCTTGTCCTCTTCCTCTAACTTCCTCTAACCCTCTCGCTTCTTCACCTCCATGTCCTCTCCCTCGGCCTCCTCGGCCTCCTCGGCCTCCTCTGATTCTCACTCTTCTCACTCTTCCTGCTCCTTCCATTGTACTCCACACAGACAGCTTACCTGTGGCTTATTTATAGTGCTTAGGCTGATTGCAAAGTGAACTAATTATCTAAAACAGTTTTCACATGTGAAAGTGTGCCAGACAGTTGGCAAAATAGTGTTAATGATAGCCATACATGTGTATAATTTTGCTAGGAGTGTGTTGGAAATTTGGTAATTGAGTGTAAGCAGTGAGTTGTGTTTAAAGTTCCGCAAAAAGAGTGTTGTGCAGTGAATTGTGCCTACAGTTTTGCAAAGTGTGTGTTACAAAATTGCAAACTGAGTGCAAAGCAGTGTTTGTGCTTTTAGTTTTGCAAACTCAGTGAGTGGTTTTGCTATACGTATTAATAGTTTTAGAAATTGTGCTACAAGAATCACGATTAGCGCTTAAGCATTCAGAAAAAACTGTAAAATGACGCACTACATGAGCTCATTGGCCACTATATGTGCTACCTGGCCAAACAGGTGTTATGTAATTGTTAACACTTCAATCAGGAAGTAAGCAATAAAAGACCACAGGTGAACATCTTTTTTTCTTTTACAACAACAATGGAAGACATTGCTGAGAGAGGAAGAGGAAGAGGGAGGGTGAGAATGTGACGTGGACGAGGCGTTGTGGCCAGACCCAGCTGTCCAGCAAGATGCTGTCTAGCTATTTTGCTTTCCTCTTTATTTATTTATTTATTTTTATCTGCACATTTCTTCTGCACAATGTATTTTTCAGCTTACTGTGTTGTGAGCATATTTTAGTTCACTCCAATGTAAATATATCTGCTGTGCATATGTTGCACTGACTTTGGTGAAAAATAAAATAATAAATATTTCAATAGCACGTGTGTGTATCTGTAAATATTTCTGTGCATATGAACAATCTGAAGAATTCTCTACAGTTTGAACTATGTTAGCATTATGGCAAAGCATACTAAAGATGAGAGTGCTTTTCATTATGCCCAACAGTGTGTAGTTGGTTAGACAAGATTGTGTCAAGACAAAAAAAGTGTGTGCCATCTGGTGCAAAAGTTTGATTTTGGTTGAAGTGCTTCATTTTGCGGGATATATGAGGTATTTTGCAGTTTGGGTGAGTGGTTTGGTGAATTGTGTTAGTATTTTGATAAAACCAGTTTAGTTTGCAAAATTGTGTTTAAGCAATTGGAAAAAACTGTAACTGTGGACAGTGGTTTTTATTGAATCCTCCATGTTTCTGGTTCATGTCTGAAATGTGTCACTGGACACTTGATCAGCTCCAGCTGCCTCCTCCAAATAATTAGACAATAATGTGTGTAGTGTTTCTATCAGGAAGAGTTTGAATGTCATTACTGAGACAGAGAGAGAGAAAAGCTGCTCACTGTTCCTGAACTTTAAGGAGAAACTTCTTCAGCTCAGTGTGTCCAGATTTCAAAGGTTCAAATCTTCTGATGAGACTCAGTCACAGAATGATTTCAGATATGAGGAAGAACATGTGAGTGTCATCTGACGTTTAGGCTGAGCTTAGATATTGACCAGAGAACACGTTCCTCGTGGTTTGTTCTGCTGATGAATCTCGTTCACTTTCACTTCAGTCGTCTTGGAGTGAGGACGCAGCGCAGACTTCAGCAGGTGAGTCCAACTAAAAGCCTTCAGATAAAGTCAGTGCAGTGTGTAGTTGTGTGGATGGAGGAGTTGATCATTTTCAACATTTCAATCAAAGCCGTCATTTTAGATTTCACTGCTTCAACACGACCAGGAAAGAGTTCTTTAACTCTCAGTAACAGACCACTCAGTTCATTCCCATTCTTTCTACCAGTTCATTGTGGACTGATGCTTCAGTGGTCCCTTCCAGCAGACGGACATTATGACATTAGAAGACACAGGATCAGTCCAGTCAGACTTTACTCAGCGTGCCGTTAGCTCATGTTCATGTAGACGTTGATCTAGCAGCACTTTACTGCTTCTGGAAATCAAAGGTTTATATGATGGTGGACAAATTAGAAGCCGAGGTCTTAGAGTGATTCTGATGATTCAGTCACTAGGAGACAGTCTGAAAGGGTTCATTTTATTGGTCTAACAACTGGAAATCAGATCCTTTTCATAACTCCTGGTGTGAACATGGATTGAAATGGACTGGTAGGATGAGGGGGGGCTGAGAGGCCAGTGGGGGCGTTCTGGGACTTTTCCTCCTGACCTCTTTCCTGTGACTTGAAACCAAGAACTTTACTGAGTGAGCACAGAGAATGACGAGGATTTAAATGAGTTGTGTTGATGAGATGAAGATGAGCTCAGAGCTCCTGAACATCTACTTCTAGACACATTTGACATCAGGATAGACTTTGGTAGCAGAATGTACTGAAAGGAAACGTGGAGTTCCCATTTGTCAGATTTACAAAACAAGACATCTGATGGTCACTCTGGATGGAAACTGAAACGTATCAGCCTCATTCACAGGCAACACCAGGCCCCCACCCCCCAACCACCAGACCATAGCCTGAGTCCATTCATCCTCTGGTACTGGGATAAGATTCATTCCCATACCTTCGTCAGAATCAGTTCTCCAGTGTTTGTATCTGAGGAGAGAGGAGGAAGTGACTTCTAGTGTCTCATGAGTTCAACTCTCACTTCCTTTATTTCTAGTCAGGGCTCACAAAGCAACTACAAGAAATGCTGAACAATCACATTTCAGCTGGACACTAGAAAGCACAGAGGCTGCTTTACGGCTGCTTTGCCTTGACCTCCACACTACGGAGCATTTCCTTTATGAACAAGACCTTTCTTTAGTTTCTTCTTTCAGTTCCTTGACAGTGATTTAAAGTCATACTGGTATCAGTGTTCTTCTAAATACTGTGCTCAGGCCTGGAAGAACTGGACATGTGACACTAAAGCTTTACCCATGTCAAATGCATGTGATGATTAAAGAGATGTGTTTAACCTGGACCTTATTATCCTGTATTAGAGTAGAAATAAATGATGGAGGTAATAATCAGTCATTTGGTCACTACTGAGCGACGGTACATTCACAAACTGCAACAGAATCCTGCAGCTCTCTGCGTCAC
Organism: Chelon labrosus; assembly: GCF_963514085.1. Classification (NCBI taxonomy): domain Eukaryota; kingdom Metazoa; phylum Chordata; class Actinopteri; order Mugiliformes; family Mugilidae; genus Chelon; species Chelon labrosus. The sequence goes on from NC_140359.1 coordinate 29,409,081, forward strand.
CACTAAAACCTCTCTTCACTATCAAAGGAATCCATGCACTTTGACTTCTTTACAGAATCAGTGACAGACAGTAAAAGTCCTGCATTTAAAACCTGAAGGACATGAAAACTATGTCAGAATCACCATCAGAATATATCAGAAATACTTCCTTCTACTCTCTGCTGCATTAATGCTTCTGTTGCATGTTGCTGCTGTGGATGTTTCATGTTGAGCTGTTTCTAACTTTCTGTTCTGCTGGCTAGTTGAATGTGCTCCACTTATCATATGGTGTCCTGTGACAACCACTCAGCTCCTGATGAGCTCAATAAAACACCTGTTTTCACCTGTTTTGATGACGCACTTTAAAGCTGATCTAAGAGAATGATTTCATTCTTTGTGGATCTTTATTTTCTTAACTCATTAATGTTTCAGGTAACCAAACAATCAAACTCAAAATCAGCAAATTTGTAGAAACATCCTTTCCACTGCAAAGGAAGGAGACGGAAACATGGAATGTGAAAAGGAACTAAATGTGTCAGACAGTTGTAGTGGAGTAAAAAGTTCAACGTTGACCTCAGAGATATGTGAGAAGAAGTAGAAAGTCAAAATGGAAAAGCTCAAGTGTTCTCCACTGGAAGCTCAAGAGCTACAGCTACAGAGCAGAACTGCTTCATATCAATGAATTCAAGCTCTTGTTAAAGCTAATGCTAATGAAGCTAATGAGTGTCAGCTAAACTCTGGCATGACACAAACAATCATCTAGAAAGTGTTTCTGAGTGTCCAGTCTACGTGGAGAGGAAGAGTTACAGTCTGAACCAGGAAGCAGCTGAAGGACAAACACTGATCACCACTGGTGTGTCCTGAAACAATGAAAGAACCTGAGGGACGTCAGACGGAATTACTGTCACTGCCACAAGAGGGAGACAAAGGTTGTATAATGTAGTTTGATGGTTCAGTAAATGTGTTTGGCTCCATCTCAGCTCTGGCTGCTGGATGATGCTTCTGTCTTTAGGTCTCTGTTATTGACTAGGATTAATTAGCTGCTGTGTTCTGCTGACTGAATCTGGCTCATCTCACCTGTGACAATGTGTTTGTTGTTGATGTTGTGTTGAAGCCTCTGTAGTCAGTAGAGTGCTGCTGGTTTCTGGCTTGAATGCTGTGGTTGTTGGAGGCTTCAGTAGCTCAGACAGTAAAGACTGTTGAGATTGAAATGCAAACACTTCTTCTTCCAGGTTCTTCTTCTTCTTCTTCTTCCAGGTTCTTCATGTGCAGCAGCTGATCTCCAGTTGATTTAGTCTCTGACGTTTCCAGCAGAGTTTCCAACATGGCAGCTGCAGCAGCACGTGAGTTTGATGTGATTGATCTGGAGGACACATTTAGAATCAGTCGTACACTGTTTGATAGTTTGTGTCATGGTTTTGGTCTTTGTTTCTTCCTGTGTCTTGTTACCCGTTCCTTTCTTGTGGATTCAGTCGTCAGTCTGTCAGTTCACCATGTTGTGTTCTCCTGTGATGTCCTCCTTCATGTTTGTCCCCGTCTGTTTTCTCTCTGTGCTCTTACTTTAGTTTTTTAAATCTAAATGTACCAGCAGACACTGAGCTTCAGGACACAACACTAGGACTGAAAACACAACAAGCACTGAAAGTGAAAACATGTGTTTTATTGGAGACCTAATGTGGCACCTGGAATAAGATTTCATTATACTTATATACAGGGCAGGAATTTCACGAGGGCCACGAGGGCCACGAGAGCCATGGCCCTCGTGGCCCTCGCAATTTGGCCTTGTGCCCTTGAAAAAAATATCCGCCCTAAGGCCACGGTGGCCTTGATGCCCCGCCCGCACTGCCCCAGTTGGTTTTGCGGTTTTCTAGTCTGCCTCTTTCCTGTTAACACAGCTTTAACACCTAGCGTCTTTTAAGAAAAAAAAAGCGTGTTTTGATGACGTTCATCATCAGTGGTGGGTTTGATTAGAGCCTGGCATGAACCGCTCGGACGGGCTATAATGACAGTTCAACACCAATCTATCACCGGCCGGCCAAGGAGACTTCATCAAACGCACCCCACCCTCACAACCCTCTGTGACGTTGGGTCTGAGACTGAACTGAAGAGAGGGAAAAAGTCACCGGGACTGAGGTAAGACAGTGATAAATTAGCGAACGAATAAGATAAGAATTTCAACATATAAGTTAGTTAACGTTAAATTGTACAGTGACGTTATATCAGTACAACGTTGGCCCAGTTTTAACGTGCCGACCATAACCTGTAATATTAACGTCAACAAACGCTTGCTAGCTTGCTGTCAAGTTTTTGTTTGCTTGTTCCTGCCAAAATGTAATTTTTATGTATTTATGATCTTGGTGTTGCTACTTTGGTAAGTTACAGTTGGTTGACGTGTGCTGGCTGTTCATAGTCGCTTTTTAATCTATGTTTGCTGTTTAACCGACGTGTAACTGCTGCCGTCTTGGCCAGATCACCATCGCAAAAGTCTAGCCTGAATGTTAACCAGGGGCGCTAACGGTTAGCTATGTGGCTAACGGTTAGCTATGTGGCTAACGTTTAGCTATGTGGCTAACGGTTAGCTTTGTGGCTAACGGTTAGCTATGTGGCTAACGTTTAGCTTTGTGGCTAACGGTTAGCTATGTGGCTAACGGTTAGCTATGTGGCTAACGGTTAGCTATGTGGCTAACGTTTAGCTATGTGGCTAACGGTTAGCTATGTGGCTAACGTTTAGCTATGTGGCTAACGGTTAGCTTTGTGGCCAACGGTTAGCTATGTGGCTAACGTTTAGCTTTGTGGCTAACGGTTAGCTATGTGGCTAACGTTTAGCTATGTGGCTAACGGTTAGCTATGTGGCTAACGGTTAGCGTTAGGAAGTTTGAGGTTTATACTGAAATATTGTTTGTGTAAACAACCATAAACCGGCTCAGTTTGAATGTTGTGTTTACAAACCTACAGACTCTATTTTTAAGAATCTTAAAGAGTTATATTTATTGATTACATTATGGCTACTGTAATTACCTAATGATACAAAAATGTTAATTTCCAATCATTTGTGCTATGTGTGTATGTTTCAGCTGCTGTGAGGTCTAACATCTGGGGCCACAGACCAGCAAATAGACTCAACCATCAAAAGATGGTTCCACCTCTGTCCAGGTAGAGATGGTGGCAGACTGGAGAGGATGAAGAGAAAGCATGGACAGCACCATATCTTAAACTGGTGCTGAGAGTGGAGAGAATCCAGTTTATCCAGTTTATGGACATGTGTAAAATCATAAATGTACAGTTTTTAAACATGTTAAATGTGCAGGTGTGTGTACTGTGTTGACATGACTAAAAAATAAACATTTGCTTATAATACTGTACTTGTTTTTTTTTAATATATGTAAATATATATATCAATATATCTGAATAAATATGGCACATAAATTAAGTGGCTGAGTTAAGGTTGAATTAAGGCTGACATCAGGAGCTACTCCTGAAAATAGTTTGGCCCACCTTAGGGCCAGATTAGGGCCAGCTCTGGTTGCAGCTCTGGTTGCAGTTTGGCTGAGTTGTGGGCCTTATGTGGCACACATGTTGGATGCCGGATGTGGGCCACATAAGGGCCGCAATTCATTCATGCATGTAGGCCAAGTGCAAGTGGGTTGTGTGGCCCACCACTGGGCCAGACCAGTTTTGCTATGGGGGGAGATTTTATCTCAGTGGGTTTTTTCTGGTTAAATAAACATTAAGACAGGTAGGCTAACACCGGTGGCTGGCTACGTTACTGTTTACAGTCAAACATTCTGATGCACTGTAGGCTCAATTTTAATCAATCAAAAATCTGTGTAGTAGTTTTCTGAGGACAGTCTGAAGATGTTCTTGCACAGTTAGTGTCAATTGAGCAAAAATTGTGTGTGGAGATTGGTTTAATAGTGATGAGTGATGGACTTCATAATTTCCTGTGTACTTCAGCTCAGTTCTGTTGCTTTTAATGTCCCCTAAGGGAAACTTGGCTTGCAGACAGGTTAAAAAATAGACAACTATAAAAACATAATAAAAAAACATAATCACATGTAAAAACAAGACAGACAAATCACAAGCAACAATCAGATTGATACGGTTCATTTTGTATTCTTTTTAGATAGGTTCAATAGTTTCTTCAGACATGAAAAAGTATAGGAGATGTTTCTTTACCTTCTTGACAGTTTCAACTGAGACTCCAATCTTCCACAGAAGCGTCATTAGTCCTTACATTAAATTCATTATGGACGTGGACTTAAAATCATTGTTTTATTTTATGGCCTTGGTGCCCTGGCTTTTGGCCTTTGTGCCCTCAAAATTGACAAGACAAAAGGCCAAGTGGCCTTGACCCTAAAATGACGAAATTCCAGGCCTGCTTATATAGCAAGTTATCTTATTTTATCATTTAAGTTTATAATTTTTGTTCTGAAATGTATTATCACACTTGCCAGTAGGTGGCAGTATTAGCTGTCTGTGACACTGAGTAGTGAGAAAAATATAGAAGAAGAGTGTTGTGAAAGGTTTTTTTTAGGTCAGCCTGTGTACGCAAGGAGCTGAAGTACCGACAGCTTGTTTTGTAAGTTTTACTTGTCCTACCGGTGGAGAAATAAAATCTACGTTTTCTACACCACTGATGTCGTCAATGTGTGCGAGCGGTGTAACATTTTGGAGGTCCCACCGAGATTTATAGCTTCACGACGGAGGACGGAGAAAAGACGAGAAAAAACGTGAAAAGACGAGAAAAGACGAGAAAACGCCGGCGTGTCAGAGCGACCTGAGTCAGCTAACAGAGCTAATAGTTTAGCTGGTACGACACCGTCCCGTTTTGTTGTTTTTCAAGTGTGAGAAAGTAAAACGTTGTTAACAAGATGTCGGAGCAACGAGAAGAGTTTCTTCTGGAAACAGAAGTAAAGTTGTCCGGACTGACCGTAGAGGAACTACACAGAGTTTGTGAGTACTGTAAAATTGCTGGAAAAGACTCTGAGGACATTAAGAATAAAAGCCGTCGTGCACTGGTTAAGCACATCGTGAACTTTTATGAACGTGACGAGTTTTTGAAGAGAGAAGATGAAGGCATGTCTGTGCTGTTGGAGCTGAACGATGCACTTGATGCTCTGCGAGGGAACCGGCGGGAGACCGACGACGTGGGACCAGCGCCATTTTCCTCTTCAGCAGTGGTCAACAACGAGGGCGAGGGGGGGGCTGATTCACAGTCCATGTCGGGAGGACAGCAAGGCGACAGCGCACCGCTTCTGTCGTCGCTGGAGCAATGAGTAACGCAGGAGACAGCGCGGGACAAGGGACCTCGACACAGAGGCAGAGAGTCCATTGGCAACAGCTGCTGTGCTTCTTCCAGTGGTTTCAGAAAGGATTTCAGAATCAGACTTTATTGGCCAAGCATGTTTACACATACAACATGTCGGTGAGTCAACCTCAAAAGACACCTTGAGCTTTAGCAGCCTTGAGCACCAGATTGACAGTGGTCTAAGGAAAGGCTATCCTGAAGTGGAAGTTATGGAGGCAGTGATTCGGGCTGTGAACCCAGGACTGAAACTAAGGAGCTATTCAGAGGGGAAAACAGATCTCACCCTAGCTACTCTCAGACACATTTTAAGAGCCAACTATGCTGAAAAGGATGCAACTGTATTGTACCAGCAGCTGACAAAAGCTGTACAGGGACCTAGTGAGACAGCACTTGATTTTCTGGTCCGAGTACTTGATCTGCACCAAAAAGTCCTGTTTGCATCAGAGCGTGCCCAGTCTGGCCTGAAATATAACAAGGAGCTAGTCCATAGCCAGGGTTCTCAGTCCATCATGACAGGCTTGTCAAATGACAATAGAAGAGCAGAGATGAGGATGGATTTGCAGGATGAGAACAGTAGTGATGAGTTGCTCAATATAATGAAAATGAGAGACCCCAAAAGATTAAAGCCACAAACAAAGCAACTCATAGAGCAAGTCTAAACTCGGTAGAGAGAAGTGAGGACGAACACGACCCTTTGACAACCACAGTCTCAGCTAAACCAAACAAGCCGACCAAAGAAAATCCCTTATTTAAAAAAATGGAGGAGAGCAACACAGCAACCAGGGAGCTCACAGGCCAAGTAGCATCACTCGTGCAAACGGTGCAGCGTGAGAGAAAGACTGTTGACGATAATCAAACAAAAGCACCAGCTACTGCTTTTAAAAGACCAAGAAGGTGATGTGCATCATGTCAGCAGGACGACAAAGACTGTAACCGTTGCTTTAAGTGTGGCAGTGAGACACATTGGGCTAAAGGGTGCAGAGTGGTAGAGAGACAGAAACCGTTGGGACACGGGCGGAGGTTGTGACTGGGGGACGTGCCATGACCTCAGAAACAAAGTCCCAAAGTGATCCAAACCCAGACACATCTAAACCAGAGCCTGTGAACCTGTGTGCAATGCGAGGAAAAAAGAGAAACCTGCACACCTGTCACCCTCATGCAGCACCTTAAAAATCAACTGTTAAACGGACTGATCAACCAACTCGCTCATTCGACCTGTGTACAAAGTGCAAACAAGTCGCACAGCTGGTAGGCAAAAAGTGTCTTGTCTGGTTCAAAATAAATGGTGTGAAGACTCAAGCCCTGTGGGACACAGGAGCACAAGTTTCCATCATGAGTGAGGCATGGAAGACTCAAAACTTACCAGATGCCAAAATCAACCCCATTAGTGATCTGTTAAATGATGATGAACTGCTGGATTTAAGAGCTGCCAACGGCTCAGAAATACCTTTTCAGGGCTGGGTTGAGGTTAGTCTCAGTCTTTGTAATGCAAAAGCTAAAACAACAAGGTCTGATGAGATACTAGTTCCAGTACTAGTGAGCAGGGACATAGTGCAAAAACCTATAATAGGGTTTAATGCCATTGAGGAGATAATGAGAGAGAGAGAGGACCAGGGTCAGCCGAGTGAAAGAGTAGTTTTGCTCAGAAATTCACTAAGACCTGGATCAGGGAAGGCAGAAGCGCTGTTAAACCTTATTCAGGGAGCTACGAGTGAGAATGCTACTTACGCTGTCAGAACAGGCCGCACACCTGTTGTAGTTCCAGGAGGACAAACACAGTGTGTAACGGTGTATACAGTGTTTTAAATTCCACTTGTATGTGGTAGCACATTTATGGTTGGGTTGGCTCATTAGCGCCCTCTCTAGCAATAAGTTCTTCTGGCAGTCACCTTACGTTGCCATTCTATGAGAGCCACACTTGAGGTACGTTGCAGATCACAGCACTGGGCACAATACTATGTATTAATACCTGTATGGTTACTGGTGCAATATGTAATTACTGTGCTTTGTGGAACTGTCAATATAAGGTATTAAGAGTGTGCTGTTCGACTTGTTACAACAACCTAATGCACTTTGAAGTAAGCTAGCGAGGAAGCTACAGTGCTAACATAGCTTGCTATACGTTTTACAGTGCCGTGTCTGAGACTCACGTACCGAGCCTACCAATTCATGACTGACCACTGTATGCTGTTTTGTGCAGGAAATAAAGGAACTGAAAAACGAGATAAACAAGACTCCCGACCATCATTTTCAACACAACGCAAAGTCGAGGGGTTTATTGAACCAGCCAGTTACTGAGTATAACTGAGCATCGGTTACAAGTGCATTAGCTGCCCTGTCAAAACAGGTCTCAAAGTGAAAACTGAAATGCTCTTCGAACCTGAGGAGAACCTTTCATTGGATGAGGGACTCAAAGTTAGCTGCCAGCTAGTAAACATTTCCTGCTCTTTGAATAAAGTGAACATCTACGTGAGAAATACCACCGGCCATGACATCACAATGCCAGGTAAAACGGTGATAGGGAGCATGCAGAGAATAACTGACTGTTACCCAGTGGCCCAGAGGAACACCAGGTTAATTCAGTAGCTGTAGGAAACTCTCAGACTTCCCCTCACTCTGAAACAGAAGCTTCTCAAACTGGTCAAAAAGACGAAATGTGGGATCCACCTGTTAATTTTTTTTGTTCTTGCTTTTAACTGTGTTCTAATTTGTTCTGTTTTTATGTAAAGCACATTGAGTTGCCTCTTGGTATGAAATGCGCTATATAAATAAAAATGCCTTGCCTTGCCTTGCCTAATTTGGACCACTTGACCAGTGAACAACAAGCACTGGTTAAACAAGTTCTCAGGGAGGAATCAGGTGCATTCGCCAGGAACAAAAACTTAAAAATGGACATTAAGTTAACTGATGGAGTCCCAGTAGCCAAAACGTATAATGCGATACCTCGACCCTTGTATGAGGAGCTAAAGAACCACATCCAGGACTTGTTGAACAAAGGATTCATCCGCAAATCCACATCCCCATATGCAGCTGCAGTGGTTTGTGTGAGGAAAAGAGACGGGAGCCTCAGACTTTGCATTGACTACAGGGGGCTTAATAAAAAGACAATGCCAGACAGGCACCCCATACCCCGCATTCAAGAGATACTAGATGGTCTTGGTGGAAATGCTTGGTTCAGCGTACTAGACCAAGGCAAAGCGTATCATCAAGGTAGCATCAGCGACTATTTGTTCAACAAATGTATTATCGCACTTTCCAGTAGGTGGCAGTATAAGCTGTCTGTGACACTGAGTAGTGAGAAAAAAATAGAAGACGAGTGTGTTGTGAAAAAGAAGTTTTTTTTTGGTCGGTGTGTGTACACGAGGAGCTAAAATACCGACAGCTTGTTTTGTGACAGTTTTACTTGTCCTAACGGTGGAGAAATAAAATCTACGTTTTCTACACCACTGATGTCGTCAATGTGTGCGAGCGGTGTAACACTAACTTCTCTGATCCTGGGCTCATGTCCTGGTTGTCTGGATGTTTGACTGAGGGGACCAGTCTTCAGGGGAGTCTGTGTTGGGTTCTGGTAGCTTTGACTCATGTCTGCACGAGAAGTTTGAATGATGACTTGAGTGGTGAAGGAGTTAAGATAAGATAAGATAAGACTTTATTCATCCCCGTGGGGAAATTAGGGCGTTACAGCGGCAGGAAACAACAGTGCAAGATGCAGAAGATATAAAAAATAGAATAAAATAAGAATAGAGTTACTGTAAAGGTTAAAGGTGAGAAGGTTAACAAGTAAACTAGTGTTACGTATTCATGTCTTTTTCTTTATTACCACAGATGACCAGTCTCCCCTGAAGCGCAGCAGCCGTTACGTCCTGCCACCTTTCAGTGAGTCAAAGTGAACCTGTTATTCTGTTGATTTCTAAACAGCACTGAGACTAGAAAGGACTCAGTGTCAGTCTGTCTTTAATTGCTTTTATACATCTTTTCTTCCACAGTGTCTGAGCTGAGGGTTGTTCTGCTGGGGAGCAGCTGGTCTGAGAGGAGTTCAGTGGGGGACTTCATCCTGGGAGAGACTGTGTTCAACCAAGCACCTGAGTCCTGTCTGAGAATCAGTGGAACATTTAATGGCAAAAAAGTAGCTGTCATCAACACCCCAGATCTGATTCTTCCCAGTACGGACAAACTGACAGAGTTTATTAGAAACTGTCAGAGACAATCTGCTCCTGGACCTCATGTGTTCCTGCTGCTTCTACAGCCTGAAGACTTCACTGAGGAACACAAAGAGACACTCTGCAGAGTCCTGGAACTCTTTGGTGAACAATCCTTTGATCATTCACTGGTTCTGATATCAACACCCAGAGAGGAGAGTTTAACGTTGATGGAACATTCCACAGAAAACCCTCAATTAAAAGACATGATTGAAAGATGTAGATGCAGATACTTGAAGCAGGAGAACCTTGAACATTCAGAGCTGTTAACACTCTTGAGTCAAACTGGAAAGAAGAACCATGAAGAGCATCTGAGCTATGGAGCATTTGAGGACACAACAGCTGCTCTAGCAGGAGATGGAGAGGAAACACAGACTCCAATCACAGCTGCTGTTCAAGCTGCAGGTGAGTACAGAAAGAACTGTGACAAGAAAACGTGGGAGAACGTTCTTTGCACAGATCCTCCTTCATTCAACTAGAAGATCAAGTTACATATTAATGACTTGTCATGTTTTCATAGGGATCCATGGCAGCTCTCCTCAAATCACTCCTCAATGCTCAGTCTCTGGGGAAAACCCTCCACCTCCCTGTAAGTGACTCCACCAGAGCTGATCAGGACTTTGCAGAAAGATTTTGGTGACATCTTTTCTCCTGGATTAACACAACCATGTCCCACAACTCTGTTATTTTACAGCGTCTGCTTTCAGGATTGTCCTGTTGGGGAAAAGTGAAGACAAGAAGACACAACTTGGCAACTTCATCATCGGACATCAAGGTTTTCAACACCATCGACTTTCACCAACCAGACACTGTGTGGCCTCCTGTGGAGAGTGGAGAGGAAAATCAGTGACTGTGGTGAAAACTCCAGACATGTTGAGTCTGTCTGAGAAGAACATGAGAAGAGAAGTGAAGAGCTGTGTGAGTCTCTGTCCTCCTGGACCAAATGTTCTGCTGCTGTTAGTGAAGCCTTCTGATTTCACTGAGGAGGAAAGAGAAACTCTGAAGTTCATCCTGAGTTTGTTTGGACCAGATGTCTTTGAATATTCAATGGTGGTCATCACACGTGAGGATCAGAGGAGTCTCTCTGTTCATGAACTCCTTAGAGACTGTGGAGGGAGACGGTACAAGATGTTTCAAGATGGTCACAAACAGCTGATGGAGCAGATTGAGAAGATTGTTGATGAAACCAGAGGAACCTTCCTCACCTTCACTGAAGAGACCATCAAACCAAAGTCTCAGCTCAGGAATCGAGCTTTAAACCTGGTTCTGTGTGGGAGGAGAGGATCAGGGAAGACTTCAGCAGCCAAGGCCATTTTAGGTCAGACAGAGCTTCATTCAGTCTCCAACTCATCAGAGTGTGTTCAGAATCAGGGAGAGGTGTGTGGACGTCGGGTTTCCCTTGTATGGAAAACCTCAGGAGGCAGTGATGGAGGAATCATTCAGGTGTATCTCCCTCTGTGATCCTGAGGGCGTCCATGCCTTCATCCTGGTCCTACCTGTGGGTCCCCTCACTGATGAAGACAAGGGAGAGTTAGAGATCATCCAGAACACATTCAGCTCTAGAGTCAATGACTTCACCATCATTCTGTTCACTGTGGAGTCACATCCTTCACATCTGATTTTATTAACAGTCATTTTCCAGCTGTAGACATCCACAGAGTCAGTCACTGTATCCATGGCAACACTATACTTCTGCTTTTATACAGTTTTAAAGCGTCTCATACAGGAGAGACCTTTAAACGATGCAGCCTGAACTATGAACACAACATCCAGTATCCAGTAGCTTTGATTCAACTATCCAGCTACCTTAAAAGTATTTGCACCAATCAGAATCTTTGACATTTCTGCATAAAAACGACTCTTCATCTGATTTTCACACAAGTCCTGAAAGTAGACAAAGAGAACCTGATTAAACAAATGACATATCATATGTTTTTAAATATTTGTGATGTGCTAAAGTAACTGCTCCTCTAGGATTCCAAGTTCATTTCCAGGTCCAATCAGAGTCCATGTGTTCAGAAGTGTTTCCATCAATGTAATGAGACTCAGTTCAGTTCCTGGTTTAGTTTCAATAAATCAGGGATTTGTGGAGTGGAGTGAACTATGAACACAACATCCAGGTTGTACAAAGTGAAGTTTCTCCTCAGACAAACCTTCTTATCTTTGCAGATGATGCTGCTTTGCCTTCACATTGGGACGACATGAAAGGAGACATAGTGAAGCTGTTTCCTGTCACTCTGGGCTCTAAGGAATACAAGCATGTGGAGGCGGAGCTTAAAAAGACCGGCCTTGCTGCAGACATCATCAGTGTATGTTGACTTTCTGATCGTATCTGTTGAATAACCCTAAAGAATCATTCCTGTGTCTCAGCTCCCTCCTAAAGCATCAGATCCTAGTGTGAACTCTCTGGAAGCAGCAGAATGTGGAGCCATCACTAACGTACATTTAACAGCTGAACCACAAAGAGGTCCCACTTCCAGAAGTCACAGTGACGCTAGTTGTGTGGTTGGGATGAATAATGTGTGTGAACTGCGTTGGCAGATTGAACGGGTCCAGAATACGACACTGTGGCAGAGCTACCAGCTGATGAAGAAACAGATGGAGGTGAAGAACAAACACACAAACAATGAAAGGCTGCTGTTTCACGGTACCAGCTCCAAGGCCATCCATCTGATCAACAAACAAGGCTTCAACCGCAGCTACGCAGGAGAACACGGTAACCAAAGGCTCCCACAGCCTCACTACAAGCCTGCTGACTGCACATGCACCACAACACTGAACAACACAAGATCATACTCAAGCTCCTCTTCTAGAATGAATATGGGCCTAAAGAGCAGACTCTCAGCTGTAATGTGATGCTGTTCACATCTAGACTGGAGGAAGGGTTTAGGAATTACACGTCTTCAATATGTGGCCCCTGTTTTTCAAGGGACCAAAGGTGACTGCACACTTGACTCTCAAGCTGTTTCATGTCATTATCTGATCAGTCAGTTAAGCAGGTAAAAGTTCTAGAGCTGAGTTCAAGTGTTGCTGTGAAGCCAACATGTGTTCAAAGGTGGATGCAGGTCAAACAGTCCATCCTTGGGCTGCAGCAACAAAACAGGGACATTAGGAGCAGACACATCAACAGTTTGGTTCATTCAGGACACACTGGTGAGCTCTGCAACAGAAAAAGACCTGGGCGTCAACACAAGACAGAGACAGAGAGACAGAGAGACAGAGAGAGCGAGAGAGAGAGAGAGCGAGAGCGAGAGCGAGAGAGCTAGGGCTGTGCAATTAATCGAATTTTGATTACGATTTCGATTCTTGGCTCAAACGATCTCCAAATTAATAAAAATCGAGTTGGAACGATTCTTTTGCCGTTTTCCGTTGTCTGTGAGACACGCATGCGCAATTCAGTTGCTCCCCCAGAGCATTCAACGCGGCCCCACGAGCTCTGTGTGTGTGTGTGCGTGGTGACCTGCACACTTATTCAGAAAACAGCGCGAGCGAGATGGCAGAGGTAGGACGGTCCCGTTTGGTCGATAAAAAGGGTAAAACAAGTTCTCTTGTGTGGCAACACTTCGGATTCGAAGAATCCGACAAAGCACAGGCCCACATAATGTGCAAAACGTGCTACAGTGTGATATCTGGGGCGGCATTTTTTCATGACAGGGGGGCGGCAGGAGCACTTGGAAAAAAAATAAAATAAACAAATACATCTGCGCCGCTACATGGTTTTCTATTATCTGTCATATCTGTGTGGGGAACTGGCAAATTGTCGCCCCCTGTAGCTGCAGGCGCCCCTGCTGCTGAGAAGGTGCCGTGCACAGAAGGTGTGCGTGAGAAAGGGGAGGGGGGCGCGGGGGACAGTTCACCTCTGGGTCTCTCCCAAATTGAACGGGGGGGGGGGATTACAGTGAGTTTTTTTTTGCCGAAATGCTGAATAAATGCATTTTATTTTCAAACTCAAAAAGAATCGTTTGAAGAATCGTGATTTCAATCTTGACCAAAAAAATCGTGATTCTCATTTCTTCCTAAATCGAGCAGCCCTAGAGAGAGCTTCACAACCTCCAGACAAGTGAAGAACACTCTCCAGGAGGTTGGCGTATTATTATCCAAGACTCAGGAGAAGAGAAGACTTGAGAGAGCAAATACGAAGGCTTCACCACAAGGTGCCCATCATTAATAAAAGTCCAGACCCTCGTCCATGGTTTCAGAGTTCAGCCAGTCATTGTCTGATAAAGAATTCAAACTTTTTATTTATGATTGTGTGAATTTATCCAGTGACCTTTGAACCCCTGAACATAGGAGTCTGTCAATCAAAATGTCTGGACTTCCTAAATTCTTCCTTTTCATCTTTGTTCATCTGCTTCAGTTTAGAGTTGAGTCTGCATTCTAAGCCTATATTCATGATGGACCTTTAACTATGAACACAAGAGAACTAGTTTCAGGATCCAGCGTCATGTCTGTGCTGTATTTATCATGTTCAGAGACAAAACAATATTTAATATTTCTGAACAATCAGCTCAGACCCTCTTAGATTCATCTTGTGACCCTTAGGAGAGGCCCCGACCCTCAGTTTTAGAACCTGTATCTGTATGTGAAGCTCCAGTGAAATGCTACTGACACAAAGAACTGAGTATTCAGATTTTAATAAGACATAAAATGGATGAGAGACAGTCCAGAGCTCTTTGATTTAGGTTCACTGATGGTTTTGGAACATTTGCTTCTTTTACTTTCCTTCTTCTTCCTACGTAGGATTTTGATTGCATGACTTTCATTTGATTATTTGACTTGATTCTTTATTTCTCTGTGAATAATTGTTCCAGCAGTGGTTCTGCACAGCCGTCCCACTTTTATCCTCTCCAGATATTTCCTGGTTGTGAATGATGCAGGCCTTAGTTAGTTAGTAATAAATCCAGTGCTGTCAGTCTCAGCCTTCCTCCATGTGTGTGTGTGTGTGTTTGTCCTGTAGGTGTGATGTATGGCAATGGCTCTTACTTTGCTGTGGACCCCGTCTATTCAGCTCCAAGCTACGCCACACCCGACACCAACGGACACAAGCGCATCTACCAGGCCAGGGTTCTGGTTGGAGACTTTATCCAGGGAAGACAAGGCTTGATCTCACCTCCCTCTAAAAGCTCAACCAACGCTGCTGACCTGTATGACAGCGTCTCTGATGACGCCACCAACCCAACCATGTTTGTCATCTTCAACGACATCCAGGCTTACCCAGAATACCTCATCACATTCACATGAGCTGCTGTGATCTCAGAGGGAAACTGTTCTGAGAACATGTTACCTGGACTCTGTGCTTTGGTTTGAATAATAACTTGAACCATGTCATAGGACTCTTAACAAATAAACATGTTGTGAAATTCTAAAGTGAAGAACAAACACCAGATTAACTAGACTCAGTTAACTTTACCTGATCAGAACGCTACACATCAGAAAGATGACCAGAGTGACCTGAGAGATTGGTCAATTTCTCAGAGTTTGACAACTTATTTCAGAGTCCTCCTTCTGGATCAGCTTGTCCAGCTGTGAGGTGTCCTTCTTCTTAGTGCTGTCTCCCCAGGACACCACAGCGTAGAAGAGGACACTGGCAACGATAGTCTGGTAGAACATGTCCAGCAGCTTCCTGCAGATATTAAACCACCTTAGCCTCCTGAGGACATAGAGACGGCTCTGACCCTGTTTGTAGACTGAGTCTATGTTAGACCACCAGTCCAGTCTGTGATCCAGATGTAGACCCTGGTCCTTCTAGGTCTGAACCACCTCTATACACTCCCTGCTGATGGTTACAGGCTGCAGGTGGGACCTCGACCTCCAGAAATCAACTACCATCTCATTGGTTTTAGTTTTAGTTTTAGCTTTTATATTTAGCAGCGTATTTCTTTATTTTTTATTTTTCTGAACTGATAGTATTTGTGATGTCTCTATTTAAAGCATGTGAGACATTGGTGCCAGTTTTCTCAGCAACCATTCATTCAATGTACTTCATACTGGACTGATGTGAAGTCAGTGCAGCTCAGAGTTTAAAGTCGTTTGATGTCTATTCAATAATGTTCCAGGTTGTTTAGGATCCAAACGTCTATCTGATCTGATCTCCTATCTGATCCACAAAGGACGCCTCATGGTTGAGCTGCTTCTGTGTTTAATACTAGAGATGATGTTATCAGATCATGTTACAGCAGCCCAGAGGAGCTCCACAGTTTCAAATAATAAACCAACGTTTAATTCAAGAAAATGACTGAGGACGATCAACGTTCTTTAAAATCTCCTCTGACACTGATATTTATACTCAGAAGACCTTTCAGATCTGTCTGCATGGCTTTGTTTGTCTCTTCACATCATTTAAATCTACTCTAAATCTCATTTCTCATGTTCTGCAGTCAGACATATTTATTTTATCTATTATTATTATTTCATCATGTAAAGTTAGAGGATGCTGTCTCTAGAAAATAATTTCCTGTTGGGTGGAGTCATGAGACTTCCTGTTTTTTTGTTTTTTTTTTAGTTTCACTTTCTCTCAATGGTTGTGTCGCAACAAGAATTTGATGTGAAGGTTGAACTGGACTAAAGAGGAAGATTCAAGTGAGTAAAAGTCTTGTATGTGGTAGATGTGGTGGTGGAGGGTTAAACATGATGCTCTAGCTACATGAGGACACTCACTGACATGATGGATCATTAATTGTACTCGTGATATGATCCGTCTGTCAGCATCACACCAGCTCTACTGGCCTTATTTAAATAGAACACAGTGGTATCAGTCTAAAGAACTGCTTTCTGGGCTTCTGGCTGATGGTGCGTTCAATGTCTGAAATCTCCCTGAAATCAGAGGATCTGTCTCTTCCTGCAGGTTCATGTCAAACTTTAGAACTAGAACAAGATGTAAAACTTTAGGCCTCGAACAAGAGGCGCCATTTCAGAACAGGAAATGAGGAGCTCAGTGTGATCTGACTCTGACATGTGCTGAGAGGATTCATGTGAGAGAATCCATCTGATCTCAGTCTGCTACACCAGGGAGGATGGAGTGTATGTACAGAGGAAAGGAATAATGATAAAATCACATCAGTTAGAATATTGCTCCATTGGGCTGAGCTAATAATGTCATTTCTCTATGATCCCAGTCAGTTTTAGTCCAAGGACCCCCAAACTGATAGAGAGATGGATCAGGGAGCCCCTACTGTATATATAGTATTAAACAGTGTTTTATATTAAACTGGGCCTAGTGACGTATATCATTCAGTACTAAGCTCTTCACATTGATGTTTTCATGTTAAATATAAATGTGGAAACTAGACTGAGTGATGGCCTATTAGTGCCACTGTCATCCATAAACATACCTGTTATCTCTTTTAGTTGAGTTACTAAACGATCCATTTTCATAACAATGTCCATCCACTTGGTAGAATAATATACTGGCCTCAGTAGTTGGCTGCTGTTGATAGGAGCTGCAGTGTTTGAAGCAGAAATATCTGGAAGGAAATATGTTGTGTCTGGATCTTAGTCAGCTGAGGACTGAACAGGCTGTCAGTCAATCATGGGGAACCTGACAGAGCCAGCATGTAACATGTGGCTTTGGACAGGGACGTGTCCTGGTCTTTGTGTGCAGGGACGGGTCCAGGATAGTCTAGTGCTGTGAGTGAACCGGTGTCCAGCTTGACAGAGCTCCTGTGTGTTACTGAATGTGTGCATTTCTGACTGAAAGATGACATCTTCTGCCTCCATTCATCCATTCACTACAATATGTTGGATTCATGTTCATGTGGATTTAAAGACATTTCCATTTGTGGAGGAAACTTCCCGCCCCCCTGCAGTAGCAGCTGTTGAAGACCTCTGGTCTGGCTGATGTGTTTCATGGATGTGGAACATATTAAATGTGACATTAAAGCAGACTGAAAGAGAAGGAGGTGAGGCAGCCAGTACTTGTGAGAACCACAGGTTCATGCTTGTTCTGCTGTTGCTCTTCTTCTACACTGAGTCAGGTTCACGGCAGCACTCCATTTATTTTCATCTTTTTCTGACTGAATGCCAAAAATAGAAGATTGTAGATCTAAGATTAATAACTTCTCTAAACTGGACCTTCAGTTAAACCAGGAAGTGATGAATGATGGAACAGTCAGAATAGAAAGGTTTAACTACTCAATGTTTAGATCTGGTTTTAAATTGAAAGGTTTGTTTTTGAGTAGTCTCATTTCATTTTGGTCTTAATCAGGTTTGTTTGTGCTCACTGGGTACGAAGCTCAGCACACATCACAGATCCAGTGTTAGACTGAATCAATGAGAAAGATGTAGTTCTCATTAGTATTGTTGTCTTTAACTGCAGTAGTAGCAGTATGATATAAGGGGGACATGGAGAATGTTCTAGTTGTGTTTTCATGGAGGCTTCACTGATGGAACATGATGCAGAATACAAAGAGGAACAAAACAACATGTTCACACCGTTCTCTCTTTAGGTTCTACTGTCTGTTCTAATCTACTCTCAGTTTACAAACTTGAGGAGTTTGAAGAGGAGCTAGAAAACGTGACATTAGATGATTTAGTCGTATTGATTGATTGATTTCAGTGTTTAACGTCTAACATGTGTCTGAAAGGCTGGGCCAAATGTTTCAGTGTGAAATGACTAGAGATGAGAGCTGAGGTTTCCTGATGAGAGCAGACGTTCAGTCTGAATGTTGGTTCTATTGAAGTCACTCACCATCATGTGGTGTTGTGAAGGAACATTAAGAACCAGACCTGAGGACTGTCTGTTTGGAGGAGGAGATCAGAGACTAACATTGACTCCTTCATATTATCATGATGCTGTTTATCAGTCAGTAACTTCACTATCTTTATGTTGGACGTCTGACTTCTACATTTATTCATCTATTCCTGGAACATAAGGCACCAGCAGCTGATATCAGACCATTCATTAACATGTCACCATGTTCTCTTTTAGGTTCTTCACCCACGGTGACAATATGGGAGGCTCAGAATCAAGTGAGTTCACTAACATGATGATGATGATGATGATGATGATGATGATGATGATGATGATGATGATAGACCATTTCACTCTGGTCAGAGTATGTCCAGTTCCAGTCTTATATAATTATCTCAGCTGCCTCCACTCTGCTCAGATAAAGTTTTCCAGGACTAATTTCAAACTTGGGAAGATTTAGGTTCAGTTCAGATCTTTCATTAACGTCTGATCTTTCTGTTCATTCAAATGTGTTGCACCCTCTCTGGGAGACAGTATTTTAAAGTCCTCCATGAAGACCAACTGCTTAAGTCGTGCAAAATCAAAATCACTGATGTCTCTACGTCGATGAACACCAACAATCAAACACAATCATGAACAAATTCAACACAACTTTGATCCTCCTGTTTCTTTAACCGACTGATCTTCTGATGATGTTCTTCTGGCTCCAGCTCATGTGCTCCAAGCACTGCTGCTTTTCAATCTTCAGTCTTCTGCTGCCCTCTTTCACTGTCCTCTAACTCTGTCCTCTATCACTGTCTTCTAACTCTGTCCTCTATCTCTGTCCTCTATCACTGTCCTTTTCAGTGAGTTGTGACACTGATTATATATTAACTTAAAGGAACAGTATGTAAGATTGTGGCCAAAACTGGTACTGCAATCACTTTCAAAATACTGTAGTACGGTGTATCCCCTCCAACCTCCCCCCGACTCCAGGTTGCCAGGTTAGCGAGGTAACGTTAGGCTACTCAATACATCTCAATTACGTTTCACATTGCAATAATCGACGTGCTAATGTTGTTTTCCTCGGTGTTTGAGCATAATGACAGAGAAACGGGCTCATAATGCATTGCTAATGTTAGCAATGACGACTCGCCGTTTTTATTTCCCAAACAATTCCTTACCTTTTCAATTCGATGACCCACCTCCTCTGTATGCGCTAACGTAACGTTACTTTGCACGAACATGCATAACTTTGTTCGACTGTCGTGAATATTTGAAATGTCCATTTACATTATGTACAAGTAAGTTAGCCAGGAGAAAATTAGCAACGTTGGCGTCTGTCTTCAAATTCTTCTCCGTTTTCAGCCGTCTCCATCTTTCGAAGGCATCTCCTACAAATCCTGGTTTTATTTCGGACTTTGTCACGACGTAGTTCGGATTCATAACGAGGTCTTTTAGGTTTCGTAACGTTATACATGTTTTATCCGACACGTTCGTAGCTGCAGCTGTGGTAACTAGAGCAGAGCTGGCAACCCGGATGACGAAACTCTACTGACTTGGTGATTGGTAGATAGGTGGAGGGTGGAGCCTCAGACCAAAACACAACATGACAACAATAACATCAGTTGAGGGCTGCAACTCTCACTTTTAAATGACAATATCCTGGCCGGACCACTGTTGTCAGTGATATAAGTATTTGAAAAGAACATGATTTCTTCATGTCTAGTGACATATCAGGGCCATTTTATGATTAATTGAAATACATTTCTTACATACTGTTCCTTTAAATCTGTTCTGTGAGCTCTGATCAGGACTTCATATCAAACACAAATCAGACCAGGACAGAACTGATTTTCAAAATTCAGATTCTGTTAAACTGTATCTTTAAAGTTTTATTACATGTGTATGTCATTTTTAGTAACATTCCTGCCTCATTTGTCTTCAGTCTCTAAAACTTCCACATTGGTCATGTAGACTTGTCTAAGAATGTCAAGACCTCAGACCGACATGTAGACATGTATCTCCTGAATCATCCTGACAAGCCGTCCTGGTCCAGATGCAGCAGAACAGGCCCAAACCAGGACATTAGCACCCCCATGTTTGATGGAGGGATGAGGTTCTGATGCTGGAATGATGCAGTGTTGTTTCATCTCATTTAAACCAAACTATTCTACTTTGGTCTCATCTGTCCACTAAACATTGTCCCAGTAGTCTTCTGTCTTGTCCACATGATGTTCATCAAACTGCAGACAGTTGAGTAGTGTCCAGGACTAATTCAAACCTGGGAAGACACCTCATCTGTCCTTCCACAGTCGACCACAGGACACTGACTGATGTTCATGGAATAAAAACACTTCCCCAACATCTAAGTTAGAAGTGTGACTGTTGTTAACACGTCACTCTGACAACGTTACAAGCAATGTGAATGAGAGAATATTTCTTTTTCTATATCTCTACAGGATCAGCAGCCAGCAATCAGAGCAGCAGCTCTGAACCACCAAGAAAACCACCTCCCAGTACGTTGATCTCCTCAGTCCAAGTTTAAATCCTCAGTGACCTCCTTCCTCCTCATTAATCTGCCTTGTATCAGTGTTAGTTTGTCATCAAGCTGAACTAAATGAAAGTGTCTGACAACACTGCATGCTTGAGGTCAATAATATATCTGTACAGGTCATGAGACTTAAGGTGGAGCTGCTAGATGTTGACACAGATGAAGTAAATCAGTTATTGAGCTGCTTGTGGACACCAACAATCACAGGATGTTTAGTTCTGACTATCACACTGATTACACACTTCACATCAATCAATCAATCAATCAATCAATCAATCAATCAATCAATCAATCAATCATTCATTCTACTTTATCTTTCTCTACAGGAGCAACTCCACCAACACCATCACCTCCCAGTAAGTAAAAGTCAAGTGTCTCCTAAATCTTCTATGAACATGTAGAATTCCAGCAGTTTGTAGACAATAAGTCACATTTTCTTGAAATGTTTCCAAGTTGACTGGTGAGTTAGAAAGTTTCACTTGATAATGACTGACAGATTCTCTTTTTGCAATCTTTCCCTTCTACGACAAGACTACAAAAAGTACAAGTGCGCAGCATGGTTTTCAGTCAGTAACTGTTGTCTTGTCCAGTTGTTCTCATCCACTCTCTCAATCTAAAATGAATCAGGGTTCAGCTCCACCTTAAACAGATCAGATCAGTATATGGATGAATGTTTGATTGATGTCTGCTGACTCTAATCTCATCCAACACATAGCTGATATTAGTCTCTGTACTGGATGAGTCAGGTTATGTCCATCTACAGATGGTGCTGTACTGGTGGCAGTCTGTTACAGACACTCAGCTTTTTCTCCTCTTCCTCTTTTCTTCATTACTTGTGGCCTATTGTTACCAACAGCTGTGTGCTGCTCATACTAAGTCATTTCTGTTCAAGAGTGAGACATCAGCCTTAGAGGATCTTTGTTCAGATGCAGTGTCCAGTGATGATTGGCTGTTCAGGGGCCTCAGCTGATTTAAATGATCTGCATCTCACTCACCCAGGAGATGGTGATTACCGACTAGAATGAGCTGTACGTTGTGGAGCTTTTTTCGTGTACCTTGTAACCTCAGTGAGTTTTTTGAGTGCGTCCCTCACAGACGTTTGTTTTCCTGTGAGTGTGTTTTTCTCAGAGGTGTATAAAGTACTTGAAAAAAACAACTAAGTAAAAGTACAAATACCATCACTGAAAATGACTTTGGTAAAAGTTAAAGTCACTCATCACAATCACAATCACAATCATTTGAGTAAAAGTCTTAAAGTAGCTCACATTAAATGTACTTAAGTATCAAAAGTATCTTGTGAAAAAATATACTCAAGTATCATAAGTACAAGTAAAGTACAAAGTATTTTTATAGTACGCATTAGGCCTGTAGCGACGCGTCGATGACGTCGACGAATCGACTTCAAAATTTCGTCGACGTCATATTTCTGCATCGACGCTTCGCCACACACACGTGGGATACCAAAACATTTCAGAATGGAGGACGAAACAGCAACCTGGTGTTTAGCTGCTGCAGTGATGTTGTCATTTATAGTAGTTTTCTGTTAGCAGTGTGTGCTACCAAGTTAGCTAACAGATTTAGCCCGTTGTCTGCTAACTGGTTACAAAGACAGTGACGTTGGTCACCGGTACATCGTTACTACGTCTTTGTGTCAGAATCTCCGTTAACATATTTTAGTATTATTGGTCCACCGTATGAACTTAAGAGCGCCGCGCTGCCGTACCGATATGCTGAGCGGTTGCCAAGGCAACCTTGAGACTGACAAGTTGGGAGGAGGAGCTGATTGACGTTCCTGCTTGACGCACGCAAAATACCTGCGGGTCAGTTCTGATACATCGAAAATATTATCTTGCGGGCCGCATACAATTATGGACCTTCAGTTCATTGGTACAGATTTCATTAAAGATTTAATTAACTGCACACTTACATTGCCCCCCCGGGGGCAAATATAATTTTCTGAATCTGAATAAGAGAATGTGTTTCATTAATCAAGCAACAGAAAAGTAATCGTTAGATTAATCGTCCAATAGTTGTTAGATTAGTCGACTAATCGATAAAATAATCGCCCGATTAATCATTTAATAAATAATCGTTTACCCCCAGCCCTAGTACGCATAAAAAGAAGCAAACCAACCAAGAATGGTTCTCCCCTTGTTCTCTTTATTTCACTTTCAGGTGAATGAAATAGATGTGGTATGATAAAATAAAAACTAAAAGACACCTGTAGAGTGAATCAAGTGTCTGCCTGAGAACACAGTAAAGTTCCTCCTGTCTCCTAGTCATGGGTGACTGTCGTCTTCTACTGAAGGACATGCTGTCAGTGTGGTAACGTCTTCCATGTCTTCCTCATCAGTGTTAACTGCTGAGGTAGCCATGTTGATGTCAGCTGCCCCATGCATCCCGTCCTGACCTCTAAACCTCGTCAGAGTACCGTACGTTGTTCCTCTCGTCCTCTGGGACACGCCCATTCCAGATAATCCTTCAGTGATTAATTAGATTTCTATTTTAATTTGTAACGAGTAACGAGGTGGAAAACGTCACAGTAACAGAGTAAAAGTATATTTATTAAATGTAGTAGAGTCAAAGTAAAAGTCCTGATAAAAAAAAACTCAAGTAAAGTACAGATCCTCAAAACAACTACTTAAGTAGTATAATGAAGTACATCTACTTCGTTACTATAGAGAGCCGAAGTCCCGCCCCCTCTACTTCCGGGTTATGGGACCTATCTTTCGAAAAAATATGAACGGCAGTCTATGGCGAAAGATAAATTACATTTTAGTTCATAAAAGTATCTTTAATAATTTATCTTTCGCCATAGACTGCCGTTCATATTTTTTCGAAAGATAGGTCCCATAACCCGGAAGTAGAGATAATTTACATTTTTTTAGTTCATAAAAGTATACTTAAAGTATACTTTTATAAGTAAACTTAAAGTATACTTTTATATACTTAAAACGTTCCAATTTAGCCGGAAGAAGTATTAAATTAGTATACTTTCTAGTACACTACAAGTACATGGTCTGTAGTATACTTACTATACTTATACTTATACTCAAGTATACTTAATAAAATAAACTTCAAGTATACTACTTTTTCCTAAGGGCTAGTTTTTCAGCATCACTCTGAGACAGGATGTTCCTAATTTTGACAATATTACGCAGGTGAAAGAAGGCAGTCCTGGTCACTTGCTTTATGTGACATTTAAAGGACATATCCTCATCAAATATAACACCAAGGTTTTTTACAGTAGTACTGGAAGCCAAGGTAATGCCATCCAAAGACACCACGTGATTAGATAATGAATCTCTGAGATGCTTAGGACCGAATACAATAACTTCTGTTTTGTCTGAGTTTAAGAGTAGGAAATTACAGGCCATCCAAGCCTTTATGTCTTTAAGGCATGCTTGGAGTTTAACCAACTGATTAGTTTCATCTGGTTTCATGGATAAATATAGCTGGGTATCATCTGCATAGCAATGAAAGTTTATGCCATGTTTTCTAATAATCTTGCCTAATGGCAACATGTATAACGTGAAGAGTATTGGTCCTAGCACAGAACCCTGAGGAACTCCGTGACTTACTTTTGTATAAGTAGAGGAATCATTATTGACATGAACAAACTGGAATCTGTCAGATAGATAGGATTCAAACCAGTCTAATGCAGGTCCTTTAATCTTGATCTCACTTTCAAGTCTCTGTAGTAAAATATTATGATCAATAGTGTCAAATGCAGCACTAAGATCTAGCAGAACAAGTATAGAGACAAGTCCACTGTCTGAAGCCATGAGGAGATCATTGGTAACTTTAACCAAAGCTGCTTCTGTACTATGATGAACTCTAAAACCTGACTGAAACTCTTCAAACAGACCATTCTTGTTTAAGTGGTCACACAACTGATTAGCAACAACTTTTTCTAGAATTTTGGAAATAAAAGGAAGGTTGGAGATTGGTCTATAGTTGGCTAAAACATCTGGATCTAGAGTGGCTTTCTTGAGTAAGGGCTTAATTACAGCAATCTTAAAAGACTGAGGCACATATCCTGTTAATAAAGATAAATTTATCTGGTTCAATATGGAGGTGTTAATTAATGGAAAAACTTCTTTGAGCAATTTAGTTGGGATTGGATCTAGAAGACAGGTTGATGGTTTAGATGCTGTAATTGTTGAAGAGAGCTCAAGAAGATCTACTGGGGAGAAGGATTCCAGATATTGATAAGGTCTTACAAAAGTTTCTAATGTCACTGTACTTACATCTTTGACAGCTGTTGGAGGGATGCCTTGAATATTTTCTCTAATGCCAACAATTTTATGATGATGATGAAGTCATTACTACTGAGGGCTAAAGGAATAGATGGCTCAACAGAGTTGGGGCTCTTTGTCAGCCTGGCTACAGAGCTGAAAAGAAATCTGGGGTTGTTCTTATTTTCTTCTATTAATGATGAATAATATGCTGTTCTAATACTACTGAGAGCTTTTTTATAAGTTGTTAAGCTATCTTTCCAGGCTATGCGAGCTTCTTCAGAATTAGTGGAATGCCAAATTCTTTCTAGCTTTCGGACTGCCTGTTTTAAACAGCGCAACTGTGAATTATACCACGGAGCTAGCCTCCTCCTATTTATAACCTTCTTTTTCAGAGGAGCGACTAAGTTTAGAGTTGAACTAATCGATGCTGCAGTGCCATCGACAAAATAATCTATTAGTGCAGGAGTTAAATTGTGGTTTCTGTCACATGACACATGGCACTGGGGTAAATAAAGAAGGAATTAATTCTTTATATCTAGTTACAGCATCATCAGATAAACATCTACTGTAATGAGATGTCTTTTCAGTTCCTGTGTAATCCATTATTGTAAATTCAAAAGTTATGAGGAAATGATCAGACAAAAGAGGGTTATGAGTAAATACTGTTAAACCTTCAGTTTCTATGCCATATGTTAGGACAAGATCTAAGGTGTGATTAAAACTGTGAGTTGATCCATTTACATTCTGAGAAAAGCCAATTGAATCTAATAATGATGAAAATGAGGAGCTAAGGCTGTCACTGACAACATCAACATGGATGTTAAAGTCACCTACTATAATGACTTTATCTGTTCTAAGAACTAAATCACATAAAAACTCAAAAACTTCTGCTAAAATTTCAGAGTAAGGAGCAGGTGGGCGATACACCACAACAAAAAGAATTGGTTTTTGTATTTTCTGGTCTGGATGGGGAAGACTGAGAGTAAGACTTTCAAATGAATTAAAGCTCTCCTTAGGTCTAGGATTAATAGATAAATCAGAGTGGAAGATTGCTGCCACTCCTCCTCCTCTACCTGTGCTTCTAGGAATATGATAATTACTATGACTGGGTGGAGTAGACTCATTTAAACTAACATATTCATCATCCTGTAGCCATGTTTCAGTCAAACTAAATAGATCAATCTGATGATCAGTTATCAGATCATTCACTAAAAGAGATTTGGATGAGAGAGATCTGACATTTAAAAGACCACATTTAATTTTCCTATTCTTCTGTTCTACCAATGAACTTGTTCTGATTTGAATAAGGTTCCTATGATAAACTCCTCTTTTGTTATTTTTTGGTTTAAATAATCTGGGAGCAGACAGAACATCTATAGAGTTGATAGAGTTTAGGGTGTGAGACAGTCCTAGAGAAGCGGCAGAGAAGTGTGTAAGACTACAACTCCGCGTCCTGGTCTGAACTCTGGGTTGTCATGGTTTCGGGGGGTTAATAAAATCGGCCATATTCCTAGAGATGAGAGCAGCACCCGCTAAAGTGGGGTGGATGCCATCTCGCCTAATCAGACTAGGCTTTCCCCAGAAAGTGTGCCAATTGTCAATGAAAGCCACGTTGTTTGCTGGACACCACCTAGATAACCAGCGATGGAATGACGACGTGTGACTAAACATGTCATCATTGGTCAGGTTGGGCAGGGGACCAGAGAAAACTACGGAGTCCGACATAGTTTTAGCAAACTTACACACCGATTCCACATTAAGTTTTGTGACCTCCGATTGACGTAACCGGGTGTCGTTACTGCCGACGTGAATAACAATTTTACTGTATTTAACCTTAGCCTTAGCCAGCAGTTTGAGGTAAGATTCAGTGTCGCCCGCTCTGGCCCCTGGAATGCATCTAACTATGGTTGCTGGTTTCTCTATCTTCACGTTCCGCAAAATAGAGTCGCCAATCACCAGAGTTGGTTTCTCAGCGGGTGTGTCGCTGAGTGGGGAATATCGGTTGGAGACGTGAAGGGTTTGGTGGTGATCCACGGGCCTTGTGGGACTATGCTTCCTTCGAACCGTCACCCAGCCGCCCTGGTTTCCCGGCTGCTCGGGAGCTGTCGGGGGACAGCTAACTGGAGCTATGCTAACAGGAGCTACTCTTGGTCGGTCCGCACCGGCTACAGGGCCCTGGCTAGCTGCTGGTTGGTTTTCAATGGTGCGGAACCGTGCTTCCAATTCGGAAAGCTTCGCCTCCAGTGCTACGAATGAAATACATTTGTTACACATATCATTATGACTAAAGGAGGCAGAGGAGTAACTAAACATGTGGCACAAGATGCAGGAGAGAGAAGGGGAAGCAGAGGGAGACCATGGTTAAATCGCTAACGTTAGCAGACAAAGTTGATTAGAAGAGAGAGTGTGTGTGGTTCAAAAAGTAGCTATAGAGGACAGGTGGTTGAAGATACGTAAGAATTCCCCGCAATAAACAGTACGTTTTTTTGGAGTTTGAGCGAAGCTAACAGTCTGTAAACAGCAATACCACTCGGTGCAGAAGCAGGAAATGACGCAATACGCTTACTCACGTGACGCTAGGAGGAGCCATCACCTCCCAGTAAGTAAAAGTGAAGTGTCTTCTAAATCTTCTATGAAAATGTAGAATTCCAGCAGTTTGTAGACAATAAGTCACATTTTCTTGAAATGTTTCCAAGTTGACTGGTGAGTTAGAAAGTTTCACTTGATAATGACTGACAGATTCTCTTCAGTCCACCTTAAATCCTCCTCATATCAGTGCTGAGCTAAATGAAAGTCCATTGGAGGTTAGTCATGGATGGTTCAGGTGAGACAGGAACCATTTAGTAACTGCTGGATGGAAGAGCAGAGCAGCAGCTGTTTCACTTTAAAATGTCATGTGTGATTCCTCATTCCAAGACGTCAACACCCAAATATAAGACACCAGAGCAACAGCATCAGGATCCACAGCAATTCACTCTTTCCACAGTTGTATTTCACTCTCACTTTAATTTAGAACTAAGTCACTGAACACAGCTTTGGAAGTGGATGAAAGCAAGAAGTTAGAAAGACACACAGAATCCAGAGAGATGACTACAAGCTGAAACATCAACTCACACGTCATGAATATACGTACGTCAAGCGTGCAGCCGGTTCCGGTCAGGTGATTAATGGCGTTGGCAGAGTGATACACTGTGATCTCAAACCCTACAATGCGTTTAAAATAAGCAACTAAAGCTACATTTAGAAAACAAAGAAATATGCAGTTGGTTTGGTTGGTTTTGTCCTCAAAACCAAAAACAAGAAGCAGGAGAGGAAAGCAACAAGAAATCGAATCGACGTCATCAACAATGGTAGACGCCGGTGAAATAAAACAACTCATTGCGGATTTAAAGGAAGCCCTCGCTGGGGAAATTCAAGACTTTAGAACGGAATTCAGAGCTTTCAGAAATGAAACGGAAAGAGATATCAAGAAAATAATGCAACAAACCGCGGCCTTACGACAAGATGTAGAGGCCCTGACGAAGAGAACTTCGGAACTAGAGTCCAGGGTGAGTGAACAAGAAGATGAAACTTCTAAATATCCAAAAGAATTCAAATGCTTACAAACCCGTATTGACGAGATGGGTGAACAAATGGACTATATTGAAAACAGATCTAGACAAAATAACATTTGCATATATAATATTGCGGAAAACATTGAAGGTGATGACATGATTATGTTCATTCAAAAACTATGCAGAGACGTCTTGTGCATTGAAAATGAACCTCCAATCGCTCGGGCACACAGAATTGGTCAATGAAAGGAAGGATTCTTAAGACCAGTAATTGTTAACTTCGCAAACTACAATGGAAAGATAAAAGTGCTTAAAGCTGCCTGGGCCAAGAAGGAGATCCTCTTCAATAACACACGTATATATTTGGACCATGATTTTACCACAAAGGTGAAACAACAGCGAGCGGGATATAGACCTCTACGGGAGCAATTAAAAAAGCTGCATCTCAAATCACATATCCTGGCTCCAGCGAAACTGTAAGTGTTCAATTCGCATGGAACTACAACAATCTACAGAAATGCGGAGCAGGCCCAAAAGGATTTACAACAGAGAGGCCTTTACAAGCCAGCCGAAGATTAGGAGCGCGCTACGGGAGAAATTGCGTGTAGGCATATTAACGAACTGGCGTTGTTGCTGTGTCGGATTGGGATTTTGTTTAAGATTAAATAGCGGAACATTATTTTCATGGTCACCGACAACTGATGGATAAATCCAAAAATTAGATAAAGGACTAAATTACTCTACCTGAAGGATCTTTGAAAAAAAAAAAAAAAGATGTATAGCAGAGATAAAAGAGGACACTGCTGCTGATTGGAAGTCTTTCGTTATCTTCTCTCTCTCTCTCTCTCGCTCTTTCTGCCTTTGTCTTTAGATTTAGCTCTGGTTTTGACTATATGCATGTGGAGAGATGAATGTGTGAGTGTGATTGAAAGTGAACAGTATGTGTGTGTATGGGCGAATGTTTGGATTGATATGGGGTTGGTAGGTTGGTGAGGGGAAAGGGGAATGGGAACTGTATGGACATGCATGGATGAATAGGAGGGAATGTGAAAGGGGTGAGAGGGGGTTGGATGTATGGATGTGAGGGACAGTGGGATGAAGGATGCGTGGGTGGGCATGTGTGTGGGTGCGTGGGTGTGTGTGCTTGGACTTGTACGTGTGTGTGGGTATATGGTATAAGTGCGAAAGGCGACAAGGGGAAAGGGGGTTGGAGTGGGGGGGCTGGATGTATGTGTAAGTGACGGAGGGTGTCAAAAGAGTGTATATGTGTATGTGAGTGTTTGAATAAACGTATGAATGAAACAGGGTTGTATGGGAGAGAGCGGGGGGTGGGGGGCATTGGGAAGATTAGCAGAATAGACATGTTTTGGTACATTGTATGAGGGAGGGTTAAGGGGTATAGGTAGGAGTGATAAGGGGATGAGAGGATGTGTGAGTGTCTGTGTGTGTGTGGGTGAGAGTGTATAAAAGTGAAAGGGGATGAGGGGGCAGGGGAGGTTGGAAGCAAGGGTGTAAGGGATGGTGGGATGAAGAGTGTATGCAGGTGGTTGTGAAAGTGTATACAAATGGGTGAAGGCGTGTGGGTGTGGGTTAGTGTGTACAGTGGGGTATGTGTCCGTCTGTCTGTGTGTGTGTGTGTGTGTGTGGGGGGGGGGGGGGGGGGGGACTGCCTCTTTTTCTTAGTTGATTTAACTATAGAAATTTCTGTTAATAAATAGATATTGATTAATATGGAGAGGGTGAAAGGCACTGTAGTATCCCTGCCAATGAAGAAATTGGGTAATTTGATATAGGCCTGTTTTTTTTTTTTTTTTTGAGGCGACTATAGGTACGCCAAAACAACCATTTAGAGAGGATGGTTGAATATAATGACATTTTTGGAACCTGTAACTTTGTTTTTATTTTTGGTTCACTTTTTATGTTTTTCAATTTATTTTTATTTTTATTTTTGTGCATGATTTTTCCTTATTCCAACCTATTCACCCAACCCGCTAAGTTTCTGGTAATTGCTTACACATACAGACATATAACATCCATGCATACATTATTCATACTACAATGGAAAATAATTAGTTTAATATATTTGAGGATCTGTGAACAGCATATGGTTTTGATTAAGCAAAAATACCCCCTGTTTATTGTTTAATGTGTGACCTAAATATACTATCATTAAATGTGAATGGGTTAAATAATCGAGTAAAGAGGGAAAAAATCTTATTGCAGATGGAAAAGGATAAGGGAGATATAATTTGTTTGCAAGAAACTCATCTACAAAAACAAGAACATGAAAAACTTAAAACAAAAACTAAAGGTCAAGTTTATTTTAGCTCACATAATTCTAGTCAGAAAGGTGTGGCGATAATAATTAAATCTCATGTTGGCTTTGAATTAGAAAACTGTGTTATTGATAAAGAAGGTAGATATGTTTTGGTTGTTGGTAACATAGAAGGTACAGAGTTTTCTATTTTGAATGTATACTACCCTCCAGACACAGGAATAGAATTGATGTCACACCTGACAGAGCTTTTAACAACAAAAAGTAAGGGAGTATTAATAATGGCACTGGCAGGACATTACAACCTAGTTATGGACCCAAAATTAGACTCGTCTAGTATTAAAAAACATAGAGCAGAGAAAAATGCAAGTCTACTGAGAAAATTTAGCTCAGAGGTGGGTCTGGTAGACGTGTGGAGAGCACTTCATCCAGGCAAAAAAGAGTACACATGCTTTTCAGGAAGGCATTCAGTATACAACAGGTTGAACTATTTCTTTATGTTTAAAAACAATATAACACTTGTTAAAAGATGTACGATCAGCTCAATAAACATGTCCGATCATGCAGCTGTGGCATTAACAATAATACTAAACCCTAACAAAGGCAAAACATTGTGGAGATTAAATAACTCATTGTTACAAGATGCAGAATTCATTGATAAAATTAAAAAGGTGATAAAAGATTATGTTGAGATTAATGATAGAGAGGATACAGATCCGATTCTGCTATGGGAAGGAGCTAAAGCTGTTGTTAGAGGCCACATAATTTCATACTCATCTGCTAAAAAAAGAGCAAGGGAAGCACAACAGAAATGGTTAATTGAAGAAATAAAGAGGATAGAAACTAGACATAGTAAGACAAATAGTAATGAAGACAAAATAAAACTAAAGGAAAAACGTCTTAAACTGGATAGACTACGGACACAAGAAATTGAAAAATTAATGAAGTTCACGGACCAAGAAAACTACGATGGTGGCCCAAAGTTTTTAAAAACCTTGGCGTTTAAATTAAAAAAACAAATGAAAAGAGTATATATTACAAAACTAAAAATAAAGCATGATAAATTAATTACTGATAAAGAACAGATTGCAGAGGAATTTGCCAACTATTATGAAGAATTATATAGAAATGAGGTAAGTGAAAATATAGAGTCCATTCAAAGTTATCTGAGGAACCTAAACATACCAAAGCTAACAGAAGAGAATAACATGAAATTGATTAAAGAAATTACAACAGAGGAAATAAGTAAACAATTCAAGACTTGAAAATAGGGAAAACTCCAGGGGACGACGGCTTTACGAATGAATTTTATAAAACATTTAAAAATGAATTAACCCCCCTACTAACTGAAGCATACAATCACGCACTACATACAGGGAGATGGGCACAGACATGGGCGTCATCTATAATAACACTTATACATAAAGAGGGGAAGGATGCCACAAGGTGTCCCTCATACAGGCCCATATCACTACTTAATACAGACCATAAAATTATATCAGCCATATTAGCAAACAGGTTAAAAAATATTATTGTGGATATTGTAAATGTGGATCAATGTGGATTTATACCTGGAAGACTACTGGGGGATAATATCAGAAGGACCTTAAATATAATTGATTATTCCCAAAGGCAAAATAAGGATATTGGTTTAATTACATTAGATGCAGAAAAGGCATTTGATTTAGTTAGCTGGCCTTTTATGTTTGACGTTTTCAATAAAATTGGCTTAGATAAAACGTTCTGCTTATGGTTAAAAGCAATATATAGTAATCCAACCTCTAGAGTAAAAACAAATGGTACTTTATCAAGAAACATTAAAATACAAAGAGGTACTAGGCAAGGAGATCCACTCTCTCCACTCCTATTTGCAATATACACTGAGGTGCTAGCAGTAGCAATAAGACAAAATGCAGATATTAAAGGTATACACATAGGAAAAGACATACACAAATTAGCGTTATATGCGGGCGATATTATAGTTTATTTAGCAGAACCAAAAGAAACAGTGCCAGAGTTAAAGAAAATAATTCAAGAATATAGTAAATTTTCAGGATATAAGTTAAATGAAAATAAATGTGAAGCCTTAATAATTGGGAGAGACATTAGCCAAGAGGTAAAAGACTGCTATAACTTTAAATATAAACAGAAGATCAAATATCTGGGTATTCACATAAGTAAGAATCTGAATGATCTGTACGACAATAACTATGGTGTATTGGAGCATAAAGTAAGGCAAGATCTGAATCGATGGAGAATAATTCCAGAAGGAATGTTGGGAAGGGTAGAAATGATTAAAATGATGGTCCTTCCATGATTTTTATTTCTATTTCAGACACTACCGCTGGTACTCCTAGAATCCCAGTTTAAAGTTTGGAACAAAATGATTTCTAATTTTATTTGGAGTTACAGAAAACATAGAATCAAGTTAAAATTCTTAACTCAACAAAGGGAAGAAGGGGGGTTAGGTGTACCAGACCTACAAAATTACTTTTATGCAACACAAATTCAAACAATAATGATATGGATGAACAATGTAGTAGAAACTAAGTGGAATAATATAGAAAGAGAACTGACAACTGTATCTTTAGGGACCTTACCTTTCTTAGGGACTAAGACCCAAAAACTTCACACAGGGAACAATTTTTGCATTCTGAATACTATAAGAACTTGGAAACAAATTTGTAAAAAACTAAGAATAAAGACTGACTATGTACATCTCAGAGAAATGGCACACGACCCAGACTTCCTACCAAACAGAATGGACCAATTCTTAGAGGGCTGGGCCAAGAAGGGATTGATATCATTTGCACAAGTTATGAAAAAACACACAGTAGATACATACGAAAATATAGCCTCCAGATATGACTTAGATAAAAGACACTTTTTTAAATACCTACAGGTAAGAAGTTATGTTAAGGAAAACTTAGTGGAAATAACAGAAAATGAGTTGGTACAATATTTAATCCATAATAGGAATACAGGTATGGGGAAGCTTTCAAAAATCTACAAAATCTTACAAAAACTAACTTGTGTAAAGGCTGAAGTTAAAGAAAAATGGGAAAAAGAGTTAAACATTGATATTACAAGGGAAAATTGGATAGATTCAGTAAAAGAGAATATGGCAATAACACATTCAAAATATTGGAATGAATTTGCTTGGAAGTTACAGCACAGATTTTTTCTTACACCTGATAAATGTAGTAAATTCACACAACTAGGGACTAGGTGTTGGAGAAGCTGTGGAGAGCAAAACGCAGATTATAGTCATATCTTCTTTTTATGTCCAGTTTTAGAAAAAATTTGGGAGGAATTTGGTAAAGCAATTAAATATATTTTTGACTTACAACAGATCCTAACAATAGAGAACTTACTAGGGATGGACTTGGCTAAGAAAATTGAACCTAAACATAAAAAATATTTAATATACTACGTATATCCGCAATAAAACAGATAACAAGGGGTTGGAAAGAAGCAAAGCCCCCAGATCTTTGTAAGTGGCATAACACAATAGAAAATATTTTAGAGATGGAAAAACTTACTTTTAAAGTTAGGAACCAACTCGGTAAATGGCAAAAGTTATACCCGGATAAAATGATATATAAAATAACAAACTATTTTAATAATATAAGATGATACAAATCAGTCAACAGATAGGTCGCATTTCACACAGGACATGTTTATATGCAGTCATGATATTCCCTCAATAAATATGTAATACTTCACACAGGATGCAGTCATGATATTCTTGTAGACTTAAATACACCGCTCTCATGCACACACACATACATACTCATATACACATAAATAGCCAATAACAAATACCCCAATAAATACTCAACAACAAGTGCAACCACACACGCACACGCACGCACACCCACGCACACACACGCACACACACGCATACACACACACACACCCACACCCACACACACACACACCCACGCACACACACACACACACACACACACACACACCCATATAACAAATTCCCCCTCCCTTTAACCATTCTATTTTTTTTTCCTGTTTGTCACGCACTTTTTATTTTTACCTCCTCCCTCTAATTTTCAGTTTTTTGTTGTCTCTTTTCTGTTGCCTTATGTTTAAAAAACAAAAAAAAAATGCAATGTAAAAGGGGAAGTAAGTGAAGTTGCTGTATATGTAGACAAAATATTGCAATAAAGTAATAAAAAAAAAAACTCACACATCAATACATCAGTCAGTGCATCTACATGTTCTCTCTCCCTGCAGACTTCCATGACCCACCTATGAAGCTCAGCAGCAGCCTTGAATTCCTGCCACCTACCAGTAAGTCAAAGTGAACTGAGTCAGAAATCCTCTTGGTCACATTAACATGTAGGATTACAGCTTTTCTAGGCTCTAGATTCACATTTACTCTTTATTTATTTCAACATCTTTGCAGGTTCAGGATGAAATGATGAGTTTCAGATCAAAATGTCCTCTTAGAGAATGACCACCTCCTCACTCATTGTTAATCCAGTTCTAGTGTTTCACTGTGGATTCTCTGTGTTACTGTGTTTTATCATTCACTGTTTTTCTTTTCAGTGTCTGAGCTGAGGGTTGTTCTTCTGGGGAACAGCTGCTCTGAGAGGAGTTCAGTGGGAAACTTCATCCTGGGAGAGAACAAGTTCAACACTGAGGAAGAACCAGACCGTTGTCTGAGAGTCAGTGGACTCATTAAAGACAAAGTAATAGTTCTCATCAACACCCCAGATCTGCTGCTCTCCAACATCTCTGAAGATGAACTTGGAGAACATGTAAGAACCTGTGAGAGACTCTCTGCTCCTGGACCTCATGTGTTCCTGCTGGTTCTACAGCCTGAAGACTTCATTGAGGAACACAGACAGAGACTCTGCAGAGTCCTGGAACTCTTCAGTGATCGATCATTTCATCATTCACTGGTTCTGATATCAACACCCAGAGAGGAGCAGCCAGGCTTCATGGAAGAGTATCGACAACATCCACCAATAAAAGACATGATCAAGATGTGTAGAGACAGAGTTTTGTGGCGGAAGGAACTTGAAGAGCTGTTAACAAGGTTTGAACAGATTGTGAAGGAGAACGATGGAAAGCATCTGAAACATTAATCATTGTCAATATGCTGTGTGTGAGTGTGTGTGCGTGTGTGTGTGTCAAAGATCCTAAGACAAACTGAGTGACGTGGAAAGATTTATAGAAGTGACATCTGCGGGAAAGTTTTTACCTAATTTAAATCGTATAATTTGCAATTTAATATGACTGCTGCTGTACGTGTACATTATGCAGTAAGGTGTACAACACTACTTGATTTAACTGTCTATGTGATTAATATGTTCTTTAACATCATTATAAAGGCGTGCGTACAAAAACGTTATGTACGTACTCGGTCATGGAAAAGTTCAGTTGTATCAAGAGTGAAATGTCTGGGAACTTTGTACGTGCCTACGCCAACGACGTGGTTGGCGTACGCTGGATTCTACAGATATTGATCCTTTGGCGACACTTAGAGGTGATGCCGGGAAACTGACCACATGGGGTTCCTCGCAACCGGGGCATTCCAGAGGGAGCTGGCCGACCGATCGGGACTGTGCCAGTCGACCCTGAGCAGAGCCATGCCAGCAGTGTGGGATGGAGTTATCCTCATGTCAGCCAGGTATATCAGATTCCCATACAATGCATCTGAACAGGTCAACATTAAAGAGCAATTTGCAGCAAGAGACGGTTTTCTGACTGTAATCAGAGCTATGGACTGCACACACATTGATATAAAAGAACCATCGCAATCAGTGTGCAGATCATACGTGATGCGCAAATGCAAGTAAACATTGTGGCAGCGTGCCAAAGAGGACATTTTTGAGCATCTCCACTCCAGTGAGTAGCGTCTCCAATTCACTTTCTGTGAAGTTCTTCTTCGTTCCGTCTTATTCATTCCGATGTTTTCGTTTTCTGATCGCGCAGAGAGGGGAATCTCAGGTGCAGGGTCAATTCAAATATGATTTGCATACCTAAAAGGGGTGTGGACAGGGAGGGGTCAGGTACGCTCGATTGGGATGTAAGGAAATGTGCTTCTAAATGCTTCTAAATCTGAGTTTACGCCACGATTTAGAAGGAAATCCACGCAAGTCTTCGTACATGAGGCCCCAGGTCCAGGATAGTCGAGTGCTGTGAGTGAACCGGTGTCCAGCTTGACAGAGCTCCTGTGTGTTACTGAATGTGTGCATTTCTGACTGAAAGATGACATCTTCTGCCTCCATTCATCCATTCACTACAATATGTTGGATTCATGTTCATGTGGATTTAAATCATGACTTGATGCAGGTTTGATGTGTCCTGCAGGTGGAGCTCTAACATCTCCTGTTTCAGGTCTGCTGGTATTTGACTCCATTAACTGTGGACAGTGGTTTTTATTGACTCCTCCACGTTTCTGGTTCATGTCTGAAATGTGTCACTGGACACTTGATCAGCTCCAGCTGCCTCCTCCAAATAATTAGACAATAATGTGTGTAGTGTTTCTATCAGGAAGAGTTTGAATGTCATTACTGAGACAGAGAGAGAGAAAAGCTGCTCACTGTTCCTGAACTTTAAGGAGAAACTTCTTCAGCTCAGTGTGTCCAGATTTCAAAGGTTCAAATCTTCTGATGAGACTCAGTCACAGAATGATTTCAGATATGAGGAAGAACATGTGAGTGTCAGCTGACGTTTAGGCTGAGCTTAGATATTGACCAGAGAACCAACCCAGTCTCACCCCCTCATCGTCACATATTGACGCTTGGTCACTGACCCCTGTCGTCAACATTTGAAGCAGAAGGTACCTCCATTGCGTCGCTCTTGGACGACTAGGGCCGCCCATAGACCTGAATGTAAATCCCTCATCGTTGCTTTTCAACGCATAAAGCTGTCCAATAGACTTGCAATAGAATGCATTCGCATTGTTTTTTGGCGATTGATTTTGTGTTACAAATGTGTATTTTGCAGTTTCTTGCACTAGCGCTCCTACCAGGGGAGTATTGCGTATTGCGGGGATTAATCCACTACATCGGTGTCATAGTTGGACGAATTAAGGTAAGTACAGCAAATGTGTTTAATTAACATTTGAGAACAATATAACATGTTGTCAGCTCGTTTTAATGTTGATTCGCCTTCTAGTATACTATCTAGAATTACTACGGGGGGTAATTAACGATATAAAAGCTAACGTTAAATTAAAACAACTAGCCAAAAGTTATTTTTTAAAGGTAGCTAGCTAGCTAGCTAGCATGATAACAGTTACGTAAATATGACTTTTAGAAGACGTCAGGACATGCACAGGTGAATATCATGTTTGTAACCATGTTGCTAAAGCTAAATAAAGTTGTTTAAAAAGTGAAAACCTGGAATGGAAAAGGACAGACAGATAAGACAGGTGTCCATTGGTGCCTGTAAGCCGCTTTTCAAATGCTATTATCATACTTTACATATTTAATTTACCAATCACAGTATCTATTGTTCTGAAGACAAAGCGTGTGTTGAAGTAGTTCAGTAATATATTAATATATAACTGCCCTATGTCTGAAATCAGGCATGGTCCCTGAGAACCTGAGGCTAGGGTTGCCACCTTTCAGAAATGAAAATAAGGGACGCCCACCACGGCTGGTGTTTTTAGTAAAGGGGTGATCAAGAAAGCAATTAGTCATAAAGCTTGAAATGCTTTATTAACAATAAACACATTCTTATGAAGTGCAGTTAATTAAATCTTAAAGAAATGTGTACCAATTAACTTTTTAACAACTTTATTTATTTATTTGTTTCTTTATTAACTGTTAATCTATTAGTATGATTAGTTTTTTTAAGTGGCCATATATAATATTTATATTGTCTAATTCTACTGTATATTAAATAAATGATCCTTCATAAACCACACATGTCAAACTCAAGGCCCATAACTGTATCAGGGTAGATAATATTTATATCTATCAGAACTGACCCGCAGGTGTTTTACGTGCGTCAGGTAGGTACGTCATTCAGCTCCTCCTCCCAACTTTACTGACAAACTCGTCAGTCTCATGGTTGCCTTGGCAACCGCTCAGCATATCGGTACGGCAGCGCAGCGCTCTGGTACAAGTATTAGAGCACTAAATACTAAAATATGTTAACGGTGATCCTGACACAGAGACGTAGTAACGCTGTACCAGTTAGCAGACAGTTAGCACACACGGCTAACAGAAAACTGAATGACAACACCACTGCAGCTAAACACCAGTATGTTCGCATACATGCTGACATACAGACACACTGAAAGTGTCCGTTAGCCAAATAACAGCAGCATGTATAACACGGTATTAGCATTAGCATGCTAACTTAGCCCCGTGGTTAGCTCCGCTGATTGACACCACTGTCCTAAACAACCAATCAAGTATGCCCATGAACTGAACATCTTCTGGCAAAATCATTGACCATTATTGTTAGATTTATTGTTCATGTGTGTGTGACAGACATGTGTTTTGGACATTTATGGAAATACGGAACAAATCGCGTCCCATATTGGTTCAATACGGGACGCAACATTTAATTGCCAATTAAGGGACGATTCAGTATTTTACGGGACGGGTGGCAACCCTACCTGAGGCCCTCATGACAGGTCAGAGTGATCATTGGATCATTTCAAGTGTGAATTAGTACACAATGTACATACTAGATTGTGTACTACATGCATACTGTGTTACATAATGCACCTTTTTATCTAACTTGACTACACTAATTTATCGCGTCCTCTTCAAATACAGGCTGTTGCATACATAGCCAGGTATTATGATTACCAAATATCTGCATACCTGAGGAATGTGTCGTTGTACATTTTTATCTTAAAGCAATTTAACAGTAATACTTAATGCTGTCTATCTGTCTGTCTTGCAGTGGGACAAAGTGGAAAAACTCCTGGGAGCCAAAAGACAACATTCAAAGGTAACATCCTGAAATAGACCGTTACTGTGTCATAGTGATTTTGTTATTGTTGCTGTGTTGTATGCCAGTTATGGAGACTGACAGTTATTATATATTCTTTGATATAACTGCTTTATGATCTGTTTTGCTTGATCTTTGAGGAGACAGGCTACATGAATTCATTCATTCATTCATCTTCTGTAACCGCTTATTCCTGTTAAGGGTCGCAGGGTCTGCTGGAGCCTATCCCAGCTGTCATCGGGCGAGAGGCGGGGTACACCCTGGACAGGTCACCAGTCTATCGCAGGGCTAACATAGAGAGACAGACAACCATTCACACTCATGTGCACACCTACGACCAATTAGAATCACCAATGAACCTAACCAGCATGTCTCTGGACAGCGGGAAGAAGCGGGAGAACCCGGAGAGAACCCACGCAGACACAGGGAGAACATACAAACTCCACACAGAAAGGAACCAGTCGGCCCATGGATTAGAACCGGTGACCTTCTCGCTGTGAGGCATCAGTGCTAACCACCCTGGCTACGTGAATGATAAATGTTAATGTCTGGTAATGTTTTAAAATAAAATACCTGCCACCTGTCTCTGTGTGTGTTCATTTCCATTCAATTCAGTTTCACTATTGTTTACAGTTTATAAATTAGCAGCCTGAATAGGTTTGTTTTCACTAAAAAAAGGTGAGGGGTTAACAGACAACTTCATCCAATCACACCCATTACAGTAGCTTAGCCAGCATAAAAGACAAGCCCATGTCATCGAGAAGTACATTCTTACCCATCAGCTGAATTTGTGTGCTTATATTGCTTGTTAATTACTCAGAATTGATTTAGTTTTGATTAACATTTATTGTTAAAGGCATAAGCCGTGAATCTGTAGTTACACTATAGGTGAGGATAGAAGTCACAATATTCTGAAATCAAGGAATGCCCCCTGTCGCATATCCTCAGTAGTGTTTTGTTGAGATGCTGTTTTTTCATTGAAACGCACAGATGTCAGAAATGACCTATTGGACATCATAACAATGGTATGTGTAACTGATTTACTCAAAGTCCCTTGACAAATAGCTGTTGTGATGTTAGTTTACACACAGGTTCAAGATGTCTGGTGGAATTAATTGGCAAAAACAAATGAGCAGATACAATATAAATTACTAATTCAGTTGTAAATCTGTCAGATATGATTACCTTACATGATTTTTCCTCATTGTTTAAAAAAAAAAATACTTATATCATGGGCTGAGCCCTCAAAAGGCTCTCTGAATCTAAGCCTGGGCACAGCTGTGTTCATGAAATGTGAAAATCCATACTTTGTTGTAGGACTATAATAAAGATATTGTTGGAAAGGTCTCAACGTGGGGAATAACATATGTTAGTTTAGGGGTTGTAACGGACTTCTTCTATGAACTATTGACCTTTGAACCCTGACTTCTGAGATTTTTTGAAGGCTCAAGGCTAAAGTAATTCTGCATCAAAAGGGGCTATATGTCCCATATGGGACAAAGTGCTGTAGAATGCTTATGAACTCTGCCTTTTGTGCCTGTGTGACTATACCTAGTGGATATAGACAGAAAGTGGGAGTGCTATCCAAAATGGTATCTTTTCACCCACTTGACAATTATATGCTTAAATTCTGGTAAGAAATGTGTTTCCCACACCCTTAAACCCCGGCTATGTATTTATTTTATTATTTATAACCTCCTATTCAAGGAAATCACTAATCGTGGTAGAAACTGCAAATCCCTTGAGCTGCGACATGTAGCTTTATACCAAGTCACGTGATACTTGTAGTTTTTTCAGTTTTCAAACGTATGTTAAAATAGGGTTGTAAAAAGACATATATTCTGATTACATCGAATATCTAGTATTGCCGAACTAGCGATGACATTGCTTTAAGTCGATATATGTTAAGAAAAATTAAAGAGAGTTTATTTAGGATGTGTTTAGAACCGCGCAATATAGATTTACGCCAAACAGCAATGCAGTTTGGTTCTCCCGCTTCAGCAGGCTTACAGTAGGCAGGGTTTGAATTGGTTTAGCTGCTGAACACATGAAATATTTACTACAGCCGAACTTGTAACGGCAGTGATTATAGTTGCTTTAAGTTAAGAAATGACACACAACACTGCATTTGAGTCGTTTATTTGAAAATATTATGAAGCTTTGCTGTAGCTTGGTTGAGCGGCAGAAACCGAACGCAGCCAATCCACGGCGGACAGCTATAGACAGGAATGGAATGAGTCCAACTACGTCACTAGGCCTTCTGTCGATCTCATAAGCCTTCTTTTAATAGGCTCTCACTTCCTGCTTCCGGAACGCGGAGTAGGGAAATAGAACTTCCGGCCGTGGTCGTTGCTAGTAACGCTACTGTAACGATAACAACAATGGCAGCCTCCACCCGCAGTTGTTCTTGTAGTGTAATAATAATAATAATTCTCAACTAACGTACAACTAACTCAACTAACAACTAACGTAACAACTTCACGTAGTGACCTGGAGCTTCTCTGACATGCTAGCGACATTTACATGTACAGCTGCTACCTATCTATGCTACCAATCTTGGGGCTCGTCAGGCAACGTTTCGGAGCCACTGAGAAACTAAATATGTATTCCCACCAATGATTGTAAATAAAACAAAATTCGATTAATTAAAAAGGATGTTTTATCTGACACATGTATTACCCTTATCTCTGCTATATAAATACACTTGACTTTGACATTCAAGCTAGCTAACGTTAACGAAGGTGAGTCAGCGTAATTGAAAATGAATTTCTCCCAGAAGAACTTGTATCCCTTCCTAAGGGACGTTTCTACTTGAGAGTGTTCATTTACAATCCGAACCACGTCGTCGTAGGTGACTTCAGGCAAGTTACGGAGAGACTTGGTCCAGTGGTATTTATCGGCCTCCGCCATTGTAAAAAGCTAACCGGAAGCGCCGTCTCCCCACTCAGAGACGTTCTTCGATTAAATTGTTGCGTGACATAGGCCTATAATACTGATCAAAATGCACCAGGTTTAACGAATGCATTGAGTAACACGCATTACTAGCATTCACTTTGAGGGTATGGGTAGTATTTTTACACTAATAAGCTCGTTTTCTACCCCGGGATGACGACGGAGGTTGACCGGCGGATCACCTTAGGAGGCCGGCCGTTCGTCTCTGAGATGACTCGCTGCGCCTGGTTCCGCAGGTGGCGCTTCACTTCTCCGAGAACATCGGAGCAAACTTCCAACCAGGCGTAATTTGGATAAACTGATCACATATTGGGGATCTGCACTGTTACTTTCTAGCATGAAAAAATATTAAAACTTAATAAAGTGACGTATTAACAGCTATAGAGCGGGAATCAAAACAGCTTTTAGCCTGCTTATTAGGCTACGATCCCCAGCGTCAGAATGCGACGGTGAGGGTTTTACATTCAAGTCTATTGGACAGCCCTATGAGTTGAAAAGCAACGATGAGGGATTTACATTCAGGTCTATGGGCGGCCCTAGTCGTCCAAGAGCGACGCAATGGAGGTACCTTCTGCTTCAAATGTTGACTACAGGGGTCAGTGACCAAGCGTCAATATGTGACGATGAGGGGGTGAGACTGTGTTGTTCATTTCAATCACCAGTGTGGGAACACTTTGGTTCCCGGTGCAACATAACGGTGATGGGACGAGTGGTGGACCAGACAAAGACTGTCTGCCCACGATGTTTGGTGGAGGTGGAGTACGTCTCTGGAAACACATCAAACATGCTAACGCACATAAGACGGCATCACCCCGATATGTCTGTCACTGGTGAGAGGAAAAAAAAAACGTGTGTGCAACAAGTTAGTTGAGTTAGTTTCTAATAATGAAGTTACCAAAGTTGCCAGTTGCTACCTGACTACCTCAGTTTATCTACAAGACATTGTGCTTTTTCTTTTCCTCTGTATGAACAAAATGAATGAATGGTATGAGAACCCTCCTAATGCATTTGTTGGATGTCTGATTCTAGTTTTTACTTTTAGAACAGGAGGTGGTTTTTAGTTTTTTCAGTCTATTGGTGTCTGTTCAGAATAAATGAAACAAGATAGTTTTATACATGTGAGAGTTTTTGTTGCTTTTCCCGTTGAACTGAACCGTGACCCCCACACCTAGGTACGTACTGAACCGTGACTTGTGTGTACCGTTACACCTCTACTGCTTAGTTGAAGTACAGTTCAACATTTTTCAAATCTGTCTTTAAACAAGTCAGGTCACATATGTCACAGTAGTAAATATTGTTACTGACCATTAAATTATGAAGTGGTATCAGAGGAAAGAAGCCACAGTTTAGAATAGAATAGAATGGGATATATTTATTGTCACTGTACAGGTACAAATTAAATTAAGGTGACCTGAGGTCCCCCTGAGGTGCTGTAGAAGTATTGGAATAAAAAGAAATAAAAAGTAAAAGAAATGTAAAAAAACTAGAGTAAAACAATATGTACAACACTATAAACACTACCATGACATAACAACCCCATTCACACATGATAAGAAGTCACTGTTACTGCACATTTGCACATATGAAATTGAGATTATATAAAACATGAAATTATTGCACATTATGACATTTATTGTTTGAGTTGTTGCACATTCACATTATTATTTTTCTTTAATGTTGGAGTTGTTCAGTGTGATCATGACTCTAGCATAGAAGCCATTCCTCAGTCTGTTAGTAGAGGCCGTCAGTGTCCTGGACCGTCTACAGGATGGTAGCAGTTCATAGAGTCAGTGATCAGGGTGGGTCGTGTCCTGGAGTATCTCCTGGGCCTTCCTCAGGCAGCAGGAGTTATATTCTGTGTACATGGAAAACATTTTATAATAACTGCATACTATGAAGCTTTAGTAAACCATTAGAAAACACTTAATTCATCATTTATAAAGCAGAACTCCTACGTTAATAGACATTAGATTATTATTAGAACATTGACTGATTGTTAGTGAACTTTTAATGAGCTCATCTAAACTGAGGACTATCTATGCCTTGTAAAGCATTTATAAAGGAGATTTAAAGACTCAATTATGAGACAAACTCAACCAATGTTCCCCGAACGATCATTTCTAAAATTCAAAAGACTACCAGTGAGTAAAATCTGACATTTTCTAAATGCACTGCTAAATATTCTAGAAACTGACGTGTTTCATGAATGAACAGATCATTTATTATAATGCAGCTCATTTCCATTAAAGACCTGAGAAAGCTGCATTTAGTGTAAAATA
Organism: Chelon labrosus; assembly: GCF_963514085.1. NCBI lineage: Eukaryota > Metazoa > Chordata > Actinopteri > Mugiliformes > Mugilidae > Chelon > Chelon labrosus. The sequence continues at coordinate 29,454,030 of NC_140359.1, forward strand.
ACGTGTCAGTCAACATGTCTTCATTCTTCTCTGTGTAACAAACCACAGTGACAGAGGTAAAGGTTTGTAGATGATCTCTGCTGCAGCTTTCAAGTCTCTGCATGTTCTAGAAGAACAGAGGATTCCCAGGGAGCCTGACATCCGTCCAGTCCAGGAAGCTCCTCTACGCCTTCACACCTTTTTTGGTCTTCTGAGAGAGGAGGTCTGACACTCCTCTGACTCCTCTGACAGGCCCCAACCAGCCGGAGAATGTGGACAATGTCGGCTCTGCCTGACTGACTGACTGACTGACTGACTGACTGACTGCCTGGAGGGCCATAATCACGAGTCAGATCTAGAGCAGCGTGTTGAGGCAGAATCTGTCTCTGCAGCAGGACGTGTTGCTGCGTTCACAACAACAAGGCTGTCACATTCACATTCAGAGAGTTAGATCGAAGAACGACTCGCCTTTAGTTCATCAGCTGTGTTTTCATTTAAGTAAGAGCAGCAGAGCCTCCAGATCTAACTCCAGGTAGTTAGCTTTCAGTATTTACACTTTAATATTAGATCAAAACAGAAGTAACACAAACATCAGACCAGAGGATATAAGAAGTATTTGTTTTCAGGTGTGTATTTAACCCTCTGAGGTATAATGTAATTATGAAAGGTTTTTTTTTTTTTTTCGTTTGTTTTTTTAATAAAACGAGTCACTCATCTAATTGGTCGGTGCTATCTGAGGGGAGGGGAACTCTAATACTAACCAATGGAAATCCTCAGGTTGTAGAGGCTTTTATAAGCAGCAGAATGAGGATGGAGGTTTTGTGCTTGTGTACATGGAGACGATTGTGTTGATTATGATTCTCAGTATAAAGTACAAATTAATATAATGATGATTTTAAAGGTTTTGACATTTATGGTACAATGTTCCCTGAACGATACAGCTGGACATAAAACTATTTTTACACTTTTTATTACAGTTTTTCTCCATTGGTTTGGCTCATTTCTTGAAACCGAAATTACATTCTCAAAACTCTAAGATCATTTGGCAGAACAGTCTTACAGTTCAGCACAACTCACTTACTCACTTGCAAAAGCTAGTTTCTCTCCCAAAACTGTTCACTCATGCTTCAAACTAAATTCCTTTCTCAAATAAAGAGTCAAGTGCCACAAAATTGCAAAGATCCTTCTCAATTGCTTTGGCTCATTTCTCGAATTAGACCGGACGTTCTCCACACTCTTGGTGCTTTTGACAAAATAACCTGGACGGTTCAGCACAACACCATGGTTCACCTGCAAAAGCTCATATCTCTCCCAAAACAGTTCACTCATGTGTCAAAACTAAATTTCTTGCTCATATAAATAGTCAGTGCCCCCAAAATGCATTGTCCCTTTGGCATTGTGTAAGCACTGCAAGTCAAAATGTTTAAATATTTTGTCACTATAGCAGAAGGCCATTGAAATATTCTTTATGTCCACCTCTCAGTCTTAGCCCAGTCCTTCATTGACAATGGTTACTGTACTAGTTTTTTTGTGTAGCTAACAGAATATAATTGTGTGTAAAAATGAAAAATAGGCTTTTACGCCAAGAGTAGCCTCAGGTTTGACATCACACATTGCACTCAGACTGCCAAGGACATTGCAACCATTTTTATTCACAAACTGAAAGTAGCTTCCATACATCAGAGTCAAAGAAAAGGTGTACAGCATAATATTCTGTAATATAAGTCAAGTTCTAGTGTCACCTGACTCAATTACTGTACTCAATGTATCAAATGTTCCAAGAGATTCATATGGTATTCATGGTATTATGTTCTTGACTAATTTTGACAATTGAACAGACTATTGTGCAAGTGATGACTTACACAATGAAATGATGCTGACATGTTTTGCAGAGAACAACCATTACACTGAGAATCGACAATCAGTTTTGATGAAAAAGATCTATTCATTTGGAAATTGTGCTAAATGAAGTCTACCTGTACTTAATCATTTGAATAGATGTAATGACATATTGAGACATGTACTAAGACAATTGCAACTTGATGAAATGAATGAGAAATGCAATTCTGTTGTGGACAATTGCCAAGTGGTTTGGAGATTTGTCCATGTTGTTTTGAGAATGTAATTTCGGTTTCAAGAAATGAGCCAAACCAATGGAGAAAAACTGTAAGACTAGGGATGGGATGCGATAAAATAAATAAATAAATAAATAAAAATAAAAATAATCTAAAAATTAATCTAATTAATTAAAAGCTTTAGTGGACGACTGGATCAAATAATAGACACAGACATGAATATTGTAAACTCAAGATCTTTTAATGTCTGGAAAAATGCATTTACAGTAATTGAATTTCAGTTCAAAACAGTAGAAGAAGAAAGGGGCTGGATTCTATCCCAGCTGTCATTGGACGAGAGGCGGGGTCACCCTGGACAGGTCACCTAGGGGTTTTTATACAAATTTCATATTTACAGTTTTTCTCCATTGGTTTGGCTCATTTCTTGAAACCGAAATTACATTCTCAAAACAACATGGACAAATCTCCAAACCACTTGGCAATTGTCCACAACAGAATTGCATTTCTCATTCATTTCATCAAGTTGCAATTGTCTTAGTACATGTCTCAATATGTCATTACATCTATTCAAATGATTAAGTACAGGTAGACTTCATTTAGCACAATTTCCAAATGAATAGATCTTTTTCATCAAAACTGATTGTCGATTCTCAGTGTAATGGTTGTTCTCTGCAAAACATGTCAGCATCATTTCATTGTGTAAGTCATCACTTGCACAATAGTCTGTTCAATTGTCAAAATTAGTCAAGAACATAATACCATGAATACCATATGAATCTCTTGGAACATTTGATACATTGAGTACAGTAATTGAGTCAGGTGACACTAGAACTTGACTTATATTACAGAATATTATGCTGTACACCTTTTCTTTGACTCTGATGTATGGAAGCTACTTTCAGTTTGTGAATAAAAATGGTTGCAATGTCCTTGGCAGTCTGAGTGCAATGTGTGATGTCAAACCTGAGGCTACTCTTGGCGTAAAAGCCTATTTTTCATTTTTACACACAATTATATTCTGTTAGCTACACAAAAAAACTAGTACAGTAACCATTGTCAATGAAGGACTGGGCTAAGACTGAGAGGTGGACATAAAGAATATTTCAATGGCCTTCTGCTATAGTGACAAAATATTTAAACATTTTGACTTGCAGTGCTTACACAATGCCAAAGGGACAATGCATTTTGGGGGCACTGACTATTTATATGAGCAAGAAATTTAGTTTTGACACATGAGTGAACTGTTTTGGGAGAGATATGAGCTTTTGCAGGTGAACCATGGTGTTGTGCTGAACCGTCCAGGTTATTTTGTCAAAAGCACCAAGAGTGTGGAGAACGTCCGGTCTAATTCGAGAAATGAGCCAAAGCAATTGAGAAGGATCTTTGCAATTTTGTGGCACTTGACTCTTTATCTGAGAAAGGAATTTAGTTTGAAGCATGAGTGAACAGTTTTGGGAGAGAAACTAGCTTTTGCAAGTGAGTAAGTGAGTTGTGCTGAACTGTAAGACTGTTCTGCCAAATGATCTTAGAGTTTTGAGAATGTAATTTCGGTTTCAAGAAATGAGCCAAACCAATGGAGAAAAACTGTAATATATCTGCTATGGTTCCATTGAGGCAGCGGACGTTTAATAAATAAATACATTTATACTGATATCGTTATGGGCAGCAAAAACATCCCATTGATTTATTCCTTAGTGATCTCATGATTCGTACCATGGAGGGTTTATTCTTTAAGAATGTCTTGTATCTGTGACGCATATTTTATTTTTATGTGACAGTTTGTGCAGCAGCTGCAGAGGACTAGGAAATAAACCCAGCAGTGTTTGATGCACTGTCCCTTTTCAGTTTCATGTTTCTTTTGCAGGTGAAGCATAATTCCTGTGATATCTCTAGTTCCTGTATTCTGCTTTTAAATGTCATGACACAAAGTGGGACGTGTCCATCTAAAGACACATGTACGGGTAAAGGTAATCCAGTCCGCTCTGGATCTCATTGAACCTGCTCGTCATCTCCTCTGAACCTGAACTCAGAAACAAACAACTGTAAAAGCTGAAGTTGGATTTCAGTGACTTCCTTCCTCTGCAGCGAGGTGGGGGGGTCATGTGGTGGAATCTGAGCTGCAGTTTAGTCCATACAAGGACAGATGGGAAACCTTCAGTCTGACACACAGAGGGCGGAGCCTCACCTGTGGGAGGCCCGCCTCTGAAACCCCTGAAGGCCCGACTCAGGAACCACCCTGAGCTCCTGCAAGTTAAATCCTGAAAGTTACAGGATGAAAAATGAAAAGATTTTGTGGCTTTTATCTGAAAAGAAAAATTAACATTTGAAATGTTTTCTATGAGCTGTAAATGAACACTGACCTGACAACAGGAACAGGAAGTCAGCTGTGTTCCATTAAAAAGTAGCAGCGTAAAGATAGATAGTGATCATTAAAGTGTGTAAAGCAGTAGAACAGATCATTTTAAACACCTCAAACTTATTAAATGAATCTCAGAGATCAGTCCAGGACAGACACTTCAATCCAATGACAGTTTATTTCTGAAGCACGTTTAGAAACGAGAAACATCGACCAAAGAGCTGAACACGCAGAGCAGGCAAACACAAAATAGAGACGAGCAAGAGGAAGATGCAGCAGCTCTGAACTACAAACTGAACTAAAAGAAGGGAAGTTTTTAGAAGAGATTTAAAAACGGGCAGCGTCTGGGTCAGACCAATGAACAGAACTATCTATCTATCTATCTATCTATCTATCTATGATAAAATAAGATTCAGCAGAACCTGAAGTTAACAGACACCTTGTTTATCAAATGTATTAGTGGAGATCCAAAGGTGTTTCAGCAAAACGTTTGAAAGAAATCCAACATTCAAGAGATCTGAGATGTTTCTCATCATCAGTAAACTGAGGACGCCTCTGGTGTTTAACTGTTGGTTGGACGAGACAAGCTCAGCAATTTACAGCTCTGGGATTATTTAATCAAAACCAAACCTCCAGATCTGACTGATGAGGAGGAACCATGTCAGCTGCAGACACATGAATGTATTTACAATTATTATCCAGTAACAGATCCTCAGATCAGTCAGTCTGCATAAATACTTTTACTTTTTATAGCTTCACTACAGTTTCATTTAGGATACAGAGCTTTGTTTCGGAGTAAATTCCTTTCCTACTTTTGCATGAAGAGTCGAGCTTCATCCAGGTCTGAGGCCTGCAGAGTTTTTCCATTTAGAGATATCACTCTTGTAAACTCACGTCGTTGGTCCTGACTTTCAGGATTTTCTTCCAGCTTGAAAACAAATTCCGACATGAATTCCTGCTTTAAAGTGTTTTAGTTCTGTCATTTCACGTCTTCTGATGAGGATGAGACACAAACACCGTCCACTGGAGGAGTTCTCTCTCTACAAACGCTTTTAGTTTTACAGCAGATGAAGAAGATTTGGTGGTGTATATTCAGAACAGTGAGACAAACAATAAAATAAACAATGAACTTAGTTTGACCCTTTAAATTTAAATCCACATAATAATTGATCACAGAGAAAACTAGAGGCGATAAGATATTTTGAAATTCAATTTTTGAAGAGAGAGAAAAGATGTGTTTGAGAATTTAAATTGAAATTAAACATTAAAGACGTCAGCAGGTGTAAGAGACGTCTGAAGGCTTCCATCAGTTGAATGCATGTGTTTCAGTGTTTCAGACAGGCTGCAGAGAGAAGGGGGGTGAGGCCCTCAGAGGGGCCCGGCCCTGTATTTTTCCTCAAAGTTTTATGCGTCCACACGCAGAGACCTGCAGACCATCACCTCACCTCCTCTGTCCTTTTGTTCCTGGAGGATTTTTAACAATCTAAACGTGGACTTTTAGCCATGAACACACATCAGCTGTCTGTCTCTGTGAGGACAAACCCAGACATGATCAATAAATTCCCTGGACCCTCAACCTCATGTTGCTTTCACACTACAAGCGACCAGTTACAAGAGCAGCCAGTGACTCTGCTTCACCTGCTCATTTTTAAACGGATGACGAGATCCAGCAAACACATGTGACTGGTTGATGCTTGACCACCTCAACCAGCTCAGCTCTGATAACGTTGTAGGTTTTTGTCTGCTGGTGTGAACCCAGAGATTCAGTCATCCAGCTCCAGGTTCATCTACAACACAAGTAAAACAGAGACTGGACTTGTTCACCTTCTCCTGCCAGTGGTCATAATGTTGTGGCTGATCGGCATATGTACAGTATGCTGAGTGAATGTACGTCGCTGTTGCAATAATGAAATTTCCTAGTTTGGGAAATTAAAAAAGTAAAAAATGAATAAAGTTTGTCTCTGATTTTAGAGACTAAAGCCAAGAACTGTCTCTAATATTTATTCATATTTATTTGTAATGTGGTAAAAGCCTGATGTTCAGATTTGTCCTGTGTTTAGAAAGAAAACAACATCTTTCTGCTCAAAGGAGGGGCTTTAAGGCTTCCTCCTTTTTTGGCATTATCTGTTCAGACAGGAGCTGGAGGTGAGAGGTGTCCCTCCATCTGCTTATTTAACTCCTTTATGGTTCGAGGTTAGACTCTACACAGAGACGTTTCACTGTCCTCTGCTCTCCTCTAACAGCTGAAAATGTATCAGAAGTTTAAGTCTGTGAGAATCTTTTTCTTCACCAACTAAAAACCAATAAATCTTCTCAAGCTTCCGGTCTGACGGACCAATCAGAGCCCTCCTGCTCAGGCGAACTCCACGATTTCAGTCAAATCGCTGCTGGCCTTTGACAGATACCTTCTACAGCTAATCAGAGCGCGAGCCGAGAGAGGCCCCGCGGACCCAGCACACCTGGACCAATCAGAGCGCCCGCTGTGAGAACCTTGCCTTTTATGGGCAACGCCAGGTGTCCCGCGAGCGCGAATAAAGCCGGGGAGGTTCGGGTTCTGGCGCCGCATTGACCGAGCACAGCTGGGGCAGAGACACACCCGCCGGACTTCACCTCAGACACACCGAGACTCACCTGCACAGGTGAGAACCAGGACCAGGACCAGGGCCAGGGCTGTGTCTGTTTCTAGACTTACTGATCAGTGTGTGACAGACAGGACGCGATGACAGGAGCGTTTATTCTGTATTTGTTCTGAACTGTGCGTCAAGTTTTTCTTTACGCATAAACAGGAGTAATTCCCAGAAACGGTTAAATCTGGTTTGATGTCAGAGTCTGAGAAAAGAACTTGTTGGAGGAGGAGGAGGAGTGACATTTGAAATTAAAGTGGTGATGAGAATTCAATGAATCAGCTGATAACCTCTTCACAGGATCTCTACTAATGTTTAAAAAGAGGAACGAAAGCTATTTATTTATTTTTATTTTTTTAAGCCAAGCTACTGAAAATTATTCTGGATGCTGCATAACTTTTAAGTAGTTTAATAATTATTTTTCTCTTAAGTTTTATTGTTTGCTTCCTCTACATTTGCAGGTTTTAGCTCCTCATCAAAATCTAAACGTAATGAGGGATCAGATCTTTTCTCACTGGACTCCTCTCACATGACCTGACTTGTAGGGAGCAGTCAGAATGTAAATTCGTGTTGCAGCATCCAGATGCAGAGCTGGTCTTTCCTGAATGGGCGTGTTTCTCTGTCAGAACTTGTCTTGGAGCCTTGGCACTCAGAGGTTATGGGGTTATCAGGTTGGACACGCCCAGTCACTTACTGTCCCGTCTAAGATGCCGGAGGGGAGATGATTAGAAGATGCTGTTGACTGATGAGCTGCATCTAGTTTAGACTTGACAGGGAAGAAGGGCATGAGGAACCTGAGCGGAGTCCTTCAGGGCGTCACCTTTAAATATGCACAGCTGATTTTAACTCTTCAAAACAAGACTGAGCTGAGGATTTGAGAAACGCTCTTGAATCTTTAAAGCGAGTTACTCTTAATTAATTTTAAACATTTCCTTCCAGACATGGATGACGACATCTCTGCCCTCGTTGTTGACAACGGCTCTGGCATGTGCAAGGCCGGGTTCGCTGGAGACGATGCTCCCCGCGCCGTCTTCCCCTCCATCGTCGGTCGCCCCAGACACCAGGTACAGGCTGATCCTCTACGTCTCAGGACTGTGACGGTGTAACCTTGTACGTGACTGAAGGCTTTTGGTTTGTGCAGGGTGTGATGGTTGGAATGGGACAGAAGGACAGCTACGTGGGAGACGAGGCCCAGAGCAAGAGAGGCATCCTGACCCTGAAGTACCCCATCGAGCACGGCATCGTCACCAACTGGGACGACATGGAGAAGGTGAAGAAGCTGAAATCATAATGCAACATGAAGAACTGCGCTCATATTTAGGTCATATCTTAATCCCACCAAAAATCTGGAGTTTCTAAACTGTTTCTTAGATTCACTTTTGTAATTAAATTCCAATAGTTAATCTTTACTTGTAGCTGGTCTCCAGGTGAGGATCAGTCATCTGAATGATGCTGAAGCTGTAAATCTAGTAAATGTAGTGAGCTGACTGACACTGAATATCATTCCCTGTACGTTTAACATGAATGTCTGTAGCTTGATACTGACTGTCAGACTAACAGCTGTTCTATGGTGCAGATCTGGCATCACACCTTCTACAATGAGCTCCGTGTCGCTCCTGAGGAACATCCAGTCCTTCTGACTGAGGCTCCCCTCAACCCCAAAGCCAACAGGGAGAAGATGACACAGGTTTGTTTGGATCCTAATAAATTAAGGTTTTAAACGTGTGCAAAGAGCCCTTCATTCAGGCTCTAGACGCTCTCAGGAGCTAAGCTACATTTCCAGTCAGCATTATGTCACTGAACACGAGTTGTGGGTTGGTAAAGTGTGTTCTTTCAGAAGTTGCTGGGGAACCAATGACACTAATCACATTTCTCTCTGGTCCAGATCATGTTCGAGACCTTCAACTCCCCTGCCATGTACGTGGCCATCCAGGCCGTCCTGTCTCTGTACGCTTCTGGTCGTACCACAGGTGAGAACTCCAAACATGTCCATGTAAGCTGCAACATCTCAAAATGCCAAGTTCCTGCTTTTTAAAAACAAACCCACAAAAAACCTGAAGTTGTCTGCAGCTACTTCATGTACCACACAGGATATTTACATATGTAGTGTCTTTAAATGACAGAGGAAGTTGTTCACTCACTGGGAATCTAGTCAGTGAACTGTAGATGCACTTGGTGACAAACTGTGCAAATGTGTGTAACTCAACATTTGTGTAGTGATTCCTTCCCTTATCCTTAACATATGTAGCAAAGACAGTTGCTAATTCTAGTGCACTTCATGTTTTTCTGAACAAACCTCATGTATTAAATGAGACATGTTGGTACAGATTTGAAGCATGTTTGTCTCTAGAGCAGCATCTAGTGGCCGTTAGAGGAACCACAGCCCAAACACAGAGCAGTGATGTCTTCATGTTGGACCCTGAAGGTCACTGATCAGTGTGACATGAACTTTTCTTCTTCTCTCTGCAGGTATTGTGATGGACTCTGGTGACGGTGTCAGCCACACTGTGCCCATCTACGAGGGCTATGCTCTTCCTCACGCCATCCTGCGTCTGGACCTGGCCGGCAGAGATCTGACCGACTACCTGATGAAGATCCTCACTGAGAGAGGCTACAGCTTCACCACCACCGGTACGACTCGCTTTAACCTCTAAGCACATACTGTAGGTGTAACCTCAGAGGAGACCGCTGGCATCTTTACCTTCTAAATCTATTGGTTTTTAAACCTGCAGCTGAGCGTGAGATTGTGCGTGACATCAAGGAGAAGCTCTGCTACGTGGCTCTGGACTTCGAACAGGAGATGCAGACGGCAGCTTCCTCTTCCTCCCTGGAGAAGAGCTACGAGCTTCCTGACGGACAAGTCATCACCATCGGCAACGAGAGGTTCCGCTGCCCCGAGGCGCTCTTCCAGCCTTCATTCCTCGGTTTGTAACAGCCCTGGCTTTCTAAAGAGTTTAATGCAGGACACATCATCATAAAACCACACCCCTCGCTCACATCCATCTGCTTTAGTAACAGATTAAATACAAACTGCTGCTACATGTCTTTGAAAGGAGATTGGTTATTGCAACCATGTCATACTGTGCAGAGGATTGTGGGTAGCTAGAAAAAACATGCAGAACATCAAGATGCATATTGGATAATACTTTGAAACTTGTAACTCCAGAGTAATGATTTCCTGACGCTCTGACGTCTTGTCCTGTGTGTTCAGGTATGGAGTCGGCCGGCGTCCACGAGACGACGTTCAACAGCATCATGAAGTGCGACGTGGACATCCGTAAGGACCTGTACGCCAACACTGTGCTGTCTGGAGGTACCACCATGTACCCAGGCATCGCTGACCGCATGCAGAAGGAGATCACAGGCCTGGCCCCACCCACCATGAAAATCAAGGTACACTGCCCCAGAGGACAAACTTGTCATCAGCCATCCTCAGATTATTTAGCCTCGTTTGATCACAGGATATTCTGCCTCCCTGTTTTGTGTCTCACCTGTTTCCTCTCCTCACCTGCAGATTATCGCTCCCCCAGAGAGGAAGTACTCTGTCTGGATCGGCGGCTCCATCCTGGCCTCCCTCTCCACCTTCCAGCAGATGTGGATCAGCAAGCAGGAGTACGATGAGTCTGGTCCCTCCATCGTCCATCGCAAGTGCTTCTAAACTGCTCTACGTCTTCCTCCTCATCCTCCTCTGCTCCAGCACACGTCTTTCAGCTGTTCCACGCAACTACAAAAGTGTCTGGTCCGTCTTGTGTGAACAGACTAAAACATACGAGATGAAGCCAGCAACTGTTTACATTTTAAAGTTTGAGCTTGGCAGATCCTCAGCAGCTTACTGAACCTCTACAACAACCAAGACTAACTGCTCACTTTTCAGTCCTTCTGGTGATAAACTCCTAGGAAACGGTATCGCAGAACATTTTCTACTCGTGTCTTTCTACCTCTAACAGTCCATGTAACTGCTCATGTGTATACCTGCTTCCCTCCTCATCCATTTCACTCTGAGTCAAGGCTCAGTGTTTATACTCTAAATAAAATGCCAACGTTTAAAGTCTTTACTGTGGTCCTTTCTTGCATCACTTTCAGGTTTCAAGAAGTGTTTATCACTAGATTCACATGCTTTAAGAAAATCTACAAAGGCCTTTACACAAGGGTGTCCTTTCCACTGGGGGGTTAGAGGGGCATGTCCACCTCAGTTACAGTTTCAAGCAAACTTGGCTTTTATCAGGAAAGAGTGGTGAGCTGAATCAACAGTGAGCTCATCTCAAACTCTGAGCAGCTTCATGTAAAGAATCAGCTGCTACCTCATCCTGATATTTGTACCTGCAGCTTCAGAAAATGCTTAACAGCTTTGAGACAACTCTTAAAAGCTGCTGTAATTGAGAAAAGTCTAAAGTTAAAGTTGTGTATTGGTGGAAAACAAACCTAAACTTACAATTTAGTAACTGCAGGGATTGAGGGAAGCAACATTATCACTGTCGGGCATTTACATGTTCCCCATGAGCCTGTGTTAGGTTTCCTCTATTTTCAGAACTTTCACATGCAATATATAGTACTTCTACAAAGCATTCATAATTTAGAGACTCAGTACTAGTACAGAGATTCATGTGGAGACGCATTTTAATGCCAGGTATGAACACAGGTACATAAAGATGGACAGGTGTTAATTTGAGGACAGAGTGGGTGGAGCTAAATCAGGTTAATATTCAGTTCAATCTGCGTAAAATTAATTCACATCTTTTACTCCTATTTTCAAAATTAAGAAATCTGAAGCACATTGTCTGAAAGATTCATCCCTGAAATAAAAACATTTGGTTTAAAAGCAGAGTTTGAATTAAAGGGTTCCAGACAAAAACTCCTCTGACATCAGCTGAAGAGAAATGTCTCCCGTTGTGTCTGTTACGCTGCATTTTCATACAAACAGATGCATTGAATATACTCTAGAGCAGTAAAATGTGAACGGAGGTGTGTCGTCTGCAGCTGAACTTTAACATGGATCAGTGTGCTACACAATAAATAAGGAAGAAAATATGTACAGCAAACTTTACAATAATTAAGATCCATCCATCCATCCTGTATTTACATTATAAACTACAGCAGATTCTTCACACTGGCACATCAGCCAAAACATTAAAACCACTGACAGTTAACACTGAGTGTCTTGTTACAATGCAGAGTCCTGCTGGGAAAACCTTGGCTCTTGATGTTCACCTGGATGTGACTTTGACACGTATCTAAACACTGTTGAAGACCAAGCACCCCCACCCTCATGGTAACTGACCTCCTCCAGTGGGACAATGTGCAAACCACGAAAACAGGAAAACACCTCAATGCAACAGAGAGACCAGGGCCTTGACTCAGTTAACACTCCACAGATCCCCCGGGGTCAACAGGTTGGTCTTAATGTAGTGGCTGATCGGTGTGTACTCCTGTAGCTGGTGCTCTGTTTGTTACTGGCTGATCATAAGTGTAAACTGCAGACATTCATGTGTGTGCATTGCTCTGAAACACGTAATATAATAAAAAGGAGAGGAAGGGAAACAAGGCACTGAAACAGAGCATCCACTTCTTCCTCTTCTGGTAGTATTCCTCTTGGAGCTTCCTGTAGCTCAGTTTCTCCTCCTCCAGGTTCTGTTTAGCCTCCTGGTGCATTTGTTCCCAGATGTCCTTTCTTTCTTTATCCCAAGCGTCTCGATCTCTCTTCATCTCTTTTCTACACAAGTCCAGCTTCTTCTCTGCACTCACCCTTTGCTCTTTTTCTGACTGAACCCTTTTCTCTGAATCCTCCAGTTTTCTCTTCCATTCCTGTCGCTGGGCGTCTTCGTGTCTTTTCCGTTTCTTTTCTTCTTCCTCCCTCTCCTTCTTGATGTCGTTGTCTTTGTCCTGCAGCTGCTTGGCCGCCTGCTTCCTCTCCCTCTCAGTTTCTCTGACCAGTTCATCAATTTTCATCTTCAGCGTTTTCACCTCTTCCTTGTGTTTCCTCTTCATCTCTTCTTCCTTCTCTTTTAAAATTCTCTGCACTTGTATTTGTGTGAATTCCTTTGTGTCGTCGATCATCTCAGTGCTGTAACACCTGCCGCCATTTTGGCTCACCATGTTGTTGATGTTGGCCAGTAGCTCATAGACTTGTGTGCGGTTTGTGACGTCTTTGTTCTTGAAGACCTGATATCTTCCTCCACAGTCAGCTATGAGGTTTTTCACAAATTCTGGACATTGTTCGATGTAACTGTCAAACGACTGATCTTCCAGATCATCTCCTCTGGTGAAGATGATGATGGTGAAATCTTGAGACTTCCTGCCAAAGTGTTTCTTGATCAGCTCCACAGAGTCTTTTTCCTCTTGTATGAAGTTCCCAATCTGCAGCACCAGTAAGAACACATGAGGTCCTGGCGCCAACATGCTGATGCATTTACGTAGCTCCTGTTGAATTTCATCATCAGACAGAGCGGTATCAAACAAGCCGGGGGTGTTGACCACAGAGACAGGCCGTCCATCAACGTGTCCTGTTGCTTTCTTACAGGACGTAGTCGGTGGTTTGGGAGCAATTTTGGGTTTAAAATGCTCTTTACCCAAAATGGTGTTTGCTGTTGAACTCTTCCCGCTGCCAGTCTTCCCAATCAGCACCATCCTGAGAGGCTCATCATGACCTCCTCTCTCCCTCCTCTGTTTCAGGTCCTGCAGTTCATCTTTAAGCTTTGCTACCATCTCCATCTGAGCCTTGGTGAACATGTCTTTAGTGAAGCATCTGGATCCTTCAGCTCTCATCTGTTCAACTCTCTCCAACAGTTCTGGGATCTGCTGTTTGTCCTTGATGTTGAGAACAACATATCTTTCTCCACAGCTCTGACAGATCTCCTGGATGCTCTGATTGTTCTTTAGGAACTTAGCAACAGATGGATGAGTTGGATGTGACTCCACAGTGAACAGAATGATGGTGAAGTCATTGACTCTAGAGCTGAATGTGTTCTGGATGATCTCTAACTCTCCCTTGTCTTCATCAGTGAGGGGACCCACAGGTAGGACCAGGATGAAGGCATGGACGCCCTCAGGATCACAGAGGGAGATACACCTGAATGATTCCTCCATCACTGCCTCCTGAGCTTTTCCATACAAGGCAGGCAGCTCCACCAGGGAAACCCAACGTCCACACACCTCTCCCTGATTCTGAACACACTCTGATGAGTTGGAGACTGAATGAAGCTCTGTCTGACCTAAAATGGCCTTGGCTGCTGAAGTCTTCCCTGATCCTCTCCTCCCACACAGAACCAGGTTTAAAGACGGACGGTTGGTTCCTCTCATGATTAAACCAGAATCCTCTTCTTCAAATCCACCACACCTCAGATGTTCTCCATTGTTCTCCTTTGCTAGTTGACCCAATCGTGTTAACAGCTCAGGAAGTTCAAGGTTCTTCTTCCACAGGTGTCTGTTTTTACACAGTCTGATCAGTTCTTTTAATGGAGGATGCTTCATGTAGTTTTCTACTGAGCTCTCCTCTCTGGGTGTTGATATCAGAACCAGTGAATGATCAAATGATCGATCACTGAAGAGTTCCAGGACTCTGCAGAGTCTCTGTCTGTGTTCCTCAGTGAAGTAAGGCAGTAGAACCAGCAGGAACACATGAGGTCCAGGATCAGAGAGTCTCCCACAGGTTCCTACGTGTTCTCTAAGTTCATCTTCAGAGATGTTGGGATGCAGCAGATCTGGAGTGTTGATGAGAACTATGTCTTTGTCTTTCAACTTCCCCCTGACTGACAGGAAGTCTGGTTCTTCCTCAGAGTTGAACTTGTTCTCTCCCAGGATGAAGTTCCCTGTTGAACTCCTCTCAGTCCAGCTGTTCCCCAGAAGAACAACCCTCAGCTCAGACACTGAAAAGAAAATGAGTTCAGTGGTTTAAACAGTAACTTGACACTAAAAACACTCCTCTAGGGTAAAACCATCTACAGAAACATTATTATGCTATGCTAACAGACCCTGTTTCCAGTCTATAGGTGTTTCAAATCAGCCCTCCAGCAAAGTCCTCCAGACTGGAGCACCTGGTTGTATATGTCTGTGTTCTGTGCCCTCCCTTCTTTATTTCTTATGGATGGGGTTCACTGCCTCCTATAGAAGCAGCAGTCCTGAAGAGGCCCTGTTGACCTCTCCTTCTCTCTGAGGACCTTCAGACCAGTCATCTTTTCCTTTCATTTGGTTACAAATCTGTGGTGGATGGTTGTGGTAAGTCTGTGGTGCCCTAAACACAAATGTCCTCCTCTATAAACACGAGGGTAGCAGGTTGGTGCCACTCTGTGTATTTTTATTTATTTAAGCCGTTTTTAGAGAAGAGAGTCCAGCTTTTCTTTGGTCGTTTCTTTCTATAATACGTAGCTGACAGTTAAGTGAGCTTTATGTCTCTGTGGGACATAGACGATGTAACCTATGCACATAGCCTACACCGGCGTGAGCCATTTATATTCATCACCCAAACACTACTCAGCGCTGTGTCATTTTTACCAGTCGGGTTCATTTTTGTTTCTACTTCCTGCTTCACTTTCAACAATGGAGACTGAAACTTTTGCTGAAATTTGCCCGAGGACGAGTCGTACAAATGTTTGCATCTCTGAATCTCCTCAGTTAACCTTTCCTCCATGTGTTCCATCTTTATTGATCCAAAACAATCAATTTGAAAACTGTGGAGATGGAGAAGCAGCCGGAAATGCTAAAGCAGAAACACACTACTACCAAGTGAACCAATCACAGCTCTTGTGCTCTGCGTTGCTGTGACAGGTAGTTACATTTCTGGGGAGGTGCATGCTAGGCTACAGCGTTAAGGTCTGAGAAGGGTCTGGGATGTTGCCATAGCTACGGCATCAAATTGACGCTGAAGCATAAACCACACATGAGGCCTAGTTTTATTGTATTTATCATTCATTTTGGTACGACCACTTGACCCCTCCTCTCCTCACGTTTTTTTTTTTTTTGCAATAAAAGTCTGTATTCGTTTGACAGTCAGTTGTTGGTTGTGGTGTTGCTGTCCCTGGCAACCTAGAGATCCCAACAACTCAGGGACGTAACATCTATAAACGTTGTAAAGTCCAGACATCTTTATACTCACATTGAAGCGACAATATTTCAGAAACGTATTAACACACGCTGTCATTTTAAAACACTGAAATCATCAAATGTTAAACACTTTGAACTGAAATGAAACATGAGAATAATCTGAATCTGACTCACTGTCAGGTGGCAGTAATCCATAGCTGCTGCTGCGCTTCACAGGAGCTTCTGTAGCTGTAAGGACACAGAAATTAAGCTTAGTGCTACTTGCCTATGTTGCTAGTGACATCATCTGTTTAAAAATGAACTGGTGAAACGAATGCATTTGATTGGTTGACGCATCACGGCTGTCTTGAAAAAGACTTGTAGCCTGTTGCTCTATTGCCACTGTCTCACTCTGTTTCTATTCTGACAACCTTTAGGTGGATTTCAACCTGAGCTGTGAGCTACTAGCCCAGAAGGTTCCCTGAAGTTCCACCACCTACAAGATTTTAGAGGCAGAAAGTTGGTCTGGAGTCTAGAATTAGTTTAAAAGCAAATGGCTGCCATCAGAGAAGCCAGATGTTTCAAATCTGCCGTCATGCTTAAA
The DNA here is from genome assembly GCF_963514085.1 of Chelon labrosus. Classification (NCBI taxonomy): domain Eukaryota; kingdom Metazoa; phylum Chordata; class Actinopteri; order Mugiliformes; family Mugilidae; genus Chelon; species Chelon labrosus. The sequence continues at coordinate 29,470,683 of NC_140359.1, forward strand.
TCCCAGACTCTGCATCAACACTCTCTCTCTTAAAGTCCTCATGCACTTAACTGGTAGTGGCGTCTCTAGCATTTATTGTAGCTGTTTCTGCCTCTTTTCTAGATTCCCCTGCTCCATTATGGATATTTCTCCTTGTGCCACACTTTGTTTTCATGACGTTTGCATCACTGCTGTCCTTTCTGTCACACTGAGGAAGTAAAGCTTCTCATCCTTTTTCCTAGTGTTTTATTTTTCTGCTTTTATTTTGTTAGAGAGTGATTTTGTGTTTTCTTATTTGTTTTCTTCTAGTGTTTTTGCCTCGTGTTGAGTGATCTTTAGTAGTTCCTAGAAGTAAAGCCTGAAAGATTTTGAACATCGTCTCAGAGTCGTGCATTTTGGGTTCAAACCTTGTTCAGTCGTGACACTTTCCCCTGTATTTTTATTAGCTGTCTTCCTGTCGTGTAGTTCAAATCATTTTACCTCTACATTTATTGCTGACCTCACTTTCTGCTGATTGAAATATTTTCTTCATTTGTATTTTTTCATGTAATCTCTAACACTAACCCTAAACCTAACCCTAACCCCATGCATGCTAGCAGGCTCTTACAGTGGCATTAATCTGCACTGACTGACATTGTGAATATTAAGACAGCAGGACAGCACAAAGACCGAAGCAGACACTAAATATGGTCAGATTAACAGCAGCTGATTAAAATCTTGACCTGACTGAACACTAATGTGAAATGAATGAAATTAATTCCCTTATATTTGCAGGCAGAGGCATCAGACTCACATGTTACTTCAATCCTGGTAAAAGGTTTTAATACATTGATTACATATACAGTATATATGATATAAGATCAATGTAGAGAGGTAAACAGCTGGTGGGTGCCTGGATTCAAGGATACTGTATGTGTCTGTTTAACTTTATGCTAAAATGGTATAATACAGACATGATGCAAGAAAATGAGCTGATATAACTTATAACAGGATGATTATTGAGTTCATTAAGGATGCAGCATAAAACAAACTATGGACTCACCTGTTGCCATTATGTCACTTTGCTGGAAACATCAGAGACAGATTCAGCTGCAGAGAAGAAGAAAAAGACTTTAACTTCTCTCATTCAGACTCTCTGAGCCTAAATATTAGGTTAACCGTCAGGTCACTGATGAAGAATAGAAAAACTGTCCTGGAGGTTTTTCATCTGTTCATTCTTTGCTCTTCCTTTGTTTCTATGTTTTATTTCTCTGTCAGAGCTTCATTTAAAACTTGTTTTATTTTATCTCAGGTGTTTTGGGATAACAGCTATATCCATGTCCCACTAACTTTACTGTGGCTTTGTGTTACATAAGTAAAACTCTCAGCACATGAGACCTACTTCAAAATCAAAACACTTTCACACATCAAACTTAAACATATTGTGTATGAAATTATTGTTTATTTCAAAATTAGGTTGTTTAAACAACCATGGTGTGATGGACAAAGACACTGCTCTCCAAGAAGAACATTAAACATCATGTGGACAAGACACAAGACTATTGGGACAATGTTTAGTGGACAGATGAGACCAAAGTAGAATAGTTTGGTTTAAATGAGATGAAACAACACTGCATCATTCCAGCATCAGAACCTCATCCCTCCATCAAACATGGGGGTGCTAATGTCCTGGTTTGGGCCTGTTCTGCTGCATCTGGACCAGGACGGCTTGTCCTCACTGATGGACCAATGAATTCCGAATTCTACCAGTGAACTCTAAAAGAAAATGTCAGGACATCTGTCCATGAGCTGAGTGTGAAGAGAAACTGGGTCATGCAGCAAGACAACGAGAACCAAGAACACAAGTGGTTCTACAAAAGAACGGTTAAAGAAGAACAAGATGAATGTTTAGGAACGGCCAAGTCAAAGTCCTGACCTTAATCCAATAGAAATGTTGTGGAAGGACCTGAAGCAAGCAGTTGATGTGAGGAAACCCACCAACATCTCAGAACTGAAGTGGTTCTGTTCTGAGGAACAAGCTGCTGTAGACCACTGATCAGCAGTTACCAGAAACATTTAGTGACAAGGAGGTCACAGCAGATACTGGACACAAGGAGGACACAGCAGATACTGGAGACAAGGAGACGCTTAGTTCAACACCTCACTGATAGGAACAAATAAGTATATGCACTAGGGGTGTAACGGTATTTGTATTCGTCCCAGAGTCACAGTACGGGCGTCACGTTTTAGTGCACGCAGTCATACGGCGAGTTAGTTTTATGCAGAAATGTAGTAATTTGCGATGTTTGCAAATTCTTACAATGTATAACTTGGTAATGTAAAACAAACTAATTATTTGATGATTTGGGGAAACATTTGGTTTGACGTGTCGTAAGTGTCAGGAAGAGTCTGCTGTCAACAGGAAACCTCAGCTCATCTAAAATGGCGTCTACAGTCATTTCAGACTGAAACATTTGGCCCAGCCTTTCAGACACGTTAGATGTTGAACACTGAAATCAATCAGTCAATAAATAAATCTAATATCAAGCTTTCTGCTGCATCGTCTACTTCCTCTTCAGACACATGCAGGCCGTAAACTGAGAGCAGATTTCTCCAGACTGGTTTCTAATGATTCCTTCATATCAGCACCGTGTTAATCAGCAGTAAACCATCTGTGACTAAACATCGATCAATCTTTACCAGATTATTTCTATTTATTCAGTTTGATTCAGTTCTCTTACCAGCTCAGATTCCTGCTGCGGCACAAACATAAAACCGAAAGTGAAAGTCCAGACAGTGAAGGAGAGGAGAGATGAGTAGTTAATGTTGGAGCTTCACCTGCTGGACAGAACAGAGAAGAGCTCTGCTGCATTCCAGCATCCAGCAGCTGACATGTGCTGCTTGGAGACAGACTGACTGGGATTGTGTTGGTGAGCTCCATAGACAGAGGTTTAAAAACTCTGTGGGTCCACAGAGTTTACTATTTAAACCTCAAACTTCCCAAAGCAACAGTGAAGGAGTTTTCCTCTGATCAATTACACAATCGAGCAGTTTAAACAGGATACATGCAAATAATTATAGTCACTTATAGGTGTAATATTGAGACAGCTCATTGTTGTCCTGTCAGTATTCATTTGATGTGGTTGATTTATTTTACAGTGTTACTAATAAAACTTGAAACCAGTAACTTCTTGTCAGCTAGACATTTTACATTTTCATCTTAGTCCAGTCTAAATATCTGTATAGATCACTGGCCTGAGAAATGTTAGATAAGTTTAGGTACATACACATAAAATATCAAACATAGACCAATCATATCTGAACATTTACACCTTTATTTGAAAAATACAACAACTCCAAAACCCAATATGACATAATTCAGAGAATAAGGATAAAAAGTAAAAACTTAAGATCAACAGAATCATCAATGGAGAAAAATAAAAACAATATCTCAACTGCATAAGTGTTCACTCCCCTGAACTAATACCTAATTACAGCAGTCTAATGGATGAGAGTCAATCAGTTTGGTACATCTTTACTTTTTACTTTTATTTTGTGACTCTTCTTTCCTGACTGTGTGGGCATCTCCTGTGCATGATGTTCCTTACGTACCCTAATGTTCTAGAGGATTCAGGTCTGGTCTCTGGCTGGGCCATTTGAAAACATTCAATTTTAAATGTTTATTAGTTTTAACGTGTGCTCTGGGCTTCAGAATGTTCTGGGTCAAAACTGACTGCAACTTGAAGCTATTCATGTATCCCTCCACCTTCACCGAAGCCAGAACAAGACGCTGGATGCACCATCCTTCCCTGTGGTGTTTTTGTATGAAACATTTATAATTTTGGGCATTTTTAGGAAACCACACATTTCCCACATGGCTCTGTTAGTCTGGATATGTGATTGTGGTTTAGCCAGGCTTGGATGTTTTTCAAGCTGCCACCCTGCAGACACATGTGAAGAGAAACCAGCAGTCTCCAGAGAGAGTTGTTGTCAGCATCCTGACGGTGGTTTTTCTCTTTAACTTCTAATCATTTTTGGAAGGAGTCCTTATCTTGATAATCTCACTGTTCTCTTCACTGTTTGACGACCGTCTTGACTGTGATCCATCATATATCACATGTTCTAAAGCATTGACTTGAGCAGTTCTTGACAACAATGACACTTTTTAAGTTCTTTATGGTACATGGCTCCTCTAGTAGCATGCAACTAAGACGACACTTTTAATGCTCATTGTAGATGTTGTGTGTATTAAAACTAAAATATGATAATGTATAAAACAAGTAGATGAGTGAAAGCGTTGCTTCATCCTCCAAACAGAACTACAACATCAGTCTGAGTCGTTCTTACACTAGTTACCCTATTCAGAAACAGGACATGTCAAATGTTCAGAGCATCATTTCAGCAGATTAATAACAAACTGAACCATGACACACAAAACTAATCACCTCATGAAATGACACAGGACCACGTTGTCTCAGCTTCATTCAGAAGATCGTATATGAGGCAACTTATTTCTCTGTCATGTTTTTTCTGCAGGTTTTCTCGTTCCTCTTTGTTTCTCACCATCATCATTTAATTCTCATGTTTTATCAGTAAGTCTTTACCTCCATTTCCTTCAGTTTCAGGTCTCTTTCCTGTTTAATTTTTTCTTCTCTGTTTCCATTCTTCTTCTCATTTCTTCCATTTCTTCCTCATGTTTTCTTTCTAGTTCCTCTCTCTCTCTCTTCATCTCTTCCTCCTTCTCCTTCAGGATTCTCTCCATTTCTTTCTTTATTGCTGCTTCAGCCTCTTGCAGCATCTCATTGGTGAAGCAGCTGCCTCCATTTTCCTTCACCATGGTGTCAATCTTTGTTATCAGCTCTCTGACTTGTTGCTGGTTGTTTTTATCAAAGTTATTGAACACATGGTATCTTCCTCCACAGTCAGAGATCAGCTTCTTAAAGGAATCATCACATTTTGTTTCAATGTATTCCTCAATGGACAGTTCAAAGTCATCCAGTGTATCTCCTCTTGTGAAAAGAATGATGGTGAACTTTTCTGAATTCTTTCCAAAGACTTTCTTGATGAGTTTCAGTGTCTCCTTCTCCTCTGGTGTTAATCGTCCAATCTGTAACACCAACAGGAAGACATGTGGTCCTGCAGCCAGAAGACTGATACATTTCACCATCTCCTCATTGACCTCTTCATGGGACAAAGTTGAGTCAAACAGACCAGGAGTGTCCACTACAACAACAGGACGACCGTCCACCTCACTCTGAACTTTCTGACAAAGTTTGGTGACTGAGTCTAGACTTGGTTCAGCTGTAAACTCTTCTCTTCCTAGAATGGTGTTTCCTGTAGAACTCTTTCCATTTCCAGTCTTCCCTATCAACACAATCCTGAGACACTCTGGACTCTGCTTCTCTTCATCACCTGCAGCTGGAACAGAGTTAAAAAGCAGTTTGTTAATTGATTCTTCTTTTCAGTTTGTATTCTTCTATTTTATGTCAGTGGGTCATGAACAAAATGATTCAAAGGAGTGTTTTCCTCCATTTATTAGCTCCTGCAGAAGACAATAAGAGACACAACATCCACACATCTGGAGTTAGCTTAAAGGTTCACAGTAGCCACAGTTTACTGTCGACTCAAGACTGTAATGTAGGACATGAGTATGGACAAAGAGAGACATGAGACATTAAAGGACTTACAGGAGACTTTGTTCTTTTTCAGCTTCTCAAGTTGTAAGACTTTATCCATCTGAGCCTGAGCAAATGTTCCTGTTGTGTAGCAGCTTGGTTCATCATTGGACAGTCTAACTTTTACTACAGTCTCCAACAGTTCTGGGATCTGCTGTTTGTTCTTGATGTTGAGAACAAAATATCTTCCTCCAAAATGTTGACGCATCTCCTGGATGTCTCTGTCTCTTTCTACAAAGTTAACAACAGCTGGATGAGTTGGATCTGACTCCACAGTGAACAGAATGATGGTGAAGTCATTGACTCTAGAGCTGAATGTGTTCTGGATGATCTCTAACTCTCCCTTGTCTTCATCAGTGAGGGGACCCACAGGTAGGACCAGGATGAAGGCATGGACGCCCTCAGGATCACAGAGGGAGATACACCTGAATGATTCCTCCATCACTGCCTCCTGAGGTTTTCCATACAAGGCAGGCAGCTCCACCAGGGAAACCCAACGTCCACACACCTCTCCCTGATTCTGAACACACTCTGATGAGTTGGAGACTGAATGAAGCTCTGTCTGACCTAAAATGGCCTTGGCTGCTGAAGTCTTCTCTGATCCTCTCCTCCCACACAGAACCAGGTTTAACTTTGGTTTGATGGTCTCTTCAGTGAAGGTGAGGAAGGTTCCTGTGGTTTCATCAACAATCTTCTCAATCTGCTCCATCAGCTGCTTGTGATCTTCTTTGAACATGTTGTAGTGTCTTCTGTCACATTCATTAAGCAGCTTGTTCACAGAGACACTTGTTTCATTCCACTGATGGCAGTAAGTGCTGACCACCATTGAATATTTAAAGACATCTGGTCCAAACAAACTCAGGATGAACTCCAGAGTTTTTCTGTTCTTCTCAGTGAAATCAGAAAGCTTCACTAACAGCAGCAGAATATTTGGTCCAGGAGGACAGAGACTCACACAGCTCTTCATCTCTTCTCTCAGTTTCTCTGCAGACAGACTGAACATGTCTGGAGTTTTAATCACTGTTAATGGTTCTCCTTTCCACTCTCCATAAGCACATTCACAATCTTGTGTTGGAGAGAAACTTTGAAACTGAAAAGATTTTTTCTTCATGATGAAGTTTCCTAGTGTCATCTTTCCTTCTTCACTTTTCCCAAACAGAACAATCCTGACTCCTCCTCGAGCTGTCAGACAACAGGAAAGCAGAACAGTTAAATGTAGATATCAATACGTCTTAAGGAGGAATGATTGTGTTAAGGAGGCAACAGACGATTCAATGTGGTGTTCAGATAATAATCTGGTCCATGAAGACACAATCACACACTTCACATGAACAGAGAAGAGGTGGACAGAGTCAACAACATCTCAACCATTCCTGAGAATCCATAAAACTACCTGTTGATATGTTCAGTGCTGCAGCTCTGAGTCACCAAACATAATCTGGATGTTTGCCTACAATGATAATCAATGAGTCTCATGTTTGCATTGTGTCTGTTACAAGTCAACATCAGGAAGAAAATCTTTCTTTGACTCTGATCAGGTTGTTTTTGTAGCTTGAACTTCACCAGATCTGAAGTGTGGATGCTAGCAGCAACAGTCAAGTACACTGAGCTGTACTGCAGTGGTTATATTATATCATGTCAACAGTAATACTTATACAGTAGTAGTGTAAAACCCGGATCTTTTGAGGGATTCGGATCGGTCTGAGTCACTCACTTGTATGAGCTGGGTTTTGCGAGTCACTTGAGTCACTTGACCCAAAATGGCCCGATTGCGACAGAAAGTGTTTCCAGTACATTCACTCGAGACATAATAAAGCATAAACACCTAATAAAGGATTATTACAGTTACCTGTTAATAATCTGGATGTTTGCCTACAATGATAATCAAGAGTCTTGTGTCTGTTACAAGTCAACATCAGGAAGAAAATCTTTCTTTGACTGTGATCAGGTTGTTTTTGTAGCTTCACCAGATCTGAAGTGTGGATGCTAGCAGCAACAGTCAAGTACACTGAGCTGTACTGCAGTGGTTATATTATATCAAGTCAACAGCAATACTTATACAGTACGTGGACTCTTCTTCAGTGTATTTAACATTGTACTCCTTTCTCCAAAATATTTTAGCCTTTATTCATTGCAGGGTCTTCTCTCTGAACAAAAGAACCTTTAACATACACCAATCAGCCATACGATTAGGACCACTTGGTCAGAATGACTGCTCAGGTGAATAACTCTGGTTCTCATGTCTGGTTCTGGTTCTCAACGTCAGCTGACACTTACATGTTCTTCCTCATATCTGATATATCTCAACTCAACAGCTAAACAACAGAACAGAGTTGAAGAAGTATCAAATTAAATCTTAGATTTTCTCTCTTTGTAACAGAATCACTAATAAAATCTCTTGATAACAGAAATAGCAGAAAACAGGAGAAAGGTTAATAGGACAAAGATCAACAATAACCATCAGTGGTGGAAAAATATTCTGATGCTTCAGAGATGAACACTGTTACAAGAAGCCACGATGATTCTCTTTCCACACCCAACTACAGACTGAATGAACACCATGTGTTAGTGGAGTTTCAGTTTAGTTTTTAGACTCCTCATTTGTTTAAACAAATCCTCTCCTACCTTGCAAATATTTTCCTCCATTTCTTTCAGTTTCTCGTCTCACAGTTTTCTCTCTTTTTCAATTTGTTCTTTCTCTTTTTCCATTTTTCTATTTACTTGTTGCATTTCTTCCTCATGCTTCCTTTCTAGTTCCTCTCTCTCTCTCTTCATCTCTTCCTCCTTCTCCTTCAGGATTCTCTCCATTTCTTTCTTAATTGCTGCTTCAGCCTCTTGCAGCATCTCATTGGTGAAGCAGCTGCCTCCATTTTCCTTCACCATGGTGTCAATCTTTGTTATCAGCTCTCTGGCTTGTTGGTGGTTGTTTTTATCAAGATTATTGAACACATGGTATCTTCCTCCACAGTCAGAGATCAGCTTCTTAAAGGAATCATCACATTTAGTTTCAATGTATTCTTCAATGGTCTCCTCCTAGCATCCACACTTCAGATCTGGTGAAGCTACAAGAACAGTCTTCTGTACAAATGAGGGTTTGTAATAAACGACAGCAATGTTATAGAATGTATATTCTCTTGTGTTCTATACCAAGGATTCTCAGACTTATTACTCAGCAGTCTGCATGTGTTTTTTTAAAATTTGGTAAGAGGTCAGGAATGATTGGTGTGGAACAGAGTGACATTTAATCAACATTTGATTAAATGTTGATTAAATGCAAAAAATAGCAGATTTCATTACCCTTTGTGAATAAAACATTAACACACTGGCATATACTGTAAAATTACCATAACCCACAGCGGAAGCCAGACTAGATTCTTACTGCCTGCCTTTAAATGTCAAAGCTCCGCTGCACTGCTCATGCGCAGTGCACATCCAGAGCTGGTGATTAAAGTCCAGACAGTGCTGCAGATAAAGACATATGATTCAGAGACAGAGAAAAGAGGAAGAAAGAGGAAGAGGAGAAACAACTCCAAGATAAAGGTCTGTCTGCATGTCTAGGTAAAGGAATGTTTATTAAGAGATCTGTAGCTGTTAATAGAAAGTTAGCTAGCTAGTTAAAAACTAGAGACATTAACTTTTAACTGCTGGTTATATTCATGTTAACTGTTTGTATTTGTTCATATTTCACCCTTTTTTTGTTTGTTTGTTTCAACGTTTTTGCTAACGTTTGGTACCAAATCGTTTACTGTTACATCAAGTTTGAGATGTTGTTTTGACAAATTGAAAATAAAAATATTCAGTCATAATCTGTTTACATCAAGTCATGTGACACGTCCCCAGGATCACTGTTAAAGTCCTTTGGAGACAGAATCAGTGTCAGTTCATGTCCTCAGGATCAGCTGGTAACTGTCTCCATACAGGACACATTTAATATCTAATATGAGAATTACACCCAAAGGGAAATGAATGTAGTCAGAGTCTCATTAATATGTGTGTATATGTATGTATGTATTTCATCTTAGCTCCACCTCCATCCTCTGTGTCCACTGTCCCGTGTCCACTGCCCCCTCCGTGTCCACTGTGTCTACTGTCCCCTCTGAGTCCACTGTCCCCTCTGAGTCCACTGTCCCCTCTGTGTCCCCTGTCCCCTCTGTGTCCTCTGTGTCTGATCTACCTGCTAAGTTACCAGAACATTCTGAGATGATTCATTCTGTTCATAACAGTAGTTTAATGTTTAATGTCCTTATAGCTGCTTCTCTTTTAGTCGTTGTCTTTCTTTGGTCTCTTCCTCAGTAACTTCCACCACAACGTCCCTTCTCACCATGTCTCACCATGTCTCATCATCAGCTCCACCAGCTGACCCAGCTCAGTGGCCTTCTTTCCTCCCTGCTCTTACAGTTTCATTGACCTCATTATTTTAGTATTTGCTTGATATTTTATTGTTTGATTTCATTCTGTCTCTTTGTACAGTTGAATCTGTTATTATTTTCTATAAGTGATTTTATTGGTTGTTGAACTTCATTGTTCTTGAACTACAAATTCTTTTTGCACATTGTTGTTTCAGTGTTTTGAAACCAGAAATAATAAACCAGACGAGACTTTTACAGTAAATACATTGTCTACTGGTTTATTTTGTTACTTTTAGTAGACTAGATGATAATCAATATCAAACTCAGAGCTAGAGTTTGCTCTGTTGTCATGGTGACCACTGTAGCTCTAAACCCAGAGGTCTGGTCAGACGTTACAAGGTCACTCCAGTTTAACTGTCCATTCACACTGTTTTATCTGTTTGTGTGTTTGCAGACGAGTGAAACCTCATTCCAGCTGAAACTACAGGTTAATGTCAACAACACTAGCAGAGCTGCACTGAGTTCATAGTAGGTGTGTCAATATTAGTGGCAGAAATAGAGGGCCCCAAAATAACATGTTGCTTAGGGCCCCATGGAGGCTTGGGCCGGCTCTGGTAGCAGCAACGAGTCACAGCTCAACAGAACCAGGAAGTGACTCTAACAGACTGACTGACTGCTTGATTGATTCATACACACTAACTAACAGATACTGACAGCAGGGTTGTCAGTAAATGACAGACTTTTACTTTACTGTCAAACTCTTTTACACAATATGACTGTTTTCTATCTAGATCCACATCTGCAGCATAGGTCTATAATTCCTAACATACTGGTCCCTTTATTATTACTGTAGCACATTTATGATGACATGATTCAACATTTATATGAAATGATTTAGGTTACTACAACACAGATATAAATAAGAGACAAATACCAACGTTTATTTGAGATAAATCATAGTTTTAGTTTAGTTTTACATAATATAGTTTTATCTTGATCATTCTACAGTAAATGTCTCATTTTAAATGGAATATAACAAGAACAACAACATGATCACAGGACAAAGTGGTTGTAGTGATGATCTCACTGAAATGTCGTTTAACGTTTAAGTTTCCTCAGAAAAGAGGAGATGTGGGAACTGACAGAGCAGGACTCCTCCTGAACAACTGTCCTTGTCTTTTTGGGACGATCCTGCCCCGGCTGACCTTTGAACCTCTTTCTGGATCGATCCCCAAGAAGCACCTGAAAAACACGACACAGAGGACAGACACAAATACAGTCTGTTACTCTGTGATGTGGTCTTCACCTCATGATGGTTGATGACGACAACACAACACAACACAACACATACCTTTGAAAACACTGTCAATGTTTAACTGAAGAAGATGCAACCTCTTTTTAATCACACAGGTAAAACAGTGTAAGAGAAGACAAACCACCAAAAAGGTTAGCTCAGTAAAGCTTCCAGCAGCAACTTAGATAAACAAGCAAAAAACCAAAGTAGTCAATGTGAAATAATCATGTAATCTAGATATGTACGACTGAACAGACACAGTGATAAAGATGAGAAGAAGAAACAGATGTCACCAAAGAAATATGTGTCTAAACTCACCATCTAATTGTCTCATAGCCTGTAGGATCTTCATGGATGATCTCTGATAGAAAGTCAGGTTGAGGCCTTCCACTCATGTTCCACATGTCTCCTCATGGAATACAGTGCAGCGCCCGCCAAGTCAGAATCACATTGCTTCACACCTTTCCATTAAAACACACCTCCAGTCATGGCTTCCTCCATCATCCACCCACATTCATCTCCTGCTCCAATGAAATAATCCACAGATTCCAGCGCAGTTTGAATCCGTCCTCCAGGAAGGGCGTCTGAGACGAGTGCAAGTCACCGGTGGAGGAAGAAAGAGGAGTCAGAAGGAGAGTCCATGGAGGAGAAGAGTGAGTACCTGGTGTGTATTTGTGTTTTGTGTGTGTTGTTGCTGCACCGTGACGAGAGACGCTGCTTATATTGAGTTTATTTCCTTATTTTGTGTTGGAGATCGTGTTAAAACCCAGAGCAGAGCTTTGAGTTGTTGTTTTGTGGTGGAGCATGAACTGTACTGAACTGGGATTAACAGACAGACTGAGGCGCCACAAGTGGCTGTTGGAAAAGTTGCATAAACTTTTCATTCATTCATTCATCTTCTATACCCGCTTAGTCCTGTTAAGGGTCATGGGGGCTGGAGCCTATCCCAGCTGTCACTGGTCTAGAGGGGCGGTGTCCACCCTGGACAGGTCTCTAGTCTATCACAGCTGTGATTGGTCTAGAGGGGGGGGTCCACCCTGGACAGGTCTCCAGTCTATCTCAGGGCTAACACAGAGACACTCACACCTACGGCCAATCTAGAATCACCAATGAACCTAACCAGCATGTCTTTGGACGGTGGGAGGAAGCTGGAGAACCTGGAGAGAACCCACGCAGACACAGGGAGAACATGCAGACTACACACAGAAAGGAACCAGTGGGCCTGGATTAGAACCCAGAACCTTCTGGCTGGGAGGCATCAGTTCTAACCACCTCCCCACTGAGCCGCCCACATAAACTTTTTATACTTTTTAAACGTTTCTCAGTAAAAATCATCTGAGTTCATTTTAAAGTCATGTTTTCATGTTTTCAGTGAAGCTGTTATTATCTGTTTTATCTATTACAGGAAATAATCCCACAGCTAAAATAATCAATAACATAATGATGATGACAGAATGTGTTCAGACAGTTTACCTGGATTCTACTGATACTGTTTCTACTAATAATAATAAATCCATGCAGACCGTTGACCTTTACCTGGAAATGAATGAATCTCTACGTTTCTCTGTAAAGACTGAATAAAACCAGAGGAATAAAATGATCTGGAGTCAAACTAACAGCAGCACAACTTCAGACTGGAGCCAAGAACTTCTCAGGATCTCCTAAACCTGACCAGAACTTCAACACCTAAACTCTGACACGTTCTTTTCATTTCTTTCACCAACATGTCAACACCAGATGATTTTAAGGAAACATTACATGTGAAACTTGTTATTAATCAACTGCGTTCACATCCTGGCTTATCAGAATCATAACTAGAATCAGAATCATCTTTATTCCATTAGTCATACGTGGCTGCTACAACAAACATGAAAATAAATCAGGAAAATTGAAATATATAAAATCTAAACTCGTGCTAGAAGCAGGAGGTGAGGTGGTGTTAAAACACAGAGTTCTGGATATTTCTCTAAATCAGCTCCAGTCAAACTGAGTCAGCAGGACGAGTCCAGACTGAGGTGTTGCCTCCTTTCTCCACCTCCAGGTCCATTCAGGTCCAGCATCCACCTCCCTAGAGGAACCTGGAGGGCTGTGGTATGAGCACAGTGATGGGTCTCATCATTAAAGGACACTGAATCATTAATATCTGGCTTTAACCTCCTGTTACCTTCAACTTTACTGACACCTTTTATCCTTGAGGTCAGTTTCTGTCTCAGGTTCTTTCTGTGTGTTGACTACCTAAACACCTTCATGTCTCCTTCCAGGCTGCATTCACCTGATGCAGCTTTTTAAAACCCAACATTATTAATAAACCTTAACTTCTCCAGACATGTGTGTCTCCACAGACCCAGCTGTTAAACTCCTCAACGTAGCTGCACATCAGAGGCAGGTGGACCGGCTCTTTCTCTGGGACACCCCTCAACGCTGCCTGAGGCGGGACACCAACACCAGCTCCATCCTCAGCACAAGATGAACTTTCTGCCTCTTCCTGGTTTCAGAGTTTTCACATGTAAATCAAGCTGAAAGTGTAACAGTGAGGTGAAGCTGCTCCTCTGAGCCCAGTGGAAGGAAGCATCAGGATGGAAATCACTGTCAAACTGTTTCAGCCTGACCTGGTGGAGATTTTATTTGTTTCAGATTGTAGATTTTAGTGAAACGTAACCACAGTTATGTTCTACATTCATGAAACTGCAGATGTTTCTTTCTTCATTCTACATCAAGTGTTCAGTTAAAGACAATATTTGTGTTTTGTATCACTCTGGGTTGAGTTTGTCTCATAACTGAGTCTTTAAATCTCCTTTATAAATGTTTTACAAGGCATAGACAGTCCTCACTTTAGATGAGCTCATTAAAAGTTCACTAACAATCAGTCAGTGCTGTAATAATAATCTAATGTCTATTAACGTAGGAGTTGTGCTTTATAAATGATGAATTAAGTGTTTAATGGTTTTGTAACCCAATCCTGGAGTAGTACACGTATTAAATATGCTGGGTCTGAATAGAGCTCACACCACTGAAGGAGCCACAATGAAAGACACAGACCCACACGGTAAGCTGCAGAATGAACTGGAATTCAGTGAAAATGTACAAGAGTTATGAAATCAGCTGGTATGGAAAATAACAAACAGAACAAAATGGCGCCTTCAAAGGAATTAAAGAGTTTGTTGAATACTGGTCCTGTGTGTCGTGTCCAGTTCAATGTTCAGAGTTCATGAAGTTACTCGAGTGCTTTCAGTTGTTGGTGTGTGTTCCCAGTAGTACCAGCACAGTGTGACTGGTATAATCCTACCACAGCAGATATGTCGTCTGCAGCTCAGTGGTTCTCATGTAGACCTGGTTCCACTGGGGCGGCTCACCATCTACTGGATTCCTCTAGGCTTCAAATAAAAAAGACCTGACCTGTGTCCACAAAACAGGTTTAGGATGTTAAGTCATGACTTCTATCTTTCTATTTCTAGTTTCTATTATATTTCTCTATTGTTTCTGTAAAACACTGCATCTCAATATAAAATAATGAGGGATTACGTCATCCTTACGACGGAGTATTAGGGCCACATTGAGGAAAAAAAAAATCACAAACTTCGAGAATAAAGTCGTAATTTATGAGAATAAAGTCTAATGTAAGTAGGTCGGGACAAGAAAAGGTTAGTTGTATATGCCTCCATCCACATTATGAGGCGACTAAATCCGTCAATGCAGCCGTTAATAGCAATGCCATAGGGCTTTAGTTTATCAGAACCCATGTGCCATAAGGCCTTGGGGCCTCTGCAGGTGTATTGCCGGCGTTGGAGACGCCGTGCTCGCCGGAGCTCGACTCCCTCTGGATCCAGAATCTTAATTATCAGTGGGATTGTTTCTTGAGACACCATGAAACCCCTCTGATTGGCCCACTGATGCATCCACCCATAACCCTGCAGTTGACCAGTTCCAGCCATTTCCCCCTCCACTAAAGCAGCGACTTCCTCCAAGTCCGTCTGGTTCTTTCTCCGGAAAAGATTCATTTTCTTGCATATTCTTTTTAAAGTCCTAATACTTATGATGATGTGATGCTGATGTGCCAAAAGATTAAGTATCTCCTTGTTTGTGAAACCTATCCTAAAGTACAACTCCACAATCCTCCACAGCCCTCACTTTACCAACTGTCTTCCTCTAAAACAACAGGTTAGAATATTATGACTTTATTCTCATTAATTACGACTTTATTCTCTAAGTTTGTGATTTTATTTTTTTCCAATGTGGCCCTAATACTCCGTCGTACATCCTCATCAGACTAAGGTAACAGTACATTCAATATACAAAGCAACAAGTAAATCATGAAATTATTTCAGCTTAGTCAAATTCTTAATTAATTAAATCACATAAACCAAATAAAATGAAATTCATTCACTCATATAACTCAAAATAATTCATTCATTCACACCTTAAATACACCTGACTGACCCTGAAGGCAATGATTAATTAATTAATCGTTATAATTTTAACATGAGCAGCTAAAGTCATCTCACAGATTCACATCAGCTCCAACACCGAGTGACGTCACGCTGCGTCTCAGGTCGCGATGTTCGTCTGCGGCCTGTAAACGTTAGCATTAGCATTTAGCATCTAATCACCTTAGCTAGGGTTGCCACCCGTCCCGTAAAATACGGAATCGTCCCTTAATTGGCAATTAAATGTTGCGTCCCGCGATTTGTTCCGTATTTCCATAAATGTCCAAAACACATGTCTGTCACACACACATCAACAATAAATCTAACAATAATGGTCAATGATTTTGCCAGAAGATGTTCTGCTATGGGCATAGCCGACTTTATTAGACTATTGTGGTTTGATTGGTTGTTTAGGACAGTGGGCCACGGGGCTAAGTTAGCATGCTAATACCGTGTTGTACATGTTGCTGTTATTTGGCTAACGGACACTTTCAGTCTGTCTGTATGTTAGCATGTATGTTAACAGACTGGTGTTTAGCTGCAGTGGTGTTGTCATTAAGTTTGTTTGCCGTGTGTGCTAACTGTCTGGTAACTGGTACGTCTGACACAAAGGTAACTGGTACAGCGTTACTGCGTCTCTGTGTCAGGATCTCCGTTAACATATTTTAGTATTTAGTGCTCTAATACTTGTACCAGAGCGCTGCGCTGCCGTACCGATATGCTGAGCGGTTGCCAAGGCAACCATAAGACTGACGAGTATGTCAGTAAAGTTGGGAGGAGGAGCTGAATGACGTACCTACCTGACACACGCAAAATAGTATTAGTATTAGTATAGTATTAGCAAATATATGGCCACTTAAAAAAACAAATACTAATAGATTAACAGTTAATAAATAAATAAACAAATAAATAAAGTTGTTAAAAAGTTAATTGGTACACATTTAATTTAAGATTTAATTAACTGCACTTCATAAGAATGTGTTTATTGTTAATAAAGCATTTCAAGCTTTAAATATGACTAATTGCTTTCTTGATCATCCCTTTACTAAAAACACCAGCACAAAATAAAACATACCACTGCTGCGGGCACCCTGCCCCACAGGAGTCGGCCCGTGGTGGTCATGGCCCCGAGGAGCCGTGGTGGGCGTCCCTTATTTTCACTTCTGAAAGGTGGCAACCCTAACTTTAGCACAAAGCTAGCGCTAAAAAGATCGCTCTTACCAACACGGTAACGTTCGGTTCTGGCTCGGAACATCTTCGGGCTCCTCTTGAGTGGACTCAGCACAGTAACTATAAAGTGTAGCTGGTCTGGTGTAAACTAGTTATATAATTCCTAGCGTTAATGTTTCAGCTCGGGATGAAAAAGAAGGAGGAATTGCGCGCAGACTGAACGTGACTTCTAATTGGCTGCTGACTCACCACGTGCTCTAGATACCTGAATTCTATATGCTGCCTTCAGGTGCAGTCAGGTCATTTAGACACTTAAACAAAATAAACAATAGTCTCTTTTTAACGTTTTAACTTATTTGCGTAATGTATTCAGAGCATGAAATACACATTTATCTTTATTTAACCGTCACTTTCAAATAATTTTCTAAATGTAAAAAGAAAACTGAGGGATTTCTTATCAATTCTTTCTAACTAGTGACCATGGTTTTACACCTGGGTTACAGTTTACTAATGCTTCATAGTATGCAGTTATTATAAAATGTTTTCCATGTACACAGAATATAACTCCTGCTGCCTGAGGAAGGCCCAGGAGATACACGACCCACCCTGGTCACTGACTCTATGAACTGCTACCATCCTGTGTAGACGGTCCAGGACACTGAAGGTCTCTACTAACAGACTGAGGAATGGCTTCTATGCTAGAGTCATGATCACACTGAACAACTACAACATTAAAGAAAAATAATAATGTGAATGTGCAACAACTCAAACAATACATTTCATAATGTGCAAATGTGCAGTAACAGTGACTTCTTATCATGTGTGAATGGGGTTGTTATGTCATGGTAGTGTTTATAGTTTTGTACATATTGTTTTACTCTAGTTTTTTACATTTCTTTTACTTTTTATTTCTTTTTATTTGTTCTACAGCACCTAAGGGGGACCTCAGGTCACCTTAATTTAATTTGTACCTGTACAGTGACAATAAAGACATTCTATTCTATTCTATTCTATTCTATTCTATTCTATTCTATTCTAAACTGTGGCTTCTTTCCTCTGATACCACTTCATAATTTAATGGTCAGTATAACAATATCTACTACTGTGATATAGGTTATTCCCAAGGCATGGCACAGGGCAGGGGGGATTTTTATTCCCAAATTCTCATTGGAAATAAGTCAGTTTAGACCAATTAGTCTGCTTAATATTGAGGGGAAGATTTTCTTCAGTGTTGTGGCAAAGAGGTTGTCCAGTTACTTGGTGAAAAACAGACTAGTTGATACGTCGGTGCAAAAGGCTGGGATCCCCGGCTTCTCTGGATGCTTAGAGCACACCAGCATGATTTGGCACCAAATTCAGTTAGCAAAGCAAGAGAAGAGAGACCTGCATGTTGTATTCTTAGACCTGGCTAATGCTTTTGGGTCAGTACCACATAGCCTGTTATGGGAAGCATTTGACTTCTTTAGAGTTCCAGGTAGTATAAAAAACTTAGTCAAAGCCTACTTTTTAGACATTCAACTCTGCTTTACCACAGCAGAGTACTCTACAGCATGGCAGCAGCTGGAGGTAGGCATCATGGCAGGGTGTACAATCTCTCCACTAGCCTTTACAATGGCAATGGAGGTCATTATTAGGGCTTCCAAATGGGTGGTAGGTGGAAAAAGGCTGCAAGGAGGGCTTCGCCTCCCCCCAGTTAGGGCCTACATGGACGAAATGACGACAGCAACGTCAACCGCTCCTTGTACCAGAAGATTGCTGGATAAGCTAAACAGCAACCTGCAGTGGGCTAGGATGAAAGTAGGGCTGAAACGATTCGTCGAGTTACTCAATTAACTCGATTACAAAAATTGCTCGAGGCAAAAACTCTGCCTCGAAGCCTCGTTAAATTCCTATGACGCGCACTATACGCGCAGGGATCTGATTGTTCCACATGGACCGTTGTTTTGGAAGCACCTATGCAAGCACACCACTAGCGCGTGATACATTTTGAATTTAGTTGGCGCGATGGCGGAGAGTAAAGATGCCCATAAACGGCAAAAAATGTCTAAAGTTTGGGATCATTACATTCTAAAAAAGGAAGAGAACAAAGTGCAGATACTGCAAAGTAGACCTGGCGTATCACAGCAGTTGATCCAGCATCTAAACAGAAAACATCCACATGCTGTTTCACCAAGCGTCGCTGAAACAAGGTAACGTAACCTAAACCTATACATTAATGTTCGCTGATTTTAATCGCATACTGTATGTAGCGATGTCATGATGCAGTTTGACTAGATATGATGTTTAGCTTCAGGGGCGGAGTGGCAATCGGGACGACCGGGCCGGCCGAAGGATTTACGCAGCGGATCACAAATTGAGCGGCCGCGAGGTGAACGTGACCGGCCTGAGCTTATCAGAATCATTGACGTTACTGAATTCTCTGCACCCTCACCTCTCTCACTCTTCCTCACGCACAGCACGCGTTCACAAACAAACACACAGATTGCTAAGTTACCATAGCAAATAGGCTCACCCCAGAAATTATGTATTATTTGTTAGTAGCCTAATGGTAAATGCTGCAGGTGTAGAAATCTACATAAAACGGATATTTACTTTGATGTCAGGGCTAGATTACAGCATGAAACTTGTTGTGCATATTAATAAATTAAATTGCTTTTTGTTTTACAGTAAGTTCGCTTAACTGTATTCTTATGTAATTGTTGGCACTTGCACTTTTAATGGGTAAATTGCAATACATGGGCTTAGTTTTGGAGCCAAATGTTGGAGTTGGAGTTCTCTGTTTTTTTGAGAAATAAAAGGCAAATGCTTGATCATTTTACAGCCACATAATTTTCGTTATGCATCATTTGTTTTGGTTGTTTAAAAACGTAAAAAAAAATATCCGATTAATCGATTAATCGATCGATAAAGTGCTAGATTAATCGATTACCAAAAGAATCGATAGCTGCAGCCCTAGATGAAAGTGAAGCCTATTAAATCTAGGAGTATTTCTATTGTTAAAGGAAAGGTAGTAGATAAGAAGTTTGTTATAAATGATGAGGTAGTTCCCACAGTGCTGGAGAAGCCAGTGAAGAGCTTGGGAAGATGGTATGATGCAAGTCTTAGTGATAAGGCGCAGTTTGAAGGGTTGAGGCAGGAAATGATTCAAGGCATTTCAAGCATAGACCGCTCAGGGCTACCAGGGAAGTTAAAATTGTGGTGCTGGCAATTTGGTTCACTGCCTCGGCTAATGTGGCCGCTGACGGTGTATGAGGTTGCCCTTTCAAAGGTAGAAAAGTTAGAAAGGATGATTAATTCATTTATCAGAAAGTGGCTTGGTGTCCCACGCTGCTTAAGTGACACAGCCTTGTATGGGAAAGGCATATTGGAGCTCCCAGTTACCAGCCTAACAGAGGAGTTTAAGTGTGCTAAAGTTAGACTGGAAATGACTCTTACTCAGTCAAAGGATCCAGTGGTTAGGAGTGTAGCCAGAGGTGGACAGAGTACACACCTTCACTACTTGAGTAAAAGTACAGATACTCCTTGTCAAATATTACTCCAATACAAGTAAAAGTAGCTTAGTCAAAAATTTACTTAAGTAAAGTACTAAAGTATTTGCTTAAAAAAATACTTAAGTAAAAGTATTTAAAAAGTATCTCAGGAAATACAGGAAAGGAAAGTAGCTTTGTCATTATACAATCCACCCTACAATCCATAGCCTCACTCTTTCTCTTGCAGACAGCTTCTCTCTCGCTCTCTCACACTCATACAAATACGTTTAAAATGTTCATCAGCAATTTAACAAACATTAAGCTAGCTAACGTCAGTAGCTACTTTACATACCGCGACGTGCTTTTTCATGCTGGAAGACGAGTTCTTGTAGGCCGTGATATAATTTGTTCACGGTAAGCACAACAAACATTTAAACTGAAACGAATCACTTTTTGTGGAAAAAATCTCAAACATGGGTTTGAGATAAGGCCACGGGTGCTCAGTAGGAGTTTCTCCAGTTTCTTCCTGCATTGTATGGATAGTATGGCATGACGTAGCGAATCAGCGAATCAGCAGAAACTGTTTATTTTCTCAGAATTTTGAAAAAAATAAAATAAAATAAAAAAATCATCAGCTGATGTAAGCTCAAAAGTAGCGAGTAACGAGAGCACCAACAGAAATGTAGTGGAGTAAAAAGTACAATATTTGTCCTTCAAATGTACTGGAGTGAAAGTAAAAGTATCCCCCAAAAATAATACTCAAGTAAAGTACAGATACTCAAAAACTGTACTTAAGTACAGTACTCAAGTAAATTTACTTCGTTACTGTCCACCACTGAGTGTAGCGCCTACTGTTAAGACAGGGAGGAAGTGGAAGGCAAAAGAGGCAGTGCAGCAAGCACAGGCAGCTCTTAAGCATAGGGATATCATAGGCAATGTACAGCAAGGGCGTGGAGGCCTAGGGCTGTGTGCAGGGAAACCTCTGTGGAGCAAGGCATCAGCAGTAGAAAGGAGAAAGATGGTAGTGGAAGAAGTACAGAAGCAAGAGGAAGCAGTTAGATGCTCGAAGGCAGTGTCGCAGGCTAAGCAGGGTCAGTGGGTGAACTGGGAGAGTGTGGAGAAAAGGAAGTTGAAGTGGAGAGAGCTTTGGAGCATGGAGGCTAGCAGGATTAGATTTTTGTTAGGGACTTATGATGTGCTGCCAACTCCCCAGAACCTAAATCAGTGGGTAGGTGAGGATAATGCCTGTCCACTGTGCACGTGTATCTGCACGCTTAGACATATTCTGACAGGTTGTAAGGTTAGTCTTTCCCAAGGCCGTTATACCTGGCGTCACAATCAGGTACTGAAATGTTTAGCAACTGCAATTGAGGAAAAACGGGTTAATTTAAATTACATGGCCGTTAACAGAGAGAATAGATGTATTAAGTTTGTACGGGAGGGAGAAAAGGCTAGACCAGCAGGCATCAGGCATAACACGGGACAGCTAAGAGTAGGAGGAGCCTGGCAGATGAGAGCGGATTTAAATGGACAACTGGTTATCCCAGCTGAGATAGTTAGCACCCGACTTCGGCCAGATCTGCTGTTGTGGTCTGAGCCAGAGAAAGTAGTCTATTTCATAGAGCTGACTGTCCCGTGGGAAGATAGAGTTGAGGAGGCTAATGAGCGAAAAAGAGCTAAGTATGCAGAGTTAGCAGCAGATGCAGAGCAGAATGGATGGAAGGCTTATGTCCGCCCGGTAGAAGTGGGCTGCCGTGGATTTGTGGCAAAGTCGGTGATCGCTCTTCTGAGTGAGCTGGGCATACAGGGAAGGAGCCAGAGGACTGCGGTTAGCAATATGTCCCGGGCAGCAGAGAGAGCCAGTGATTGGTTATGGGTGCGCAGGAAGCATGCTAGCTGGGGAACTAGCTAAGGTAAGGATGTCCGCATGTAGGCCTCGATTTGTTTGTTACGCGATTTGTTTGTTACGTGTTTTCGGCCCGCATCAACGGGGCGAATCACGGTAGATTTGTTTGTTTGGCTCGTGGTTATTAGTTACTATATTAGCTGTTGATAGACATCGAATGGCGAGGGAAACAGGGTTGTGCAGTGGCGGTGTGGAGGGGGGTGACTCCAGGACGCTGGAAGTCACTGTTAAGCCTTCTCGAGGTGTCGTGGGTCTAACTTAACGAAAAATCGGTGAAGGGAGGTGCCCACTTGAAAACCCCAATGATATGCTGCATACTGCTGTTGTCTTCTTGTTACGTGGTAGCTATGGCTAGCTGCTGAGCGGGCCATACAAGCCAGCAGCTTTTACTTAGTTTATGTACATTATAGGTTAATTGTCATATTATATGACCATAGGTTTGGTAGGTTCTCTTAGTTGAACAGGACCTCTAAATGTGTTTTGCCTGGGATTTTGGCACAAGGGATTATAACATCTTATCCTGTGTATTACTGAATGCAGGGCATCTGACCCTAGCTCTATTCCTCCTCCCCCCTTCTCTCCCTTAACCTTACCCATCCCTTTACCATAACCCTAACCCTTTTTCACCCCGTTTACCTAACTCTAACCATCTCCCCCACATGGTCTAACCCTAACCTTCTCTCCTACCCCTCGCCCTACTCCCGACTGTCCTCTTGACTCTGGTGGAAACTGGAGGATGGCATCATTGCATTGGCGGGCCCTGATTTAGTGGGAGTAGAGCCAACTTGCAGCTCTCTGCTCCAAAATCTGATCAATCTGGGCAGGGCCTCCCTTGGGTGAGGGTGTCTAGTGATAATGGTCAAAACACCCTGATCCTGGGGTCCAGTACTCATGATCGTGTTCCGCCACTCGATTTATTTTATTTAACATATTCTTAATCTTAACCAGTGGCGGTTCTACATTGAATTGCGCCCCGGGCGAGACCAGCTCCGAGTCTTGCAGCTCCAGCTCCAAGACTAAACCAATTCACCTTGGTGACTGCATAATCGTTTTGTATTACCTAGTTTTATTTGGCCATTTCACACAATTCATAAAAACCAAAACGTGCATGAATTATAGGCCTGTATTTATTATATTATGAATGAAATGTGCGCTACATGGAAGAAAGTGAAGGTGTTACCAGAGGTGGGACCAAGTCACTGTTTGGCAAGTCCCAAGTAAGTCCCAAGTCTTAGCAGTCAAGTCCAAGTCGAGTCCCAAGTAAAGACAGAGAAGGGCAAGTCGAGTCCAAGTCCAAGTAACACCAAAGCCAAGTCGAGTCCAAGTCCAAGTCCCAAGCTTCTTCGAGTCCTGAACAAGTCATCATGTACTCTTCACTTAATAATGCCATTATTAGACTATCATAATTTCAACATATCAACCTAATCTACAGTATTTTATTTTTATTATAAACACAAATTAAAATATGCATATATTTTATTTATTTGTATATACACATGCGCCCAAAGACCTTCAAAGTATTGTGTGTGAATGGTGGGTTGTAAATGTATTAGCACGGAAGGCCCCACTGTCATCCTAAAGTTGGTAAAGCGCCTTGACTAGTGAGGCATGAACTGTGTGGATGCATGTAACTGGCATCTACTGGATGCTTCAGTGGATGCCAGTTATAGTAGGTCAACATTTTCCTTAAATCACAATGAAACTTAATATTTCAATAAAACAATGTTTAATCTGCATAACAAAAACAGCAGACAGATCATTGATGGGGGATCCGTTCGGATCAATGTCTTCGGTTCGGAACACACGTGATCCGCGGATTGATTTATAAACGTTCAGTCCACACACAGCGTAGTCATGGCGAGCGGAGGAACGCTCGCCACGGGATACAATAATGAACTTGTTGTAGAGGCTGGCGCAAGTGATGAGGAGATTACAGGGAGAGATGAAGAGGAGGAGGAAACTGAGGAGGACGAGGATTAAATTGAATTGGAGGATTTATTTATTTATTTTTTTTGCTTCAAACCAAACGAGACAGGAATGGTTAAACTTTGGAGTGGTAAGGTGTCTGTTGCTTCTGTTACGATAACCTACCGGTAGTTATCACTGTGTATGGTTAAGTGTTTACAATGCACTACCGGTATGTTTGCTACGTTTTTGTTACCATATTTCTACACTGGAATTTAGCCTGAATTACCGGTATTTGTTGTTAATGTTCTGTAAGCATACCATGTTATGGTAACTGTACGTTTTCAATAAATGAACCTGGTATTTTATAGGTTCAAATAGACACAAAATCTTGTTTTTATTCATTCTACTGGTAGTTCGTTTTGCTCAAATAGAAATAGAGGCCTGCCTCTAATTCTGGCCTCCTTCCAATAAAGGCCGGGGCCGCGATGCGCTTGAGTCAAATAAAGGCCCGGGCCTCTATTAGAGGATTTACGGTATTTTGTTTGTCATGCAGACCGGACGCTCGGCTGCATGTCTCTGTATCGGCCAGCAGGCTCTGCCCGTTCGTCTCGCATGTTTTTGGGTTTTTTTTTCCTCGCGGAAGTGAATGAGTCTCTGGGGTGTCTTGGTCCACGATCAGGAAATGTAGTTTTTGACTCGACACATGTCAAGTCATTACAAGTCAAAGAGGCCAAGTCCGATTCAAGTCTCGAGTGAATAGCATTCAAGTCCAAGTCGAGTCGCAAGTTATGGCGAATTTTATCAAGTCGAGTCTGAAGTCATTAAAATCATGACTCGAGTCTGACTCAAGTCCAAGTCATGTGACTCGAGTCCACATGTCTGGGTGTTACTAACTTTTATACAGCGGACCCCCCCGTCCGTTCAATTTGGGAGAGACCCAGAGGTGAACTGTCCCCTGCGCCCGCCTCCCCTTTCCCTTTCTCACGCACACCTTCTGTGCAGGGCACCTTCTCAGCAGCAGGGGCGGCTGCAGCTGCAGGGGGCGCCAATTTGCCAATTCCCTACACAGATATGACAGATAATAGAAAACCATGTAGCGGTGCAGATTTATTTGTTTATTTTATTTTTTTTCCAAGTGCTCGTGCCGCCCCCCCGTGCCTAAAACCGCTACTGATCCTAACCCTAACCCCAGAAAAAAATGTTTTGACCTAATCCTAACACCTTGGAATGGACCAACCTTAACAGGATTTCTGATCTAACCCTAACCATTTGGTATGCTTTATATGTTGAGCTGCAGTATGTTAGCCAGACTCTAACCATACTCTATGAAAAGAGACACCATCTTTAAATGGATGTGATCAGAGATATGGGACACCTTCCATATAGGAGCATGGTGTGGCGGTTAGGTGGTTGCATGATGAAAAAAACAGCCTGAGTTTAATTCCAAGTAGTGAGGCCAGGTCTTATCATGGATGTCCAGAAAGTGGTGGAATGGAGTTGACTTCTGTGTGATGGTAAATGTTTTAAAGGATGAAAATGTTTTTGATTTTTTTCTTCCTGTTGTTTGGTGGTCTCACACATATTCTCGGGATTCTTGAGTGACTGAGAGATTCACTACCCCAAACTGTGGAGTCGTTGGATAACGCGGGGAGAACCATTGAGATATATTCTTAATCCTAACCCTAACCCTAACCCTAGTCACCTAATCTTAAGAGGTACATGACAAAGCATTCATATCTCCTACATTAATACAAAATCTTGAAACAAAATTGTAGACAATTTACGCTTTCCTATCAAATTAAACGTCATCCATTAGCCTGACAAGTCTATAAATTACAAGTTTTAAAGTAAAAGTCTCATTCTCTGATTCGCATGAATTGATTTTAAATATCACATTGTATGCTTGTAGGCTGGTCGACAGTAATATGATGTCCAGTGATGTATGTATTAGACAGTGATGTTAGCCAACATCACGACTGGTGACAGAGTTCCAGACTGAATTCATCCACATCCATGGGCAGAGAGGCTACAGCGGGAACCACAAAAGGCCAGATTGTCTGAGCTGAAGTAAAAACTGTAAAGTTCTCTCTCTGTTCCTGACACAGACGATTAGCTCACGTAATACAGCAGGACTGTGGTTTCTCCTCTGAGGCCAAAAGACTCCCTTTTAAGTCATTGATCGCTTTTTCATGTTTTTTCTGCAGTTCATCCAGTTCTTCCCTGTTACTGACTTCACCTTGAGCCTTCATCTTCAGTTTCAACTCATTTATTTCTCTTTCATGTTTCATCTGCAGTTCATCAATTTTCTCTTTCTCACATCTTTCATTTTCTTCCAGAAGCTTTTGTTTGAGCTCATTCAGTCTCTGCTCATGTTGTTTCTGTAACTGATCCAATTTCTTCTTCTGGTTTTCTTGATGTTGGTTCAAATGTTTCAGTTTCAACTCATTCATTTCTTGAGCATGTTTGATAGATAACCTACTCTTTTCTATTTTCTGATCATCTTTGTTTTGGGTAAAATGTTTCTTCTCAGAGTCTTTCATTTCTTGTTTCATTTTTTTCTTCAGTTTATCTATTTCTTCCTTCTCTTCTCTTTTGTATTCTGCTGTAAGATGCTTTTTGAGGTTCTCCTCCTCCTTTTGATGCATTTGCTTCATTAGTTGTATCTTTTTCTTGTTTTCTTTTTTTTGAGTCAGAAGTACCAGCACTAAGTCAGTCATTTCCAGTTTATGTTTGTCTTGCAGTTCTTCCATCTCTTGCTTGAGATTTTTTTCTTTGTGTTCTGAGAGACCCTTCAACCTTTCATATTCCTCCTCCTTCTCCTCTATTTCTTTCTCATGTTGTTGCTTCAGCTCCATCACTTTCTCCATGTGTTTTTCTATCAGAGCTGCAAAGTCCTTCTCTTTGTTCTCTCTGAATTCATTGAACTCTTCAGCTTTTCTTCTGGCCTCTTCTTCGAACTTCATCTTCACATTCTCAATTTGTTTCTTATAGTTCTCCTCTAGCTTTTGGCGTTCTTCTTCCTGTTCTCTTCTTATTCGATCTTCTTCTTTTCTCTTTTGTTCAGATTTCTCTCTTTCCAGTTCATATTCTTCTTGGAGCTTCTTGAGTCTTGTTTGCTCCTCCTGTTGTCTCTGTTCATTTTCATGTTTTCGTTTCTCCCACCATTCTCTGCGTTCCTTTTCCCAGGCCTCTTGTTTTTCCCTCATCTGCTCTCTGCTCTGCTCCAACTCTCTGTCAATAGTTTCCTTTGATTCTGTTTCTGATCTTAATTTTTCCTCCAGATATCCAATTTGCTGCTCCCATGTTTGTCTTTGAATTTCTTCCTGTTGTCTCTTCCTCTTGTCTTCTTCTTCTCTCATTTCCTGTTCGTTTTTCCTCTTTTCACACTCCTTGTGGATTTTGTCCTGCAAGACTTTGAGTTCTCTGTCTCTCAATTTTCTTTCCTCTTCAATTTCTTCTTTCTCTTTTTCCATTTTTCTTTTCATTCTTTGCATTTCTTCCTCATATTTCATTTCCAGTTCCTCTCTCTCTCTCTTCATCTCTTCCTCCTTCTCCTTCAGGATTCTCTCCACTTCTTTCTTTATTGCTGCTTCAGCCTCTTGCAGCATCTCATTGGTGAAGCAGCTGCCTCCATTTTCCTTCACAATGGTGTCAATCTTTGTTATCAGCTCTCTGACTTGTTGGTGGTTGTTTTTATCATAGTTATTGAACACATGGTATCTTCCTCCACAGTCAGAGATCAGCTTCTTAAAGGAATCATCACATTGTTGTTTAATGTATTCCTTAATGGACAGCTCCTCGTGTTCCAGTTCATCTCCTCTTGTGAAAAGAATGATGGTGAACTTTTCTGAATTCTTTCCAAATCCTTCCTTGATGAGTTTCAGTGTCTCCTTCTCCTCTGGTGTTAATCGTCCAATCTGTAACACCAACAGGAAGACATGTGGTCCTGGAGCCAGAAGACTGATACATTTCACCATCTCCTCATTGACCTCTTCATGGGACAAAGTTGAGTCAAACAGACCAGGAGTGTCCACTACAACAACAGGACGACCGTCCATCTCACTCTGAGCTTTCTGACAATATTTGGTGACTGATGTTTGACTTGGTTGAGCTTTAAACTCTTTTCTTCCTAGAATGGTGTTTCCTGAAGAACTTTTTCCACAACCAGTCTTTCCTATCAACACAATCCTGAGACACTCTGGACTCTGCTTGTCTTCATCACCTGTGAAAGAAAACAACATAGAGTTACATTGTCCCCCATGATCAAGACTGGTGAGTTTGATGAGAAGCCATTAGTGCTGAAAGTCTAGACCAATGTACCAGAGTATCTGCTATTGGCTGAGTCCAACGGCAGTTGTTTTGTTTGATTTTTTTTTTTTTTTTTTTACTAGAAATTAATTTTGCTAACTCAAGTGCGCACTACTGGGAACAGCCACTTTGGTTTGAATATGAGAGTTATTTCACCAATTTACACGCTTCATAAAACACATCAGTGACTAAAATATTAAACACTTTTTAGTGGTAATTAGGGGATGGAGAAATGGGGTAGTGTGCCTCTGGTAATGTCATCACACAGTTCATCTCTCTGTAATGCTTGGACATTGCTAGTTCGAATGAAATCAATATGACTCAAGCACACATCATGAGCTAGATATATTCAACAGAACTTATAGGCACTGTGGGTGATATTTCTATACCCAAGAAATATTGATGGCCTCCAAGAAGAAAATAGAAGGGTTTTCTACCAATTTAGATTGTAGTTGTTAGATTGATTTATTGTTCAAATTGGTCAAAAAGACGATTGCAATAATCCAGACATGACAAAATAAAAACAAAATAGTCAGTTTCTTTAAAAGATTAGATGGGTCAGATTGTGAAAATGTTCCTCAGATGATAAAAACAAGTTTGGCTTAGGTTAAAGACACCGACATTTTGCACAACAGGACTCATAGTGTTGCCAAGGCAACCAGCCAAGGTTAAAACCTGCATTGTCAAAAGTTGCGGTCCAAATATAATGACTTCAGGTTTGACTGAACTAGAGGAAGTTGTCACTCATCCATTTTCAGAAGTGTAAGATCTACTCTAATCTCTGATTAGAGTTCTATTTTAGATGAGATACTTGCAAGGTTTAAGAATAGAAATGACTGCTACATCTTGAATGTATGGGATTTGCTTTTAAGCTATCAAATAAACTCTGACAGATTGGTTTTACAACCCTCTCATATACATTAAGTATGCTTAGCTGTGGTGATGCCTGAATTTTTCCCTCTGGGATCATATGTCTTGTCTTTATTCATCCTGTATTAGTGTGTGCCACACAAAAGGATCCATCCATTTGAAATGTCTTCTAACTATAACCAAGCCACATACAGTCATTTGTATCAGGTTAAAGACACTAGGCTATTTTACTGTGGTTTTACCAACTTCTGCTTTCTGAAACGTAAAATGTATTGTAAGACTGAAAAAACTAAATGAAATATTACTTACAACCATTCTTTTTTTTCAGCTTCTTCAGCTCAGCCTTCAGTGAGTTGGTCATATCCATTTGACCCCGGGCAAAGGTGTATATTGTGTAGGAGTTTGGCTTGTCCTTAGTGACTCTCATCTGTTCTATAGTCTCCAACAGTTCTGGGATCTGCTGTTTGTTCTTGATGTTGAGAACAAAATATCTTCCTCCACAGCTCTGACATATCTCCTTGAGGTTCTGGTTTTCTTCTACAAAGTTAACAACAGCTGGATGAGTTGGATCTGACTCCACAGTGAACAGAATGATGGTGAAGTCATTGACTCTAGAGCTGAATGTGTTCTGGATGATCTCTAACTCTCCCTTGTCTTCATCAGTGAGGGGACCCACAGGTAGGACCAGGATGAAGGCATGGACGCCCTCAGGATCACAGAGGGAGATACACCTGAATGATTCCTCCATCACTGCCTCCTGAGGTTTTCCATACAAGGCAGGCAGCTCCACCAGGGAAACCCAACGTCCACACACCTCTCCCTGATTCTGAACACACTCTGATGAGTTGGAGACTGAATGAAGCTCTGTCTGACCTAAAACGGCCTTGGCTGCTGAAGTCTTCTCTGATCCTCTCCTCCCACACAGAACCAGGTTTAACTTTGGTTTGATGGTCTCTTCAGTGAAGGTGAGGAAGGTTCCTCTGGTTTCATCAACAATCTTCTCAATCTGCTCCATCAGCTGTTTGTGATCCTCTTTGAACATGTTGTACTGTCTCCCTCCACAGTCTCTAAGGAGTTCATGAACAGATACATTCATTTTCTCCTTATGTGTGATGACCACCATTGAATATTTAAAGACATCTGGTCCAAACAAACTCAGGATGAACTTCAGAGTTTCTCTTTCCTCCTCAGTGAAATCAGAAGGCTTCACTAACAGCAGCAGAACATTTGGTCCAGGAGGACAGAGACTCACACAGCTCTTCACTTCTCTTCTCATGTTCTTCTCAGACAGACTCAACATGTCTGGAGTTTTTACAAGTGTTAACTGTTTTCCTCTCCACTCTCCATGAGTGACCTCATATTGGTTGTTTGGGGGGATTCTACGTAACTTAACGTGTTTTTTTATGATGAATCTGCATAGTGCCTTCTTTTTATCCTCACTTTTTCCAAACACCACAATCCTGAGATCATGTGCTATAAAATAAAAAATACACAAGGTCGTTTCCAATGAGGATATTACAGTCATTTAAATGTTCACATTTATTGCATGCTTCATTTATGAGACAGTGATGCATACTGGATTTAGTATTTGCTTTATCTTTAATATGATGACATGTGATTTACTTACAGTGGTGGTGATGTTCACTGGAGGCTGTGACCTCTGTAAAGACACAGCAGAATAATATTACCTGCAAAACAGTTTGATTGATTATGCTCTCTTTAACTGAGTTACTGCCTGCACTTACCAACTTCTCTAGGATCCAAGTCAATGTCATCTTTTTCCCCTTGCTTTAGGTTATCCTGATCTGCAGTTAAATGTTCCAACCGTGTTAACAGCTCTGTATGTTCAAGGTTCTTCAGTTTCAAATGTCTGCCTCTACATTTTCTGATCAGTTCTTTTAATGGAGGATGATTCACATAGTTTTCTACTGAGCTCTCCTCTCTGGGTGTTGATATCAGAACCAGTGAATGATCAAATGATCGTTCACCAAAGAGTTCCAGGACTCTGCAGAGTGTCTCTTTGTGTTCCTCAGTGAAGTCTTCAGGCTGTAGAAGCAGCAGGAACACATGAGGTCCAGGAGCAGATTGTCTCTGACAGTTTCTAATAAACTCTGTCAGTTTGTCCGTACTGGGAAGAATCAGATCTGGGGTGTTGATGACAGCTACTTTTGTGTCATCTAATGTTCCACTGATTCTCAGACAAGACTCAGGTTCTTGGTTGAACACAGTTTGTCCCAGGATGAAGTTCCCTACTGAACTCCTCTCAGACCAGCTGCTCCCCAGCAGAACAACCCTCAGCTCAGACACTGTGGAAGAAAAAGAACAACTATATTATTTCTATCAACATTAGAGAGAATCTATCAGTGATCAACTTATCACATGCAGCTTCAGTTTTGTGTTTTAATGTGTGTATATAGTTTCTATAGGAGGTTTAACTGCTTATTTAAATCCTGTAATGTTCACCATCTGAACTGTAAAGTGTATCTCAACATTCTCCACTCCCACAGGATCTTAGCAGAATGAATGAAACTGTATCATAAGACTCTATGAACTAATCTAGATCCAGCATCAGTGCTTTCAGTCTGATATGATCAGATGTTCTATTAACCAACAGAAAAGATCAGACTCAGTTAAACTCACTGTATGGTGGCAGAAACTCATAGCTGCTGCTGCGCTTTAGATGCTGATCATCTGTGACTGTAAAAACAGACAGAGACACAGAGATTAATTCATAAAATCAGTGAATTAATGTGTTATTCATATAGTATTGAGCACTGTAACAATATGGACCTATCTCCTAAATCAATACAATATCTTTCCAAATAAACCTGCTGCATGTCAGTCACTGGAGCAGCAGTCTGTCAGTCTCACCCAACCAGGTGAATAAGACATGTGACTGGACTGGACTTCAGCCAAGAGTAACCAATAGATTAACAGCAAATGTTTCCACCTCTGGCTTATTTTCACACCTTTCAAAGGAGTAAAAGGTCACTGCTGTTATGATTTTGACTTTTGAATGTTTTCTGTAACCCGGTTTTCCTTGTGTTTCCTTGTAAGCTTCTTGATGTTTTGTGTCCTGATTCACTTCCTGGCCGACATAAAGTCTAGCATGTAAACTAACAGTCCCCTCTGCTAAGTGAGTACTTTAAGTTTTAAAGACATAAGCTCACACTTCTAACACAACCACACATGAGCAGGGTCAAGTTAAACAGACTCCTCTGTCCTGCATCATGACTTCACGTCCTGCACATGGTGAATAGAAGCAGAATGAAGGAATGACATTCTTTCTGGAGCGCACGCGACACACATACACACACACACACACACACACACACACAGGATAAAGTCTGAACATCACACTGAGAGCATGACATAGTACTCTTAGTACTTTAATTGCCAAGGACAAATAATGGCCAGTGGTTTGTCCTAGAAGTCAACAATGACTATTGTCCCTACAGACATCGTCATGAAGTGCTTCAAGAGACTGGTCATGAGACACGTCAAGTCTCTGCAAGACCTAGACTTCAGCTCAGCATTCAACACACACACTCTGAATGTTGACAAAACCGAGAGGATGGATGTTGACTTCAGGAGAGTACAGAGGGACCGCCCTCCACTGATCATCAACGGATCCTCCGTAGAGATCGTCATGGGCACCAAATTCCTGGGTGTTCATCTGGTGGAGAACCTCTTCTGGTCACACAACACCAACTCCATCACCGAGATAGGCCAGCAGCATCTCTACGTTTGTGTCAGGAAGGACATTCAGCGCAATATGCCAATCAAAACACACGACTTCCATATCGGATCGGTCAGGATCCAAGTTAACAATGACCGCCATCGATGCTGTTGACTTTCAGGGTACTGGTGGAATTTGGGCTGACAGGTAAAGGCAAAGAAATGGCAGATATGGAGGAATGGTGATAGTCTGTGTGTCTAGGAGAGATGGTAGTGGATCCAAGTGGATCTTGGAGAGTGAGAGGAAGCCTTAAGTATGCAGGAGGAGTGATTTGATGCCAATTTTCAAGGGTGATGTGCAGAGTTATGGAAACTAGAGAGGTATCAAGATGATGAGCCATAAAATGAAGATGTGGGGAAAGTGGTGGAAATTAGGGTGAGGGGACAAGTGAGCATTTGTGAGCAGCAGTGTCATGCTGAGAATGAGCACTGTGTTTCCGTTTGGAAAAGAGGTGAACAGGCATGTGCAGACAGGAAATAATGCATGGAGAAATGTGTGTGTTGTGTGATAAAAGAGCACCAGCAAAATGAAAGGGATGGTTTACAGGACGGTGGTGAGACCAGTGATGTTTAGAGACAGTTGCTTTGAGGAAAAGACAGGAGGAAGAGCTGAAGGTAGCAGAGCTGAAGATGTTGAGGTTTTCTCTGGGTGTGACCAGGATGGATGGGATCAGGAATAAGTACATTAGAGGGACAGCTGAGATAAAGTTAGAGAGGTCAGGTTGAGATGGTCTGGACATGTTCAGAGGAGGGATGTTGGTCGAAGGATGCTGGGGTTAGAGCTGCAAGGCAGGAGGTCTAGAGGAAGACCACAGAGGAGGTTTATGGATGTACTGAAGGAGGACATGAAGGTAGTTAGTGTGAGAGAAGAGGATACGGCGAGATGAAAGCAGATGATTCCCCTGAAAGGAACAGCCGAAAGGAAAAGAAAAAGAAGTTTCTTTAGTATACTTAAAATGTCATTATTAATGAATTACCTAGATTTGTGATGAACTGGCTTTGGTTACTTCATATATTAATTTGTTTGTTTCATTGATTGACTTTATGGGTGGGAATTTTCCCCTGAATTACATTACTTTACTGCAGGACTTTATCTACTGTTCTTTGTTCAAAAACTGATTAATTGACATTTTATTAGAAATACTACAGGATTAGACATAGCACTGTTGACAACTTATATTTCACTGTTTCACCAACGTCACACCAACATCACGTGACACCATGAAGGCTACAGAGACAGAGTAGCCGAAACTTGTAAGGTACAAGTAAAATTCACTTTATTGGCCTTTTAAAAAGAAACAGTGAAATATAAGTATTTAAGTAGGCAAAATGAACCTCTTCAATATAAAAAAAACTGTTGACAACTATTCAGAAGTGTGCAATATTAATTTTCACATTTTTGTAAATACCAAAAACGTTTAATTTGTGCTTAGTGTGACAGCCCTCTCTGTTATTTGAAACTAACGATGAACAGTAGAGAAGACAACGCTGTTATATTCGACGGTTTTCGCTAATGTACCTAATAAAGCATATGCTGCAAGTTTAATATATTCAACAGCTTTCAGCAGCATTAGCACATCACAAGACTAGACATCCAGCTGTACTTACAAGCAAGTCTACTTTAGTGAAGATTGAGTTATTTAACTAGAACTATTTGAGATTTAGGTTGTCCCACTGGAATGAGGGAGCTCTACAGTAGACTACTATGCATTTATAATGGCAACAGTGAAAACAGTGTCAAGTAAACTACAAATCAATTCATTAATCTTACTGTAAAAACAGGCCCATCCTTTCCCAGACAGAAAGATTGTGGACACCATCAAGATGAATTGGTTTAGTCCTGACCATGGGCGTGGTAGCGGGGGGAAAAAGGGACCTGACTACCCAGGGCCCGAGTAGGGAGAGGGCCCATGAAAATCCTGATATTTTTTTATTTTTTCGAATGAATTGGGCCCTCCAATTAATTGGTGTCATAATGTATTTCAAACATATTGATAACATCAACTGAGAGAATGAACTTTGTGTCGCAGCCCTCCCAACATATTATTCTGGGGGCCCCCTCTTGGAGACGCAAAATGGTTTAGTCCGCCCATAGACAGCGGCCGGCGACAAGTACGTCAGTGAGCGCGTATTGAATGACCTGGAGGCTAGATGTCATCACGCCGCCCAAAAAACATAAATCAGGGTACCAGAAAAAGAAAGAGCGGAAAGAAAATAAATGGGGCAGAATGAGGGGAAGCAACTGTTAACTGCTTTCTTTCTGAAAGGTGAACCGAGTTACTTGTTGTGTAACTGCATCCAATTAACTTTAACGTTGTCGTAGTCCAGAGTCAGTAAATTACATCCTTACATCTCGTGTAAGACTTTAGCAAGGCTTTATTTCTTTTTCTGCAAGCTGAAGAACAATTTAATTGAAAAATTAGATATTTGATTTGATTCTCCATGTACTGTTGTTGGCTCCTGTTCAATAATAAATGTTTTTAAATCAAAATGTGACATGGATCAAAACGTTTTGATCGATGACCAGTGATGGGAATAACATGTAGTGTACGTTACACTCAGAAACAAAATCTAATTCTTAGACGTAGTTAAACATATATTTCCCTGGTAACTACTAGTGGAGTAATTGAGTTACTAACTCAGTTACTTTTTCGGAGAAGTAACTAATAACTATAATTAATTACTTTTTAAAAGTAATGTGCCTAACACTGTCGATGACACATTTTGTACATTAGTACACAAACCAGATGTAGCCTAACGTTTATAGGTGTTTGAGCACAAGTAGGCCAAATGCATCAGTTCAGGTGCCCACATAGCAGAGACATGTCACCCAGATCTGGCTTGAAGCCGGCACAGGTGGCATTTACTTGGCACTGGCATACGGCATGTGAACCGGACATGGCCCCGCATGCAGCAAAGGCGGCACTGTCTTGACTCTGTCGGTCTAATGTGATATGTGGGCCAAATACTGCGCTCCACAAGTGGCCCACTTCTGTCTGCCAGAGTTGGGACAGTGCCGCCTTTGCCACATTTGGGCCATGTCTGGTTCACACGCCGTATGCCGGTGCCGACTGAGCGCCTCTGTGCCGGCTTCAAGCCAGATCTGGGCCACATGTCTCGTATGTTAGTACACAAACCAGATGTAGCCTAACGTTTACAGGTGTTTGAGCACAAGTAGGCCAAATGCATCGATTCAGGGGGTGAATGAAAGAACCAGTCATCAATATAATCTGATCTGATTTTAGCTTAAAACCCGATTTATGCTTGTTTATTTATAAATAAATGCCCCAATTTATTTTATTTATTTATTTTTTTGCTCGCTTACTGGAATGGATAGGGGCCCACTGACATTAAGAGTGTATAGGGCCCAGAATTTGGTGCTACGCCCCTGGTCCTGACTCTTGATTGATGGGCAATGTAGTGATTCTCACCATGGGGATGAACAAGTTAAAGCCATCAGGTGCAAGATATAAAAGTATGCTGCAGTCATCTATTTATGAGTATGATGATGATGATGAGATTATCATGTAATAATGAAATAGGATGGATAGTAGAATTATGTTTGAATGTTGCCATTTGGCTTGCTTGATATACTCTTACAGAGCAATTTCTTACAAAACAATTTTCCTTCCTCCAAGATGGCGCCGCGGACGGACGCCTCGGTACTTCGCTCTCTAGTACTTGTTGCTGTTTTACTTTTTAGTGTAATTTTCTGCAATCCCTCTGCTATTAAAATTAGCAGAGAGGAACTCTTGAAAATAGGACTATACAGTGCCGGACTTTTTTCACCGGTTTTTACTCAACCAGACTGTTTTTTGGAGATTCTGGTCGGAGGAGCAGCAGCGCTCTGTGGATTTAGACGGAGACGCCGACGCGGGAAACGAGCTGGAGTGCTCGTCAAGCTGCGGCAGCGGGGATTACGCACCGCTCTCCCGTACATACACCTGGGAAACGTCCGCTCTCTGGCTAACAAAATGGATGAATTGCTCCTTCTCCTAACCAAGAACTCAGACTTTCGCCGTTCAGCCGCCCTGTGCTTCACTGAAACCTGGCTCAGTGAACACATCCCGGACAGCGCACTACGGCTGCCGGGCTTCCAGCTGTTCCGTGCGGACCGCTGCACGGAACTGTCTGGGAAGTCAAAAGGAGGAGGAACGTGCTTCTACATTAACGAAGGTTGGTGTACAGATGTCACATTGTTAAAGAAGACATGCAGCCCTCACTTGGACTCTTTTTTCATAAACTGTAGACCATTTTATTCACCGCGGGAGTTCGCATCGTTTGTGCTGGTCGGTGTGTACATTCCACCGCAGGCGTGCGTAACGGAGGCGTTACATCACCTCGCCGACCAGATTACAGACGTGGAGAAAACACACCTGGACTCTCTGCTAATCATTCTCGGGGATTTTAACAGAGCAAATCTCAAACTTGAAATGCCTAAATATAGACAGCACGTGACGTGTCCCACCAGGGACATGAACACTTTAGACCACTGCTACACCACAATAAAGGATGCATATCGCTCTGTCCCCCGCGCTGCTTTAGGACTTTCTGATCACTGCCTGGTCCACCTCATCCCAGTTTACAGGCAAAAGCTGAAATCTGCTAAGCCTGTAGTAAGAACTGTGAAGAGATGGACAGACGAGTCAAAGATGCAGTTACAGGCCTGCTTTGACTGCACTGATTGCAGGGCCGCCCCTGGCCAAACTGGGGCCCTAAGCAGAAATGTCTTTTGGGGCCCCCCCACCAGACACGCGCACACACACGCGCACACACACACACGTGTAAAGAAATGACGAGCACAAAATGCCATTTAGGTTTACAACCTTCATTTGGGGTAACAAAACAAAGAATTTTCAACTATGTACATGTATTTACAAGCATTTACAAGTTAACCCGTCTGCATTTTTTTGAAGCAAAGTCATCAATGAGGTCATCGTATGACAGCTGCTGTGCCAGTTCAGAGTTTATGCTTATCACAGCAAGGCCACTTAAGCGTTCTTGTGCCATTGATGACCGGAGGTATGTTTTGATGAGCTTCATCTTCCAGCCTGGACTGTAGTGCACCTCCTGACCCAT
The DNA here is from genome assembly GCF_963514085.1 of Chelon labrosus. Taxonomy (NCBI): domain Eukaryota; kingdom Metazoa; phylum Chordata; class Actinopteri; order Mugiliformes; family Mugilidae; genus Chelon; species Chelon labrosus. The sequence continues at coordinate 29,508,832 of NC_140359.1, forward strand.
GATCTGACCGCTGATTGATCGGATGCTGCTGCCAAGTGCCAATCATTGCGGCGAAGTGTGTCACATTACACCTTTTTTTTCTTCCTGCCTCGGGCTGACTCTTTATGGTACTCACGGTTGCCAGATTGGGCGGTTTTTCCACAAAATTGGGCTACTTGGTTTATGTCCGGCGGGGGAGTGTGACAGGTTTCCATAGGTGGCAACTTCGTGGTTTGGGCTGTTTTTATTGGATTGGGAGGACCAGCGGAGCGCTCGCGCTGGTCTCTCCGCCGCCGGAGCGCTGCGCGTCCTTTGCGCATTTTTAGAAAATGCGTCATCTTGTGCGACATGGGGCCCCCCATGGATCGCGGGGCCCCACGCGCTGCGCGTGTTCTGCGTATAGGGCGGGGCGGCTCTGACTGATTGGAACGTCTTTGAAACAGCAGCCTCAGATCTGGATGAACTGACTGACACTGTGACATCTTACATCGGCTTTTGTGAGGACATGTGCGTGCAGACCAAAACCTTCTGCACGTTCAACAACAACAAACCATGGTTCAATGCAGAACTGAGACGGCTACGCCAGGACAAGGAGGAGGCCTACAGGAGTGGAGATCGGGACCTGTACAAGCAGGCCAGGAACAAGCTGACGAAGGAGATCAAGGCAGCAAAGAGGAACTACACTGAAAAGCTGAAGGACCGTTTTTCTGCCAACGACTCTTCTGCAGTTTGGAAAGGCCTGCAGACCATTACCAACTACAGGAGACCATCCCCCCACCCTGTGGGGAGCCCCCGCCTGGCAGAGGACCTCAGTGACTTTTACTCCAGGTTTGAAAGGACTTTCACACCTTTCACTTCCCCCACCATCTCCATTACAAAAGGACTAGCCGTACCCCAAACCACCCCCGTACCCGACCCCCTGCCTGCGCTGAGGATCTGCGAACAGGATGTGCGTCAACTCTTTCAGAGACAGAGGATTAGGAAGGCCCCGGGACCCGATGGTGTGTCTCCGTCCTGCCTGAAAGTCTGTGCTGTCCAGCTGGCTCCCATCTTCACTCAGATCTTCAACAACTCCCTGGAGCTGTGCGTGGTCCCCTCCTGCCTCAAACGCTCCACCATCATCCCGGTTCCCAAGAAGTCCCCTGTCACAGGATTAAATGACTACAGACCAGTCGCCCTGACATCTGTGGTCATGAAATCCTTTGAACGACTGGTGCTGTCCCATCTGAAGGACATCACGGATCCCCTGCTAGACCCCCTGCAGTTTACCTATAGAGCAAACAGGTCAGTAGATGATGCAGTCAACATGGCTCTCCACTACATCCTGCACCACCTAGACTCTGCAGGGACCTACACACGGGTCCTGTTTGTGGATTTCAGCTCTGCGTTCAACACCATCGTCCCGGAGATCCTCCACCAAAAACTGTCCCAGCTCACCGTGCCCCCCTCCACCTGTCAGTGGATTACCAGTTTCCTGACTGACAGGAGGCAGCAGGTGAAACTGGGTAACTTCACATCCAGCACCCGTTCCCTCAGCACTGGCGCCCCCCAGGGATGTGTTCTCTCCCCACTGCTCTTCTCCCTTTACACTACTGACTGCACCTCAAGGGACCCTTCTGTGAAACTCCTGAAGTTTGCAGACGAGTCTGCATACAGAAGGGAAGTGGAACAGTTGGTCCTCTGGTGCAGTCAGAACCACCTGGAGCTAAACCCGCTCAAGACTGTGGAGATGACAGTAGACTTTAGGAAGAGACCCCCATCAACATCTCCTCTCACCATTCTAAACAGGACAGTTCCAACTGCAGACTCATTCAGGTTCCTCGGGTCCACAATTTCACGGGACCTGAAGTGGACCTCCCACATAGACTCTGTAAGGAAGAAGGCCCAGCAGAGGCTGTACTTTCTGCGTCAGCTCAGGAAGTTCAACCTGCCTCAGGAGCTGCTGACCATCTTCTACACAGCTATAGTCCAGTCTGTCCTGACCACATCCATCACTGTCTGGTTTGGATCCGCCACCAGGCAAGACAGGGACAGACTGCAGAGAACAGTCAGGTCTGCAGAGAGGATCATAGGTACTGATCTTCCCTCCGTCCAGGACCTGTACCGGTCCAGGGTCAGGAAGCGGGCCAGAAAAATCACCACAGACCCCTCACACCCTGGCCACAATCTGTTCAGAATCCTCCCCTCAGGCCGGCGTTACAGAGCGGTGTACGCCAAAACCACCCGACACAAGGACAGTTTCTTCCCCCGGGCTGTCGCTCTGATGAACTCTGAGTAGTCACAGAGTGCGAGTCCATACACATGATCAATAACTACTTTTTGTATATACTCACTGTACAATAACCCCAGTTTGGTGTATATATTATCCTGTTTTTATGTGTACAAATTGAAGATCTATTTATTTTTATCTTATTTTATCTCATTTTTTATTTTTTTATTTTTTATTTCACTTATTTATGATGCTTGAGTACTAGAGAGGAAAGTGCCGGAGTCAAATTCCTTGTATGTGTCATACTTGGCCAATAAAGCTGATTCTGATTCTGATTCTGATTCATGCGGATTAATAAGATCTGTTTAAGTCTTAGTCTATAGAGAAGTTAGGAGACAGTTTCCATTCACCCCCCATTCCAGACACAGCAATCAAAATGATTTCTTCAGTAGCACAGAGGCTGAAGCCTGGCTACTCTGAATCTATCAGGGATCTGAATTTCAGTGAGTGTAACTAAGCGCCATTCTACTGAATGACAGGCATGATGCATTGATCACATCCAATTCCTTCTTGTTAAAATTCTTCCTTCTAAATGTCCACAGGTAGACCAGTCTTGCTTTTCAGAACAAAGCAGCCTTAGACAATGAGATAGAGTCCCATCGAGCATAGAATGCTTACCTTCTCCAGGAAGTTACAATGGTTAACAAGAAAGCCCTGCGTTACCAGATATTCAGATCTGCTTGCACAAAGAGGAACTGTTAAGGTCTAGGTTAGGTTAGGTTATCTTGTCCAGCCACAGTCCTTCAGCCAGTGTGATTCTACTTACTCAGATTCACACTCCACCTTTAAGGAAAAGTTAACTCCCTCTCTTCTTGGAAGATAGGACCAACAAAGAGGGTCTAGAACAGTTCAGGATTATTCAGCATCTTCTACATACTACAGTGAGAGGGGTTACAACTGTTCAGCCTCTGCTTCTCATCAACAGAGAGCAGTAGCATGTAGAGGACAGATTGACAGATTTCAGAGGACAGTGTTAGAGGACAGTGATAGAGGACAGTGGTAAAATACAGTGATAGAAGACAGACTGATACAGAGTCAGAGGACTCACCAGGTGCTGCAGTCTCCATTATGTCACCCTGCTGGAAACATGAGAGACTGATTTATCTGTAGAGAAGAAGAAAAAGACTTGAACTTTTGTCATTGAGCCAGAACCAGCTCTTCAGTCAATGTTAGGTTAATTATGAGGTCACAGAGTCCACTTAAGGTGTGGCTGTGAGTGGAGACCATCCTGGACAACACATCTCACCCACTCCACAACACACTGGCCAGTCTAAGGAGAACCTTTAGTAACAGACTCATTCTACCCAAACGCACAACAGAACACCACAGCAGGTCATTCCTGCCTGTGACCATCAAACTTTATAACTCCTCCCACTGAGTGTTGGTCACTCTTTAACACTTAGACGCTGTTAATTTATTTGCAACCTCTACTTCTGTATATTGTGAATACTTGTGCAATACTGTTCCTTTACTTTAAATGCATCTTACTTATTTTAATATTTTTGTATTACCTTTATTCAACTAGCAACTGTCACTTTATGGGAGCAACAGCAACAAAACAATTTCCTTGAAGGATTAATAAAGTATTCTGATTCTGATTATACTCCACCTCAGTAGCCTTGTAACATAGCCCTATATTACCTGAAACATTAAGTTAAATGTTGTAAACATGCTATGTTTATTTTGGCACATTAAATTATACATGTTTAGATATTATTTATAACTACAACATTCTATTCATTCAAAACTTATAGCCTCATATTCAAAGTCATTTTCTCCTACCTTCCTGGGGTTCACTTCCTGTTTGACACTGACCACCATCCTGACCACCATCATTATATCACATGATTTACGTCTTGTGACTTTGGTATCCTTTGTCAGCAGCAATGTCTCTTTTCTTATGCTGTGTCAAATTGCAGTATAAATGATTTCACTCTCCATAGTATCTAAACTCATTTCAGCACCGTGTTAATCAGCAGTAAACCATCTCTGACTAAACATCTATCACTGTCTTCAGCTCAGTTCATAAACTGTCAATCTGATCTAACGGTTTAGTGACAGGAGGCTAACTGTGGATATTTAATCATTAAATACCAAAGACACCATGACCCTGACACAAACCCAGTCCTCAGACTCAGACTAATTATTTCTAGTTATTCTATTTGGCTGCAGTTCACTTACCAGCTCAGATTCCTGCTGCGACAAAATCAAAGTGAAAGTGAACACTTAAAAAGAGGAAATATGCTCACTGGAAAAAAATATAAAAGGTTCCCGCCCATCAAAAATGTTCCTGTTCAGTATCTGTGATGTATAAACTTATAAAATAACAAACTAAACTACAGTAACTCTTTATACAAGGAGCTGTTGTAGGTTTAATGTTCTGACTTTAACTGCTGTCTGTTTACAGTGTTGACAAACTGAATTCAGTCTGAAAACTGACTTCAACAAGAAAAGAAGATATGCTCTTGAATGTCACTGCAGTAAAGTGAGGAGTATTACTGGTTCATTCATCTATAACACATTTAACATGAGCCACCTTTAAGCTTTTCATTGAGTTCACATGTTTCCAGCAAGACCAGCATTCAAAGACAAGAAGAAGGAAAACAGTTGATGTTGGAGCTCCATCTGCTGGACAGAAGTAAGAAACCTCACCAAGACAGAGACACATGATTGATCTGATCTGTGTCAAGTTATTCAAGTCCTTCATTCCTGAGGTGAAGCATCAGAAGAGAGAGAGATAAAGAGACCGTATCAGCACCAACAGCAGCATCCTCATATCAGTGAAGTCCAGAAGAAAAAGGCTTTCACATGGAACTCACTTCCTGTCAGAGAAACTAACCTGTGAGCTCTGTTCTTTGATCAGTTTCTCTGTTCAACAAGCACACTGAACTACAGGGAGTCACTTTATTCATCTTTGATCAGATCAGTACATGCATTACAATCATCTGGAATAAACAATTCAAGAAAACAAAGAAAACAAAAACTCAAAGAGAACATTAGATGAAGATGTCCTGCAGGCTGAACAGCAGCTGGCTGCACCGACTCTTTGAACATTACTCAACACGTCTGAGATAAAACAGGAAAGAAAACAACTCAAATGTTTCTACTATAAAATGTTGATTTGAACAAACCTGAGGAGAGAAAATCCAGGATGACAATCAGCTCCATTTAGAGAGTTTCAAAGAGTAAAAACTACAAAGTATTATTGATCAGCAGGTAGACACAGCTTCAATGAACAGGAGTCCTTTAAAAAGTCCCACTCAAGGACACAGAATGTCTCAGTTCACTGGTCCAGCTGGAACTGAATACAATACTCCAGTAGACCTCTGTCTCCATGTCAAGGGTTCATTATTATTATTATTACTGTTACCCAATCAGCAGAGTTTTCTGAAACCATGATATCAAAGACAGTAAGATGAAGAAGATGACAGGTAAATCTCTGTTCTTTAAAGGTCCTGCTGTCTGAAGGATTCTGGACAAAACAAGAACATGACTTTATAAAATGCTGCAGCTTGATGCGTCAAGTTCATGTCTCAGAATCTCTTGGATCAAATCATTCAACTCTTTCTCCTGTGACTGCTGTAGTTTTTTCTTTTCATTCTCATTCCTCTCTTTGTTCATTTGTTGTTCATGATTTTTCAGTAAATTATCGATTTTCTTCAAGTTTTCTCTTTTGTTGAACACACGTCTCATTAATTCATACATTTGTTTCTCAAACTCTTCCTTCTGAGCTGCTAATTCTTTGATGTGTTTCTCTTTTTCCATTTTTCTTTTCATTTCTTCCTTATATTTCCTTTCTAGTTCTTCTCGCTCTCTCTTCATCTCTTCTTCCTTCTCCTTCAGGATTCTCTCCATTTCTTTCCTTATTGCTGCTTCAGCCTCTTGCAGCATCTCATTGGTGAAGCAGCTGCCTCCATTTTCCTTCACCATGGTGTCAATCTTTGTTATCAGCTCTCTGACTTGTTGCTGGTTGTTTTCATCATAGTTATTGAACACATGGTATCTTCCTCCACAGTCAGAGATCAGCTTCTTAAAGGAATCATCACATTCATCTCTAATGTATTCCTCAATGGTCTTCTCATGTTCCAGTTCATCTCCTTTAGTTAAAAGAATGATGGTGAACTTTTCTGAATTCTTTCCAAATCCTTCCTTGATGAGTTTCAGTGTCTCCTTGTCCTCTGGTGTTAATCTTCCAATCTGTAACACCAACAGGAAGACATGTGGTCCTGGAGCCAGAAGACTGATACATTTCACCATCTCCTCATTGACCTCTTCATGGGACAAAGTTGAGTCAAACAGACCAGGAGTGTCCACTACAACAACAGGACGACCGTCCACCTCACTCTGAGCTTTCTGACAACGTTTGGTGACTGATGTTTGACTTGATTCAGCTTTAAACTCTTTTCTTCCTAGAATGGTGTTTCCTGTAGAACTCTTTCCATTTCCAGTCTTCCCCATCAACACAATCCTGAGACGCTCTGGACTCTGCTTCTCTTCATCACCTGCAGCTGGAACAGAGTTAAAAAGCAGTTTGTTAATTGATTCTTCTTTTCAGTTTGTATTCTTCTATTTTATGTCAGTGGGTCATGAACAAAATGATTCAAAGGAGTGTTTTCCTCCATTTATTAGCTCCTGTAGAAGACAATAAGAGACACAACATCCACACATCTGGAGTTAGCTTAAAGGTTCACAGTAGCTACAGTTTACTGTCGACTCAAGACTGTAATGTAGGACATGAGTATGGACAAAGAGAGACATGAGACATTAAAGGACTTACAGGAGACTTTGTTCTTTTTCAGCTTCTCAAGTTGTAAGACTTTATCCATCTGAGCCTGAGCAAATGTTCCTGTTGTGTAGCAGCTTGGTCCATCATTGGACAGTCTCACTTTTACTACAGTCTCCAACAGTTCTGGGATCTGCTGTTTGTTCTTGATGTTGAGAACAAAATATCTTCCTCCAAAACGTTGACGTATCTCCTGGATGTCTCTGTCTCTTTCTACAAAGTTAACAACGGATGGATGAGTTGGATCTGACTCCACAGTGAACAGAATGATGGTGAAGTCATTGACTCTAGAGCTGAATGTGTTCTGGATGATCTCTAACTCTCCCTTGTCTTCATCAGTGAGGGGACCCACAGGTAGGACCAGGATGAAGGCATGGACGCCCTCAGGATCACAGAGGGAGATACACCTGAATGATTCCTCCATCACTGCCTCCTGAGCTTTTCCAGACAAGGGAAACCCAACGTCCACACACCTCTCCCTGATTCTGAACACACTCTGATGAGTTGGAGACTGAATGAAGCTCTGTCTGACCTAAAATGGCCCTGGCTGCTGAAGTCTTCCCTGATCCTCTCCTCCCACACAGAACCAGGTTTAACTTTGGTTTGATTGGTTGAGACTTTGGTTTGATGGTCTCTTCAGTGAATGTGAGGAAGGTTCCTCTGGTTTCATCAACAATCTTCTCAATCTGCTCCATCAGCTGTTTGTGATCTTCTTTGAACATGTTGTAGTGTCTTCTGTCACATTCATTAAGCAGCTTGTTCACAGAGACACTTGTTTCATTCCACTGATGGCAGTAAGTGCTGACCACCATTGAATATTCAAAGACATCTGGTCCAAACAAACTCAGGATGAACTTCAGAGTTTCTCTTTCCTCCTCAGTGAAATCAGAAGGCTTCACTAACAGCAGCAGAACATTTGGTCCAGGAGGACAGAGACTCACACAGCTCTTCATCTCTTTTCTCAGTTTCTCTGCAGACAGACTGAACATGTCTGGAGTTTTAACTACTGTTAATGGTTCTCCTTTCCACTCTCCATGAGCACATTCACAATCTTGTTTTGGAGAGAAACTTTGAAAGTGAAAAACTTTTTTCTTCATGATGAAGTTTCCTAGTGTCGTCTTTTCTTCTTCACTTTTTCCAAACAGAACAATCCTGACTCCTCCTCGAGCTGTCAGACAACAGGAAAGCAGAACATTTAAATGTAGATATAAACTCATCAATATGTCTTAAGGAGGAATGATTGTGTTCAGGAGGCAACAGATGGTTCAATGTGGTGTTCAGATAATAATCTGGTCCATGAAGACACAATCACACACTTCACATGAACAGAGAAGAGGTGGACAGAGTCAACAACATCTCAACCATTCCTGAGAATCCATAAAACTACCTGTTGATATGTTCAGTGCTGCAGCTCTGAGTCACCAAACATAATCTGGATGTTTTGCCTACAATGATAATCAATGAGTCTTGTGTTTCCATTGTGTCTGTTACAAGTCAACATCAGGAAGAAAATCTTTCTTTGACTCTGATCAGGTTGTTTTTGTAGCTTGAACTTCACCAGATCTGAAGTGTGGATGCTAGCAGCAACAGTCAAGTACACTGAGCTGTACTGCAGTGGTTATATTACATCATGTCAACAGTAATACTTATACAGTACATGGACTCTTCTTGAGTGTATTTAACATTGTACTCCATTCTCCAAAATATTTTAGCTTTTATTCATTGCAGGGTCTTCTCTCTGAACAAAAGAATATTTTCATATACACCAATCAGCCATAAGATTAGGATCACTTGGTTAGAATCACTGGTCAGGTGAATAACACTGATTCTCTGGTTCTCATGTCTTCTGTCAGTCTATTAGACCACATTTGAACAGTTTGTCCTCAGAACTGATTGTAGAAGCAGGTAAAATGTTCAAGTGGAAGGATTTGACAAGGACTCAACTGTGATGGCTGGACGACTGGGTCGCAGTGGAGGATACTTGTGGTTCTGACCCAACAGACGAGCTGATAGAGCCCAGACCACTGAAGAAGTAGATGCTGGTTCTGATAAAACAGAGTCAGAACATAATGGCTCTCAGTTTGTTTAGTTTGGGGCTGTGTAGCTCCAGACCAGTCGGGGTGTCCATGCTGACCTCTGACCTCTGATGAAAGCTCGGAATTGGACCATGGAGACATGAAGGAAGGTGGTTCTGGTCTGATAGATTACATTTACACATGGCTCCAGGATGGAAGGACACCTCTTACAGTTGCCATGGGGATGTGCAGTAATGTTCAGGTGGTGGAATAAAAGCCTCCACATAAATCCCAGGACCCAGATTTCCCAGAAGAACATTATATTGTCATAAGATCATCAGTGTTTGTGGTTTTAATGTTGTGGCTGATTGGTGCATATTGTAATATAACATAGCAGCCATCTTAGAACACATAAATCTCTTTTAGTGTGTTCTCAGCTCAAAGCAGAGCTTCATTTGGTTCTTTCTACTGATCCTTGTCGTCCTGGCAGCAGCTGGACAACAAATGTCTAAAAACATTTTTAGATTCCATCACAGCCACTCACCTGCAGCTGCAGCAGGATCCATGTTGACAGCTACTGGTGTCTGTTGTCTCAGGTTTGCTCCATGTTCAGGTAAACCACAGCTCACATGTTCTCCATTGTTTTCTCTCACAATCTGAGTAAAGCGTGTCACCAGTTCCAGAAGTTCAACATCACTCTGCTTCACATATCTGAACCTGCACATTCTGCTCAGGTGCTTTAACGCTGCTTGTTCCATCCAGTTCTCTATGGAACCTGATTTGTTCTTGGCAGGTTTTGATATCAATATGAGGGAATGTTCAAATGATTGATCTCCAAAGTTTTCAAGGATTGTCTGAAGCCTCTGTCTGTGTTGCTCAGTGAAGTCTTCAGGCTGTAGAACCAGCAGGAACACATGAGGACCAGGATCAGAGAGTCTCACACATTCTTCTATGAACTCTGTCAGTTTGTCTTCAGAGACGTTCAGATGCAGCAGATCTGGAGTGTTGATGAGGACTATTGGTGTATACATGCACTGTCCACTAACTCTCACACAGCAGTCTGGTTCTTTCTCAGTGTTGAACACAGTCTCTCTCAGGATGAAGTTCCCAGCTGAACTCTTCTGAGTCCAGGTGTTCCCCAGAAGAACAACCCTCAGCTCAGACACTGAAAAGAAAAGACGGAAACAGTCCATCAGCTGGTTAATGATGGTGCTGATAATGAATTAAATACAGAGCTGCTTAAAGGTTTGGTGGGCTCAGGCTGTTTTAAATTTCTGAATAAAAATGACACAAAACATCCTGAAAGTAGATAAAGAGAACCCAAACAAAGGAAACAGAAATATCATACTTGTGTATTTATTTATTCAGTAAAATGAGCCAATATTACATATCAGAGAGGAGCTCCTCTAGGATTAAATCAGAGTCCATGTGTTCAGACGTGTTTCCATCAATGTAATGAGACTCAGGTGTGGTTCAGTTCCTGGTTTAGTTTCAATAAATCAGGGATTTGTCTCAGTCTGATCTTCACAACACGTTTGTGGACAAAGGAGCTTTCTGAGGAGCTCAGAGAAAGAGTTGTTGTTGCTGCTTGGAACAGGCAAGTCAAAGTCCTGACCTTAATCCAATAGAAATGTTGTGGAAGGACCTGAAGCAAGCAGTTGATGTGAGGAAACCCACCAACATCTCAGAACTGAAGTGGTTCTGTTCTGAGGAACAAGCTGCTGTAGACCACTGATCAGCTGTTACCAGAAACATTTAGTTACAAGGAGGTCACACTTTGGTTCTCTTTGTCTACTTTCAGGACTTGAGCCTGAAGCCCAGACAAAGCCCAGAGGAAAGAACTCCCTTTTAACAGGAAGAAACCTTGAACAGAACCCTGATCATATGGAGGAACCTTCTGCTTGGAGGTGGCCAGAGACAGAAACACTCACAGAAAGATGATGGAGAGGGAGGACATGTTAATGTCTTCTCATGAGAGGGTCAGAGATCATTTTAACGTTTCAGTTTTCACAGAATCTACTCTCCATAGTTCTCAGTCGTTCTTTAATCACAGCTGGAAGGGTTTATGATGTCGAGGGAAACACTCAAAGACTCAAAGACTCAGATTTAACAAACAGAAAGAGGACAAAAGGAAAATTACTCCTGTTCAACTTTTAGAGGAGACCTGTGTGGAAGCAGAGTCAGTTCAGTTGAACTTACTGGTGGGGGGAATCATTTCATAGCTGCTCGTACGCTCTGTGGAAATAAAAAATAACAAAGATGACCTGAAGCAGCTACAGCACAAACAGAGAAGATTAAAAACCTTCTGTTAGATACTGACACATGGTCTTTAAGCTGATTGATATTCATCAGTTCATCTAACCAACCAAACAACAGAAACTGGCATTAAAGACAGAAGAGAAATAAAAGAGCAGAGGAGCTGTCAGTCAGCTTTAAAATCAATGTTTCACTTCAACCACAAGAGGGCACCAAAACATTTCTGACAACATTAGCATGTGTTGACGTGTTGGTTTAAAGAAGTAATGTCCTGACTTTCGCAGAGGAGGAAGTCACCATTTATTTCTGATCATATCAAAGACTGGACTCACCAGATGCTGCAGCCGCCATAATGTCACTCTGCTGTAAACCAACGAGTCTTATTTCAAGAAGACAAACGTCCTGCTCTGTGTCCTCTGGTCTGAGTCCTGTAACGTCTCTCTGAGATCAGTGACTGACAGCTGGAGGACGTCTCCCTGCAGTCAGCTCTGGAGACATGTGAAGACAATCAGAGTAGATAAAGTGATGAAGAAACTGAGACAAGGTTTAATTTAACATCAAGAAACAGATTCAGCTCAGACACCAGGAACTAGTCTGGACACCAACACACCAGGAAGTAGTCAGGACCAGGCCTTCAGTCAGAAACATGTGACTGGAAGAGTTTATCATCAGTGAGCAGTTAAACAGTAAAGAATCACTTCCATCAGAATCCATCTGAATTCACTGTGGACTGAAGAACAGCTGATACTCACTGATCCACCTGGATGATCCGTGTGTGAAGCCTCCAGATGAAAGTACAGGTCCAGATCCACCAATCAGCTGATTGATTGATTGATCCATGGGTCAGAAACAAACGCTCCACGTGCCATCGATCATTCTGGTTTTAAATGAGATGAATTCATTATTTATTCAGTAATCAGCTGTTTCTGAGTGTCGCTCCCAGATGAAAGTGAAAGTAACAGCCAGAGTCGGTCCAAGGTATAAACGAACTAAGAGCCTGCTGAGGGCCCCGCGGCCACTAGGGGCCCCCAAGAGCAATTAACAAACATCTTTTATTTCTTTTATTTTTTTATTTGTGCATCATGTATGAGTGATTCTTTCTATATGATTAAATATATAGTACTGTACAGAAACACACTTTATGTCAGCAGAGAGCTGCTGTTGATGTAGGCCTAGTCAAGGACGAAATTTTGATTTCAGAAGTGGGGGGGGGGCACAAGTATTTTTAATAAAACTCTAATCTTTCAGTTCACTGGGTTTTCTAGTAGTTCTTCTAGTTTTCTATTGCTCCTTTTAGATAGATAGATATATAGTTTTTTTAATTAATCCCAAACTGGGAAATTTCTCTGTAGCAGCAGCAGTGTACAGGCATTCAACACCACGGACGTAATTGGGGGGGGGGGGGGGGGGGGGCATGTCCCCTGCACTTTGTTACTATAGTAACCAGAGACCCGTCTAGCACTAGGACCAAGCGGAAAACGGCCGCTCAAGCTGAAGCCTGTTTCCCTTAGTTTAGCCCCGCCCACAAGCTCCCCCATTGGCTCTGCCGTCTCTTGTGTGATTGGCCGTCCCCGCTGTCACTCCACCTTGCTGTCACACCGGTCTGCAGCCAGGATGTCTAAAGAAAGAAAAGTGGACATAAGAGACTTCTTTACCAGTCAAAGTGTAAATGGTTGCAGCATCCTGCTACACCTTCACTGGGTGGTGCTTTGTTAATGAGCTCTGTTTAACATAGATTCCATAAATAAATGTAACATTGGTGGAACTGAGTTGGAGTGAAGTTGACTAACAAGGTGAAACACAGAAATGGGTGATAATGTTTTGCTACATGCTTTACAACCAGTCAAACCAAAAAAAAGAACATTAAACTTAAAAGTAGCAGAAAACTAGAAGAACTACTAGAAAACACAGAGAACTGAAAGATTAGAGTTTATTAAAAATACTTGTGCCCCCCGAAATCAAAATTTGGTCCTTGTTCAACACCATGCATAAAATATAACAAAAAGCTAAAAATCAACAATAAAAAATAGAGAACTAAAAAGAAACAAAAATCTATACACAATATTTACAAAAAATTAAGTTTAAAGCCCTGCGATGGACTGGGTGTACCCCTGCCTCTTGCCCGATGACAGCTGGGATAGGCTCCAGCAGACCCCGTGACCCTTAACAGGACTAAACAGGTATAGAAGATGAACGAATGAAAATTAAGTTTAAGGTTTTTCTCTCTTTAAATGTCAAAGCTCCGCTGCACTGCTCATGCGCAGTGCTCATCCAGAGCTGGTGATTAAAGTCCAGACAGTGCTGCAGATAAAGACACATGATTCAGAGACAGAGAAAAGAGGAAGAAAGAGGAAGAGGAGAAAAAACTCAAAGATGAAGGTATGTCTGCATGTCTAGGTAAAGGAATGTTTATTAAGAGATCTGTAACTGTTAATAGAAAGTTAAAAACTAGAGACATTAACTTTTAACTGCTGGTTATATTCATGTTAACTGTTTGTATTTGTTTCTATTTCACCCTGTTTTTGTTTGTTTGTTTCAAAGTTTTTTTCTGAGGTTTGATGGCACCATGTATGTTACATCACTAAGTTTGAGATGTTGTTTTCACAAATTGAAAATCAAAATATTCAATCATATTCTTTTTACATCAACTCATGTGACACGTCCCCAGGATCACTGTTAAAGTCCTTTGGAGACACAGAATCAGTGTCAGTTCATGTCCTCAGGATCAGCTGGTAACTGTCTCCATACAGGACACATTTAATATCAGATATGAGAATTACACCCAAAGGGAAATGAATGTAGTCAGAGTCTCATTAATATGTGTGTTTATATATGTATGTATTTCATCTTAGCTCCACCTCCATCCTCTACTGAGCTCTGTCTCTCACCTCCATCCTCTGTGTCCTCTGTCCCCTCTGAGTCCACTGTCCCCTCTGTGTCCTCTGTCCCCTATGAGTCCACTGTCCCCTCTGAGTCTACTGTCCCCTCTGTGTCCACTGTCCCCTGTCCCCTCTGTGTCCTCTGTGTCTGATCTACCTGCTAAGTTACCAGAACATTCTGAGATGATTCATTCTGTTCATAACAGTAGTTTAATGTTTAATGTCCTTATAGCTGCTTCTCTTTTAGTCGTTGTCTTTCTTTGGTCTCTTCCTCAGTAACTTCCACCACAACGTCCCTTCTCACCATGTCTCACCATGTCTCATCATCAGCTCCACCAGCTGACCCAGCTCAGTGGCCTTCTTTCCTCCCTGCTCTTACAGTTTCATTGACCTCATTATTTTAGTATTTGCTTGATATTTTATTGTTTGATTTCATTCTGTCTCTTTGTACAGTTGAATCTGTTATTATTTTCTATAAGTGATTTTATTGGTTGTTGAACTTCATTGTTCTTGAACTACAAATTCTTTTTGCACATTGTTGTTTCAGTGTTTTGAAACCAGAAATAATAAACCAGACGAGACTTTTACAGTAAATACATTGTCTACTGGTTTATTTTGTTACTTTTAGTAGACTAGATGATAATCAATATCAAACTTAGAGCTAGAGTTTGCTCTGTTGTCATGGTGACCACTGTAGCTCTAAACCCAGAGGTCTGGTCAGACGTTACAAGGTCACTCCAGTTTAACTGTCCATTCACACTGTTTTATCTGTTTGTGTGTTTGCAGACGAGTGAAACCTCATTCCAGCTGAAACTACAGGTTAATGTCAACAACACTAGCAGAGCTGCACTGAGTTCATAGTAGGTGTGTCAATATTAGTGGCAGAAATAGAGGGCCCCAAAATAACATGTTGCTTAGGGCCCCATGGAGGCTTGGGCCGGCTCTGGTAGCAGCAACGAGTCACAGCTCAACAGAACCAGGAAGTGACTCTAACAGACTGACTGACTGCTTGATTGATTCATACACACTAACTAACAGATACTGACAGCAGGGTTGTCAGTAAATGACAGACTTTTACTTTGCTGTCAAACTCGTTTACAGAATATTACTGTTTTCTATCCAGATCCACATCTGCAGCATAGGTCTATAATTCCTAACATACTGGTCCCTTTATTATTACTGTAGCACATTTATGATGACATGCTTCAACATTTATATGAAATGATTTAGGTTACTACAACACAGATATAAATAAGAGACAAATACCAACGTTTATTTGAGATAAATCATAGTTTTAGTTTAGTTTTACATAATATAGTTTTATCTTGATCATTCTACAGTAAATGTCTCATTTTAAATGGAATATAACAAGAACAACAACATGATCACAGGACAAAGTGGTTGTAGTGATGATCTCACTGAAATGTCGTTTAACGTTTAAGTTTCCTCAGAAAAGAGGAGATGTGGGAACTGACAGAGCAGGACTCCTCCTGAACAACTGTCCTTGTCTTTTTGGGACAATCCTGCCCCGGCTGACCTTTGAACCTCTTTCTGGATCGATCCCCAAGAAGCACCTGAAAAACACGACACAGAGGACAGACACAAATACAGTCTGTTACTCTGTGATGTGGTCTTCACCTCATGATGGTTGATGACGACAACACAACACAACACAACACATACCTTTGAAAACACTGTCAATGTTTAACTGAAGAAGATGCAACCTCTTTTTAATCACACAGGTAAAATAGTGTAAGAGAAGACAAACCACCAAAAAGGTTAGCTCAGTAAAGCTTCCAGCAGCAACTTAGATAAACAAGCAAAAAACCAAAGTAGTCAATGTGAAATAATCATGTAATCTAGATATGTACGACTGAACAGACACAGTGATAAAGATGAGAAGAAGAAACAGATGTCACCAAAGAAATATGTGTCTAAACTCACCATCTAATTGTCTCATAGCCTGTAGGATCTTCATGGATGATCTCTGATAGAAAGTCAGGTTGAGGCCTTCCACTCAACACTTACAGTGTAGATTATCTACAAGTGGCTGTTGTAAAAGTTGCATATACTCATATTTATACTTTTTAAACGTTTTCTCAGTAAAAATCATCTGAGTTCATTTTAAAGTCATGTTTTCATGTTTTCAGT
This sequence comes from Chelon labrosus, assembly GCF_963514085.1. Taxonomy (NCBI): domain Eukaryota; kingdom Metazoa; phylum Chordata; class Actinopteri; order Mugiliformes; family Mugilidae; genus Chelon; species Chelon labrosus. The sequence continues at coordinate 29,525,164 of NC_140359.1, forward strand.
GAAGCTGTTATTATCTGTCTTATCTATTACAGGAAATAATCCCACAGCTAAAATAATCAATAACATAATGATGATGACAGAATGTGTTCAGACAGTTTCCCTGGATTCTACTGATACTGTTTCTACTAATAATAATAAATCCATGCAGACCGTTGACCTTTACCTGGAAATGAATGAATCTCTACGTTTCTCTGTAAAGACTGAATAAAACCAGAGGAATAAAATGATCTGGAGTCAAACTAACAGCAGCACAACTTCAGACTGGAGCCAAGAACTTCTCAGGATCTCCTAAACCTGACCAGAACTTCAACACCTAAACTCTGACACGTTCTTTTCATTTCTTTCACCAACATGTCAACACCAGATGATTTTAAGGAAACATTACATGTGAAACTTATTATTTAATTGCGTTCACATCCTGGCTTATCAGAATCATAACTAGAATCAGAATCATCTTTATTCTGTATGTCTGCACATACAAGCCATTAGTCGTGGTGGCTGCTACAACAAACATGAAAATAAGTCAGGAAAACTGAAAAATGTAAAAGTTATACAAAATATAAACTCGTGCTAGAAGCAGGAGGTGAGGTGGTGTTAAAACACAGAGTTCTGGATATTTCTCGAAATCAGCTCCAGTCAAACAGAGTCAGCAGGACGAGTCCAGACTGAGGTGTTGCCTCCTTTCTCCACCTCCAGGTCCATTCAGGTCCAGCATCCACCTACCTAGAGGAACCTGGAGGGCTGTGGTATGAGCACAGTGATGGGTCTCATCATTAAAGGACACTGAATCATTAATATTTGGCTTTAACCCTCCTGTTACCTTCAACTTTACTGACACCTTTTATCCTTGAGGTCAGTTTCTGTCTCAGGTTCTTTCTGTGTGTTGACTACCTAAACACCTTCATGTCTCCTTCCAGGCTGCATTCACCTGATGCAGCTTTTTAAAACCCAACATTATTAATAAACCTTAACTTCTCCAGACATGTGTGTCTCCACAGACCCAGCTGTTAAACTCCTCAATGAAGCTGCACATCAGAGGCAGGTGGACCGGCTCTTTCTCTGGGACACCCCTCAACGCTGCCTGAGGCGGGACACCAACACCAGCTCCATCCTCAGCCCAAGATGAACTTTCTGCCTCTTCCTGGTTTCAGAGTTTTCACATGTAAATCAAGCTGAAAGTGTAACAGTGAGGTGAAGCTGCTCCTCTGAGCCCAGTGGAAGGAAGCATCAGGATGGAAATCACTGTCAAACTGTTTCAGCCTGACCTGGTGGAGATTTTATTTGTTTCAGATTGTAGATTTTAGTGAAACGTAACCACAGTTATGTTCTACATTCATGAAACTGCAGATGTTTCTTTCTTCATTCTACATCAAGTGTTCAGTTAAAGACAATATTTGTGTTTTGTGTCACTCTGGGTTGAGTTTGTCTCATAACTGAGTCTTTAAATCTCCTTTATAAATGTTTTACAAGGCATAGACAGTCCTCACTTTAGATGAGCTCATTAAAAGTTCACTAACAATCAGTCAGTGCTGTAATAATAATCTAATGTCTATTAACGTAGGAGTTCTGCTTTATAAATGATGAATTAAGTGTTTAATGGTTTTGTAACCCAATCCTGGAGTAGTACACGTATTAAATATGCTGGGTCTGAATAGAGCTCACACCACTGAAGGAGCCACAATGAAAGACACAGACCCACACGGTAAGCTGCAGAATGAACTGGAATTCAGTGAAAATGTACAAGAGTTATGAAATCAGCTGGTATGGAAAATAACAAACAGAACAAAATGGCGCCTTCAAAGGAATTAAAGAGTTTGTTGAATACTGGTCCTGTGTGTCGTGTCCAGTTCAATGTTCAGAGTTCATGAAGTTACTCGAGTGCTTTCAGTTGTTGGTGTGTGTTCCCAGTAGTACCAGCACAGTGTGACTGGTATAATCCTACCACAGCAGATATGTCGTCTGCAGCTCAGTGGTTCTCATGTAGACCTGGTTCCACTGGGGCGGCTCGCCATCTACTGGATTCCTCTAGGCTTCAAATAAAAAAGACCTGACCTGTGTCCACAAAACAGGTTTAGGATGTTAAGTCATGACTTCTATCTTTCTATTTCTATTTTCTATTATATTTCTCTATTGTTTCTGTAAAACACTGCATCTCAATATAAAATAATGAGGGATTACGTCATCCTTACGACGGAGTATTAGGGCCACATTGAGGAAAAAAAAAATCACAAACTTCGAGAATAAAGTCGTAATTTATGAGAATAAAGTCTAATGTAAGTAGGTCGGGACAAGAAAAGGTTAGTTGTATATGCCTCCATCCACATTATGAGGCGACTAAATCCGTCAATGCAGCCGTTAATAGCAATGCCATAGGGCTTTAGTTTATCAGAACCCATGTGCCATAAGGCCTTGGGGCCTCTGCAGGTGTATTGCCGGCGTTGGAGACGCCGTGCTCGCCGGAGCTCGACTCCCTCTGGATCCAGAATCTTAATTATCAGTGGGATTGTTTCTTGAGACACCATGAAACCCCTCTGATTGGCCCACTGATGCATCCACCCATAACCCTGCAGTTGACCAGTTCCAGCCATTTCCCCCTCCACTAAAGCAGCGACTTCCTCCAAGTCCGTCTGGTTCTTTCTCAGGAAAAGATGCATTTTCTTGCATATTCTTTTTAAAGTCCTAATACTTATGATGATGTGATGCTGATGTGCCAAAAGATTAAGTATCTCCTTGTTTGTGAAACCTATCCTAAAGTACAACTCCACAATCCTCCACAGCCCTCACTTTACCAACTGTCTTCCTCTAAAACAACAGGTTAGAATATTATGACTTTATTCTCATTAATTACGACTTTATTCTCTAAGTTTGTGATTTTATTTTTTTCCAATGTGGCCCTAATACTCCGTCGTACATCCTCATCAGACTAAGGTAACAGTACATTCAATATACAAAGCAACAAGTAAATCATGAAATTATTTCAGCTTAGTCAAATTCTGAATTAATTAAATCACATAAACCAAATAAAATGAAATTCATTCACTCATATAACTCAAAATAATTCATTCATTCACACCTTAAATACACCTGACTGACCCTGAAGGCAATGATTAATTAATTAATCGTTATAATTTTAACATGAGCAGCTAAAGTCATCTCACAGATTCACATCAGCTCCAACACCGAGTGACGTCACGCTGCGTCTCAGGTCGCGATGTTCGTCTGCGGCCTGTAAACGTTAGCATTAGCATTTAGCATCTAATCACTTTAGCACAAAGCTAGCGCTAAAAAGATCGCTCTTACCAACACGGTAACGTTCGGTTCGGGCTCGGAACATCTTCGGGCTCCTCTTGAGTTGACTCAGCACAGTAACTATAAAGTGTAGCTGGTCTGGTGTAAACTAGTTATATAATTCCTAGCGTTAATGTTTCAGCTCGGGATGAAAAGAAGGAGGAATTGCGCGCAGACTGAACGTGACTTCTAATTGGCTGCTGACTCACCACGTGCTCTAGATACCTGAATTCTATATGCTGCCTTCAGGTGCAGTCAGGTCATTTAGACACTTAAACAAAATAAACAAATAGTCTCTTTTTAACGTTTTAACTTATTTGCGTAATGTATTCAGAGCATGAAATACACATTTATCTTTATTTAACTGTCACTTTCAAATAAATTTTCTAAATGTAAAAAGAAAACTGAGGGATTTCTTATCAATTCTTTCTAACTAGTGACCATGGTTTTACACCTGGGTTACAGTTTACTAATGCTTCATAGTATGCAGTTATTATAAAATGTTTTCCATGTACACAGAATATAACTCATGCTGCCTGAGGAAGGCCCAGGAGATACTCCAGGACACGACCCACCCTGATCACTGACTCTATGAACTGCTACCATCCTGTGTAGACGGTCCAGGACACTGAAGGCCTCTACTAACAGACTGAGGAATGGCTTCTATGCTAGAGTCATGATCACACTGAACAACTACAACATTAAAGAAAAATAATAATGTCAATGTGCAACAACTCAAACAATACATTTCATGTTGTGCAAATGTTCAGTAACAGTGACTTCTTATCATGTGTGAATGGGGTTGTTATGTCATGGTAGTGTTTATAGTGTTGTACATATTGTTTTACTCTAGTTTTTTTTTACATTCTTTTACTTTTTATTTCTTTTTATTCCAATACTTCTACAGCACCTCAGGGGGACCTCAGCTCACCTTAATTTAATTTGTACCTGTACAGTGACAATAAAGACATTCTATTCTATTCTATTCTAAACTGTGGCTTCTTTCCTCTGATACCATTTCATAATTTAATGGTCAGTATAATATTTACTACTGTGACATATGTGACCTGACTTGTTTAAAGACATATTTGAAAAATGTTGAACTGTACTTCAACTAAGCAGTAGAGGTGTAACAGTACACACAAGTCACGGTTCAGTACGTACCTAGGTGTGGGGGTCACGGTTCAGTCCAACGGGAAAAAAGCAACAAAAACTCACATGTATAAAACTAGCTTGTTTCATTTATTTTGAACAGACACCAATAGACTGAAAAAAAATAAAAACCACCTCCTGTTCTAAAAGTAAAACTAGAATAAAACATCAAACGGATGCATTAGGAGGGTTCTCATACCATTCATTCATTTTGTTCATACAGAGGAAAAGAAAAAGCACAATTTATTGTAGAGATAAACTGAGGTAGTCAGGTAGCAACTGGCAACTTTTGTAACTTCATTAGAAGAAACTAACTCAACTAACTTGTTGCACACACGTTTTTTTTCCTCTCACCAGTGACAGACATATCGGGGTGATGGCGTCTTATGTGCGTTAGCATGTTTGATGTGTTTCCAGAGACGTACTCCACCTCCACCAAACATCGTGGGCAGACAGTCTTTGTCCGGTCCACCACTCGCTGCCATCACCGTTATGTTGCACCAGGAACCAAAGTGTTCCCACACTGGTGATTTAAATGAAGCTCCACACTTCTCTTAGTACATCTATGCTCCACACTCTCAGTGACTTTTCTTCTTCGTCTTTTTTTCTTCTTCTGTAGACTAATGACGTTAGCTGGCAGCTTTTAGCTCATTACCGCCACCTGGATTGAAGTGAGGACTCGACTTTTTCTTTGATTTAATAAACTACTCACTCAGACTATTCACCGTATGACTGCGTGCACCGAACCATGACGCCCGTACCGTGACACCGTTAAATACCGTTACACCCCTACTAAGCAGTAAATTACAGTCTATGTACAAAGCTCATGTTCTGGTCAAAGCTGATAGTTAAAGTCATTGAATGTGACTGAGACATGAACAGAATATTTCTGTGAGGACAGAAGGCTGAGTAACTGTTAATGACATGTCAAGATGAGGTTTCACCTGCCAGGTAAATATTTAGTTTGCCTCATTTCGTCTCTACTGAGCATGTGTGAACCATTAATCAGGAGTCAGATATAGTGTGAGCTCAGTCCTGCTGGGACGAATTCACTCAGTCACAAAGTCAGTCCAGTCTGGTTTATTGAGCCACTAAAGACATGAGATATATTTAGGATATGTCCAATCCAGATACAAGCATCATAAACATGAAGACTAATGAAAAAAAACTGTGATAAAAATATAACTGAGTTACTGGAATAAAATGTAGTATAGAGAAAGATGTAATAATAAGTAATGTGATTACAGAGAGACAACTACACTATCATGTCAATATATTTATAGACAAATGATGAAAAAAAAATATGTAAAAAAAATGTGAAGATAAAAAAAGATTTGTTCGAACAGCAGTCAGACTCTTTAACATCAGTCAGACTCTCTAACATCAGTCAGACTCTTTAACATCAGTCAGACTCTTTAACATCAGTCAGACTCTCTAACATCAGTCAGACTCTTTAACATCAGTCAGACTCTAACATCAGTCAGACTCTTTAAGATCAGCCAGACTCTCTAACATCAGTCAGACTCTTTAACATCAGTCAGACTCTCTAACATCAGTCAGACTCTTTAACATCAGTCAGACTCTAACATCAGTCAGACTCTTTAACATCAGTCAGACTCTTTAACATCAGTCAGACTCTAACATCAGTCAGACTCTTTAACATCAGTCAGACTCTTTAACATCAGTCAGACTCTAACATCAGTCAGACTCTTTAACATCAGTCAGACTCTAACATCAGTCAGACTCTTTAACATCAGTCAGACTCTCTAACATCAGTCAGACTCTTTAACATCAGTCAGACTCTCTAACATCAGTCAGACTCTCTAACATCAGTCAGACTCTTTAAGATCAGCCAGACTCTAACATCAGTCAGACTCTTTAACATCAGTCAGACTCTTTAACATCAGTCAGACTCTTTAACATCAGTCAGACTCTCTAACATCAGTCAGACTCTCTAACAGCAGTCAGACTCTTTAACATCAGTCAGACTCTCTAACAGCAGTCAGACTCTCTAACATCAGTCAGACTCTTTAACATCAGTCAGACTCTCTAACATCAGTCAGACTCTAACAGCAGTCAGACTCTTTAACATCAGTCAGACTCTCTAACATCAGTCAGACTCTCTAACATCAGTCAGACTCTTTAACATCAGTCAGACTCTAACATCAGTCAGACTCTTTAACATCAGTCAGACTCTCTAACATCAGTCAGACTCTCTAACATCAGTCAGACTCTTTAACATCAGTCAGACTCTAACATCAGTCAGACTCTTTAACATCAGTCAGACTCTAACATCAGTCAGACTCTTTAACATCAGTCAGACTCTAACATCAGTCAGACTCTTTAACAGCAGTCAGACTCTCTAACATCAGTCAGACTCTCTAACAGCAGTCAGACTCTCTAACATCAGTCAGACTCTCTAACAGCAGTCAGACTCTTTAACATCAGTCAGACTCTCTAACAGCAGTCAGACTCTCTAACATCAGTCAGACTCTTTAACAGCAGTCAGACTCTCTAACATCAGTCAGACTCTCTAACAGCAGTCAGACTCTCTAACATCAGTCAGACTCTTTAACAGCAGTCAGACTCTCTAACATCAGTCAGACTCTTTAACAGCAGTCAGACTCTTTAACATCAGTCAGACTCTCTAACAGCAGTCAGACTCTCTAACATCAGTCAGACTCTTTAACATCAGTCAGACTCTCTAACATCAGTCAGACTCTTTAACATCAGTCAGACTCTCTAACATCAGTCAGACTCTTTAACATCAGTCAGACTCTCTAACAGCAGTCAGACTCTCTAACATCAGTCAGACTCTTTAACAGCAGTCAGACTCTCTAACATCAGTCAGACTCTCTAACAGCAGTCAGACTCTTTAAGATCAGCCAGACTCTCTAACATAAGTCAGACTCTCTAACAGCAGTCAGCTCTCCTTAGCTCTGCTGCTGTTTCCTCAGTGACTTCCATCTGTCTGTATCTATTTATCATTGTAGAACTTCATCCTGGCTAATTCTGTTTTTATATCCATATCTCAGATACTTTCACATTGTTCTCATACTTGTGTCATTTTTGGTGTAAGATACAGCATTTGGGACAATACACAAACAAGGTCCAGAGAGTGTGGTACCAGGGTCTTGGTGTGTCTCATTTCCAGCCTCTTGGAGCACTTCATGACGATGTGTGTAGGTGTGACGGGACGATAGTCACTGAGGCAGGACACTGTTGACTTCTTTGCCACGGGGTCGATGGAAGTGGTTGTCCAACCACTGCTCATTATTTGTCCTTGGAAAACACAGCAATTAAAAACGTCTGATCAGACTTTATCCTGTATGTGAATATGTGTCTGTGGTTTCAGGTCATGTGATTCCTCTAGCAGCATATTCTTCATGAGGTACACTAGTGAAAACCTTCTAATATAACAGTCATTTATGACCATTCATTTCAAATAACTGAGAGCTGTTGATTCAACTGTGTTTTCATTATGGAGTCTGTGAACTGTTGTACCAAAACACGTTCCTATACCGCTGTGCATGTGTTTGCTTGTTTTTTCAGAGCTGACTTTATAATTTTGACCACACAGTTATCAATTTTGAGTCGTGTGATTCATATGTCAGCATTCACTCAGTTCTGTTTCACAACAGTCTGAAAAAAAACAGAAGTAAAGACATTTGCAGTCCAGTCACATGTGGTATTTACTGGGTTAGGTTGGACTGATGAATTCTCTGTCAATGACTAACACACCAGGTCTATTTTAAAGAATAACACAGCTAATAATAGCCCAGCTTTAATATCTAAAAGATAGATTCATATTGTAACTCTGCCAGTATCCATCCCAATTCTGCTGCAGATAATAATAAATTAATTTACTGATTTTATAAAATAATCTCTGTGTCTCTGTCTGTCTTTACAGTCCCAGATGATCAGCCCCTAAAGCGCAGGAAGTGCTTTCAGTTTCTGCCACCTGACAGTGAGTTTAACTGAGTCTGAACATTTCTGTTGGTTAATAGAACATGTGATTATATTGCACTGAAAGCACTGATGCTGGATCTAGATTAGTTCATAGAGTCTTATGATACAGTTTCATTTCCAGTCTAACTTTAGCACACTTAAACTCCTCTGTTAGGCTGGTAACTGAGAGCTCCAGAATTCCTTTCCCATACAAGGCTGTGCCGCTTAAGCAGCGTGGGACACCAAGCCACTTTCTGATAAATGAATTAATCATTCTTTCTAACTTTCCTACTTTTGTAAGAGGAACCTCATACACCGTCAGTGGCCACATTAGCCGGGGCAGTAAACTAAATTACTGCCAAATTACTGCCAGCACCACAATTTTAACTTCCCTGGTAGCCCTGACCGGTCTATGCTTGAGATGCCTTGAATCATTTCCTGCCTCAACCCTTCAAACTGCGCCTTATCACTAAGACTTGCATCATACCATCTTCCCAAGCTCTTCACTGGCTTCTCCAGCACTGTGGGAACTACCTCATCATTTATAACAAACTTCTTATCTACTACCTTTCCTTTAACAATAGAAATACTCCTAGATTTAATAGGCTTCACTTTCATCCTAGCCCACTGCAGGTTGCTGTTTAGCTTATCCAGCAATCTTCTGGTACAAGGAGCGGTTGACGTTGCTGTCGTCATGTTGTCCATGTAGGCCCTGATTGGGGGGAGGCGAAGCCCTCCTTGCAGCCTTTCTCCACCTACCACCCATTTGGAAGCCCTAATAATAACCTCCATTGCCATTGTAAAAGCTAGTGGAGAGATTGTACACCCTGCTATGATGCCTACCTCCAGCTGCTGCCATGCTGTAGAGTACTCTGCTGTGGTAAAGCAGAGTTGAATGTCTAAAAAGTAGGCTTTGACTAAGTTTTTTATACTACCTGGAACTCTAAAGAAGTCAAATGCTTCCCATAACAAACTATGTGGCACTGACCCAAAAGCATTAGCCAGGTCTAAGAATACAACATGCAGGTCTCTCTTCTCTTGCTTTGCTAACTGAATCTGGTGCCAAATCATGCTGGTGTGCTCTAAGCATCCAGAGAAGCCTGGGATCCCAGCCTTTTGCACCGACGTATCAACTAGCCTGTTTTTAACCAAGTAACTGGACAACCTCTGTGCCACAACACTGAAGAAAATCTTCCCCTCAACATTAAGTAGACTAATTGGTCTAAACTGGCTTATTTCCAACGAGTCCCTCTCTTTGGGAATAAAAATCCCCCCTGCCCTGCGCCATGCCTTGGGAATAACCTGTTTCTTCCATACTACCTTCATCAATTTCCACAGGAACCTCAGCACATCTGGTGCACTCTTATACAGCCGGTAGGGGACCCCATTAGGTCCCAGGGCTGAAGAGGCTCTTGCACGTCTTACCACTTCTTTACCCATCAAGAACTCATCAAGAAAGGATTCAGAAAGAATTCAGAAACGTTCACCATCATTCTTTTAACAAGAGGAGATTCACTGGAAGAAGATGAGTCTATTGTTGATTGTATTAAAAAGGGACGTGGTGATTCCTTTAAGAGTCTGATCTCTGACTGTGGAGGAAGATACCATGTGTTCAATTATCATGATAAAAACAACCACCAACAAGTCAGAGAGCTGATAACAAAGACTGACACCATGGTGAAGGAAAATGGAGGCAGCTGCTTCACCAATGAGATGCTGCAAGAGGCTGAAGCAGCAATAAAGAAAGAAATGGAGAGAATCCTGAAGGAGAAGGAAGAAGAGATGAAGAGAGAGAGACAGGGGAACTAGAAGCTAGTAACTTAATATGTGTAATGTGCAATAAGTTCTCTCAAACAAGTGCAGTAACAGTTGTTATGTCATGCCAGTGTCTATAGTCTTATAGTTTTGTTATTCTAGTTTCTCTTACATTCCTTATTATTTTTATTTTTATTTTAACTGCACCTAAAAGGGGACCTCTGGCCACCTTAATTTCATTGTACCACATTGTCAAAGACATTCTATTCTATTTAATGTGATACTTCTTCAACTCAGTGTCAGGATTTCAGAGGTTTGTTTTCTGTTGCTGAGCTGTTGAGTTGAGATATATCAGATATGAGGAAGAACATGTGAGTGTTAGCTGACATTTAGTTTTCAAACCACGCCCTGTCCAGATATTTACCAGAGAACATAGGGTGTGAAAAAGAGTTCATCTGCTTCAGAGAGTAATAAAAACGAACCTTGCTCACTTTCACTTCAGTCGTCTTGGAGTGAGGACGCAGCGCAGACTTCAGCAGGTGAGTCCAACTAAAAGCCTTCAGATAAAGTCAGTGCAGTGTGTAGTTGTGTGGATGGAGGAGTTGATCATTTTCAACATTTCAATCAAAGCCGTCATTTTAGATTTCACTGCTTCAACACGACCAGGAAAGAGTTCTTTAACTCTCAGTAACAGACCACTCAGTTCATTTACATGAGTCTGAATCACATTTAAAGAAACTAAAGGTCACAGAATGATTTCAGATATGAGGAAGAACATGTGAGAGTTAGCTGACATTCAGGGTGAGCTTAGATATTGACCAGAGAGCATACTGGGAGTGAACACGAGTTTAAATTTACTTGAGAGAAATAAAACGGTTGGAACAGAGTCTGAATATGTTTCACAGCGTTTAAACTATGTTGAGATTTAAAATCCTGTAAATCATCTTTTAAATATAGAAACATAGAGATGAACAGAAACTATGTGGATGACATGAGGCTGATCTGAGATGAGATTTAACACAAACCAAGACCAGGATACAAGGTGACTCATCCTTGAATCTAAAGTCAGAGCAGCAGTCAGCTCAGACAATGGAAGCAACACTGAAATGATCAAAGAGAAAGAAATGGAAATAAACATGTCCTCATATTTTAACAGCAGATTAAACACAGGTTAATGCAGCTCAAGATAAAAAGTATTAAAGGATGAAATCTGTGAACAACATTTTGATTTTGTTTTGTTTTTTTGTCCAGGACATCATGAATAACACAATCTCTGGTGAGTCCAGTCACATGTTACACCACTTGTGTGATTATAGAAATTAAAGTTATAGTATAAGATCTAGAAAAATGAAATGCTACGGTTGGACTTGTAGGAACCGTCCTCTGTTACAGATCAGACAGTATCTACAAGATAGTGTTACATAGACAGATGATACTGGTGATTTTAATTATTAAACTACTAAGATTAAAGAGTTCATTTTATTTTATTAACAAGAGAAAATGAATCCAGATCAGAAATGTTCTTGTCACAATAATGATTTTTACTCCTGGCCTCCTTCCTGTGATTTTAAACCAGTAACTTTACTACCTGACCACAGAGATCAATCAATCAATCGATCAATCAATCAATCTACTTTATCTTTCTCTACAGGAGCAGCTCTACCACCACCACCTCCTGGTAAGTAACAGTGAAGTGTCTCCTAAATCTTCTATGAACATGTAGAATTCCAGCAGTTTGTAGACAATAAGTCACATTTTCTTGAAATGTTTCCAAGTTGACTGGTGAGTTAGAAAGTTTCACTTGATAATGACTGACAGATTCTCTTCAGTCCACCTTAAATCCTCAGTGACTTCATTACAAGTTGTTGGTTCAGTTGTGTTGAATTCATCATTGATTCAGTTTCTCTTTTTTTCAATCTTTTTCCTTCTAAGTCATGACCTGGAACATGTAATAGTGGCCAGTATCTATCGCGGTAAGTGTCTGTTGTCTTGTCCAGTAGTTCTCATCCTCTCTCTCAATCTAAAATGAATCAGGGTTCAGCTCCACCTTAAACAGACCAACCATTTAAAGAGTCTCTATGTGGATGAATGTTTTCTTCATGTGTGCTGACTCTAACTGTTCCTGCAGCCAGTACTAGAACTGATGATCAGATTGTGTAGAATCACAACTCTGTCCTGAAGAGAGACACTTGCTCTCCTCTTTCTTTGTCTTGTTGTTTTCAGCTAGTCTTTGATTAGACATGAGGACAGACATTGTGTAGAGAGCGTCCTCTAGTGGTAACTTTCTGTCCAGGTGGTTCTCCTGACTCTCTGTCTCCACCTGCAGTCTGCCTCAGTCCACACAGACTATCACAGGTAGTGAGGTGGAGCTGCTAGATGTTGACACAGATGAAGTAAATCAGTTATTGAGCTGCTTGTGGACACCAACAATCACAGGATGTTTAGTTCTGACTATCACACTGATTACACACTTCACATCAATCAATCAACCAATCAATCATTCTACTTTATGTTTCCCTACAGAACCAGTTCAACTACTCACTCCCAGTAAGTAAAAGTGAAGTGTCTCCTAAATCTTCTATGAACATGTAGAATTCCAGCAGTTTGTAGACAATAAGTCACATTTTCTTGAAATGTTTCCAAGTTGACTGGTGAGTTACAAAGTTCCACTTTCATTCATTAATACACAGGATTAGATGTTATAATCCCTTGTGCCAAAATCCCAGACAAAACACATTTAGAGGCGCTGTCCAACTGAAAACCCTAACAAACCTACAGTCATGTGATATGACGCTTAACCTACAGTCTAAATAAACTAAGTAAATGCTGCTGGCTTGTATGGCCCACAGAGCAGCAGAGGATAATTCAAACATTGTGAAATATAAGCTAACCTAATGCTGCTGGCTTGTATGTCCCGCTCAGCAGCTAACCAAACAAAGAAATATCGCTACCAACCAACATGAAGACATCAGGAACCTGGCCTAAAAACAGCAGTATGCAGCATGTCATTGGGCTTTTCAAGTGGGCACCTCCCTTCACCCATGTTTGGTTAAGTTAGGCCCACGACAACTCAAGAAGGCTTAACAGTGAATTCCAGCGTCCTGGAGTCACCCCCCTCCACGCTGCCACTTCACAACCCCGTTTTTCTCACCATTTCTCACCTTTAATATTAGTCAACAAATAATATTTCAATAATTATCCTTAGTCCTTCTGAGTATCCTTAGAATAATTAGTCCTTTTATAAATCACGACCCAAACAAACAAATCTAGGTACACAATCGAGCCATATGATTCTTCAGAGGCGTCGCACAATATGTGTACCTCTCTGTGAAGACTGTGAAGACTCCTCCTTCGGAGGTGGAGGAGCTGACTCCATTCCCAGGAATTAGGGTCAGCTGGGAATTGTTCCCATCTTTTAACTGGAGAGGGCATTAACCTTTCACTGGAGGAGTGTGAATCGGAATAGCCAGAATCCCATTGGCTTAACAACTATGATGGAGAAAAACAACCTGACTTAAGCCTCAGCAGTTCCTCTTTGTGTGCACAAAGGTCGGACTCTGCTGAGTGCAGGTCTGATAAGTAGCGCATAGCTTTCTTATTGGCCGTTCGTACCTCATGAAGGAGACAAGCCGTTTGTGCTTTAAGGGACGCTACCTTTTTCTCTAGTGCTACTTTGCTCTGAAAGGCAAGGCTGGATTGCCTGTGAGAGTTCAGAAGCAAACATCTTAACAATGGGCCTTTGGATGCAGTCTGCACATCGCACCTGTCATTCAGTAGTCCTGTCCTGTGATCTCAAAAAACTTGCTTGCCTCCTTGCTTCAGGAGGAGTTCCTATTTAAACCTCAGACTTCCCACTAGTCCCCTAGAACTGAAGAAGCTGCTCGGATGAGTGGTGAAACGTCTTCTCTAAAAATCTACAAGTCCAGTTGCCTTTTTTGAACCTTTGTTGGATACACCATGACCTGGATGACTGAGAACCTTCACAGACATACCTTCGATGATTAATTATATTCATTCATTCATTCATCTTCCATACCCATTTAGTCCTGTTAAGGGTCGCGGAGGTCTGCTGGAGCCTATCCCAGCTGTCATCGGGCGAGAGGCAGGGGTACACCCTGTACAGGTGGCCAGTCCATCGAAGGGCTAACACAGAGACAGACAACCATTCACACTCACACTCACACCTACGGCCAATTTAGAATCACCAATGAACCTAATGAGTATGTCTTTGGATGGTGGGAGGAAGCTGGAGTACTTTATTTTTGTGTATTACAAAAACATGTAAAACTACGATTGCTTCATAAATAACATGTATTCTATTGAATGCGCACTTGGCAATAAAAAGAATATACAAAAAAAAAATAATAAATGTAGTGGAGACTCTAGGTATCTGTTGCTGGTTCAGGAATATCACAGAGGCTTCGGTGTGTCGGCAAGGACACCACTTTAAAATAAAGAGAAGGCTGGTGAATGTTGGGGGTCCTGTTTATTCTTCCTTTACAGGCAATTTGTTCTATGGTTATGCTTCATTCACACACAGACAGTTGCCATATCACAAACCAATGACCTGACGTTTGCTCCTCACTCCCGTCATTCACTGCAGCCACACACACTGCTGCCCAGCCGAGCGCGGTCAATGATGATATAAGCCCAGCAAGGGGCTCTACTCACCTTTCAATCAACACTATATCTAACATAACTGACATCTCTAACAGCAACAATATACAGTAACTTTGGGGCCCTTTCTACAATGCCTGACAGATTCTCTTCAGTCCATCTTAAATCCTCAGTGACTTCATTCCAGGTTGTTGATGCAGTTGTGTTGAATTCATCATTGATTCAGTTTCTCTTTGTGTTTTGTGATTTGTTTCCTTCTAGCTTATCAGACTCCAGTTCATGGTACGTCTATCAGTCAGTGTCTGTTGTCTTGTCCAGTTGTTCTCATCCTCTCTCTCAATCTAAAATGAATCAGGGTTCAGCTCCACCTTAAACAGGTTGATGATGATTGGTTGACATCAGCTGACTCTAGTTTTATATTACATTCTGCTGCAGTGACTCAGTTTAGTTTCCTTGTTTTCATCTGTGACTAGACTGGAACCATTTAGTAACTTTCTATATTTTATACTCTGTTAATCTTATCTAACTAACTTCTATTGTAACTATCAGGTTTATTCCAAACTACGTGATGAGTGAATGAATAATTACATTTTCTGCATCAATACAGTTCAGCATGCCCACTCCAGTTGGATGATGATGACTCACATGCGTCCATCACAAAGTAAGTGAAAGTGAAGTGTCTCCTAAATCTTCTATGAACATGTAGAATTTCAGCAGTTTGTAGACAATAAGTCACATTTTCTTGAAATGTTTCCAAGTTAAGATAAGATTTATTTTTTTCATTTTATTTGTCACATGCACAGTTATACATAGTACAATGCCCAGTGAAATGTATTTTTGTACCAGCAACCAGTAGTAAAAAGTACTACAGTAAAACAGTGGTAATTGCACATAACACACAAGGTAAACAATATAAGTGTAAATGTAAACCGAGAAAAATAAAATAAAATATAGAAGGTAACCTCAAGTGTAAACTTAGAGTGGGGTAGTTCATATATATGTATATATACACACATTCGCAGTATTGAAAGCAGCTATGTGACTAAAGTGCAGTAGTGTACTGGTATTTAAGTCCGGTTAAGGCTCAGAGTTGAGCAGGTGGATGGCATGTGGGTAGAAACTCTTCTTCAGTCTTTCAGTCTTTGTCCTCAGGCATTGGAAACGCTGACCTGATGGCAGTAGAGAGAAGAGAGAGTGTCCGGGGTGACTGGGCTGTTTCAGGATCTTCTTGGCCCTTAACCTGCAACGTTTGGTGTAAATGTCCTGCAGGTTGGGGAGGGGGGTTCTGATGGTCTGCTCTACTGAACGGACCACCCTTTTAAGGGTACAGTTTCCCATCCAGGTGTTGATGCTCCCACACAAGATGCTCTCGATGGTGCAGGTGTAAAAGTTCCTGAGCACCTTGGGAGGGAGCTTAAAGTCTCTGAGGAGGTACAGACGCTGTCTGGCCTTCTTCACCATGGTGTTCAGATGTAGTCTGTCAGTAGTAACTGAGTCAGACTGGTCCAATGTATGCAGGCTGTGATCTGTACTGTATGAATGGATTCAGCCTCTCTGACTAGCACCATCAACCACAATACTTCCTCTGTTAACAGACTAACTGTTAAAGAATAATATTATTGATCCAGCATCTGAAGCAGTCATCTGTTCCATCAGGTCATAGCCAGTGAGGGCTCAGAGTTCATGAGGGACGTCAAAGCAGACGTTGAAAACACTTTTCTTCTGCCTCCATCTACTACAAGATATCTGCTGGGTTATTCAGCACTGGCTGATAAGTCAACATTAAGTCTGAAGAGAAGTCAATATTAGCTTTAACATGAATGATCAAATGTAGAAAAGAATCCAATCAAACACTGCCTGCTTCCTGGTTATCAGTCTAGCTTTGGCTCTACAATGTATTAGGGATGCCACGGTTCAATTTGTAGAGCTGCAGTTTAGAACTAAGTCACTGAACACAGCTCTGGAAGTGGATGAAAGCAAGAAGTTAGAGAGACACACAGAATCCAGAGAGATGACTACAAGCTGAAACATCAACTCACACATCAATACATCAGTCAATGCATCTACATGTTCTCTCTCCCTGCAGACTTCTCTGAACCATCAGTGAAGCCCAGCAGCAGCATAAAACACCGGCCACCTTACAGTAAGTTAAAGTGAACTGAGTCAGAAATCCTCTTGGTCACATTAACATGTAGGATTACAGCTTTTCTAGGCTCTAGATTCACATTTAGACACTTGCTCTTCTCTTTCTTTGTCTTGTTGTTTTCAGCTAGTCTTTGATTAGACATGAGGACAGACATTGTGTAGAGAGCGTCCTCTAGTGGTAACTTTCTGTCCAGGTGGTTCTCCTGACTCTCTGTCTCCACCTGTAGTCTGCCTCAGTCCACACAGACTATCACAGGTAGTGAGGTGGAGCTGCTAGATGTTGACACAGATGAAGTAAATCAGTTATTGAACTGCTTGTGGACACCAACAATCACAGGATGTTTAGTTCTGACTATCACACTGATTACACACTTCACATCAATCAATCAATCAATCAACTTTATCTTTCTCTACAGGACGACATCGAAGTAAGTAAAAGTGAAGTGTCTCCTAAATCTTCTATGAACATGTAGAATTCCAGCAGTTTGTAGGTTATTGATGTAGTGCACTGAAAAAATGGAAAAAGGGGGGTTGTTCAATTTACAAGTATGCATTTTGTATATGCTACATAATTTTTTTTTATTTCTCTCTAAAACATGATTAAATCTTAAAAAAGTATTTCAATACTGAGCAATGTTAAACCTACACGTCTCTGTCATTTTAAGAAGAAAGAAAAAAGTTATGTTTTATCAGCCGGAAGTTGAAAAGCCCGCCTCTAGAGGGCGGTCTTTTCCGGGCTTTTTTTTTTTCAAGACAGAAGACGGTTGTTGAAGACAGCAGGCTCCGCCATTTTCTCCCTCGCTGTGTTTTCCGTGGATTTGGGCTGCTCTGGACACGATGAAGGTAATAAAAAACGTACCGAATATGAGCCAGAGATAGAAGTTGAGTGTTTATAATCAAGGTTTGAAAACGTTTAGCTTTTTTTTGCCCCGTAACGTCGAGTAAAACCGAGTTAGTCTTTGGGCTAACTGGTAACGTTTTGTTTGGTCATTCTCTGCTGATGGCAGCGGTCATGGGTGCCGTCCTTAAATGTTTTTTCATTAGTTTTTATTTCTGGTAACTTAAGGTAACTGTTAATGTGTGCATGGCAACTAGTTTGTATGGGAAAATTCAAAGAATATATGTCTATTGTATTTTCAAACTGGCACTTGGAGGATAATTAGTGGGGGGGGGGTGGGTAGCTCTGGCATTGGCTTTGGCTAAACATGGCTGCGGTAGCGTTAACAAAATGGAGAAAACTGACTCGGCGACATGAAAGTAATTTATCTCTTAAAATTAACTCTGTCATGCTGAGGTCTAGCGGTGTTTCTCATGTTCAGCTGCTTCCACTATGGAGGTGACTATGGTCTGTTCAAATTATCCCTTTTTGTGTGTGTGGGTGGGGGGGTCGTCGTACATGTTCGTACATGTTCGTACATGTTTGCAGCATGCTACGACGGAGTATTAGGGCCACATTAAGGAAAAAAAAAATCACAAACTTCGAGAATAAAGTCGTTATTTATGAGAATAAAGTCGTTATTTACGAGAATAAAGTCGTTATTTATGAGAATAAAGTAATTTATAACCAGAATAAAGTCGTTATTTATGAGAATAAAGTCATTTATAACGAGAATAAAGTCGTTATTTATGAGAATAAAGTCATAATTTATGAGAATTATTTAAAACTTGTCCCACCATGTGTTAATCAACTGATACTGTTGACAAAGGATTTTGAATTGATGTACTTAACACACTAAAAAGCACTAAGTTTCAGCTGGAAAATATTTAGAGAGCATAAATGATTTTTCTTTTCTTTTTTTAATCCTCCTGTTGTCCTTCTGGGTCAAATTGACCCAATCTGTTTCTTTCCTTACCTTCGTCCTTACTTCCTCTTCTTCCTTCCTCTTTTGATCCAATTGACCTGATCTGTTCCCTCCCTCCATCTTTCTTTCCTTCCCTTTTCCCTTCCTTCTTTCCCTTCTTCTTCCTTCCTTGAACAAATCTGTTCCCTCCCTCCATCTTTCTTTCCGCAATCCTTTTCCCCTCCCTTCCTTCTTTCTTCCTTCTTCTTCCTTCCTTGAACAAATCTGTTCCCTCCCTTCCTTCCTTCTTGTTTGACCCAATTAACCCAATATGTTCCCTCCCTCCTTCTATCTTTCCTTAATTTTTCCCTTCCTTCCTTCTTTCCCTTCATCCTTCCTTCCTTCCTTCCTTCCTTCCTTGACCCAGGAGGACAACAGGAGGGATAAGTATGATCATGACAACTAGAAAATAAAGCAATAAAACACGGAGCTTTTTGAATTATTCTGCTCCTGTACAAATATTTTAATTTAAACTTACTTGAGCTTTTTTTTTTCTTTTTTCTTTTTTAATTAATGCTTTTCCAAATTACTGCCATATCGCATGTTGATGTCTGTAATCATTCTCCTTTTCAGATTAATGCTGAATTTAAGCGGATCACAACAATGCCCCTGCAGTCCAGATTTCTCTCTCAATTAGATGTTCACTCTGAGAAACTGATCAAACTTTTTAAAAACAGAGGAGGACAGATAGGCAGACGCCTAGGGGACATCGTTGCACCCATGGATGAAGTAAGTATACTCTCTGGGGTGGGGGTGTAACAATTGATTGTCTTCAAGACAAAAATCCAAATGACAATTTACACAGACATGAACTCAAACAAAACAACTTGTGCTTCTGCTTTTCTGCCTTAGGATGATGATGTAGATCTAGGAAGAGAATGTGTCATAAAGGCACTCTGTGTGTACCTGAACGAGGACCCAGAGAATCTGTTAAGAGAGTATGTGGTGAGTATTACTTAGGTTTACTATGTTGAGGTGTTATCTTTCATATTTTGTAAGCTTTAAAACATCTACTCATTGTAATTACTTCACAGTCAGCTAAGTTGTAAGATAATATGGTAGTGATCTTAATATCAAAGTGTGTTTGTGTGTGGTTTTGAGTCAATGTGAGGCACTTTGTGTTACTTTTGTGTATGAAAAGTGCCATATAAATTAAGTTTGATTTGATATCTTAATAAATTACACAATACACATGCAATATTCCCTATATGCACGTGGCATGTAGTATAATCCCACTTGTTTTATTTTTTTGTGCATTGTACAGGCAGCTGATGAATCCTTCCTCCAGGAATCCATTGAGGAAACCACCATGGGTATATACGTCTTGAAGCTCAGAGATGCCAGTGAAAAACCAGAGGACATCGGCATTGTACTTGAGTCCCAGATTGTGATGCAGGATTTGGACAATGTTCCCTTAGCTGCTGCCATGTTGTTTGGCCTCATTTATTCTTTGGACTTAAACTACCCTGCTGAACTCAAGTACACCTTTGAAGTGCTGCAGAAGGTGGTCATGGAGCTTGAAGGCAATGCACTGTCCAAAAAAGCCCAAGTCCTGAAGAACAGACTTTATCAGTGAACTGGCTACCCAGGCTCTCCAGCTCGATTGCTTGCAAGACAGCAGGCTGTCTTTGTTGAAAAAAGTATATTTGTTTGATTTCTTGTGAGACATTTCACCTACCTCCTCCAGTTGTTGAACCTTTTATTTTGTGCAAGAACTCTTTAAAGAGTTTGGGGTGGTTTTTGTTTACTGTGAGCACTGGTAGTTGGAATTGAGCCACTGCAATTGTTTCAATGTTTCACATTATGGAACATTTACATGTGCTGTGAAAGGACAGGTGTGTATTGCATGTAAAGTGAAAATTCTTTATGTTGGTGTGTTTAGGTGAGTTTTAATGTGTGTGGTGACTGTAGCTTAAGGTTCTGCTAATTGGTGTGCACAGTGTCCCTCTGTTATCCACATGCACAAACACATTTCTGAATCCATGGATAGTCCTTTCCTCTGGTTCACCAGTAATGTTGTATCTTTGTTGAAAAAAAGGCTATCAAGCTTGTTTGCTGGTAATACTGTATGCATTATTTGTCTACCTCTGACAATTGTTTGATTTATTTGAGTGGAGCGCACACACAAAATTATATATTTTTTTTATAGAACAAACACATTACTACCCCCATTTTTATGGTTTGGGGTGAGTTTTTCTTTACTGTAAACACTGATACACTCACATTTCATGCCGACACCATATTTTTTACACTGCAATTTTTTTTTTTGCAACTGTACGTCCTTGAAGATGTTTTCTGCAGTATTACTTCTATTGCTTTAAACAATGTTCCAATAAATATAAATGTTAATTTTCAATTAAATTAGTATTAACTTTATTTTTCCACTGAGTTGTCTATATGTGATGTACATATTAGATTACCCAGCAGGTTGTATTTTTAGTAGTTATGCATGTTTATTATGCACTGTCTGGAATTAATATGTTGGTTGTCCACATGTGCTTTAGTAAATGTAGGTAAAAGATTGCACTAGATTAAGTGGGTTAAGGGTGTAGAAATGAAATTCTTAATTTACAAATTAGCTTATAAAAGTAATTTAAATTATACCAAACTTAATAGTGTCAGATTTACCTGTTAAGATTAGGTTAGCTTCACGCAAAAAAATTATGTTGATCCAACTGATGATAATTATATATAATACACATTAAAGAAACACATTCATTTAACATAATAAAAATAAGTCAGTTTAGCATAAGACAATCTAATATATAGAACATAAAATAAATATTTTTGATTTATGTAAGAAAGTCATGTTGGTTTAACAAATAATAATTTAATGTACAGAACATGAATATATCAACTTTGGTAAACATAACTTTAATATGTGCAACCGATGTACATGTTTTTTTTATGTAAATCCAAAAGACTTTTTTTTTCAGTGTGTGTGTGAATTAATCATTAATTCAATTTCTCTTTGAATTTTATCAATATTTTCTAGGACACAAACCGAAACGTAAAATGTTTAAACATGAGGGAAATGGTAAGTGACTGTTGTCTTGTTCTAATCCATTCTCTCAGTATAAAATGAATAAGTGTTCAGCTCCACCTTAAACGGGTTAATGATGATTGATTGATATCTGCTGACATCTCTGTCCAACTGGAAACCTCTTCTCTGAACTGAGGAGGTTCATTCACTCCTTGAGTCTGGAGTCTCTGGACATTAGACATAAGACGTAACACATGTTTATTGATCCCACGCATGGGAAATTTCCTTGTCACAGTAGCAAAAGTATATACAAAAAACACCAACTGAAAAATATATAGAGAAAAATAGAAGTATAAAGACATTCTGTATGTACATTGTGGTGGATGGAAAACTAAACTGCTAAAACTATGAGACGGTGAGTTAGTGATTTGTGCAATATAAGGCAGTGCAAAAAAAAAAAGCAGATTTAGTTTGTGCAAGAACAATGACTGTAAGGAAAAAACAAAACAAAAAATGTGTTTGTTAATGTTGTCTCAGGCTGGTGTTGTACAGCCTGTTGGCAGCTGGAATGAAGGACCTGTGGTAGCGTTCCTTCTTGCAGCGTAGATGCAGCAGTCTGCTGCTGAAGGAGCTGCTGAGGTCTGAAACAGTCTGATGCAGTGGGTGAGAGGGGTTGTCCATGATTGATGTCAGCTTAGCTAACATCCTCCTCTCACCCACCTCCTCCATGGAGTCCAGAGAGCAGTCCAGGACAGAGCCGGCCCGTCTGACCAGCTTGTTCAGTCTCTTCCTGTTCCTCTCTGAGCTCCCACTGCTCCAGCAGACCACTGCATACAGGATGGCAGAAGCCACCACAGAGTCATAGAAAGTCCTGAGCAGTGTCCTGCACACTCCAAAGGACCTCAGTCGTCTCAGCAGGTGGAGATGACTTTGGCCCTTCTTGTTCAGGGAGTTTGTGTTGTGTGTCCAGTCCAGTTTGTTGTTGAGGTGAACACCCAGGTACTTGTATTCCTCCACGACCTCGATGTCCAAGCGAAGGATGTTCACCGGTGCAGTCAGATGTGGTTTCCTACTGAAGTCAATCACCACCTCCTTTGTCTTGCTGGCGCTGATGTGCAGGTGGTTCAGAGCACACCAGTCCACAAAGTTGGTGATGACCTACAGATACTCCAGATCATTTCCCTGAGATACATGCCCGACAATAGCTGTATCATCAGAGAACTTCTGGAGGTGGCAGCTGTCAGTGTTGTGTCTGAAGTCTGATGTGTACAGGGTGAAGAGGAAGGGAGAGAGCACAGTACCCTGTGGCGCCCCCGTGCTGCAGACTACCACATCAGACACACAGTCATGAAGCCTCACATACTGCGGCCTGTTGGAGAGGTAGTCGATGGTCCATGCAGCCAGGCTCCTGTTAACTCCAGCTCCCTCCAGCTTCCCCCTGAGCAGTGATGGTTGGATGGTGTTGAAAGCACTGGAGAAGTCGAAGAACATGACTCTCACAGTGCTACCGGTGTTCTCTAGGTGGGAAAAACATCTGTGCAGCAGGTAGATGACAGCGTCTTCCACACCTATGCCTGGATGATAGGCGGACTGCAGCGGGTCCATGTTGTCGTTCACCAGATGATGGAGGTGGCCCAGGATGATCCTCTCCATGGTCTTCATCAGATGAGAAGTCAGGACTACTTAGAAGTCAAGACTACTGGCCTGAAGTGGTTCAGTTCACTGGGACGCGCAGTCTTTGGAACTGGAACCACGCAGGATGTTTCCACAGGAGCGGAACTCTCTCCAGACTGATGCTCAAGTTGAAGATGTGCAGAAAAATCCCACAGAGTTGATCTACACAGTCCTTGAGGAGTCTGGAGCTGATGCCATCAGGGCCAGTAGCCTTCCTTGGTTTGATCCTCCTGAGCTCCCTCCTCACCTCGTCTGTGGTTATGGAGAAGTTGGAGGGGTGGTGTGAAGAGACCCCTGTTGGGTCAGATGGGGGTTGGAATGAATGGATCACCTTGGCAGTGAATAGCTGGGGGAGAGAATGGTGTGTTGTTGGGGACAGACATGTTCTTGGGGGTGGGGGTGAGGATGGGGGGTGGTTTAGGTGTGTCATTTGGTCTGGGCTGTGGTGGGTGGGGGAGGAGGCAGGAACACAGTCAAACCTATTGAAGAACAGGTTCAGTTCATTGGCCCATTCACGGTCTCCTGCTTCTGGGCCTCTTCCACTGTCCTTCCCGTGTCCAGAGATGGTCTTCAGGCCTCTCCAGACCTCTCTGGTGTTGTTACCCTGCAGGCACTCCTCCAGCTTCCTCCTGTAGCTGTCCTTACGCCTCCTTATCTCTCTCTTTAGTTCCTTCTGCACCTTCTTCAGCTCCTCTTTGTTCCCAGTTTTAAAAAACCTCTTCTTTTCGTTCAGCAGGGTTTTTAATTCTGTGGTCACCCAGGGCTTGCCTTCCTTGTAAACCACTCTCCTTTGCCTTCCTATCAGCTCTCACGATGTGAAATCCTTCCAATGAAACGTGCGAATCTGGTGTTAGTTTTTTCAGCCACGTCTCTGTGAAGCACATGATGCTACACTGCCGATACTCCCTTTGCAGCCTTGTTAGCGCTGTCAGCTCCTCCATCTTATTGGGGAGGGATCTCACGTTCTCCATAATAACAGACGGTACGTATGGTTTATACCATCTGTTCTTTTCCCGACGCTTCACACCAGCTCTGCAGCCCTGTCTCCTTAATTTCACAGGGATCTCTGGTCATTGTCCTGTTAGCACCCTCATGTTGCACAGTGCTAACAGCTGATCCCGGGTGTAAACAATGGAGCCCTGGCTGAAGGGGTCTCCGGATGCCGTATTTAACAGACAAATAAGTAAAACTACACATAATCAAAACCTCACCTGATGTACATCCATAGGATTAAAGAGCTGACTGATGTTTGCAATGAAAAGGACTTGACACAAAACAAAAACACAGAAAAACTCTTGGAGCTACTGTAACTTGCTGCCGGCATGTCTGGCGCCATCTTTGGAAAATAAATAAATAATAATAAAAAAGGTTTAGTAGAGAACCATTCATTGGAGAAAGGATCACAACAGATTCCTCCACTTCCAGTTGAGTGTCTGGTCGTTAACAGACTCTAGTCACGAGAGGTTCAGGTGGACTCCAGCCACAGACGTTGATTTTTAAACTCCAACCCTCCACCAGTCATTTAGAACTGAAGCCTTGGATGAAATGTCTTCTAGAAACACAACAGTTTCAGCTAGGACAGACACTGTGTAGAGAGCGTCCTCTAGTGGTAACTTTCTGTCCAGGTGGTTCTCCTGACTCTCTGTCTCCACCTGCAGTCTGCCTCAGTCCACACAGACTATCACAGGTAGTGAGGTGGAGCTGCTAGATGTTGACACAGATGAAGTCATTCAGTTATTGAGCTGCTTGTGGACACCAACAATCACTGGATGTTTAGTTCTGACTATCACACTGATTACACACTTCACATCAATCAATCAATCAAACATTCTACTTTATCTTTCTCTACAGAATCAACCGGACCAACACCAACAACATCATCTCCCAGTAAGTAAAAGTGAAGGCCGTCTTTTCTAGATAAGAATATTTTTGCCCCCTCATTCCGAGTTAGACACAGATATACATATCATGATTGTTCTGATTCATAGAGGAACCGTTTTTAGATTGCTGTTGCTTCTTTGACCATTGCTGAGATCATACTGATAGCATTAGGAAGTATCATTCCTTGCAATAGATTACACTGATTACACACTTCACCTCAATCAAGCAATCATTCTACTTTATCTTTCTCTACAGGACGAATTCTACAATCCTTTTTTGGTAAGTAAAAGTGAAGTGTCTCCTAAATCTTCTATGAACATGTAGAATTCCAGCAGTTTGTAGACAATAAGTCACATTTTCTTGAAATGTTTCCAAGTTGACTGGTGAGTTAGAAAGTTTCACTTGATAATGACTGACAGATTCTCTTCAGTCCACCTTAAATCCTCAGTGACTTCATTCCAGGTTGTTGATGCAGTTGTGTTGAATTCATCATTGATTCAGTTTCTCTTTGTGTTTTTTAAAGCTTTTCTAGGTCATTTACTGGCCCAGTTGTGGATTCCATTGAAGGGCAGAGCGGTGATGGTAAGTGTCTGTTGTCTTGTCCAGTTGTTCTCATCCTCTCTCTCAATCTAAAATGAATCAGGGTTCAGCTCCACCTTAAACAGACCAACCATTAAAGAGTCTCTATGTGGATGAATGTTTTCTTCATGTGTGCTGACTCTAACTGTTCCTGCAGCCAGTACTAGAACTGATGATCAGATGGTGTAGAATCACAACTCTGTCCTGAAGAGAGACACTTGCTCTTCTCTTTCTTTGTCTTGTTGTTTTCAGCTAGTCTTTGATTAGACATGAGGGCAGACATTGTGTAGAGAGCGTCCTCTAGTGGTAACTTTCTGTCCAGGTGGTTCTCCTGACTCTCTGTCTCCACCTGCAGTCTGCCTCAGTCCACACAGACTATCACAGGTAGTGAGGTGGAGCTGCTAGATGTTGACACAGATGAAGTAAATCAGTTATTGAGCTGCTTGTGGACACCAACAATCACAGGATGTTTAGTTCTGATTATACACTTCACATCAATCAATCAATCAATCACCCAACCTCCACCCTCCCTCCCACCTCCCTCTGTGACTGCCTCCAAGAAATCAAGACTTGGTTCTCCTCCAACTTTCTCAAACTGAACAGTGACAAAACTGAGGTTCTTCTCATTGGTTTTAAATCCACCCTCTCCAAAGCTAACAGTTTCACCATCACCACTGACAACTCCTCTGTCTCCCCCTCCACTCAAGTCAAGAGTTTGGGTGTCGTCCTGGACGGCACTCTGTCTTTCCACTCACACATTAATAACATTACCCGGTCTGCATATTTCCATCTCTGCAATATCAACCGTCTCCGCCCGTCCCTCACCGCCGACAACACCACCATCCTGGTCCATTCCCTCGTCACCTCCCGCCTGGATTACTACAACTCACTTCTCACTGGTCTCCCCCTCAAGTTCCTCTGTAAACTACAGCTTGTGCAAAATGCTGCTGCCCGGATTATCACCAGGACCCCTTCTTCTCATCACATCACCCCTGTTCTCCAGCAGCTTCACTGGCTTCCCATCACCCACCACATCACCTATGAAATTGTGCTCTTAACATTCAAAGTCCTCCACAACCGGGCCCCTCCTTATCTGACAGAACTTTTGCCACGTCAACACACCCAGCCAGACCCTTGGGTGTTTTGAAAGGTGCCTAGAAATAAAATGTATTATTATTATTATTATTATTATTATTACCATTATACTTTATCTTTCTCTACAGAATCAACACGACCAACACAACAACATCACGTCTCAGTAAGTAAAAGTGAAGTGCCTCCTAAATCTTCAAGGATTCAAGGATTCTTTATTGTCATTACGACACATGTTGGTACATGGGAAGGAACGAAATTGGTTACTCTGGTTCCGATTCAAGCCATAAGTAAAAAAACAAAAAAAACAAAAGTATAAATATAGAATATAGAATAAAATTAGCTTTCCAAGTATTTTACAAAATAGCAGGTGTGTAAATCTTCTATGAACATGTAGAATTCCAGCAGTTTGTAGACAATAAGTCACATTTTCTTGAAATGTTTCCAAGTTGACTGGTGAGTTAGAAAGTTTCACTTGATAATGACTGACAGATTCTCTTCAGTCCACCTTAAATCCTCCTCATATCGGTGCTGGTTTGTGATGTGATCAAGCTGAGCTAAATGTAAATGTGAATAATGTCCTTGTACACCTGGATTTCATAAAAGCCACTCATTTATAGAATCCACCTGCAGTCTGTCTTTGTGATGTGATGGTGTTTTATTTTCCACCTCAAGACTTTTGATGGTGTTGCCTATTGCATCATATCAGACATGATCAGTAGTTTCACTTTAGTCTGGAACTAAGTCACTGAACACAGCTCTGGAAGTGGATGAAAGCAAGAAGTTAGAGAGACACACAGAATCCAGAGAGATGACTACAAGCTGAAACATCAAGTAGTAAATAAATTATCTCCATTTTCCGTATCCCTACAGGGGTCCCTGAGCCACATGTGAAGCGTAGCAGAAGTCTTGAACTCCTACCATCTAACAGTGAGTTAAAGTGAACTGAGTCAGAAATATTCTTGGTTTCAGTGACATTTAGATTTACAGATTTAGTCACCTCAAGATACACATGTTCACTTCATTTAGTTCCTGTTAATTTTATCATTGTTAATCCAGTTCTAGTGTTTCACTGTGGATTCTCTGTGTTACTGTGTTTTCTCATTCACTGTTTTTCTTTTCAGTGTCTGAGCTGAGGGTTGTTCTTCTGGGGAACAGCTGCTCTGAGAGGAGTTCAGTGGGGAACTTCATCCTGGGAGAGAACAAGTTCAACACTGAGAAAGAACCAGACCTTTCTGAGGCAGTCGGTGGACTGATTAAAGAGAAATAAGCAGATAGATAGATAGATAGATAGATAGATAGATAGATAGATAGATGTTTTGAGTTTTTGTTTTCAATGTGTAGTTCATAGACGTTTCTTGCTAGGCGAACTAGCTGAATACTTAGGGCCCCAAACCACCAGGGGCCCCCAAAGCTGCATGTGAATTAACATGCCCTGTCTGTTGCTATCTTATATGCTTGGAAATAAACGTAGGATATAAACAAACTGCAATGATAAGCTGTGGCTGGTGTTTTACTCGTTAGACTGTCACACAGTGAGTGACGTAGCAGACCACCAACAGGTATGATGGGAATGATTGACAGCTACTGAATGAAGGTGTTGGTTATTAATAAATAAAATCTCTCAAATTGTTCTAGTTAAATCAATCTTCATTACAGCAGACTTGCTTGTAAGTACAACTGGATGTCTAGTCCTGTGATGGACTAATGCTGCTGAATGCTGCTGAATATATAAAACTTCCAGCATATGCTTTATTAGATATACTAGTAACCAGCTCTTACGCTGATTCTGGGATTTTTATTAAAAAACAGAAATCATCTGTTCAAGTGTGAGAGCATCTTTTGGTGGTACCTATAGTGTAATAGGTATACTATCTAATGTAACAGGTTTGTCTTCTTGACGGTTCTGCTGTTCATCATTAGTTTCAAATGTGAGAATTATTATTGCACAGTTATGAATACTTGACAATACTATGTCTCACATGAGGCATCATGTTGTTGGCTATATTTTTTTTAGTAAACCGTCAATTTAAAAATCAATTATATGAACAAAGAACAGTAGACAAAGTGCTGGAGTGTAATTCAGAGGAAGAATTTCACCCATATAGTGATATAATAAAACAAACAAATTAACATATTAATTAACCAAGGCCTAATCAGCCAGTTAATTCATTAATAATGACATTTTAAATCTACTTAGAGAAACTTCTTTTTCTTTTTCTTTCAGCTGCTCCCTTCAGGGGAATCATCTGCTTCCACCTCATCCTGTATCCTCTTCTCTCACACTAACTACCTTCATGTCCTCCTCTTTACATCCATAAACCTCCTCTGTGGTCTTCCTCTAGACCTCCTGCCTGGCAGCTCCAACCCCAGCATCCTTCGACCAACATCCCTCCTCTGAACATGTCCAGACCATCTCAACCTGTCCTCTCTAACTTTATCTCAGCTGTCCCTCTAATGCAGTGCTTCTCAAATGACGGTACATGAAGGCACTTCAGGGGGTACGTGAGACTTTAAAAATATATATATTTTAAAAATAGAAACAGTTTAAAAATATTTTAAAACAGCTATTTAATACATATTTCAGTTGTAAGTTATCACATATTCCAAGTCTAAGTTCATAAAGATATATTTATTTTCAGTAGGCTATTAAGTTTCATTATGCTCAAAATCCCTGTGTCCCTCAAACCAGGATGGTTTGATCCAAACTGACACGTGGCCACTGGGCATCACCTGTCAATCACAGCTGCCTTAAGAACTAAAACAATGGAGTTGAGGTTAAAGTGTAGCGGCAGAGCTAATGAAAACACAGAGGCACAAGCACCAAAGAAGGTGAAGCCAGGGCCGGCAGAATTCCGGCAGTATTCAGACAAATATGTTTTGATGGGGTTTACGTCTGTAGCATATCCCACCAAAAGATGGTCTCACACTTGAACTGCTGATTTCTGTTTTTTAATAAAAATCCCAGAATCCCAGAAGAGCTGGTTACAGAAAAAAACAAAACAAGAATATATAATTTTAACTGTTTTCCCACACAGTCTCATGGCATGACATAGCCTAACAATAGCTAATATTTAGCTAATACAAACTAACATTAGCTAACGCTAACTTAATTAAATAACTGTTCAAATAAAAGGTTATCAAAGTTCCGATCTAAATTAAGACACAGATAATATCTTAATGCATTATAACAACAAATAGGGAGGAGGTTTGCTAACAGCTCGATCACTTCCTTATCGCTCTGTCACTTACTGTTAAATAAAAATAAATTAAAGCCCTTATAAGTAAAAACGGGAAATAAGACATTGTAAACTTAAAACCAGGATGAAACAAAAATAAAATAACAAAATAATTATGTAACAGGGCTATCCCTTTTTCATGGCTAAAACATAAATTGGGTTAGTTACAACGTCCATGAGTTGCAACCCACCCATGGTATTATGTTTTCTTTGCGGGGAGAAAATAGCCAACAGTGGCATCGAGCCAGCATATCTTCAGCGCCATGTTAGGACAAAACATACACGTCATGCCGGTAAACCACCTGAACTTTCAGAATTCAGGTCATCTCTAGATACGATGCGGAAAGCCTCCACGACATCAGCCAAAGCACTGGAGGCCTCTTATGCTGTGTCTTTGCTTGTAGATGAAGCCAAGATACCATTAACAATATGTAAAGATCTGTTCCTTCCCGTCGCTGCTGTGCTACCTGAGACCATGTTGGACAACAGCATCAGTGATGGGCAGCATGAGATGAACAGTTGTCCTTGGTGGGAGAGAGTCCTAGACTGGAGGAAACAACAAACTCAGAGATTCACATTGATTAGTTGTAAGAGTTGTGATTTTATTAAACAGGCTTAGGACACATTGCACATTGCAACCCTGAAGGGTCAGAGGTGGAAGTTAGCCTGAATGGAATTGTTCCTAACTGTGGTCTGGCAGTGGACCATGCTATGCAGTTAGATCTACCAGTTTCTTGTACTGTATATTGTATATCATCCAATCCATCCAATAATTTGTCTCTGTATAACCAGTTTCTAGCGTTAATTTATCATCAGATGTGATATTTGTTTGATTTGTAACGCTTCTTTCTTCCCATAGAGGAGTAATTGTCTGTTGGGGGTGTCATCACATTATTCTTATGTGAATGTATCATGTGTACTGGAATGTCAGTGTCTGTGTGGGTGGACTTAAGAGCCTTTGAGCGCTGGATTTCTAGCCAGAATATGGCAAACACAAAAAGGGGTTCTCTAACCTAAATGAACCCCCTTTGCAGCCCAGACTTCCCCCAGCCACTGGCAGATCAGTGTCTAAGAGTTATCAGTTTCAGTCAGCAATTTTTACTGCAGTTCGGGTGGTGAGAAGGACCTGGAATGGACCTTCCCACCTCAGACTGGACCACGTCTTTCTCTTTATGACTTTGATCAGCACCCAGTCTCCAGGCTTAGCAGCTGGATCGTCAGGACTCAGGGAATGTCTGAAACAGAATTAACTGAAGAAATCTCCCAATTTGTTTGTATCTGTACCATGTAGTTAGCTAATGTTTGTTCACTTTGTTCTTACAGTGTCTTGAATCTGTCGTGTCTTGGTCTTTTCAACCTATTGGAGGTCCTGTGTTCCTCCTAGTCATTTGCCTAGTGTGTCCGATGTCCGTCACGTGAGTAAGCATATTGCATCATTTCCTGCTTCTGCACCGTGTGGTGTTGCTGTTTGCAGACTGGTTTAGCTTCCTTCAAATTCCAAAAACGTTTTGTTTATAGCGGGGAATTCTTACGTATCTTCATCTTAACCACTTGCCCTCCATATCTCCTTTTGAACCACACATAATCTCTCTTCTAATCAACGTTGTCTGTTAATTTTAGCTGTTAAGCATGGCTTCTCAGTCTCCCTCTGCTTCCCCTCCTCTCTCCTGCATCTTGTGCCACATGTTTAGTTACTCCTCTGCCTCCTTTAGTGGTAATGGTATGTGTAATAAATGTAGTTTATTCGTAGCACTGCAGGTGACGCTTTCTGAATTGGAAGCACGGCTCCGCACAGTTGAAAACCAACCAGCAGCTAACCAGGGCCCTGTAGCCGGTGCGGACCGACCAAGAGTAGCTCCTGTTAGCATAGCTCCAGTTAGCTGTCCCCCGACAGCTCCCGAGCAGCCGGGAAACCAGGGCAGCTGGGTGACGGTTCGAAGGAAGCATAGTCCCACAAGGCCCGTGGATCACCACCAAACCCTTCACGTCTCCAACCGATATTCCCCACTCAGCGACACGCCCGCTGAGAAACCAACTCTGGTGATTGGCGACTCTATTTTGCGGAACGTGAAGATAGAGAAACCAGCAACCATAGTTAGATGCATTCCAGGGGCCAGAGCGGGCGACACTAAATCTTACCTCAAACTGCTGGCTAAGGCTAAGGTTAAATACAGTAAAATTGTTATTCACGTCGGCAGATTTCTCTGGTCCCCTGCCCAATCTGACCAATGATGACATGTTTAGTCGCACGTCGTCATTCCACCGCTGGTTATCTAGGTGGTGTCCAGCAAACAACGTGGCCTTCATTGACAATTGGCACACTTTCTGGGGAAAGCCTGGTCTGATTAGGCGAGATGGCATCCACCCCACTTTAGCGGGTGCTGCTCTCATCTCTAGGAATATGGCCGATTTTATTAACCCCCCGAAACCATGACAACCCAGAGTTCAGACCAAGAGGCGGAGTTGACTTCTCTAGGACTGTCTCACACCCTAAACTCTATCAACTCTATAGATGTTCTGTCTGCTCCCAGATTATTTAAACCAATAAATAACAAAAGAGGAGTTTCTCATAGGAACCTTATTCAAATCAGTACAAGTTCATTGGTAGAACAGAAGAATAGGAAAACTAAATGTGGTCTTTTAAATGTCAGATCTCTCTCATCTAAATCTCTTTTAGTGAATGATCTGATAACTGATCATCAGATTGATCTATTTAGTTTGACAGAAACATGGCTACAGGATGATGAATATGTTAGTTTAAATGAGTCTACTCCACCCAGTCATAGTAATTATCATATTCCTAGAAGCACAGGTAGAGGAGGAGGAGTGGCAGCAATCTTCCACTCTGATTTATCTATTAATCCTAGACCTAAGGAGAGCTTTAATTCATTTCAAAGTCTTCCTCTTACACTGAAAAAATAAAAACCTTGGATCAACGTAAAAAAAATATAGGTAATCAATCACACGAAATATCTGACATTAACTCAAAGCAAATAATTTTATTTAGTTTAACCTGAAAAGTTTAACTCCTAGCAACCACTATTTAAAGGTTGGATCAATCTAATTATTTTAGGTTGGAGCTTTAGGTTGGATCAAACTAACTATTTTAGGTTGTCTCAAATAAAAAAGTAACGGTTGTCATTATTTGAAATGTATAGTAAATCAAATTTTAAAAAATTGCTTTTAATACATTTTGATCAATGACTACTCAGAACACTTTTCTTAAGAACACATTCATATTTATTGTTCCATAAATTGACAACACTGAACATGTGTTTCAAATGTATGAAGATAAACAGTCTGCTTCAGCTGAACACCAGAAACGAGACTATTGATGTCATCAGAAGACAAATCATGGAGCTGCAACTCCTAAGACATCATGCAGCACCCATGGCAAATTTACCAGGACATACATTTTCTTATTCAGGTGTAAGCCTTACTATCAACTAAACACAAAAGCTGTTGCAGCTGAGGGCAGCTCGTTCAGGACCTCTGTTCCTTCGATGACAATCTTAATGTCTTTGGGTGGATGGAGAGGATCCTCTTTCTCAGTGATAAAGATCACCATGGTTTGCTCCAGCTCTTCAACCTCATTCTCCTGCATTAAAAAGAAAGAAGAAGAAAGAAAACACATGTTATTGTTTCAGAAATCTCCAGATTTCATGTTAGATCATAATATCCTTATGACATTGTAAATAGAACTTACCACAAGCAATGATCACTGGCAGGAGCTTCCAAATGCACATGGTTGCACAGCAGAAACACGACTGATTGGTGGCTGCTTCCCTTAAGTTGAAAGAGAATACATTATTTAGTTTTTAAGTTAGCCATCAAGTGTGTTAGCTACTAACATGATGCACAAATTACCCAACTTTTAACATAAACAGATATACTTTATTTTTTGATTTTAGGGAAGCTGGCTAACATTTTGGTACTTTTCTACCACATGTAAATTCTGTTAACAGTGTAGCAAATGAACATTACCAGCAAGAACTAGCTGGGCCTAATATTATGGCTGATAAATACTGAACACAAGATAATTAGGAGGATGAATAAAAGATCACAGATGCTCTTATGCTATTGACAGCAGAAATAACCATCAGTCAAGTTTGCAGCTTGAACCTGGGGATTAACTAACGTTACCACATGTCAAGTGTCAAAAACGCAACAACAACAACAACAAACTTTGGAGGGTTAACCCCTTCCTGACAAGCTAGCATGTCATGGTTGGTACTATCTTCAATAGCTTTAACACAGAGCACTTTAAGACAGTAATGTCGGCTCTTCGCGCCACTGTTAACAATTAAAAACACTCAAGCCCAAATTATGCTTCCGCATTGACACAGCGCGTCCGTGCGTACGGACCTATTGCGTCCTTGCGGACCCCCGTGCGTCCTACGCAAGGGCCAGACGCGCACCTCCCAAAAATCCTCGACGCGCGTCGAGGCGACGCAACAGCAACGCAGCAGCAACGCAGCGGCATTGGCTGTGATTGGTCCGCTAACTACATCCGCTGGAGACCGCTTTTCCGGTTTCCACTCATAAACATCATTGTCTCCTTTGTCGTGCCCTAATTTGCAATAGAAGTATTTCTTCCTCTGCTTGAATAATTTGGAGCTCCAACGCCAGTCTCTCTGTCTCGGTGTCCATCGTTCACTGTGACTACGACAAAAGCCGGAAGGTAAATAACGAGGCGAGATAGTCACAAGAGTCTCGGTCGGTCGGTCACAAAAAATCATAGCGCCCTCTACCGGTGTGGCATTGAAATGCATTTCGACACATAAACCCCACGCAGAACCATCACGGTCTCACGACTGCGTCCGAGCAACTGCGTGGCCATTGCGTGACCATTGCGTGATCACTACGCGGAAGCATAATCTAGCCTTAAGCAGATCAAACGCATTTTAAGTCACGAACATAACATTAGCTGTAACGTTAACTAACTTAAACGTGGTAACTTTAGCTACCATCAATGCCGCCACAAAATAACATTACGTTTACAAATGATTGCTTGAATTTCTTAGTTAGCTAGAGAACTGTGATAACATAACCCACCCACGACCAGAGGACGGCTAACGTAAGTTAACTTTATAGTTTGAATGAAGAATGATAACGTTAGCGCTAGTTAGCATTTATAAGCTATCAAGCGGGAGTGCTGAAATTACGGCCAGAGTCAAGGCCAGTCAGGTATACTTGGAACAAAACGTTAACGGTAGACAAAGTTTAATGTTTTTATCTTACCAGTATCAATGTTGCTCGTTGTGTTCTTCTGTGTCGCAGCCTGGATCGAGGGTCTGTTGGAGTGAACCGACCGCCGCCCACTGATTGTTCAGTGACTAGTGGTGGAAAAAAGATTCGGGATCCGGCTCATTGAACCGGCCACCAAAGAAGACTCAAGAATCACGAATCGAGACGTCTATTGAACCGGCTCAGTTGAGTCCTAACACATTTGATTGATATATAATCAATAAACGGCACCATTCAAACATCTTACATCTCACTCGGCAGAGAAACAAAATGTACTACCCGACTTGGCCACTAGCAAACTACGGCACTCAGACACTGGAGTGGAGTGGCGCTACTGAGTCGCTTCGCCACTCATGAGTCCCTGCGGATTCGCTACACGAGTCGCTGCGGATTCGCTACTCACTCGGCAGAGAAACGAAACTTAACCGACCCACGGATCCACATACATTTTAGACGATAAGAAAATAACATATTATTTTGTAATGGTGACCCTGTACTCATTTTTTTTTTTTTTTTTTTTTCACAGTATTTTAAGCTTTAGGCTTATGTAAGCTACTTGATATGATTTAGTAGCGATGATTTTCAGTGCCGCGTTTACATGATTGATAAATGGCAATAACATGAATGTAGTTCGAGTCACGTACTATAAATAATATAATATAATATAATATAATATAATATAATATAATATAATATAATAGCAATAATAATAACAATAATAATAATACATAATGTCCAAAATTAAGGGGCCTACTGTAGAAATAGTAGCAAAACACTGTCAGAACAACTCATTCCTCGCACAGCTGACAGGTCACAGCACAGGTCTATAAAAACACGGTGTGTCAACTTAAATTTTTAAATGCCAACCTCAAAAAGTTGAGTAAATAGTCTCACTGTCCATTTCCCCGCCAGCTTTTTATTTCCATTGTCTTTATTCTTGGATTGTTTTCTTCATATTTTTTGTATTTTACCAAACTGTAGTATACATTTTTGTTGGCATTTTGGACATTGTACTGTAGTTTATTCTAAGTTAACTCCCAGACATTGCCATGGCCATTTTAGGTCAAGTGACTCAAGTGACTCGCAAAACCCGGATCATATCAGTGAGTGATTCAGACTGATCCGAATCCCTCAAAAGATCCGGGTTTTACACTACTATCAGTGACGGACGTTTTTTTTTTTTTGTTTTTTAATTCCTTTATTTGGACGTAAACAGGTCAGAGAGCGGCATCTCAAACTCAACAATGCGCATGTGCAAATCATGCTTAATCTAATAAAAATGCTTTGATCCAATGAATAAATTCAGTTCAGTGTCCCGCTGGCAATTTATATTGTATCCAAATAAAAAAATAGTTTCAACCATAAATAAATTAGAACGTTTAGTTTAAATGAAAAAAATGTGTAGTCTTCCCCATCCAGACCAGAAAACAAAAAACCAATTCTTTTTGTTGTGGTGTATCGCCCACCTGCTCCTTACTCTGAGTTTTTAGCTGAATTCTCTGAGTTTTTATGTGATTTAGTTCTTAGAACAGATAAAGTCATTATAGTAGGTGACTTTAACATTCATGTTGATGTTGTCAGTGACAGCCTTAGCTCCTCATTTACATCATTATTAGATTCAATGGTCTTTTCTCAGAATGGAAACAGATCAACTCACAGTTTTAATCACACCTTAGATCTTGTCCTAACATATGTCATAGAAACTGAAGGTTTAACAGTATTTACTCATAACCCTCTTTTGTCTGATCATTTCCTCATAACTTTTGAATATGCAATAATGGATTACACAGGAACTGAAAAGACATTTCATTACAGTAGATGTTTGTCTGACAATGCTGTAACTAGATATAAAGAATTAATTCCTTCTTTATTTACCCCAGTGCCATGTACCAATGTTGTGGACGACAGCAACCACAATTTAACTCCTGCACTCAGGGCTCGACAGTGCGAGCACCTCGTCGCAAATGCTAGTAAAAATTGTTCAGTGCGAATTATGAAATGCAGTGTGCGACTACCGAATTATACCGTTCAATAAATGTTTTATTATGTGTCTCTGACGTTTGGAGGTTGTGGCCGGTTGTGCACTTGAATGCAGCCTCAGCTGAAAAAATAAATAAATACGCGATTTATAGTAGTGAGCGTGCTTGCCGACGTGCTGCGGAAGACGGTTAAAGGCAGAGGGAGTATCTATGGCAGAGTGCTCATTACATCGATCGCGATCCACCGGTAGATCTGTGCGGGTAGATCACGTGCCATTGAAATGTTAGTCTAAACTAAAACATTCCTCCGTTGCACCTCCAAACCAAACAGCAAGACAAACGTTCATCTTTACTTACTTTCACTTTATATTTGCAACATACCTTCAGTTCAGCGGCATAAATCCACAGCCACGCACAACTTCAACAACAATCAACAACTCAAGACTACCGTCTTTCTTAAAGAGACAGAGCTATTTTTCTAAAGGTGCAGTGCACCAATTTTTCTTGATAGAAATAAAAGCAAAGACGGATAGAGCTTTTAACACTCAGTGTTTGGAATAACGCTGTTTAAAAGAACGGCGTTAGGTAACGCCGTTCTTTTTTCAGTAACGGGGTAATCTAACTAATTACTTTTCCCGTCGTTACAACGCCGTTAACGTTACTGGAGGTTAAATGCGGTGCGTTACTACGCATTGATTGAATAAACTGTATAATCCGAACGCACCCCTGACTCACCGCTAGTGAGGAGGTGGGTTAATAACGAGGTAAGCGATTATGATTGGCTAAGGCAGAGTCATGTTTCATGGTAGCCAATCAGAGCCAGTGTTTTTACACACATGCCAGCACACGCGCCACACACACACACACCAGCTTAAGCCGAAATTATGCTTCCGCGTTGGCACAGCGCGTCCGTGCGTACGGACCTATTACGAACCTATTGCGTCCTTGCGGACCCCCGTGCGTCCTACGCAAGGGCCAGACGCGCACCTCCCAAAAATCCTCGACGCGCGTCGAGGCGACGCAACAGCAACGCAGCAGCAACGCAGCAGCAACGCAGCGGCATTGGCTGTGATTGGTCCGCTAACTACATCCGCTGGAGACCGCTTTTCCGGTTTCCACTCATAAACATCATTGTCTCCTTTGTCGTGCCCTAATTTGCAAAAGAAGTATTTCTTCCTCTGCTTGAATAATTTGGAGCTCCAACGCCAGTCTCTCTGTCTCGGTGTCCATCGTTCACTGTGACTACGGCAAAGGCCGGAAGGTAAATAACGAGGCGAGATAGTCACAAGAGTCTTGGTCGGTCGGTCACAAAAAATCATAGCGCCCTCTACCGGTGTGGCATGCATTTCGACACGTAAACCCCACGCAGAACCATCACGGTCTCACGACTGCGTCCAAGCAACTGCGTGACCATTGCGTGACCATTGCGTGATCACTACGCGGAAGCATAATTCAACCTTTAGATTATGCTTCCGCGTAGTGATCACGCAATGGTCACGCAGTTGCTTGGACGCAGTCGTGAGACCGTGATGGTTCTGCGTGGGGTTTACGTGTCGAAATGCATGCCACACCGGTAGAGGGCGCTATGATTTTTTGTGACCGACCGACCGAGACTCTTGTGACTATCTCGCCTCGTTATTTACCTTCCGGCTTTTGCCGTAGTCACAGTGTACGATGGACACCGAGACAGAGAGACTGGCGTTGGAGCTCCAAATTATTGAAGCAGAGGAAGAAATACTTCTTTTGCAAATTAGGGCACGACAAAGGAGACAATGATGTTTATGAGTGGAAACCGGAAAAGCGGTCTCCAGCGGATGTAGTTAGCGGACCAATCACAGCCAATGCCGCTGCGTTGCTGCTGCGTTGCTGTTGCGTCGCCTCGACGCGCGTCGAGGATTTTTGGGAGGTGCGCGTCTGGCCCTTGCGTAGGACGCACGGGGGTCCGCAAGGACGCAATAGGTCCGTAATAGGTCCGTACGCACGGACGCGCTGTGTCAATGCGGAAGCATAATTTCGGCTTAATTTGGGCTTAAACAGAGATTCGATGCATAGATAAACACTAGAAGTCGCGTTGACTACCATGGTCTATTGGAACGAATGCGTCAACAGAACCGCCATCTTGGTACAGGGGAATGCAGCTTCTATATGACGAAAGTCAATCGGGGACAAGGCATACATACATAATTAAAATACCTTAAATCGGCGAGTTTATTTTCTTGTTTCGTTACGAATGTCAGAATAAAATAAAATAATAGGTTTTTGTTAACATAACATAACCTGTTTTTACGTTCAAAATCTAATGGACATAATTAAATGTTTCCACTCCAAATAAACACAAACTCCGATTGTGCGGAACAATGTCAATACATACAATACAGAATAACACAATGTGTTACCATTCAAAGTCCTAGTCAGGCCTTAAAAAAATGTTACAAAACAACCTATTCCATTAATTTTCCAAGTTGTGGCAGACAAAAGTGGGCCTGACATGGAGATCCCTGATTACCCGTTACTTACCTGCAACCACCACAGGGTAGCACACTATTCATGGGTTTCATCAGGTCCCTTTCCACAGGTGTTTTAATCAAGCACCATGCAGTCTACATTCATAATCTAGGTGCTTGATTTTAAACACCTGTGGAAAGGGACCTGGTGAAACCCATGAATACGCAAAAGGCATTTGTAGAGAACTCTAGACAATTTACTGTACACAATTAATTTTCCAGGCAAAGAATACTATATCTTAATATAGTAAAAGATTAACATCTGTTTACCTGCTTTTTTTTTTTTTTTATATATAAATGAACTAGAAAAGCCTCGTCCATAGACACTGGCATCTTGTACAGCTTTGTAGAGACAATGAATTACACAATACATTTTCCAGGCAAGGAAAATACTTTCCACATTCAATATCAATTCACTTACATGCATCCCACCATTTGTTTGCTTGTATAAGAGATATAGACAATGATGCAACACACGTGAGTGCAGAAGCTGCTTGTATAAAAAGAACACTGACAATAAAAATTATTACTTATAAATGCTTTTTATGAGTACATGACAATAAACTTGAACTTTGAAATATCAGTATAAATATAAATAGTATAAATATCAATAAAATACAATATATACAGAATTGTGAGGCTGCTTGCACAAGTTTGTAAAACTTCGAACAGCCATATGCAGCACAAAAGTCCGGCATCTTCCCTCGCTTTCATACTGTGAAAAGGCGTAGTCAAACGACTGAACCCCTGTACCAAGATGGCGGCCGTATCGACGCATTCCAAGAGGCTCAACGCGACTTCTAGTGTGTATTTCTATGGATTCGATGAAGCAGCAGAGATGGCGAGTCAGGAGCAATCCGATGAAAAGGTGGCATTTTCAAGGTGGAGATATATGGAGCACTACTTCAGTAAATTAAAAAAATCATTGTGGTCAAAGGGAGGAACGTGCATGTAATG
Organism: Chelon labrosus; assembly: GCF_963514085.1. Taxonomy (NCBI): domain Eukaryota; kingdom Metazoa; phylum Chordata; class Actinopteri; order Mugiliformes; family Mugilidae; genus Chelon; species Chelon labrosus. The sequence goes on from NC_140359.1 coordinate 29,566,045, forward strand.
TGTACATTATGTCCAGGAGCGAAGACTTTCTCGACATCCGCTGTAAGCAACTCTAATTTAATGAAGCATCTCACAACGACACACGCATCTACAAAGCTAGTGGCCAAAACACTGATCGATACCGAGATATGTATATATATATACACATATATATCTCGAAAGTTATGTACAAACATGTGTCTGTTCTACTCATTTCAACTGACTTGTGAAAACTGCTAAAAAAAATCCAAATTCTTTGACATATAGCAACTTTTTTTTTTAACAGTAACGGAAATAGTTACTTTCCCTGGTAACGAGTTACTTTTATTATAGAGTAATTCAGTTACTCAGTTACTTTTAGGAACAAGTAGTGAGTAACTATAACTAATTACTTTTTTAAAGTAACGTTCCCAACACTGTTAACACTGTAGCAACAATTAATGTGAAAGTACAGGTTTAATGCTGACTGGCAGAAAACATTCCCGTGGCTCCTTTACGAAAATGAATTAATGTAAGTACTGCAAAGTGCAGAAGCAGCTGGAAAGTCCGTTTATGTCACAGGCAACGCGAACTTCAAACGAGATAATTTAGTGAAACACAGTAAATCACATTGTGAACCCTGTCTGTTGTATGAATGTTCTATGTTATAACACAGACCAAATAAGCTTAAGTCTGTTGTCAGTACTTGTTATAATATTATTCTCTGCACTTTTAGGAGAATTTTACTTGCTGTTTTGATACTGTTTCAGTTGCACTGTGCACATTTGCACTTATAAATAACTGACAATACATGAGTTGTTACAGTATTCTCTCGGCACTCTTTAGAGAATATAACTAAAGCTTAAAAAGCTATGAATTTAATTGTTTTGCTTATAAATGCCTCCTCGTTGACCTCTTATCACTTTATTAAAGAAAAACACATTATTTGGTAACTTTTCATCGTGCCCCTAAAATTATTTGTGTGCTACTAGATTTTTCAACTTAGTAGCACACGTGCTACTTGGGAAAATGCTAAGCATCAAGCCCTGCCTGCACTAAAAGATTATTTTGTCGATGGCACTGCAGCATCTCTTAGTTCAACTCTAAACTTAGTTGCTCCTCTGAAAAAGAAGGTTATAAATAGGAGGAGGCTAGCTCCGTGGTATAATTCACAGTTGCGCTGTTTAAAACAGGCAGTCCGAAAGCTAGAAAGAATTTGGCATTCCACTAATTCTGAAGAAGCTCGCATAGCCTGGAAAGATAGTTTAACAGCTTATAAAAACTCTCAGTAGTATTAGAACAGCATATTATTCATCATTAATAGAAGAAAACAAGAACAACCCCAGATTTCTTTTCAGCTCTGTAGCCAGGCTGACAAAGAGCCACAGCTCTGTTGAGCCATCTATTCCTTTAGCCCTCAGTAGTAATGACTTCATCAGCTTCTTTACTAATAAAATTGTTGGCATTAGAGAAAATATTCAAGGCATCCTTCAAACAGCTGTTAAAGATGTAAGTACAGTGACATTAGAAACTTTTGTAAGACCTTATCAATATCTGGAATCCTTCTCCCCAGTAGATCTTCTTGAGCTCTCTTCAACAATTACAGCATCTAAACCATCAACCTGTCTTCTAGATCCAATCCCAACTAAGTTGCTCAAAGAAGTTTTTCCATTAATTAACATCTCCATATTGAACCAGATAAATTTATCTTTATTAACAGGATATGTGCCTCAGTCTTTTAAGATTGCTGTAATTAAGCCCTTACTCAAGAAAGCCACTCTAGATCCAGATGTTTTAGCCAACTATAGACCAATCTCCAACCTTCCTTTTATTTCCAAAATTCTAGAAAAAGTTGTTGCTAATCAGTTGTATGACCATTTAAACAGGAATAGTCTGTTTGAAGAGTTTCAGTCAGGTTTTAGAGTTCATCACAGTACAGTGTTGGGCCTGGGTATCAAGGCACTCAATATTAGGGTTTGGCTATCACGAATAATTAATAATTATCAAAAATAATTATTTATTATTAAATAATTGGATCTGAATTACTAGATCACCTCGGGGCATCACCCTTCCAGGAAGGGAAAAGATAGCCAATTAATCAAATTAGTCTTGTAAATTATACTAAATTGTCAATTTGGATTTCTGATTAATAATTAACTTAATAACTATAATCAAAATTACCACGTTAACAACTAGTTAAAGTTGAAGGAATTTGGAGTTCTTGACAGTGTAGAGGTTGGCAATATTCACTCTTGTGCAGTATATTAAACAGAGAGGTATGTTTAAAAGACATTTATTAACAAGAATAAAAGTCAACATATAATATAACTATAGTGTACTCTATGCAAGTGTGTGTGTGTGTGTGTGTGTGTGTGTGGGTGTGTGTGTGTGTGTGTGTGTGCCAAAATGGCCACTGGTTGTGGGTGTGTCAAGATGGCCGCTGGGGCCTTGAGGTCTTGAACACAAAGGAAACAAGATGGCTGCTGAGCGGGGACACTCGTGCCATGTGCTGGCCAGTAGATATATGGAATGTGATAAGGGTTTATGAGGTGCCAGGTTAGAGGAGAGGATGGTTAGTGTAGCATGCAAGAGACCCTGAGTCCATGTGTTGCATATTCTAAACTAACATCAAATCAACATTTCTAGTTCTATGCTTAGCTTAGCTTAACTAGGCCCAGGTCATACTACCAGATTCTGGTGTGTTGCTCCTGTAGCTCCTGTATCAGCGGTTCCTGATGGAAAGCCAAACTGGGAAAAGTTGTAGTCCTTGCTGTGTGTTCCTGATGGCAGACGTTGGAGGGAAACCGGCCGCTCCTTGAAGTCCTTTGAAGTGGCTTGTTAGCAGCTCGGTGCTAACTAGCCGTGTGGTTCCTGTTGGTTGGGGTTTTAGCCTGCAAACCTTCTGTTTGTTGGCTAAAGAGCTGGTGTAGATTCCTCAGCAGGATGTCGCTTCGCTGCTGTAAGGAGAACAGGCCTGGCACCCAGCTGCAGCCAAGCAGCTGGGGGTCTCCACATGGAGGTGTGGAGTTGTCGAGGGGGAGAGAGTCAGAGGGTAAGAGGGTAAGAGAGAGAACACTGGCCAAACAGAGCATTTTATATGACCTGATGACCTCAGAGGTCACATGCTACTGTCACCAGTGAACTGCTGGGTCAGTTTTCACACCTGGAGGATTGTGGGACTTAGAGTTCTGGTGCTTCCCTTTGTTTCTAAAACATGTGGTTAACTTGGTTATGCATGGTGAGCTTCCATAGCTCACCACCAGATTCATGTCCCAACAACAGAACCAGATCTGGTTAAAGTTACCAATGATCTCCTCATGGCTTCAGACAGTGGACTTGTCTCTATACTTGTTCTGCTAGATCTTAGTGCTGCATTTGACTGTATTGATCATAATATTTTACTACAGAGACTTGAAAGTGAGATCAGGATTAAAGGAACTGCATTAGATGATGACTGCAGATCCACACAGCCCAACTGCCACCTGGTCAAGTACGCTGACAACACAGTTCTCCTGTCTCTGCTGTCAGGACCTTCACATCACCACGGACCAGCTCTTCAGGAGTTCATAGAGTGGTGCGACAGCTCACGCCTGGAACTGAACGTCAGTAAAGCCAAGGAGATGGTGGTGACTTATTCCAAGAAGCAGAGGGATCTGACTACAGCAGCCACCACTATCATCCATGGGAAGCCAGTGGAGCTGGTCGAGGAGTTTAGATATCTGGACAACCTGCTGAGATTCTCCTCCAACACTGAAGAGACTCCCAGAAGGTGCCAGCAACGTCTCTACCTCCTGAGGAAACACAGCTCCTTTGGAGTCAGCAGAAACATTCTACAGACTTTTTATTTCAGTTTTATTGAGAGCATCATCACCTTCTCAATAACCTGTTGGTTCCACTCCATCAGCCTCCACAACAGAAACCGACTGCAGAGCACTGTTTCAGTCTGCTCTAAGATCATCGGCCTGCTTGTAAGAACTCTCACACATCCATGACCAACAGACACCAGAGACCCCTCACACGTCCTCCACTCAGCGTTTCAGTGTCTCTCCTCTGGACGAAGGCTCCGCTGCCCCACCTGCAGAACTCAGAGGAGAAAAGCCACCTTCGTCCCCAAAGCCATCCTCCTCCTCAACCCCCCCCCCCCCACACACACACACACACACACACACACTCTCTCTCTCTCTCTCTCTTTCTCTCTCTCTCTGACTCTTCTCCAGCTCACACACTGCCATAGAACAGTCACACACCCCTTGCCCTCCACCCCCATACTCACAAACCAGAGACTCTTGGTTGTTTTTATTTATTACCCATTCTACCTCGGCTATAACTTTTAAATACATATTCCCTGTAACTGCTGTTTACATTTGAACATTAGTCACTTTACTCATACAGTCTGCACATGTTGGATAGTTATAACATTTATGGCATGGTAGCTTGTATACATAGTGAGAAGAGACAACGTTCCTCCAAGACCATGGACTAAGCAGACTTATGCAGACAGAGCAAACACTTTGGAAGACTGTTAGGATGCTACTGCCTGGTAGCAGTTGGATTAAAACAGGAAGATTGAGTCTGAGTTGAGGTGCAAACCAACCAAGTATTTATTTCACCCAGAAAATTCATGACAAAAATAAAGACTTTAAAAAGACATTACAAAAAAAATCATGCCCCTTTTGTGGCCTGAGGTCTGGGTCACAGCTCTGCCAATCACTCACACCCACCCACCCTGTCTGTGTGCACGGGCTCCCTTTTATAGGCTGCTATCAATTATGACTCGAGCCCTACCACTAAGCAGGTGAGCTCCCTCCCCAGATCAACCATACAATAATGGGTTAAATAACACATCTAAACAAATACATATTTCCCCCGAATACCTCTACTAGTATAAATCTCATTATACCCTTCAACCATAACAGTCCCTTACAGTTGTCAAGCATTTGTAGCAGCTCTTCTGACCTTCTGATTCAGAAGCTAAATGCAGCAAAAATAAGTCCAAGGAATGGTTCCTCTAAAGAGAAGGAACACAGGATCTAAACCAGGAGAGTTTCAGGTGGACACCTCCCACTGATGTTCCTGATAAAAACCTCCACTCTCACCCCACCAGTCATTTAGAACTGAAAGCTAAATCTATGATAATTTTTCAGTGACGCACAGTTTATTCTGTTCATTTCTATGTACAATAAACATCTCTTAGTAAATGTTGATCTGCAGGATCTGAGCTAAATGTGGTACAAATACTGGAAGCTACCATATCATGAATACTTCTTTTCACTCAGTGTTAACACTGATTAGCTCTGTTTCAGATGTTCTCCATTGTTCTCCTTCACAATTCATCCAAACCTTGTGAACAGTTCTTCAAGTTCAAGGTCTTTCCACCACAAGAATCTGTATTTACACATCTTGATCATTTCTTTTATGGGTGGATGTTGTCGATACTCTTCCATGAAGCCTGGCTGCTCCTCTCTGGGTGTTGATATCAGAACCAGTGAATGATCAAATGATCGACCACTGAAGAGTTCCAGGACTCTGCGGAGTCGAGTATATCCAGAGTATACGAACCTGCAAAGATGTTGAAATAAATAAAGAGTAAAACCTGTAATCCTACATGTTAATGTGACCAAGAGGATTTCTGACTCAGTTCACTTTAACTTACTGTTTGGTGGCAGGAATTCATAGGTGACTGGGTGAGGTCTGCAGGGAGAGAGAACATGTAGATGTATGAGGAGCTGTTAGGGACATTATTCAGAATTAGCCTCTCACACACACGAGTCCCAGATCAGATAGAGTGGAAAAGATTGAAAAGAATCATTATCAACTTTAAAGTTGCATTTAAACATTGAAAGAAAAAACAAGCTGACTGTGAATCTGCTACAAAGCTGCTGTGGTTATTTTCATCAAGTATTTAGAAAATAAATAATAATAAAAAAAAAACATGGAAACTAAACTGACTCCATCAGTCATTATCATCAACCTGTTTAAGGTGGAGCAGAACCCTAATTCATTTTATATTGAGATAGTGGATGAGAACAACTGGACAATACAACAGACACTGACTGAGAGACGACCTGTCCTCCACTGAACACAATGCACATTCAAGTTCATGTCGTAGAAAAGCTTTATAAGACACAAAGAGAAACTGAATCAATGATGAATTCAACACAACTGCATCAACAACCTATAATGAAGTCACTGAGGATTTAAGGTGGACTGAAGAGAATCTGTCAGTCATTATCAAGTGAAACTTTCTAACTCACCAGTCAACTTGGAAACATTTCAAGAAAATGTGACTTATTGTCTACAAACTGCTGGAATTCTACATGTTCATAGAAGATTTAGGAGACACTTCACTTTTACTTACTGAGACGTGATCATCGATTGATTGATTGATTGATGTGAAGTGTGTAATCAGTGTGATAGAACTAAACATCCTGTGATTGTTGGTGTCCACAAGCAGTTCAATAACTGATTTACTTCATCTGTGTCAACATCTAGCAGCTCCACCTCACTACCTGTGATAGTCTGTGTGGACTGAGGCAGACTGCAGGTGGAGACAGAGAGTCAGGAGAACCACCTGGACAGAAAGTTACCACTAGAGGACGCTCTCTACACAATGTCTGTCCTCATGTCTAATCAAAGACTAGCTGAAAACAACAAGACAAAGAAAGAGAAGAGCAAGTGTCTAAATGTGAATCTAGAGCCTAGAAAAGCTGTAATCCTACATGTTAATGTGACCAAGAGGATTTCTGACTCAGTTCACTTTAACTTACTGCCAGGTGTCTAGATGTCAAGGCTGCTGCTGGTCTTCACTGATGAGTCAGAGAGGTCTGCAGGGAGAGAGAACATGTAGATGCATTGACTGATGTATTGATGTGTGAGTTGATGTTTCAGCTTGTAGTCATCTCTCTGGGTTCTGTGTGTCTCTCTAACTTCTTGCTTTCATCCACTTCCAGAGCTGTGTTCAGTGACTTAGTTCTAAACTGCAGCTCTACAAATTGAACCGTGGCATCCCTAATACATTGTAGAGCCAAAGCTAGACTAAGAACCAGGAAGCAGGCAGTGTTTGATTGGATTATTTTCTACATTTGATCATTCATGTTAAAGCTAATATTGACTTCTCTTCAGACTTAATGTTGACTTATCAGCCAGTGCTGAATAACCCAGCAGATATCTTGTAGTAAATGATGGAGGCAGAAGAAAAGTGTTTCCAACGTCTGCTTTGACGTCCCTCATGAACTCTGAGCCCTCACTGGCTATGACCTGATGGAACAGATGACTGCTTCAGATGCTGGATCAATAATATTATTCTTTAACAGTTAGTCTGTTAACAGAGGAAGTATTGTGGTTGATGGTGCTAGTCAGAGAGGCTGAATCCATTCATACAGTACAGATCACAGCCTGCATACATTGGACCAGTCTGACTCAGTTACTACTGATGGTATGTAGCATTGATCTCATCAGGTTATTGGTGCTTACTGTTCTATGACATCAGAGGATCACATGTGTGGATGTACTAAAGAGAACTAGAACTCTGATCACATGAGGACTCCTCCTTCACTTCAATCAAAGTTCTTCAGTTTCCAAGCTTCCTGTATTAGGTCCATGCATGTTCAGCTAGCTTCTATAGAGCATGCTCAGTAGGATCCTTCTCAGTCCAGCTGGTGGAGAGCTTCCAAGACAGAGATTCACCCTAGCTAATACTTTATTAACTCTGACATTATCATTGACCTCAGCTTGATATCACAAACCAGCACCGATATAAGGTGGATTAACAACCTGGAATGAAGTCAGTGAGGATTTAAGGTGGACTGAAGAGAATCTGTCAGTCATTATCAAGTGAAACTTTCTAACTCACCAGTCAACTTGGAAACATTTCAAGAAAATGTGACTTATTGTCTACAAACTGCTGGAATTCTACATGTTCATAGAAGATTTAGGAGACACTTCACTTTTACTTACTCCAACAGTATTGTTCATCTGCTCCAGTAGAGAAACATAAAGTAGAATGATTGAAAGATGGATGGATTGATTAATTAATAAATTAATTAATAAAGCAATTGATTGACTGACTGACGGATTGGTTGATTGATTGATTGATTGATTGATTGATGTGAAGTGTGTAATCAGTGTGATAGTCAGAACTAAACATCCTGTGATTGTTGGTGTCCACAAGCAGCTCAATAACTGATTTACTTCATCTGTGTCAACATCTAGCAGCTCCACCTCACTACCTGTGATAGTCTGTGTGGACTGAGGCAGACTGCAGGTGGAGACAGAGAGTCAGGAGAACCACCTGGACAGAAAGTTACCACTAGAGGACGCTCTCTACACAATGTCTGTCCTCATGTCTAATCAAAGACTAGCTGAAAACATCAAGACAAAGAAAGAGAAGAGCAAGTGTCTCTCTTCAGGACAGAGTTGTGATTCTACACAATCTGATCATCAGTTCTAGTACTGGCTGCAGGAACAGTTAGAGTCAGCACACATGAAGAAAACATTCATCCACATAGAGACTCTTTAAATGGTTGGTCTGTTTAAGGTGGAGCTGAACCTGATTCATTTTAGATTGAGAGAGAGGATGAGAACAACTGGACAAGACAACAGACACTTACTGGGAGATGTTTCAATGAAGTCCATCACATCTATAGATTTCACTTCACCTCCTAGAACATCTTTATAAAACACAAAGAGAAACTGAATAAATTATGAATTCAACACAACTGCATGAACAACCTATAATGAAGTCACTGAGGATTTAAGGTGGACTGAAGAGAATCTGTCAGTCATTATCAAGTGAAACTTTCTAACTCACCAGTCAACTTGGAAACATTTCAAGAAAATGTGACTTATTGTCTACAAACTGCTGGAATTCTACATGTTCATAGAAGATTTAGGAGACACTTCACTTTTACTTACCGGGAAAGAATTGTTCATCTGATTCTGTAGAGAAACATAAAGTAGAATGATTGATTGATTGATTGATTGCTTGATTGATTGATTGATGTGAAGTGTGTAATCAGTGTGATAGTCAGAACTAAACATCCTGTGATTGTTGGTGTCCACAAGCAGCTCAATAACTGATTTACTTCATCTGTGTCAACATCTAGCAGCTCCACCTCACTACCTGTGATAGTCTGTGTGGACTGAGGCAGACTGCAGGTGGAGACAGAGAGTCAGGAGAACCACCTGGACAGAAAGTTACCACTAGAGGACGCTCTCTATACAATGTCTGTCCTCATGTCTAATCAAAGACTAGCTGAAAACAACAAGACAAAGAAAGAGAAGAGCAAGTGTCTAAATGTGAATCTAGAGCCTATAAAAGCTGTAATCCTACATGTTAATGTGACCAAGAGGATTTCTGATTCAGGTCACTTTAACTTACTGGAAGGTGGCTGGTATTTAATGCTGCGGAGCTTCATAGCTGACTAAGGGAGCATTGCAGGGAGAGAGAACATGTAGATGCATTGACTGATGTATTGATGTGTGAGTTGATGTTTCAGCTTGTAGTCATCTCTCTGGATTCTGTGTGTCTCTCTAACTTCTTGCTTTCATCCACTTCCAGAGCTGTGTTCAGTGACTTAGTTCTAAACTGCAGCTCTACAAATTGAACCGTGGCATCCCTAATACATTGTAGAGCCAAAGCTAGACTAATAACCAGGAAGCAGGCAGTGTTTGATTGGATTCTTTTCTACATTTGATCATTCATGTTAAAGCTAATGTTGACTTCTCTTCAGACTTAATGTTGACTTATCAGCCAGTGCTGAATAACCCAGCAGACATCTTGTAGTACATGGAGGCAGAAGAAAAGTGTTTTCAACATCTGCTTTGACGTCCCTCATGAACTCTGAGCCCTCACTGGCTATGACCTGATGGAACAGATGACTGCTTCAGATGCTGGATCAATAATATTATTCTTTAACAGTTAGTCTGTTAACAGAGGAAGTATTGTGGTTGATGGTGCTAGTCAGAGAGGCTGAATCCATTCATACAGTACAGATCACAGCCTGCATACATTGGACCAGTCTGACTCAGTTACTACTGATGGTATGTAGCATTGATCTCATCAGGTTACTGTTGCTTACTGTTCTATGACATCAGAGGATCACATGTGTGGATGTACTAAAGAGAACTAGAACTCTGATCACATGAAGACTCCTCCTTCACTTCAATCAAAGTTCTTCAGTTTCCAAGCTTCCTGTATTAGGTCCATGCATGTTCAGCTAGCTTCTATAGAGCATGCTCAGTAGGATCCTTCTCAGTCCAGCTGGTGGAGAGCTTCCAAGACAGAGATTCACCCTAGCTAATACTTTATTAACTCTGACATTATCATTGACCTCAGCTTGATATCACAAATCAACACCGATATAAGGTGGATTAACAACCTGGAATGAAGTCAGTGAGGATTTAAGGTGGACTGAAGAGAATCTGTCAGTCATTATCAAGTGAAACTTTCTAACTCACCAGTCAACTTGGAAACATTTCAAGAAAATGTGACTTATTGTCTACAAACTGCTGGAATTCTACATGTTCATAGAAGATTTAGGAGACACTTCACTTTTACTTACCAAGAGGTGGTGGTGGTAGAGCTGGCTCTGTAGAGAAAGATAAAGTAAAATGATTGAAAGATGGATTGATTAATTAATTAATTAATTAATCAATTAATTAATCAACCAATTAAGTAATTAATTAAGTAATTAATTAAGCAATTAATTAAGCAGTTGATTGACTGACTGACGGATTGATTGATTGATTGATTGATGTGAAGTGTGTAATCAGTGTGATAGTCAGAACTAAACATCCTGTGATTGTTGGTGTCCACAAGCAGCTCAATAACTGATTTACTTCATCTGTGTCAACATCTAGCAGCTCCACCTCACTACCTGTGATAGTCTGTGTGGACTGAGGCAGACTGCAGGTGGAGACAGAGAGTCAGGAGAACCACCTGGACAGAAAGTTACCACTAGAGGACGCTCTCTACACAATGTCTGTCCTCATGTCTAATCAAAGACTAGCTGAAAACAACAAGACAAAGAAAGAGAAGAGCAAGTGTCTCTCTTCAGGACAGAGTTGTGATTCTACACAATCTGATCATCAGTTCTAGTACTGGCTGCAGGAACAGTTAGAGTCAGCACACATGAAGAAAACATTCATCCACATAGAGACTCTTTAAATGGTTGGTCCGTTTAAGGTGGAGCTGAACCCTGATTCATTTTAGATTGAGAGAGAGGATGAGAACAACTGGACAAGACAACAGACACTTACTGGGAGCCGTTTCAATGAAATCCATCACATCTATAGATTTCACTTCACCTCCTAGAACATCTTTATAAAATACAAAGAGAAACTGAATAAATGATGAATTCAACACAACTGTATCAACAACCTCTAATGAAGTCACTGAGGATTTAAGGTGGACTGAAGAGAATCTGTCAGTCATTTTCAAGTGAAACTTTCTAACTCACCAGTCAACTTGGAAACATTTCAAGAAAATGTGACTTATTGTCTACAAACTGCTGGAATTCTACATGTTCATAGAAGATTTAGGAGACACTTCACTTTTACTTACCGGGAAAGAATTGTTCATCTGATTCTGTAGAGAAACATAAAGTAGAATGATTGATTGATTGATTGATTGATTGATGTGAAGTGTGTAATCAGTGTGATAGTCAGAACTAAACATCCTGTGATTGTTGGTGTCCACAAGCAGCTCAATAACTGATTTACTTCATCTGTGTCAACATCTAGCAGCTCCACCTCACTACCTGTGATAGTCTGTGTGGACTGAGGCAGACTGCAGGTGGAGACAGAGAGTCAGGAGAACCACCTGGACAGAAAATTACCACTAGAGGACGCTCTCTACACAATGTCTGTCCTCATGTCTAATCAAAGACTAGCTGAAAACAACAAGACAAAGAAAGAGAAGAGCAAGTGTCTCTCTTCAGAACAGAGTTGTGATTCTACACAATCTGATCATCAGTTCTAGTACTGGCTACTACTGGCTTTTCTCTGAGTTACAGTTCTCTTCATATATTATTTGAAACTAAAACATTTTTGTTCTCTCTGTTCATCAGAACAGATTCATTTTTCTGTTATATATTAAATATGGGCTTAAATTGCAGTTTTCAGTTTTTCACATGAAAACTGAAGGAAACTTTACAAAGTATTTTGTAAAGTTTAGGTGTAGATGTATGTAGTAATCTAAGAGTGGAGCAGCTAAAGTGACCTCAGACTTCCTCTGTGTAAGGCATGAACCTTGAGTCAGAACAGATTTGTTCTTCAATTGTGGCATTCATCAATAGTTGTGTTCTTCTTGTTTGTTCCTGGGTACAGTTATAATAATGAGGCTTCATTAGCATTCTATAATCATTCATTTAAATCATCATGTATTTTCTGAGGTGGTGAATTAAGGAGAGAATGGAACAGAATAGAAGTATTTCTTGGCCAAAGGTAAAATCCTTACTAAATATATTAACTCCAGCTTGTTCTTAAGCTTGTTCTCTGTCAGATGCGTAGTTTTATATTCCACCTGATCATGACTAACAAGAACCAAGAAACACACCATCAACATGAGACAGCAGAAATGAGGATCAGCTGTCTGAAAGCTATGATAAGCATCAACATAAATGTCAAATCTTTAATTCTAAAACAACTGTGTCATTTGATTCTACATTAAATAAAACATCTCAAGTTTACTTCATCTGTGTCCTACCATGTGTCAGCTTTGGGTTTAAGCCACATGTCCATTTTAAGACAAAATCATATAAATAAATGGATAATAAAACCTATATTAACACTCTTTGTTTTATTCTTCACTGTGTCCTGTATTCACCATAAAGCCTCCACTCACTAATGAAGGCAGTCTCAAAGACATAAATGTGCATCAATATAATATTTAAAATTCTTAATTGTAAAATGTTTTTCGTTGGTGTCTTAATGAAGTCAACTGCTTTTTCAGCACAATTCTTAATATTTTACAGCATCTTGAGTCCTGGTCTAGGTGTCGTTAAGGCTATTCTTACCTAAGAAGAAATTATTGATTAATAGCATCAAACATACTTCAATTCATTTCACCTCAGCATACAACCATGAGTTACTGTCAGTTATTGTCAATCACAATTGTTTGAGGAAATGCAGATAACACATATAACACATAACACATAGTCCATGAATATGTATAAGACTGGACCTAATGTTTCATTACATTTCAAGGTAGCAAAGCTTGAGTCTCAGTCATTCTGATAAAGTAGTTCCAGGTCAGTTCTAACCTTTTTTCTCACAATGCTTCCTTAGACTTTACTCCAGTCATCTGATCATAAAAGCATTAATCATGAATTATTGAAAAGACTGAGCACTGAGCTACTAATAGATTTATTATTTATTATGGAGGGGGCTGTTGACATTTCAGTTCAGATGACTCCAGAAAGGTTTCTATGTTCAGCATTATGGCAGTTTCCCTTGCCACTGGCAATACACCACACCAGCACATCACACCATCATCCAGTACACAGACCACATGTTAGCCAGGTAGCATGCTATGGGTAGTTCGGTGGGTGCACACACAGAGCTACATTTAACAGCTCAAGTAAGCTTCCTGTGCCATTTAGTCCCATAAAGTTCCATAAATACATTTTACTGCAGCATTTTTGTATTTGTTTGCTCACATTTCTGTGGACGGTATCTAAAGGACAATAAACCACTTCATCTTTGGCATCAAATGGGCGTGTTGCCAGTTTTTTCAATATTTTAAGGTTAAATTACACCTTTTTCAGTTAGCCTTCTGGCATACCTACCCTCACTCTATGTCGGAGTGTGACAAGCATCTAGTCACTGATTAGTTCCAGTAGTCCATGTCTCATCACATTTGTTTCCTCCAAAGTGTTCTGTATACTTGAAGCAATGTGAGCTAGTAGGTGATAATTAAATGAACAATAAAGTCTGACAGCTGCAGAACTCCTCAGTTCTTTTTGGTCAGTTCTGCCATTGTTCTTGTAGAAGAGTCTAACCTGAGCTAAAGATCAGCAGCACTTATGTGTTGAACATGATTTCAGTCCTGACCACTGTCAGTTTAAATCAGGAGAACAAACTCTCTGTGGTCAGGTAGTAAAGTTACTGGTTTAAAATCACAGGAAGGAGGCCAGGAGTAAAAATCATTATTGTGACAAGAACATTTCTGATCTGGATTAATTTTCCCTTGTTAATAAAATAAAATGAACTCTTTAGTCTTAGTAGTTTAATAATTAAAATCACCAGTGTCATCATCTGTCTATGTAACACTATCTTGTAGATACTGTCTGATCTGTAACAGAGGACGGTTCCTACAAGTCCAACCGTAGCATTTAATTTTTCTATATCTTATACTATAACTTTCATTTCTATAATCACACAAGTGGTGTAACATGTGACTGGACTCACCAGAGTTTGTGTTACTCATGATGTCCTGGAAGAAAAAATATAAAATCAAAATGTTGTTCACAGACTTCAGTATTCATAATCTCTTTCCTGAGCTGCATTAACCTGTGTTTAATCTGCTGTTAAGATATGAGGATATGAGGTGTGTGTGTGTGTGTGTGTGTGTGTGTGTGGGTGTGTGTGTGTGTGCGCGCGCGTGTGTGTTCATCACGTGGGTGCACTTGTCAACCAGCGTAACAGTGGACATCGGCGTCGTTACACACCAACAAACAGGGGGCTTACAGTTGAACAGGGCACATTTTTTAAGTCCCCTGTTTGTTATGCCTTAAATCAAGCTAAAATCATGTCTAAGACGCTCTCGTGAAATTTTTTAATATTAAGCAAAGTGGGGACTTGCAGGTATGTGAGTGTTAAACCCCATACTCAGCGGTGCCTCTGCTGACTGGAGCATGGATTTTCACACGTCATTCACACGCGTCGTTTCTTAACACTCCTCCATTGTCTGAATGGCTTGCAGCCCCAGCCAGTCATTCAGATAGTAGTAGGGCTATTCATCAAACTACGTAGTGAAGAAACCACTCTATTGAAACACAATTCATCATGCATTTGAAACAAAATATAAAGGTTCAGCTTTAGAAGATATCAAGTAGATAAGTTTCGAGCTTGACACTATTAAAATAAAGGACTGCCCAGGAAGCAGGAGATTAAGTAAATTGGAAATAAAATGGTCAGACGAATTAACCTCTTTTCGGTTTTAAGTAAGCAGTAATACCTTATTTAGAGTCTGACTTAATATCAGATTTTGACTAGACCGTAGACCATTTCAAAATACTCACCAAACCAGTTTTCACAAGGCCTGGATGTCAGTTTTCAACGTGTATGCTCAGTCTTTACCTAAAGGAATATAATTTGTTTGTTGTTGTACATTACGGAAAAACGTCCACACTTATATAGCATGGATCGACACAAGTCCACTGATAGCTGACGAATAATGACACAAGTTCGTTCTTGGATAGCATAGAGCAAAAGGCACACTCCAGCATGGATAAATAAAAGAAACTAAATTTAATTTATGATACTTGTGTGAAACTAAAGCTTAATGTGCATTTCCTAATCAGTTTCAAGCTTATGACTGTCTTAAACAAAATGCTACCCACAAGGCAGCAAAATAATTTGTATTATATAATAATTAAGTATTATAGTATACAAAATAGTATACAAAATAAAATAACACCCAATATTTAATTAATAAGTATTTAAAAATTAAACGAGAAGGAAAAGAAAAAAAACCAGGATGAAGTTACAAATAAAATGGGTAAGATTATTTATATTTTTATTCACTCTGATCACTTTTATTAGACATTCAAAGCTGTCTAATCCAAATCTCAAAAAACTGCTGCTGAGATTTTACAAGCCCTGGATTCCAGTTTATAATAATAATTCACAGATATAGTAATTTGCACATACAGGGATACAATATTTGCTCATACACATTACCAAAAACAAAAAAGGTCCACTGTTGGCTGGCGAATTATGACACAAGTTCCCTCTTGGATAGCACAGAGCGACAGTCATACTCCAGCATGGGTGAAAAGAAGAAATAAGCGAGAATATTTAAAACTTAACTCAATATCTCAACTAAATAATTAAATAAGAATTAAACATGATTAGTTAATATGTTCTTTGTTTTTGTTTTAAATACAGCATGATGGCTCTATTAAAGCGGAATTAAAATGAAGGGCTACTCAAAGGGCAACAGAGTGATAAGGACCTGAAAATCTAAAAATGGGCAAAGAAAATAAAAAAAAAATAAAATGGTTTATAGCCAGATCTTCTATACTTATAGAAATCTATTTTATTTTTTCATTTGCATTACAGCAAAAGGTCCACATTTAAATAGTGTGGAACAACACAAGTCCACTCTTGGCTTCCGAATAATGACACAAGTTCCCTCTTGGATAGCATAGAGCGATACTTACACTCCAAAATGGATGAATAACAGAAAAAAGCAAAATGAATGGTAGTTTTTTGTTTGTTTTGTGGGATGATTTAATGTGTTTTTTGTAACAAAACACAAAGACATTAATGTTTCAAGACAGAAAGGCCTGCATGGCCACCATGAGCATATTATTTACATCTTAATATTAACCTGAAAACTTAGGTCACACTGTTTGAACAAATTTGTCTCTTAAACTAGTAATGTCAGCCCTGTGATGGACTGGCGACCTGTCCAGGGTGTACCCCTGCCTCTCGCCCGATGACAGCTGGGATAGGCTCCAGCAGACCCCCGTGACCATTAACAGGAATAATCGGGTATAGAAAATGAATGAATGAACTAGTAATGTGAATGTTATTTTGACGGTTGTTTTGAGAATAGGGGAATAGATTATTTATCCTCTTCGTATGTTTCATATAATTACCGAGATAGAAAAGAAAACTCTACATCGAAACGGTGAAGTGACACAGCACAGATCCCAACTTTTAATGCTGAATCGTGGTGAGTGCTTTAATGTATGCAGCTATACATTCCTAAGCATGTAGATTCTTTATTCTCTTTGTATGTTTCATATAAACCATACATATGTTGTAGTAAGCAATGTAATTTTACTTAATTTTTTAGGAGGAGTTGCATATTTTTTATGGGAAACAGTGAAGTGACACAGCATCCAAGGTCTTCACAGATCTGAACTTTTAAGGTTGAATTGTAGTGAGTGCTGCTGTCTAAAAGTGAGTGACATCAAGCAGGGAGAGAGTGTGAATCTGTGGTAATGAGGTTATCAGTCCTTCAGTGTCTGCATTGTGGGGGATGGTAACCATTGGGCCTTTCTACCAAGGGCTTCAGGGCTGCTAGCTACTCATAGCCAAGACGACATTTCCAACTCAGACTGAGACACAACTCACGTGAAATGAAAATGATTGATTTAACACAGAAAGGTTTGCAAAAAATTTCACACAAGCTTGCATGGCCACACGAACTTCAGTAGACCAAAAGCATATTACTCATATCCCAATATTGACCTGGAAATTTAGATCCTACTCTTTGATGAAATTAAACTTTTAAATTAGTGTTACAATTGCTTTTAAAATGTTATATTTGGATGGGAATAGAGTGTTGTGACCCATCGCTGGAAACACAAAATATTTCCCAAATACTGGAAGTACAGGATTTAGGAAATTAAATATTTTTTGCTATTTTAGGGAAATGTTTATTTCCCTCAGGAGATACAGAGCAGGAAACACAATAATCAACAATACATGGTTTTCTGTCCTGAAGTATACATGCAGGAGTATGAGTGTTCCACTATTGCATGGGAGACCTATGTCAATTTGTTGATCATTACATATTTCTGGGACTTTCTTTAGTTGTATAGGATAAAGTTCAAAACATTGTTTGACACACAAAGCTCTTTGTGTTGGCTCTGAGAGAAATTGATGAATTACATGTCCATATTTATAGTGTATACAGACAAAAGTTGATAATTACTGATAATGATAATTACTAAGCAAGGAAAGAAATTTTCCTCAACCAATATAAATGACCCAGTACAACTATGGTCCTCACCAGTGTAATCCAACATAAAACCCAAATTTGGGAGGAAGTTTGTTATAAGATTTGCTTCACAGTACCAGGTATTAGTTAGCAATTTGTGCTTCATCCAAAGGACCAGTCACTGTCCAGATAGTTGGCCAGGATGGTATATATTCGCTATCTCACAGAAGGTTCACAGGAGTCTTTGTTGCATTTTGGAAGTTTTGCACTAAACGACACGTGTCCCCTGTTAGATGGTGAGAAGTGACATTCACACTCCCATAGTACAGAAAAAGACATAGACAGCCCTATTTTATACCACCAACAATCACAAACCTGTCCCTCAGCAAAACTGGATGCTTCTGTAGCCTATACTGTATGCTGTCAGATGCAGTTGTTGATAAGATAGAGTACTGGGAGATGAAGGAGGCAGAGGGTCGACCAATGATCACAAACCTGTCCCAAATATTAAAGTACCAGTGCACCGAGCTTGTAAGGGGAATGGGAGATAACACTATGACTGTTTTAGTTCATGTAACGCCCAAAACACTCCTATGATTAATTAAGAGACTAAATGCACCACCTTTGGACGTTGTATCTTTCTTTGCTCTGGGCTTATGCACAGTTTAAAAGTGGAGTTGGACATTGTACACATTGAAATGCCCTAATTCCCCTGTTTGATAGAACTAAAGGACACGTGTCCCCTGTTAGATGGTGAGGAGCGACATTTACACTCCCATAGTACAGAAAAAGACATTTAGAGACTGAACTGAAACACTTAATCAGACGAATAAAATGCTCTAGTATAAAATATTCTGTGGCTGATGTGGACAATTGGAATAAACATTAATGATTCAAGACACGAAGGCCTGCATGGCCACCATGAGCATATTACTTATGTCTTAATATTAACCTGAAAACTTAGGTCACACTGTTTGAAGAAATTTGTCTCTTAAACTAGTAATGTGAATGTAATTTTCAATTCAATTCAATTTTATTTATATAGCGTCAATAACGATACAAATCGTCTCAAGACGCTTTACAAAAACCCGGCCTGAAACCCCCAGAGCAAGCCTGAAGGCAACGGTGGCAAGGAAAAACTCCCTTTTAACAGGAAGAAACCTCGAGCAGAACCCAGCTCATATGGAGGGACCCATCTGCCTAAGGCCAGCCGGGTACAGACAGAAGAAAGAGAGAAGAGAACAGCAATAGAGCGATACTTACACTCCAAAATGGATGAATAACAGAAAAAAACTAAATGAATGATAGTTTTTTGTTTGTTAGTTTTTTTTCCAGCTTAATAGTCTCTTGAGAGATGATTTAATATGTTTTTTGTAACAAAACTCAAAGACTTCCTGACCAGTTTCAAGTTTGAGACTGTTTCAAATGAAGGGCAACCCATGAGGCAGCAAAGAATTTTTAAAACTTAGAAGAAAAAAGATGACTATGAACAATTCAACTAAATGGAACCTGTAAATCCACGGAATTATCCGTTTAAGCATTGACAGAAGCATCTGTAAAAGGTACAGCGAATAACCTGTTAATCTATGGAATCCGTTATCAGGTTGATGAAAGGTGTCCGTAGAATCGAGTGCCAAATAAACAGAGATGGACAGAAAAAGGTCAAAGCCATCAGGTGCCCAATTTAGGACAAAAAGAAGAGGAGAAACGAGCAAAAGATAAAGGTATGCTATGTACTCTCTGTTTGATTACAGCATCCATGTCATGAATGGAGGGCTAATGTTAATTGGTGGTATACGTTTGTTACACAACCAGCTGCTTTGCCACTACCTCGAACCAGACAGGGACCACAAGGGAGACGGGTTCAGTTCCTTACCCCCTAACCTTGATAACCTGTATGCAGAACCAGCTGTCCTGAAATGGATCAAGGAGAACATCTCTGAGTGGAAAAATTGTAGCCAAAAGGGTCACCTCAATAGCGGACAGGCTGAATGTGGACTTTGCCTTTTTTCTCTCCTTGTGGATAAGAGCAAACAATGTCAACCGCATAATTTCAAAGCCAGGACCGGCCTTCATGGGACCTTTTACCTGTTTTTCCCTTTGTTTGAATCATAACAGTAAAGTTTAGTTATTTTATTTTATTTTCTGCCTAACCCCATTCCAATATTAAGACTTTGCTGAAAGACGCCAGAAAGCCATCATGTCTGACAAGAAGGCAGTGATCAAGAACACAAATATGTCTGATGAAATGCAGCAGGATGCCATGGAGAAGTACAACATCGAAAAGGACATCACTGCCTTTGCCAAAATTGTGTGTTGGCTCCCTTAAGCTCACTTACATTTCTAAGGTCAGCGATGTCACTAAGCTGAGGCATAAAGCAGAGTTCTGCTTTGTTATCAATGCCGGGATGAGGAAGTTCTTCCTGCAGGCCAGTGATCAGCAGGACCTTGTGGAGTGGGTCAGCGCTCTCAACAAAGCCACCAAGATCACAGTGTCAAAGGTGCCCGATGGCCACCAGAACTTGGAGATCCAGAAGGCTTTGCTTGATGTCTTAGGGCCCAAGAAACAAGTCTAGAGGGGTCAAATATTTGCACATATTTGTATTTCCCTATGTATACATATCAATCTGCTAGAAAAATTTCCCACCAAAACTTCTAAGTATGGGACCCCGAAAATCAGTCTTCAAAATAGTGCACTCCTTTGTCCTCCATGGAGAGGACGGGGACCTAACCATCAACCTAACCTCCGCATGCACGACCAGAGGAGTAGGGAGACCACCAGGAGTATGGACTTACACAGACAGAGACTCCAGAGAACTACATGGTCGTCCTTGACAAGGAGGGATTCAAAGAGCTGCAGCCATCGGACCATCTCCAAGTAGAGAGCTCCATTTGGCTGCCACTTTACGTGGTCTGCAATGGCAACGCCTGTTCCTCCTAACCATTTTAGGGGAGTTGGGACAACATGAGTATTGTTTTAGTGTGTTTTATTTTAAATGCATGTTGATTTGATGTGATTTTATTAATATTTTAATAAAAATATTTGTATTGTGCATGCTGATTTTGACTTTGCCTCACCATATGAGTTTCCTTATTTATTTATTTATTGGAAAAATACCAAGTTTAAACGGTCGCAAAAAAAAATGTTTGCTTCCGTCTTCTTCCCACAGGTGGGGCACCGATGTGCCAGGTCTACTTTTATTATGGCTCTGTTTATTATGACAAATTTAGCAAGGCTGTCTCTCTGTAACCATCACTAGGTCAGGACCACCTATTAGACAAAAGTGTATGTAATCTTATTATTGCCGGTTGACTCTGTACTTGCTGTAGTGCATGTGTCAACTCCTTGCTGCAAGTAAAACTTTTAAACGAAACTCCAGTGACTCTGTGACTCTTGATAAAAGAATTTCCGTAACATTTATTTATTTATGTTAAACCCACAGAGAGGAATTATCTTTTTAGTCACCCCAATTTCCAGGCATCAGCTTTCAGAGGGGATCCCCTACCATGGAATTTTATTAGAAGCTCACCACAACACCCTTGTGTCTTAGAACCATTAATATGTTTGTCTATTTTATTACTAACTGTCATTACCTTTTTTTATTATTTTGATGTTGTTTTTATTATGTTTATAACTTTTAATATATTCTTTTCCTACGCTTTTTAACCAGCATTGGTTCATCAAAAGGAGCCAAACAAACATATTTTATACATTTTATTCCCCCGTCCCTCTGCAGCATTTTCTTTCCCAACCTAACCCCCCTTAACCCTACAGGATGTTACTTCAATGCACACACAAAAAAAACACAGATCATGTGAAACTTTTTTCTTCTAAGTTTTAAAAATTCTCTGCTGCCTCATGGGTTGCCCTTCATTTAAAACAACTCAAACTTGAAACTGGTCAGGAAGTCTTTGTGTTTTGTTACAAAAAACATATTAAATCATCTCTCAAGAGACTATTACGCTGGAAAAAAACTAACAAAACAAACAAAAAACTACCATTCATTTTGCTTTTTTCTGTTATTCATCCATTTTGGAGTGTATCGCTCCATGCTATCCAAGAGGGAACTTGTGTCATTATTTGCCAGCCAACAGTGGACTTGTGTCGTTACACACTATTTAAGTGTGGACCTTTTGCTCTAATGTAAATGAACAAATAGTACAACAAATAGTCTTCTATAAGTATAGAAGATCTGGCTATAAACCATTTTATTATTTCTTCCTAGTTGTTTTTCTTTTCTTTCCCCATTTTTAGATTTTCAGGTACTCCGTTGCCCTCTGGGTAGCTTTTCATTTTAATTACGCTTTAATAGAGCCATCATGCTGTATTCAAAAACAAAAACAAAGAACATATTAACTAATCATGTTTAATTCTTGAATTATTTAGTTGAGATATTGAGTTAAGTTTTAAATAATCTTGCTTATTTCTTCTTTTCACCCATGCTGGAATGTGACTGTCGCTGTGTGCTATCCAAGAGGGAACTTGTGTCATAATTTGCCAGCCAACAGTGGACTCATGTCCTTTTTTTGGTAATGTGTATGAGCAAATGTTGCAGCCCTTTATGTGCAAATTACTATATGTGTGAATTATTATTATAAATTGGAATCCAGGGCTTGTAAAATCTCAGCAGCAGTTTTTTTTAAAATTTGGATTAGACAGCTTTGAATGTCTAATAAAAGTGATCAGAGTGATTAAAAATATAAATAAATTATCTTACGCCTGCCCATTTTATTTGTAACTTCATCCTGGTTGTTTTTCTTTTCCCTCTTGTTTAGTTTTTTGAACGGTGACATGTCCTCTTTACGGTTGTGCCTCTTGTTGTACTAGCTCTGACAGAGGTTGTAATTGATTCCATAGGAGGACAGATCAGATCAGGTTGGAAACATGTTCTAATGCAGGAAAGAGTGATTACTATATGCAAAGACAGATCTAACTTGGCTCAGCGTAACTCAAAATGACTGCCTATTCCACATCAATATCTTATGGCTTATCTTGCCTGATGTGTTCTGGCACATTTTGTACACAGATTTGGGAACATTACTACTCTGCACCAGTGGTTAAAACACCCCAGATGAACTGCACACTTATGTTTAGTAACTTTGAGATTTATTTTTAATTATTATGAATCCCAGATAAAAGTCAATTTTGCTGCTAATACTGCAGCATTTGAAATTAGTGCATGCAGCGAAGTTACTCCTAATTTGAAGATAAACATTTTTTATTCTCAGAATTCCAGTGGCCATGATTATTTAATATTTGTATCACAGAGAAAGGTTTAAATGTTGATAACATTAAAGTTAAATTATCATTTGAAAGAATCAAAGGCTTGGCAGTAAACAGGCACTCATTAGGTGAAACAATGGCTGCAGATAGTGTCACTGTAGCAGTGGGAGGTCCCCTGCTTGATAGGTAGAGATCGCTCAAAGATGCAAGTACCCTCTTTGCTTTTTCTTCAAAAAAAATTAAAAAGCACATTTTAAGTAATAATGTGGTAAAAGGCCTTTAAAGTAAATTTTCTATGTAATTGTTTTTGATTAAAAATGCCCAGAAACCCAAGTCCCCTGTTAGCCAATGAAGAATGACAGTCCACTGTTAGCCTGGTTCACGTGTATGGGTGAACTGGACTAACTAGTCCACCATGTTCTCTACATAGACAGCTACAGACTGCACTGACTTTATCACCAACATCTCAGAACTGAAGTGGTTCTGTTCTGAGGAATGGGCTAAAATTCCTCCAAGCTGCTGTAGACCACTGATCAGCAGTTACCAGAAACATTTAGTGACCAGGAGGTCACAGCAGATACTGGAGACAAGGAGTCCATTGACTTTAACATAACAGTTGAATAAACAAATACACAAGTAGAATAAATCGGTTTAATTTTGTGTGACTCTGCCAGGTAAACATTTTATTCTACACATTTCTGTCACTACTGATCATGTGTCAGTCTTTAATCAGGAGTCTGATGTTTCATGGTGTCACCTCTGTCCTGTCTTGACAAATCCTCATCAGTTCAGTTTTCCATTTATCATTTATCATTATTGAGATATTGTGGTTCTCTAAAATATTTGTCCAACAACTAGCAAAAAGAAAGATGTCAAATGAGATGTAAACAGTATATATATATAGAGAGAGATATTCATATGACAGGAGGAGTGAATAACATTGAACCATCTTGTGACAACTCAATGTTCTGCTGGGAAAAACATTAATAACATAATTGTAATGAAATGATTTTCATGTCAGTTAGTTTAAAGTCAGAGTGAACAGAAAGCTGCTTCCAGCTCTGTTAGTCTATGTTAGTAGAATCAGACACTCACCTGAAGATGATGATCACATCTGATTAAATCCTCAGTACTCAAGTCAGCTAGCAGCCTTGTTCTGCTGATGGATCAGTTCAGTCCACAACTCTGATAGATGATGCTGCTTTATATAGTTGATACTCCGTCTGATGCACTCAGTCTAGTTTTTTAAATCAAAGGTAAAAACATGTTTCAGAAAGAATGTGGGAGGAGAAATAGATCTAATGATGACCAGGAAGCAGCACAAGGTGTTGACCTGGCCTCCAAATTCACGAGATCCCAAACTGATCAAGTATCTGTGGGATGATCCACAGAGGCCCCTCCCCTCAAAGACCCCCACTAACAACAGGACACCCTCAGAAGGCCCATGTCCATTCTCTGATGAGTCACCACAAGTGAGACCTGCATGATCAATTAAGGAATGGATGAGAGTTTCATATGTGCATGAAATCTCTCATCTGATCTGATCTCATTGTAATTCATGTCCTTTCCTCCTCTCTCAGAGGTTGTTGTTGTTGTTAATTCTTTACATGAATAGAACTACGATTAAATTATAATCTCAAAAACAGAGTAGTCAAACACAAACAAATCAAAGGGTAAGAATTACTAAATAGTTCCTACTCTACAGACATCTGATGCCTACATCTAAGGAAACTGATGATCATGTATATGTGACTCATCTTAGGCCTACTGGTTCTTCTGGTTCTACCACAGTCTAAACTAAGACAGGTTCATTAAATGAAACTGACAACTTAGAAATAAAGAACATTCGCCCTGCCTGAGGACATAAGGCTTGCACAATCAGTGAATTCTTTTAAATCACTTTTGAAAACTAATTTTTATAGACTTGCTTTTATGTGCAGTTTGTCTTTTAACTTTCTCTTTTAACTTTTCACTTGAATTAAATCATTCTATTTTACAGTTTTATTTTATTTTTGTTATGTGGTTGTTTATGTAATTTTTTATTGTCTTCTCAAATATTGTTGGTTGTTCTTATTTTGCCTGAGTATTTTATTCATGCTTGATTGTCAAAGCACTTTGTAAATGCTGTTTTTAAAGGTACTATATAAATAAAGGTATTATTATATTATTAATATTCATTGGTGCATAACATGTACCTGAAGTCATTAAGCCTCCAGAGAGACTCAAGTCAACTGAAGACAGTTCTGTCTGGAGCACTGATAGATGATCCTGCTTTATTTACCCCTATTAAATTGTTAATACCTTAAAGTTAATACCTTAAAAAGGTATTAACTTTATCACATTGACAAAGAAATAAAAGTAAAACTCAGTTCACAAAGAATGTGAGCAGGAAAAAGATCTCAGGATAATTTGACAGGAATGTCAACCATCAACATTTAACTTTACCAGAAGAGGTGAGGCTGAAACAATAAACACCAGCGATTCATGTGATTTGTTTTCAGTCTCCTTTTGTCTATAGAGGTACAGGTAACTACATGTTAGTATGTGTTATATAATGTTATTTATTTCACCTGTTTGCATTAAAAACGTCTTAAAGTCTGAAAATGAAAATAGAAAAAAATGGTCAGGGAAAGCTGACACACATTTACTGGACTAGATCAGCTACTGCTTATTGAGAGAGTTTCTGCCATAGCCTGCCTCATGGGAGGAAAAGTGATTTCAGCAGAATAACTGAGAATCCCAGAACAAGACACATCTAAACCAGTGATGTATTTCACTCAGTGATCACGTCTACAGTGCAGGTTAAAAGAAGAGCTGAACTATTAGAGAATAAACCAAGTGATGCCAGCAGAGCTGTACCTGGTAGCTCATGGACTGAACACAAGTATGACGTAGGCCTTCTGAAAGATGCCAGAGCTCTGTTCATTCACACCAGGTTATTCTGAACTCACTGTCATGGTTCCACATGGAGAGGCTCTGTCTGCACAGCACTGGTTAAGACACCACACCACATTACTGCCCCTTCACATGGAGGTCATCTATTCTACACATCTACAAGGAACATTTATTCATTCATTCATTTTCTATACCCAGTTATTCCTGTTTTTTTTGTTTTTTTGTTTTTTTTATTGAGAAAAACAAGCAAGGTGCTTACAAGACAAGGACAAAAACAGTGTAGAACATTGAACAAAATAAATAAAATAAAGAAAGAAAGAAAGAAAAAGAAAAAGAAAAATAAATAAATAAATAAATTGCAATACTAATAAACAAAGAGTGGAGAGGGTGACAAAAATTCAATGCTATCTATTCCTGTTAAGGGTCACGGGGGTCTGCTGGAGCCTATCCCAGCTTTCATTGGGTGAGAGGCAGGGGTACACCCTGGACAGGTCGCCAGTCCATCGCAGGGCTAACACAGAGAGACAGACAACCATTCACACTCACATGCACACCTACGGCCAATTTAGAATCACCAATGAACCTAACCAGCATGTCTTTGGACGGTGGGAGGAAGCTGGAGAACCTGGAGAGAACCCACGCAAACACAGGGAGAACATGCAGACTACACACAGAAAGGAACCAGCCGGCCCATGGATTCGAACCGGTGACCTTCTTGCTGTGAGGCATCAGTGCTAACCACCTCGCCTCTACAAGGAGCATTTATTATTTAACTAACAAAACCATGAAATCATGTCATATTGTTCTGAGCACAGAGTAAGTCCATCATTGACATCAGGAGTTAGTACTGCCTCCTTTATCAGATGGAACTTCTTGTGTTTAGTGTTTCAGTTGATAAGGTTCAACTTTGAACAGATGACCTCACATCCTCTACAAGGACTCAGACATTATGAGCCAGTGAAAATAGAATAATAGAATAGAATAGAATCCTGCTACCTCTTATTCTGATAGACATATATAAACATGTAGACCTACCTTCTTAGGTGAACACTGGTCCTGAGCCTTCTTCCCTGATAAATAATAAAGTGAGTAATTAAAGTGAAAATAAATGGAAATAATCAAACACACCAACTACACTCTAAGAAATGAAACATCACATTTACTTAATATAGTTATGGCAACTGGTCCCACGAAACTAGGCTGAATAAATGGGAAGAATACTAGAAAACTAACTATTACTACATGCTTTTAAGCAAATCCCACCAAACCGTCTTAATTAAATACTACTCAACGCACTTATGTTGAATTTACTCAACACGCTTATGTTTAATTTACTTGACACAAATGAGTTGTATTTATGTTGTAGTGTGTTGTTGATTGTACAGTACAATCATGTTACAGTGTAACATAAACATTAGTGTAAACTACCGAAGATAGAGTGTATTAGTGACGTAGATCAAAAGGTCCAACGTGAAACACGCGAAACGAAAGGGGTTAGTATTGAAAAAACAACGGTCTTTCGTTAGTGAAGCAAGGGTTTAATTCCCATTGATTGCTTTTTATGTATTTTATTGTAATATGTATATAATTTATTTATTATCAGCTTTAAACCACATATCCATGTGGTGTAGTCGAACAGGAATGTGCATGGCAAATCAACTCCCATACAAGCATGAAGACACGTCTCGATTGTAGGCTACTGCATTTTATTCTCCACTATGTCCTAATAGAGCACTGTGTCACTGAAGCTTCGAGTAATGAACCTTTTTTTGAATCACGTGTCGAGGCTTACGTATATATGTCTATGGGCGTGTCTTCCAAGGCGTCCTCAGCTACATTGCGCATGTGCAAAAAAGTACGGAAACCGCGTTGGGACGGTCTTCATTCATTTTAACGCCTGCAGTGTGTTTTAAATAACTTGATTACGTAGATTCAATTCAGCACAATTTTGTAATCCCAAAACCTTTTTGTATTACATTAATGCAATGAAACTCTCTTGATTTATTTTTCAAAAGTGGAATTATTCAAACATTTAACAGGTACCGAATGACATTATTTTGTAGCACTTGGAATTTGTTTTTAAGTTTCACAGTCAACCCAAAAAACTTCAGCTTACAGGCACATTTGGATAAAACTTTGGCAGCAATGGATTCACCTGTAAGTGGTTGATCCAATGTTAGACCTAAATATGTGACACTTGTGGTAGTTCGTATAAAATTAAGACTTAGCTTGTTGGACCTTGAAACTGACTTGATTTCTAAGATAAGCATAAGAGTTATAGTCAGCTTGGAGTTTATACTTTTTAAACTTTGTGAAACATCTATTACATTGTCTAATCAGATCAACGATTTCAGGTGTCATCCAACATGCACTTCTATGCTTAACTCTTGTCTCCCTCATAGGTGCAACATCATCAAGAGCAGCTATGAAATGCTGCTTGAACAAATCCCAAGCCTTATCAACATCATTACATTCAAACACATCAGACCAGTCTCTCTCACATAGCCTTTGATTGAACACCTCAGCAGAGTACTGTTTGGTACATCTGTATTTGATGGAACAATGCTCATTTATTGGCAGAGGTTTCAATTTTTTGCGCGTGCAAAAAACAGCATTATGATCACTAAAAGCCACATCCAGAACACCTGAATGACTTATCATTCCACTGTCAGATACTAAAGGGACTGGCTATTTACAGTCAACCTAGTAGGCTCAGTAATTAATTGTTGTAAACCAGACACCTTGCAGAGGCATGAAAGAGACTCTTTCAGGCTACTTCGTAACAATAATAGATTTGTATTAAAATCACCCATGATGATGCATTCTTTCTCTAGGCATACATTGCTTTTACAACAGACAGATTCAAGAAGTTCATAGAAGTCCGTTTGTTTAGGTGGACGGTAACAGACACCAACAATGATGGGCTTGGTTTTAGGAAGAATTAACTCAACCCAGGCTGCCTCCAAGCCATCCACCTGTAGATCTTGGCGCGGGTTGAAGGTTATGTCAGACCTTATAAAAAGGCACACTCCTCCTCCGTGTCTGTTGCGATCACGTCGGTAGATGTAATAACCTGTAATCCCAACTTCACCATCTTGAATGGAACTGTCTAGCCAGGTCTCCGATACAGCAATCACAGCAGCCTTAGACGAAAAAGCAAGGTGCCCGATTTCATCCAGTTTGGGGAGAAGACTCCTGGCTTTGACGTGAATAAAATGCATCCCTTTCTGATTTAAGAGGCCGATATTCTGATGGAAACTGAACTAAAGCTCACACTTTAATATATATAGTGGAATATAGTGAATGAAGTATGGAAAAGATGCATTTGATGAATTCTAGATGCAGGACAAGAATGTTCTGTACTTTATTTCTACATCAGCAAAAACAATGAAGCTATTTCTCCTGCACTGAATAAAATAATAAAGCCTCTGATTAGCATAGTGGTCCTACAATAAACCTACACAGTGTTATTACAATATATTCATGTTATTCTATATGGAATATAACATAAATGGTTATTTGTAATAATACATAAAGTGTTTTCACCTCAAAGTCAATCATGTCAGTAGATCTACACAATATTTACAACTTTAACTCTTCATGTCAGTTAATCCAAATATTCATAGTAAAAGTTGCAAAAGTATTCACAGGATAAAAAAAGTCATCAACTAAATCTTCTTCACAGAAACCACATAATAATCTAAATATCAAACTGTTAAATATCTGTAAAACCAACTAACACCATGGTTCACTACAGGAAATTATTCCCAGTTCAAAGCCTGATGTTGCTGTTGAGAAGGCGCAGTTCAGTTTGGATGTAGAGAGGATGTGGGGTCAGAGGTTGATTCCTATATTGTTAATTCATAGTAGCGTGCTTTACATTTCAGATGTTCTCAGTTGTTCTCCTTCAACATTTGGACCAAGCGTGTAAACAGCTCTGAATGTTCAAGATTTTTCCTCCACAAAAATCTGTAGCGACACATTTTGATGAGATCTTTTAAGGGTGGATGAAGCCTGAACTTCTGCATGAAGCCAGGCCCCTTCTTCTTGGGTGTTGATATCAGAACCAGTGAATGATCAAATGGTCGATCACCGAAGAGTTTCAGGACTCTGCAGAGTCTCTGTCTGTGTTCCTCAGTGAAGTCTTCAGGCTGTAGAACCAGCAGGAACACATGAGGTCCAGGAGCAGAGACTCTCACACATGTTTCTATGAACTCTGTCAATTCGTCTTCAGAGATGTGAGAATGCAGCACATCTGGAGTGTTGACAAGAACTATTTCTTTCTCTCTAAACAGTCCTCTGACTGGTTGTAAGTCTAGTTCTTCCTCCGTGCTGAACACAGGAACTTCCATGATGAAGTTTGCAACTGCTCGTCTCTCAGACCGGCTGTTTCCCAGCAGAACGACTCTGATCTCAGACACTGAAAAGGAAACACTGATCAGAGGATCACAGTTTAGGTTTCACAGTCTTTCACTGGGTCTGGAGCTTGGAGAGTCTTTTTTACAAAAAACATAAATGAAGACATTATATGCAGCTTAATAAAAGGGTGATCTGCTTTATCTACTACATTTCTTAGGGTATAGGAATAGCAGTCAATATTTGGACTGACAGAAGCAAAACAAGGAAATTGGTTGAATTTAGATTCATGAATCTCAGCTAAATAAAATTTTCAGCTCAATGACATACTAAAAACTGTAAACAGATTTATTCTGTAAGGTTAATGCCCCTTTCTGTGATCTCCTCTATGA
The DNA here is from genome assembly GCF_963514085.1 of Chelon labrosus. Lineage (NCBI taxonomy): Eukaryota > Metazoa > Chordata > Actinopteri > Mugiliformes > Mugilidae > Chelon > Chelon labrosus. Next base: position 29,596,766 of record NC_140359.1, read on the forward strand.
AGCTGACTCACAATGCTGAAATTTAATATATAAAATATTATAGTGCGTATGTACTGTGACTTGAGAAGAATATTTCTCAGATTGGTCTCCTGGGGGTTTGTTGAGTTGTGTAGAGATATCAGAGGTTCTATGTATGGAAAGAAATAACTCAGAATTAAGTTACATGCAATATGGATTACAGGAGTAAGTGTAACAGAGTACTGCAGTTACCTTTGACCCAGATTTGGAAAGGTGCCTGTGTTAAGGGTAACTGCAGTACTCTGTACTCTTTTAAACACTTACTTCTATAACTTTAGTCAGACTTATTATTTACCATACACAGATGCCTAGGTGTCTCCCTTTGAAAATCCAAATTGCAGTTCATTTGTTTGTTTTTTGTCAGTTTGTTTCTTTGTGATATATTTGCAGTTAAACTCACTGTCAGGTTGCTGCAGGTTGTTACCATCACTACGATGGCTGCTGGTGTTCAGCAGTTGTACATCATCTGTGAATACAAAGAGAAACACACAGTTATTGTGGTTTGACTCTCAGTGAGTTGGAACCTTTATGATCTTAAATCACACTTTTGTTTTGGACACACATGATTACTCACATTCAGGTGGCAGTAATTCATACATGCTGCTGCTGCAGGCGTCTGTGACTGTTAATGAACAGAAATCTACACTGCAATTTATTCATTATTAGTGATCTTTGAACCTTTAAGATGGTACAAATATACATTAAATGTGAACAACAACCAGGGTTGGGTCAGATTACTTTGAAATGTAATCCATTACTGACTACAAATTACATGGCAATTTTTGTAATCAGTAACGTAATCAGTTGGATTACCAAAAACATGTAACGTAATCTGATTACTTTTAGATTACTTCAATAAATATGCACCTTAAGTAAAAGACACCGTCACAGAATTGATCAATGAATTCTCTTTTTATTTTTCTCTTTATTATTTCATTACATCTAAGAAAACTTTTTGCTCTCAGTAAAGCATTCCTTTGTGAATGAACTAAAAACTGTATTAACTAAAAACTTTATATTTATTACTAAGTACTTTCTTTACTCTGAACATATCCGTTTTTCAGACCATATCCCCATATCAACCTGTTTAACTCTTTTCTCACATCATATTGAATGTTTACAACTAAAAACATTCCTAAAACATTTTTCTATCTTTTTCATATTTCTCTTTCTGAACATTTCTCATAACATATCCATAACATGTCTTTCAAAATCTCAAAATAAGTCTGTAAATAAGTCTGTAAACATATCATAGAACAAAAGTGAACATGTTCTTTTTACAACATATTAGGATTTTTTCACATCTAATGTTTCAAAGCTCATTAATCAAAGGTTTATTGATAAAATGTAATCAGGTAATCCCCAACAATGTAACTGTAATCTGATTACACAATTTTTGTATTGTAATCTGGACTGATTATAGTTACTTGATTTTTGTAATCTGATTACGTAATCCAGATTACATGTAATCCATTACTACCCAACCCTGACAACAACAAATAGAAATGTCTCTCACTTCACTTTAAAGCTACACAACTTTTGTCTGGAAGTGAGGGTAGTTACATAAACACTGCTGTATGACTGTTTGTTTTTATTCTTTCAGCAATACCAGTGTAATAATCTACATGACATCTAGAAACTGTCGGATTGAACAATTGTTTTCTGCGTCTCAACCCAGGCAATACCACCAGTAACCACTAGATGGCAGCCATTCATCAGTTCAGCAGCTCTGACTGGAAAGACAAACCTGTTACTAACAGGCTGTGAGTGTTACTGAACAATACAGTGACTCCTCAGAATCATCTGACTCAGTTCATAGTACTTCGTTGTAGGTGCAGCAGCAGCTCCACAATAATGAGCAGTCGTTCTGGGACTGATATGTGTAATAAATTCTCAAAGTAGTAAAATGATCAGTTATTACCCTGTCACTGAAATCAGACATGTTCAAGTTTAGTTCCCTCTCTACTCCACTCTAACCCCAACCCTCAAGATACGACCTGTGCTCGTGCATCAGTAACCTGCTCTTTAGGAGTTGGATTACTATTTTGTCCTCAAACCTAACCCTTACCCTCGACCTAACCCTAACCCCAACCCTAACCCTCCACTTTAACTCACTGTCTTCTTCATTGTCTTCTTGCAGTTGTTCATAGCTGTTGTTGCTTCTGTTTGGAGGTTGGACATCATATGTGACTGTAAGGAAACACAAGTGTTTGCTTTCATTCGTTCACATGAACTTGAATGTGGTTGTGCAACATTATTAATTAAATACATATAAATAATTAACAGCTAGTGCACATGTCTTGACTCACCAGATGATTCAGCCATACTGTTGCTCTGCTGGAAACCTGTAAACGAGGAGGACAAGCTTTTAACGGTTACGGATATTATAAGAAATATATCAATCTATCATATTAGAGGATTTAAAACATGATGAATCATTCAACTTTTAATTTAACAGATTTCTCTTGCACCTTGTTTACTGTTGTTAGTAAGAGAGACTTGCAATGTATGAAGTGTGTTGTACATATTAGGGTCTTGAATAGCATCGCCCACCTAAGTAATGGATGCTCAGTCAGTTCAGACCTGGAGTTACCCTAACCCTAACCTGGTTTACATCAACTCCTGGTTTGTTTTACAGTGCCAGTGGGAAATGAATCCAAGAGCATCGTCTAGTATGGAGAAATATAATTAGGAACAACAACTGGAAAACAATTAAGACCCTATCTAAACAGTGGCTGGTGGCCAGGTATGATTGAATGACACAGAGTAACTGCACTATTGTCCTGCTGGAGTCTCTTATCTGTAAATATACAGTTCACCTTTATTGTGGACTCTGGACTCTGTGGCTGTATGGTTCGCTGATCTATTAACCAGCAAACAAATGAATAATGCTGAAGTTCTCACATCCATCAGAAGCAGAAACAGAAGCGTTTTAAGAGGGTGACTTATCTTTAAAAGCAAAATAAACTTGTATTAACTGTAAATGAACCATTTATAGAAAAATATCACCACTCCCTTGAACGGCAGACTACAGGTAGATATGGTAGAAGATAAATGTAGTGGATGTTCTCTTTCCTCTTTCTATTTGGTCGAGCCCCAAATTATTAAAGATTTTGACAGTTTAAGACAGTTTCTGGTGTTTTATAGGTTCAGCTTCTACCTTCTCCTCACATAGCCTAGATTTAGTAGATTTGGTAGAGGATGGTGTCAGAAAAACAATTCAAATTAATGCCAAGGCATTCACTTCCAGTGGCATAAGTTATTGAATCAGTTCACACCTGGCCACCTTAGAGTCCAGGTGTGAACACTGATCTGGTCTCTAGGGTCCAGGTTAAACAGGTCCAGGTGTGAACACTGATCTGGTCTCTAGAGTCCAGGTTAAACAGGTCCAGGTGTGAACGCTGATCTGGTCTCTAGAGTCCAGGTTAAACAGGTCCAGGTGTGAACACTGATCTGGTCTCTAGAGTCCAGGTTAAACAGGTCCAGGTGTGAACACTGATCTGGTCTCTGGAGTCCAGGTTAAACAGGTCCAGGTGTGAACACTGATCTGGTCTCTAGAGTCCAGGTTAAACAGGTCCAGGTGTGAACACTGATCTGGTCTCTAGAGTCCAGGTTAAACAGGTCCAGGTGTGAACACTGATCTGGTCTCTAGAGTCCAGGTTAAACAGGTCCAGGTGTGAACACTGATCTGGTGTCAGTCCACATGTGGAGGTGGTCTGGGACACATGTGACCTCCTTCCTTTGGTAGTGTGAACACACAATGAGTCCTGGGTCACATTAAAGACCACCTACTCAACAGGGCTGATCTGAGGAAGAGGAGTTTAACTCATTCATTCAACCACTAGTAGAAATGATCACATGAAACGATGTCCTCTCAGTGGAAGAAGCTGCTGGAGGTTTGCTTTTGAACACAAAGTTAATATTATAGTTACAGCTCCATCTGAACAGCTGACACTCACCTGGAGGATAAATAACAAGGACACAGTTGGTTTATTTACTGCTAAACACGTCCATCTAAGCTCTAAAGTAATTAATGAAACCATGTCTGAGACAGAGACCTGCCGCATTAAACTAAAATGTGTGTTTGCATTTATTTGTTTGCACACAGACTCACCATCTAATGCAGATAAATGTAGCTGTTTTACATTTTCAGAAATCATGAAGAAGACATGGGATTATGTTCAGGTCTGTTCCTAATAGTCTGCTCCCCTCGTTCATGTAACCTGGGACCCTCTGAATATAATGCATGCCTGTCTGATTCCACCTTTAACTAAAACCACAGTAAACATAAATCATTTAATTAAACATCAGATATAAATTGCACCAAATAGTCTACTCACCTAACCCTTCTCTGCAGACTCATAAAGGACGGCTGAGAGCAGACTGATGGGAGCCTCACAGAGAGCTGAGTTAATGAATCAGAGGATTGAAAGGTTTTAATTTAAATATTAATCTGTCAAGTCTTTTACATCCAGTTTCCTGAAAAACAGTCGTCCCTGTATCCTTGTCACCGTTAATATGTTATTTCATTAACATTTTGGACGCTCAAACTCAATCAAACATTAACCACACAACAAGGATGGATATGAGGAAATGCTGCTGACAGGGACTTTATGTACGACACAGAAACTTCTCTCTTAGACGTCAAAAGTGTTTCTATCAAATGAAGCTGAGAACTTTAAATCACCGTCTTTTTCTTTCGGGGTTATGTTGAAAAGTCTTAAGTTTAAGTGAGTATCAGGTCATTAACAGACTCCCACAGATGTTCCTGATAAAAACCTAAACTGAAGACACAGAGATGAAATGTCGGTAGCGCTTTATAATACCATGTGCTTATTAACTCGGAACAGTGCATAATAAGCCGTTAACAATGCTTAATGGACACCTCGTCGGGCATTATCCCTTACATAACTAACAGCTTGTTAACAGTTATTCCCCGTCATTAACTGTTAACAAGCAGCTTGTAAGCAGCTTATAAGCATATTTTTTAAGAGTTTACAAGCAGCTTGTTAACTGTTAAAAAGCAGCTTGTAAGCGCTAATAAGTTGATTTTAAGTTACTTACAAGCATATTATAAAGAGTTAACAAGCAGCTTGTGTAGCTGAGTAAATATTTTATTTAAAAATAAATAGTTTTACATTATATTATTTGGTGAACCTTCTCAAAACCTGTTTATAATCTCCGTTGCAAAAGCCAAATTTTCAATGTACTTTCAAACTTTGGATGTGAGTAATTTTTGTATATAAGTTAATTAGTTCCACATTACGTGTTGTAGCGGGGGACGGTTATTAGCGAGACACACATGCGTGACGCAGTTGCGCATTCCCGGCAAAAGCTACGAGGCTGTTGAGCTGGTGAGACGTGTTGTGATGCTCTCTCTCATTGTTTTAAGCTAGCGTCTGTAAAAGTGATTAAACTATAACACAGCTTCGTTGTGGACATTCATATGAGTTTTGCAGTAAGTTTTGGTCAAAAAGACGCTAAATTGTGATTTTGCCTCATTTGCATATCGTTTCACTCGCTACAGGAGAGAGAGGAACCACTCCGTTGTCCGTGTGTGTGACTCATGTGCTCCCCTTTGTTGACTCGCAGAAATAAATGTGCAGATCCTGATTACGGCCTGAGTCCCTGACTTCATCTGCACTAGCAACTGACATAAGTCTGCTACACTTGTTAAGTGTTAAAAAGCAACTTGTAAGCGCTAATAAGCAGCTTTTTAAATACTCACAAGCATATTATAAAGAGTTAATAAGCAGCTTGTTAAGCGTTAAAAAGCAACTTGTTGCTAAACCTGTAATAAACATTAGTCTCAAAATGGCCGCAGCGTGAGGGAGCGCAACACAGGCGTGTCTGCTTTCTTAATGTAGCTCGACAAACTATCCTTCTAGTGCTACACATACCTCTGTCATATCGTAGTGGGTAAAGTCCTGCTTTCTCTTCTGCTTATTGTTGTTTGGCACACTGTTTGGATAACACTAAAACCGCAAACAATGGCAGCGGATCAACAAAGCTCGATCTCCCTACAAACTTTGTGGGACGGCATACAACAGATCAAGATTGAAATGTTCGCTCATCTCGATGCAAAGGTTGATCCAATCCAAACAAAACTGTGCAATATTCAGGTGTCTCTGGACACTCTTGGAGAACGTGTTTCTTCACTAGAGCATCGTGTTGGAGCAAATGAGGACGACATTACAAATCTCAGCAAGCTGACCAAGGAGCTAACTAAGGACAATGCCTACCTGATGGACAAGATCCAGGACCTGGAGAACCGAAGCAGAGCCTCTAACCTTCGTTTTGTGGGGATTCCTGAATCCGCGGAGGCCCGTGATACTCTTGGATTCATGTCCAAGCTAATCCCACACCTGCTTGGCCCGGAAAACTTTCCCACTCCCCCGGTCATTGAGCGGGCGCACCGCACACCTACGCTCCGCCACAATGACAGAGCAGGTACAAGACCCATCCTGATCAAACTCCTCGATTTCCAGGATAAGGTGAAAATCCTTCGTCTTGCCAGAGTGAAGAAAGAGCTGGTGTTTCAAGGTAATCGAATACATATATATCCTGACTTCAGTGCTGAACTCGTGAAGAAACGCCGCTCTTTTGATCCCGTTAAACGGCGACTCCGTGAGTTAAATCTAAAATACTCTCTCCGGTATCCGTCCACTTTAAGTGTCATTGTAGATGGGAAACCACAGCTGTTTACCTGTCACCGAGCCGCTGAAGCTGCCTTCATGATTCCTTCAAACTCTCCTGTGACTCCTATGAATTCTTCCTCATAACTTTCCTCATAAGGAAAGGTACATCGAGCCACAAGTAACGTTGCAGCTTCTGCAGTAATGATCAGAACTCCTGCTGCGATTGTGTCAATGCGGCGTGACATTGATTTATTTGATTTTTGAACTTATTCACCTGTATCCATGGATATTCCTCGCTGGCTTGTTTTTTTTTTTTTTTTTTTCATTCATTTTATTTCGGCTACCTGACGTAAACTGTGTTGATGTTTACACCTGGCTGTCATCCGGTAGTCGTAAAACAGAACTGTCGTAACGCCAGTTGTTTTCAGTTTCACCGACAGCGGACAGGCGCGGAGCTATTGTCACCATTTTTTTTTTCTCTCTCCTTACGTTTTGATGCAGAACAACCTATTTGCAGACTATTCTTGGTCTTTGTCCCTCTCACGGAGATGCCTTGGCCTTGGATGGCTGGGGCTGCTGGGTCATCGTCAATGTTTTTTGTGTTCTTGTTTGTTTTGTGTCTCTGTGTTTTGTGTATCAGTTTTTTGTGCTATATTATCACAACCCTCTATATCTTTTTTTTTGATTATCTAATCTGCCTAGCCTTGAATAATGCTGCTATTCATACAAACCTCAACGTTACTGAATAATATTAAAGGTTTAAAAATCATCCATCTGAATATCAGAAGTCTTGTGCCAAAAATTGATTTATTGCGTGCATGGGTAGTCCAACACAATCCTAATATTATTACTCTGTCTGAAACATGGCTCAATAGTAACATCTCTGACAACGAAATAAAACTCGAAAACTATGTACTATACAGAGCCGATAGAGGCTCCAGGGGAGGTGGTGTGGCTACTTATGTCTCCTCTAATTTAGTTGTAGAGCGAATTACACCTACAGTTCCACCAATACATTTTGAATGCCTTTTTGTTAAAATCATATTTCATCAGAATAAATATATTACTGTTGGTAATGTGTATAGACCACCCTCTGCCCCTGTAGAGTCTTCCAAGTGTTTGATGTCTACCTTTGATTCTATCTCTTCTAAAAATGAAATGATTATTCTAGGTGATTTTAACAAAAACTGGCTAGACAAGTCTTCTGTTAAAGACAAAAATAACTTTGAAAATCTTAATTTAACACAACTCATTAAGGAACCCACTCGAATTACTCCTCACTCCCAGTCCCTGCTTGATTGGATACTTGTCACTCATCCTGAAAGATTTATTGAAGCTGGTATTTTGTCAGACTGTTTTAGTGATCACTCATTTATCTATTGTGTATGGAAAATTAAAATTCCAAAAACACCACCAAAATTAATCAAAATTAGACAACATAAGAAAATTAATATTGACTTATTTATTAATGATTTAATCGCAATTAATTGGGACAGGTATCAGCTAATACCAACTGCTCAGGATGCTTGGGACTTTCTATACTCTGAGTTCACACAAGTAGTAGACAAACATGCACCATGGAAAACCTCTAAGGTCAAGGGACGACATCTTCCCTGGATAAATGCTGATCTTTTAAGCCTTTTCAGACAGAGGGACAAGGCTTGGGCTAAATTCCGGCGGACAAGGGAAAATGCTGACTGGGAAACATACAGGAAACTAAGAAATATCTCCAAGACAATGACCCGCAACGCAAAATCTGATTATTATAAGGAATGTCTTTCCAATAATTTTAAAAATCCCAAGCAATTTTGGAACAGTATAAAAACCATAATAAATACTTCTGATAAAAGCCCTATTAATAAAATACGTGATGGTAATACGATAATTCATGATCCCTTTTTAATTGCTAAAGTGTTCAGTCAGCATTTTTCCACAGTCTGTTCTGACTTAATATCTGATTTTTCTTACAATTATTGTTCTAATAATATCTCTGTCTGTCATAGCACCTTCTCATTTACTAAAATCACACCTCAAGAAGTTCAGAATGCTATTAAACAACTTAGTCTGAGTAGTGGTGCTGGCCTTGATGGGATGGAATCAAGGTATATTAAATTGGCTTCCCATATCCTTATGTTTCCTCTTGCCGATTTGTTCAATCTGTCTTTTGCTACCTGTGAGATACCAACTATGTGGAAACATTCACGAATCACGGCAATACATAAAGGTGGTGATATCCTTGATCCAAACAATTATAGACCAATATCAATAATTTGTACTGTCGCAAAAGTATTTGAAAAATTAATTTTTAATCAAATATCCCACTATCTCAAAACAAATAATATCCTGTCACCTTTTCAGTCTGGGTTCAGACCTAACCACTCAACAACCACTCCACTGGTAAAGTTGACTAATGATATATTTTCAGCATCTGACTTTGGTAATCTCACAGGAGCTATTTTTATTGACTTGAAGAAGGCCTTCGATTTGGTTGACCATTATTTACTCTTAGACAAGCTTCATGCAATTGGTTTTTCACAAAGTGTACTTCTTTGGTTTAATTCCTATTTGCATAATAGAAAGCAATGTGTTGTTCTTCAAGGATCTAAGTCTGATTTATTTGTTCAACAGAGAGGTGTACCCCAAGGTTCGACACTTGGTCCTCTTCTTTTCTCTGTTTTCATCAATGATCTTCCTTTAATTTGTTCTAATACTTCAGCTCAGCTATATGCAGATGATACTGTCATCTATATCTCTAAATCTAATATTTTACAGATACAGAATGCCCTTCAATCAGACTTTGATGCTGTGCAAAACTGGCTGTCATCTAACAGATTGCTGCTTAATAAAACTAAAACTTACTCCATGGTCTTTGGTACAAAACATAACCTAAAAATGAAACCTAATAACTTAATCATAACATGTAATGATGGTATGAATCTGCATAGAGTTGAACAATTCAAATATCTAGGATTATGGCTTGACTCAGAACTTACTTTCAAACCTCATATAGACTATATTCTTCGTAAAATCAACTTTGGTATCAGTGTTTTATTTCGATCCAAGAACTGTTTTACGCTTAATGTTCGAAAGAAACTTGCCTCACAACTTATTTTACCTTTTTTTGATTATGCTGACGTAATATATCTAAATGCATCCAAAACCAATCTTCTACCCCTCAACACAGCATATAACAGTCTTTGTAGATTTGCTCTTGGTTGTTCTTTTTACACTCATCACTGTACCATGTATAATACACTCAAATGGCCCTCACTCAGTATAAGAAGACATAATCACTGGTTACACTTTATTTTTAAATGTATACATTGCAATTATCCTGCTTATTTAAAACAATTTTTGATTCCATATTCCACAACATATCAATTACGGCACTCATCCCAGTACTTTTTCCTTATTCCTACAGTGAACAAAACAATTGGTAAAAGAGCATTTATGTTTAAAGCGCCATCAGACTGGAATAATCTTCCGTTAAACATACGCTCATTGACTTCTTTTCATAGGTTCAAATTTTCCTTGTCTTCTTATTTTGAGTTAAATTGCACATGTTTCCGATGATGTTATATCAATATTATTTGTAACACACTGTAACTTTAATTCGCAACATTATGTTATTATTATACTTTTTATTTTACTAGGCTACTGCTATGGCCATTTGTGGCCATCGAGAGGTTGTGCTTATTCTTATTCTTTTACTTATTTTTTTATGTTTGTGTTGATGTCCGTTGTCTTTGTCGTTATATGTCTGTAGATTGTTGATTGTGTTTTGTCTCTTTATTTTTTGGTTGTAATGTATTTTAGGACCCCCTCGAAAACGAGAGGATTCCTCTCAAGGGGTTTATCCTATTAAATAAAATTTCTGATGATGATGAACTTGTAAGTAACTTAAAAGCAGCTTATAAGCGCTTACAAGCTGCTTTTTAACGGTTAACAAGCAGATTTGCAGAGCCCAGATCTAAAGCGGGGACTACTTCCTATACTTTAAAACCGCAGCTTGTAACTTGTAACTACTGAGACTCAGATGTGGGAGACCCGGGTTCAAATCCTGGTTGGAGCAGTACTTTTGAAAGTGACTTTCAGAGACGAGCCATGTGAAATATAGGGATAAATGTTTGAGGTAGTGAAAGTATAGGAAGGAGTCCCCGCTTTAGATCCGGGCTCTGCAAATCTGCTTGTTAACTGTTAGAAATTGTGCTTCTAAGCTGCTTACAAGCTGCTTGTTAACAGTTAGTGACGGGAATAACTGTTAACAAGCTGTTAGTTATGCATTGTTAACGGCTTATTACGCACTGTTCCGCGTTAATAAGCACATGGTATTATAAAGCATTACTGAAACATCTTCAAGAAAACAGAAACAAGTCCATGTGCCTGTTGTTTTAGATTTGTTTTATTAACATACCATGATCTAGATGACTGAGAACACTCACAGACATGTGAGGGGTAAACAGAGTGGCGTCCAAATGAGGTAAAAACAGTAACAGGTTTGTTGGACGAATTAAAGCATCAGATAAAATACTGAATCATAAATGTGTTGTAGAGCAGCAGCCTTCAGTGAATCTGTTACTTTATTTTAGAAAATCTAAACTGAACAAAAAAATAAAAATGTAAGTTCCTCTAACGTCACTAGAGGCTCTGAAAGCAATCACCATACACCTCCATGTAGTTTGGAGAGTTTCTTTACCTCCCTCATACTCTTTAGTCGCAGGTTGCAACAGAAATATTATAAAATCTGTGAGTCTAGTTGTGAGCCTGTAACATTTAGTAGAAAGAAAATTAAGTCTAACTCTCTCTTTTATGCTTTAGACTACAGAATAAAAGAAAGGGTTTTGGATTTAAAAATAAAATAAAATAACAGGTCTACAGGACTCAGTTTTATTTCTACTAACATGATTTAAAAAATAAAAGTCAAAAACAAAAAGAAAACCAGCGGTATTGTGGTCCAGGTCTCTCTGGTCCAGGTCTCTCTGGTCCATGGATCAATGTGTTCAGCTCTAAATAAACCTGGTTCTTCTCCAGATTCAGAGATAAATCCAGATGACCAGATACCTTGAGTCAGAAAGTCTAAAACTAGATCTGAACATTGTTCCAGAGTCATGACCATGCTCCGTTTAGACCAACACAAAAAGATTTGAAATCACTGACTGATGAGAACTACTACTTCTTCTTCTTCTTCTTCTGCTTTTATATGAATCAAGATTTAAGAAGATTTAAGACAATAAAGAATAAAGATGAAGATACCGAGCTTCTTCAGGAAACATATTGGTGACTTCAGGGTGGGTTTATAATCTCTTTAAGTTGTGTTCAGTCTCTGAAGCCTCTAAACTCCTGACAGAAGCTTTCACACAACGAGCAAACCAAACCACCCTCCACCCAGATCACTATTGGCACATTCCACCAGGATCCCAACCATATAAGGACTCCATCCTGGTTCTGAATCAGAGGATGGTTCAGAGATGACAAACTGACATGTGAAGATAGACTTCAGAGCATAAAGGATCAGCAGCGACAGGCCTGGAGCAGCATCGCCTCTCAAACCACCAGGTTATAAAAACTCATCTCAGTGAGTAAAAGCTGTCAGCAGTTATGTAAGAAGCTTAATGACGTCTCCTGCTGCTGAGTTAAGACCTGCTGCCGTGGACTCAGGTATTTATGAGCCTCAGGGGCCACCTGGACGTCTTCACGAGGCTGCTGATGCATGTTGGGACATCGTCCAGAGCAAACTGCACCTTAACTGTAGCTGTCTGTTGATATTTATATAGTATATATATTTATAGTGAAAGAAAACTCATCATGTCATGATTTAAATGTTTGATCGCTGAGAGCTGCAGCTGGAAATCAGGGCCCACGCTGCACTGCTCCTGTTAAATAATATGGACTGATTCTAATATTTTGACCATTTGTTTGTGTTAAAACATGCACTGATCAGGCATAACATTATGACCACCTTCCTAATATTGTGCAGGTGGCTCATCAGAAAATGGACATGGGCCTTCTAAGGGTGTCCTGTTGTTAGTGGGGGGGTCTTTGAGGGGAGGGGCCTCTGTGGATCATCCCACAGATACTTGATCAGTTTAGGATCTAGTGAATCTGGAGGCCAGGTCAACACCTTGTGCTGTTCTTCATGTTTTTTTTTTTAGTTGTTCCTAAAGTGTTTTTGTGTGTGTGTCTGTGTCAGGCTGCATCCTGCTGGGGATGGCTGCTGCCATCAAGGAGTGTCATTGCTATGGGGTGGGGGTGCCTGGTCTGGTCTAGGTGGGGGTGCCTGGTCTGGTCTAGGTGGGGTGGGGGTGCCTGGTCTGGTCTAGGTGGGTGCTACATGTCTAAGTAACATCCACACCAATGAATGCCAGGTCCAGAAGTTTCCCAGCAGAACACTGAACTGTCACAAGATGGTCAATGTTATTCACTTCTTCAGTCAGTGGTCATAATGTTGTGGCCCAAGAAGACAAGTCATTTTAATCATCTTGCATCAGATTTTCTTTAAACATTGTCTTTAAATAACTTTTTAAATCCATCAAACTATTTTATTTATCTAATGCTGTTGACATGTCCTGAGGCCTCAGCTGTAGTTTGATGGTGAACATGCTAAATATTCATTCATTCATTCATTCATTCATCTTCTGTACCCGCTTATTCCTGTTAAGGGTCGCGGGGTCTGCTGGAGCCTATCCCAGCTACATGCTTAATATTCAACCTGCTAAACATCAACAAACTTCTTTTAGTTTAGATTTCATGATTCTAAATATATTTAAAGACTTTTTTATGTGAAAATGCATCTAATTAACTGAGAAAGTGATGATCAGGTCAACCAAAGGCTTCTGGCAGCATCGTGTTCAGAGATTTGAAGGAGTGAGTTCTGTTATTTCTCTTCCCTTGATTTGATTCAACCTGTGAAGTTAAAGCCTCACCACAAACATCTATTTTTTTTTTTCTGGTTGAAGACCTGACATCCCCGTCTCTGATCCAGCCTTCAGCTCATTGTTTTAAATCAGTCATCATCAGATCAACATGTTGTAGAGCTGCAGCATTAGTAGATCTGGGACCAGGACTCCCCCCAAAAACCAACAGAGTGTAGGGTCCATACAGGACACATGTGCTGTGGTATAAACAGAGCTATAGGTTCTTCAGGACACCCTCCTCCTGGTAAACATGGACCTGTTGGCTGCAGCCTCCAGCTGTGGTTAACACATCCAGATGTTCCTCTTTTAAGTCTCTCTGCTCTAATGAGGACCACGGAGCAGAACAAGCAGCAGCTGGGATTCAACCTGTGGAGTTTATAGATCCCTCTCCGTTTTACACGCTCATCACATCTGGGTCAGGAGGCCCCGCATGCCTGCAGCGGCGGGACAGGCGTCTGCGTGTCTGCCGACGGGACGGACGCATAAATATGTGGACGCAGGGACGCTGCCTTCACTGTCAGACTGTCTGCAGGTGGAGGACGGACGAGGAGGCTGAGAGACGCCAACATGGTCCCACTGAGGCTGGTCGCCTTCGGCTGTGAGTGTCTGCTCCGTCAGCCTGATTTCTATCTTTTTAGTTCTGTAAAATCTCAGAAAAAGACTTTTAAATGTTTATTTGTTCTCCTACAGTGGGACAGGATGTGTTTTATTTGTGCAACAGCTTCAGATTTAACCTTAAATTCTGATGCACTAATTAAGTTAGTTTATTTTCCTGCATGTATTTGAGACGTGAATGAATCCCAGCTCTGATGTTTAAAGCTCTACAGAAACATTCCAGTCTCATGTTGTGTTGTTGTGTGTTTCCAGTTCTGGCTGCTGCCTGGTTTTTCACTCGTGCTGCTGGTGAGTCCTATTTATTTCATCCTCTCTGAGAACTGAGAGTTTTCATCGACAGAAGCTGCAGTTTGCTTTTAAAAATAATAATTATTCACTTTTAGTGGTGGTTATTTTTAGTATCAGGTTTTTATTTTGTAACAAACTGTTAAAAACAAACCCTTGGACACAAAAGATTCACTGCAAAAACTTAGCTAAAAAACAAACACATAAAGTTTTATAATGAGGGATATGTTCCTTAAAATAAGACAAATGATCTGCCAATAGAACAGGAACATTTGATTTACCAATAATTTAATAAACCAGTAAATGTGTGTATCCTCAAAGAGTCTCCAGATGTCTCCAAACTAGTGTTTTCAGACTAGAAACAAGTAGATTTTAATTTGATTTGAGGTAAATGTGAACAGATCAGTTCAGTCAGTGTCTTTCCAGTCAATGCTGTCTTCGCTCTGGGCTGGATTTCACCTCTTACTGACAATAAAACTATGAATTACATTTGATCATTAACTGTTTTTAATCTGTTACGAGATGAAAAGGAGAAGATGCTGGAAAGAAGAAACGTCTAAAAGCTTTAGGATTGTTCTGGTTCTCATTTTAAACATTAACTCACTAAAATAACCCGTATTAAATGCTGTAACACCTGAGCTGAATAGGAGGCAGAGTTCTCTTTGCAGACATAGAACAAGCCTGGTTTGTCTTGTTAGCAGTTCTCTCATCTTGGTTAGATTCAGTTTGTTTAAAGTGATGATGGAGGATGAAGATGCTGACCTGAGTGTCTGTGCTTTGACAGAGGGAGCAGAGGTCATCTACGCCTGCCTCAACCAGACCGCTGAGATGTCTTGTGGTAAGAAAACCCACTTTATTTCCTCATCAACCCTCGAAGCAGCGTCACACGGCTCTGAGTTATCTGCAGCTGTGCTCGGCTTCGTGGAGTCCAGCGTTGAGTTTCAGCTCCTGGATCAGGACGTCGTCGAGCTGCTGAACAAACTGGTGTCAGCCTTTACTGTAGCACTGAGCTGTTCAAAGGACAAACCTTGAATATGTCTCTGTACCACTGTGTGATGAGGAAGGTTTGTCTTCAGTCTACTATAACAGAACATGTGGCCTTGGTAGAAGTAAAAGTTTACCCATTAACATCAGCTGCTTTCAGATAAACAGATCTGCCTCAGAGGTAAATTCAGAAAGAACAAGACTGGTTCTGATTTTACTGTTTTGTGAAATATTTCTCCAAAACCTGGATGTTAAGAGACATTGTCAAATACATTGGTAATAGGTCCCTACTTCTTTTTTACACTTCCCACAAAACCAGAGAGAGGTTTGGGGTTCATTTTGTTAAGATAATCTGTAATAATCTGGGCTGACTTTGAGTTTATTACATGTAAAAATTTTCTTAGCAGATTCAAATCCATCTGACCACATGCTGGCATCAAGGTCAACCTCCAGGTCCTTTGCTCCTGACTCCATATATCTGTGGACACTAGCGCAATTGAACGTGAAGGTTCTCAGTCATCCAGGTCATGGTATATCCAACAAAGGTTCAAAAAAGGCAACTGGACTTGTAGAGTTCGGATGAGTGGTGAAACGTCTTCTCAAAAAACTCTACGAGTCCAGTTGTCTTTTTTGAACCTTTGTTGGATAGCACAATTGAAAGAATAGAGCTTTTTATAAAGAATGTTAGCTTTATGCTAAGCTAAGCTAAGCTAAGCTAAACTAACCAGCTTCTAGCCTGATGTAGTCAGACTCTCCAGGTGACTCTGCATCACCTGGAGAGTCCTCAACCAATCAGAGACTTTTAAACTAATCAGATGATCAGTCAGGTGTATGACTACTGTTGCTCTTCTGTCCATCACCACATTAAGCCCCGCCCCCACGCGATCTGATTGGTCCAGCAGATCTTTGCAGGAGCAGCTACATATCAGTGAGGTCTGGCTTCCAGGATCATTTCAACCTAAACACAAATAAAACACCTGGATTAACCAATCAGAGCGACACATTCTGTTAATTATTTGTCCTTTAAACTTATTTCAGGTCAGTTTCTTTTACATCTAAACATGTGGCTTCTCTGACAGCAGCCATATTTCTGTAACCAGATTCACTCAGATGACGTCTGAGACTCTGTCCTCCAGACCAGGCCTCTGCTGTCTTAGGGTTTAAAATGATCTGACCTATAATAAAGATAAAGAGTCTGCAGCAGCATGATCAGACTTCACACCAGCTTTGTGACAGAGAAACAGATTTGTGGGTGGAGGAAGTTTGTCTGACGTCCAGGCTGCTTCATGACGACATGCAGCTTTAAGAGTCGCGTCAATAAATTAATAATAAAGACTTTTCTTTTCTCTTTTTCCTCCAGACGTCGGCAGCAAGATCAACCTGGAGCACATCCTGTATAAGGTGGGCGTGGGGACCAGGTGTGGAGAGGGGAAACGCCACCCGGACGACGGACCCGACACCTTCTGCTCCTTCCCCTGGGCTGAGATGGTGGTGGAGGATCTGTAAGAGAACTCTGGTGTTCCTCAGTCTGTCTGGAGAGTTCCTGTTTCTGTCAGAGATCTGTGTTAACAAAGAAAATAGGCACAGGAATCTCCCAGGATGCATTTCAGGACAGGAAACGTTCACTTTGTAGAAAAACTGAAAAACATAAAGAGGCGTAAATTAGCTCTTTTGTTTTTAAGCTGTAAATCAGTTTGGTTGCCACTAGCGACGGCAGCTGAGGCTCATGGGTATTGTAGTGTGATCTGACTGGAAGCTCTGTCTTGTGCAGATGTGGGAACAGGAGGTCCTGCACTGTCCCCGTCACCGAGCTGGTGTTTGGTGAATATCCCTGTAAGGAGGAGACCAGGTACCTGGAGGTGTCCTACAGCTGCGTCACCCCACCTCCTCCACCTCCTCCTCCACCTCCTCCCACCAAACCCGACTGTACGTACCAACGCGTCTCTAACCCTGAATCTGAAGCCTAGAACAGGTCGATGGAGAAAATAGAGGGAATCTGTTCAGTTAGGATCTAAAATCATTTGTTCTTAATAATTTAAACTGATTTCCATTATCTTGTAATAAATAAATAAACGTCAGCTGTCAGATGGATGAACTTCACCTTTAATGAGTTTAAGCTTTGTCTCCCTCTGCTGGTGAAGCTCCTCTCCTTCATTTCTTCCTGTTTCTCTGCAGGTGAAGACAAATCAGCCAAAGAAGTCTGATGTCCAACATTCAGCTCTCTGTCCTTGTCCTCCGTTTCTTCTGGTCTCTGATGATTCTCTGCTCCAGCTTCAGCTGCTTTCAGCTTCTTTACTCCACAAGGATTTGAAGTAAATAAAAGTTGTACTCTGACACATTTCATTTTGTGATTTCTTTTTTTCTTTTTCATCGTTGAGCCGATAAAAGTCTGTTGTTTGTCTTTTATTAATAAAAAATGAGAAATTAGTTTAATAGTTTATCTACTGAAAAGATTTGTTTCCATTTATACTTTTAACACTAAACATCTTTAAGTCAGAGATATTAGATTATTAGATTCAGTCTTTATATAAACTTCAGTCTTACATTAAAGGTAACGTGTTGCTTTTAATATTTATTAATAATATTGCAATTAAATGTATTATTTAATGAATCAAGTGTGTTAATGTTAAATAAAACAGTTTCTATTTTACACAGTCTTTAAACCAGCAGCTGAAGTATTAATAATTATGTCATTCATCTGTCATCACTGTGATTTAATTTAAATATTATTTTAATCATGATTTCTCCTAAATGATGAAACGATCATGATCCTTACACATTTATGATCAAAAATAAAATTAAACATTCACAAAATACATTTTGCCAACAGTCTAATTTCATCTGGAGATATTTTAAAGTTTTTTCTGTCGTGTTCATCGAATTTATTTTAATTTATTTTGTTTTAATCGAAGTATTTTTACACCATTTTCATATATTTTTCATTGTGTTCATATTATTATTATTATTATTATTATTGTTATTATTATTATTATTATTATTATTATTATTATTATTATTATTACTGATACTGACTGATATTATTCCGGATTTTGTAAAATGACATGCAACATGTGAGAATTTTATTTTATTTTATTTTAATGTTCATTTATTAATTGATTTATGTTTCATTTCTTTATTGTATTTTATATTATTTATTTATTTATTATTTAATCTTCAGTTTAACTTCTGCTTCAGTGAATCCAAACGTTTCGTTTTGTGATGAATCGAAAGTGAAAGCAGCCTCAGTCCTCAGTCCTGAGTCTGCGCCGCCTGCTCCGTCTTCCTCAGTCCGTGGTTGTGTTGGTGGCGGACGGACACGATGGACGAGTGTCTGCCGGTGATCGTGGAGGGAGACTGGGGTCAGACCCAGACCAGAACCCTGAGGAACAAACTGCACCTTTACTTCCAGAGCAAGAGAAAGTCGAGCGGAGGAGACTGCCGGGTGGAGGCGGAGGACGGAGCCCCGAGAGCCGCCGTGTTCTTCCGATCAGAGGAGGGTGAGAGTCAGCCCGCTGCTTCCTGGATCAAACCAGACAATCCTCTTTATTTCACGTTATTTTCTCTTTATTTCACATTCTGACAGATCAACGGAGACTTTTAGAAACTCAGCTCAGATTCTAAAAACATGTTTAACACTAATATTTATAATAATCATATATATTTCAACCCAATCAGCTGTTTATTGTGTAAAGTTATTGATGATCAGATCATCTTTCAGATTTAAAGCAGGTTAATAAACATCCAGGGACAGTCAGCTGACTTCCCAGCATGCATTTGGCCTGTGAGCAGGCACACCTCTTCCTGTTTACATGAGTCACAGCTGAGACTGAGTTCTGTTTGTTACAGATGGATTTATTTACATGAATAACGTCTTGTTCTCTGACGTGTGTTTGGTTCCGTCAGGATCTGAGTGAACATTCATTTGAACCAAACACAAACAGAAAGCGACTCCTCATCAGTTTCATTTACAGCAACAGTAACCTGGTGACCTCTGATAGTCCTCCAGCCAATCACACGTTTATGACTTTAAGAGATTAAACTGTTCAGATTATTTCCTGTTCAATGTTTTAACACACAAACCTTAGAACGACTCACTTCAGCAGACCTCAGATCACCTCCATGTCTCTCACATAACATGTATGACTACTGTTACTGGCACCACATTAAGCCCCGCCCCCAAACCATCTGATTGGCCCGGCAGAATCAGTTCCCATCAGAGAGACTCCAGAACAGCTTTGCCCCTCCAGATATTTGAGGGTGGGGGCGTTTGTCTGGCGTCCAGGCTACAAACCTGCAGCTAGAGATGTTTCCAGGAACCTGCTGAGACGCTGCTTCTTCAGACTTTTAGGACTTTTAGTCGTTGACGTTTGCTACTGGTCAGTTTTTTGCTTGTTTCTCTGTCGGCCTTTAGCTTTTCATCAGCAATTTAAATAATTAATCCGTCCCATGGAAATATGTTTGACAGCAGGTGTGATGTAGCCTGGTCATCACCATCCTACGTTTCCGCCCGAAATTTGATTTGGGTCTGGCACGTTAGTCTGGCCCAGTGTAATAGGAATCTGTCTCCGTAACGGGCGGATGCTTATTTTGAGGTTTAAAATCATTGGAGTTCCCTTAACCCTTAACCAATCAGCAACGTTTTGGTAATGACGTATATTGTGCGCCGGAGTTCAGGCTCTTACCACTTCCGCTTCCAGTTAAATAAATCAAACTTTTCCCAAAGCCAGTTGGAAGGAGAGCTACGACGTCCGTGCCGTTTATAAAATTGACAAGACAAGCCTCTTGTTCTGGTTTTAATTCCGTGATGCTCTCCAGAGTTGAGACAACTTGGCGGATGGCTTCTAGCGTCTCTTCCTCCGTCCGTCACCATTGTTGCTATGCTGTTGAACTACAAGCTTCGCTGGACTACAAGCAACTCGGCAGGCGAGTTCCGCGTCATCACTCAACTATTCGCTGATTGGCGGCGGTTACACGTGAACCGTTGAAGGGCAATTTGGCCAGACTATGTGCCAGACCGAAATCAAATTTCAGGCGGAAACGTAGGATGGTAACGACCAGGCTAGGTGTGATGGTGGACTCTCTCACATCTCACTTCTCAGACATTGTCGTTTGAAAAGAAACAGAAACAGAAACGTTTCCAGAGGACCTCAAAAAAGTGACGAACCTGCTGAGACGCTGAACGTCTTTGCAGAGTCAAGAAATGCACCTCAGGTTCCTTCTTTTAGAAGAAATGATTGGGTTTAAACGTCACATGGTCAGAAGACATGAAGCTGGCTACAGCAGGAAGCTACAGTTCATCCTGTCTGATCCTCACGCTTCATTAAACATTAAGTCTCCAGTAAAGTTCAGTGTGATTTCATTTCTTTTTGCTCAGTGAGGGAACGAGTCCTGGCCAGGGATGACCATGAAATCATCCTGGAGAATAAGACCATCAAGTTACGGCTGACGTCTGGAGACGTGAGTATTTTCTCTTATTTAATAACATCTGATCTAAATCTAACTGCTGCTCTGCAGAGAATCAACCAGGTTCATTTCAGAGAGGTGTTCTCTGATCAGCTGTTCTGTCAAGAAATCCTTATTCTGACTCTAATATCTGGTCACAGTGTCGTTCCAATCAGAGGTAAAACTGAACCTGGATAGTTGATAGAAAGTAGAACAGCTAATTAAGAAACTGAAAGTGAAAGCAAAAACAAAATAAGAGCTTCAGAACTGAAACTATTTACAGTGAGGATTAAAAACCTTCTGCATCCTTCAGAGTTTTCTACATTTCTGCATAAAAATGACTCAAAGCATCAGAGGATTTAAATCAAGTCCTGAAAGTAGACAAAGAGAACCCGATCAAAGTCATGGAACAGAAATATTATCACATTAAATCATGTGGACAAGACAGAAGACTACTGGGACAATGTTTAGTGGACAGATGAGACCAAAGTAGAATAGTTTGGTTTAAATGAGATGAAACAACACTGCATCATTCCAGCATTAGAACCTCATCCCTCCATCAAACATGGGGGTGCTAATGTCCTGGTTTGGGCCTGTTCTGCTGCATCTGGACCAGGACGGCTTGTCATCATTGATGGACCAATGAATTGTGAATTCTACCAGTGAACTCTAAAAGAAAATGTCAGGACATCTGTCCATGAGCTGAATGTGAAGAGAAACTGGGTCATGCAGCAAGACAACGAGAACCAAGAACACAAATGGTTCTACAAAAGAACGGTTAAAGAAGAACAAGATGAATGTTTAGGAACGGCCAAGTCAAAGTCCTGACCTTAATCCAATAGAAATGTTGTGGAAGGACCTGAAGCAAGCAGTTGATGTGAGGAAACCCACCAACATCTCAGAACTGAAGTGGTTCTGTTCTGAGGAATGGGCTAAAATTCCTCCAAGCTGCTGTAGACCACTGATCAGCTGTGTTGGGGCCTGGGTACTAAGGCACTCAATATTGGGGTTTGGCTATCATGAATAATTAATATTTATCATAAATAATTATTCATTATTAAATAATTAGATCCGAATTACCAGATCACCTCAGGGCACCACCCTTCTAGGAAGGAAAAAGATAGTCAATCAATCAAATCAGTCTCATAAGTTACTACTAAATTGTCAATTTGGACTTCTGATTAATAATTAACTTAATAACTATAACCGAAATTACCACATTAACAACTAGTTAAAGTTGAAGGAATTTGGAGTTCTTGACAGTGTAGAGGTTGGCAATATTCACTCTTGTGCAATATCAAACAGACAGGTATGTTTAAAAGACATTTATCACAAGAATAAAAGTAAACATACAATCTAACTACAGTGTACTCAATACGTGTGTGTGTGTGTGTGTGTGTGTGTGTGTGTGTGTGTGTGTGTGTGCATCAAAATGGCTGCTGGTTGTGTGTGCGTGTTAAGATGGCCGGCGGGGGCCGCGAGGTCTTGAAGACAAAGGAACAATGGCTGCTGAGTGGGGACACTCATGTACCATGTGCTGGTTGAATGCCCTCATGGAATGTGATAAGAGGTTCCAGGTTAGAGAGAGGATGGTTAGTTTAGCATGCAAGAGACCCTGAGTCTATGTGTTGCATAATCTAAACTAATATCAAGTCACTATACTAAAACACTCATTATAAACAAATATCACATCAAATCAAAGTTTATAGTTCTATGCTTAGCTTTAGCTTAACTATGCCCAGGACATACTACCAGTTGGTGGAAAGTCCATTTCTGCTGTGTGGCTCCTTTAGCGGTTCCTGGTGGAAAGCCAAACTGGGAAAAGTTGTAGTCCTTGCTGTGTTTTCCTGATGGCAGACGTTGGAAGGAAACCGGCCGCTCCTTGAAGTCCTTTGAAGTAGCTTGTTAGCAGCTCGGTGCTAACTAGCCGTGTGGCTTCTGTTGTTTGGGAGTTTAGCCTGCAAACCTTGTGTTCGTGGCTAAAAGAGCTAGTGTAGATTCCTCAGCAGGATCTCGCTTCGCTGCTGTAAGGAGAACAGGCCTTGAGCCCAGCTGCAGCAGAGCAGCTGGGGGTCTCCACCGGGGAGGTGTGGAGTGGAGGAGAAGAGGGTAAGAAGGTAAGAGAGAGAACAAAGGCCAAACAGCGCATTTTATATGACCTGATGACCTCAGAGGTCACATGCCACTGTCAGCCAATGAACTGCTTGGTCAGTTTTCACACCTGGAGGATTGTGGGAACTGGGGTTTTTCCAGGGCTTTCCTTTGTTTCCAAGACAAAGGCATCCATGTGGTTAACTCGATTATGCACCACCAGGTTCAGATCCCAACAGCTGTTACCAGAAACATTTAGCTGATGTTGTTGCTGAAAATACTGAAGGTTGCAAATACTTTTAAGCTGCAGGTGGAACATCGATTGATCAGGGCAGCCTTGATTTCATATCATTTTACGAGATGCTGTGTTGTATTCAGGGTCAAAGGTCAGGACTCGGCCCTTCATGGAGATGACACAGTGAGAATAACACTTCACAACCTTTCATTCAGCAGCTCTCCTCCATGTTTACTTCCTCTAAAACTCCAAATACACAGAAATAAAACAACCAAGATAAGACATTAAAGTAAAAGTATGTGACTCATAGTGGATACAAACAGGAACCTTTAAACAAGTCACAGCTGACTGGGGAACACAACACGCCCTGAAAATCTGCTTTAACATCTCGCTGCAGTGATTTAGAAACGTACGACATCAAGACAGAGAGAGAACAGTTTAATGTCATGTCCAGTAGAAGTTTAGTTCTTAATACTTTACGTGTGTTTTTCTGATAAACCGTCAGTAATAACTCTGACGTTTGTTAAAGATCCAGACGTGAATATTCTGCTCAGACTTCATCATTCAGCTCGTCCTCTGTTGTTGTGTCAGTGTGATCTGATCAGGTGTGTCTCCTCTTTCCTCCAGTAATAATTAACCTGACTGACCCACAGCACAGGTTACACAGAATATCATGAGGCTGTAAAATCATAAAGAGGTGACGTGTCATCAGAGCGTCACCATGTCAGCCTGATAAAACCTCAGCCTTGTGTTGTTTACAGTGAAGTGTTTAAACCTTAACTCGTGTTTTTATCGCTCCACGTTCATCATAGAAGACACATGTTGTGACTTTGTATAGAGATTTATTTGAATTCTCTTTGGTCTCATTTAATTTCTGAATCATTCTGGTTTTATCTCCTCAGAGTCCAACAATCAACAACAACGTCTCAGGTAAATGTTTGCTCCTCTGTGCTGCTGTTGATGTTCACTGTGTTCTTTTTATTGATGTTTATCTGAAGTCTGGTGATAGTGATGCTTTCTAATCTCTCTACTCTGTCAGCAGCTCTCAGCTTCACACTGGAACACATGATTCTTTAGAAACTTTAAACGGTTTATCCAAAAAAAACAAAAAAAAACAAGCTGAAACAAAGACACCTGGACTTGTCGTGTTCCTCAAAGATGTTTCATCCAAGTCTTCAGCTCTAAAAGACTGGTGGGGGGTTGAGGTTTAAATGGGTGGGGTCCACCTGAAGGTCACATGACTAGAGTCTGTTAACGACTGTTAACGGTCCAGTTTCTCATGTTTCAGTTTGTTTTATTTTGGAAGAACCATGACCTGCATGACAGTGAACCTCAACCACAATCACACAGCTTCATTTTATAAAAGAGGGGATTGTTGTCAGGAGAAAACAAATCACTGTCTGTTTCAGAACCAAGAACAGGCCTGTTCTTGGTTCAGGCGCTTGTAATGTTCCACAGTTTGTACCGGCACACAATGATGTTGTTCATGGTTCTGAAACAACAGTAAATACTGATGTATTGTTTTGAGACAGCAGCTGTTCCCAGTGTTCCCAGCAGGTTTTGGATAATCCAGATTTGGAGGTCTAGTCTGTATTCCCTGTTACTGTATTGACTGTTTATGATCAGAACTGCATCTTAAATAATGTTCTGTTTGTTTGCTGTAAACTGAGAGTTTATACGGTGGCTCCATGTGATGCATGTGCTGATGCATTTTAAAGGCAGGTGTAACACTTGTAATCAGATCAGATTAAGGTCGAGGTCAGCTGTCCTTGTTGCCGGGTTAGGGTTAGGGTTTGTTAGGTATACCATGACCTGGATGACTGGGAACCTCAAAGATCTTCATACAGTTTCATTTTTAACACAAGGGGACTATTGTCAAGTTTGGGATGATCCAGATTTGGAGGTCTAGTGTCTAGTAGTATTACTTCAGTGACCATTTGTGTACTGATCTCAAACCTCCTATATGCTAATAAACACAGATATCATTTGGGGTGTGGTTGAATATCATGCAACCGGCTGTTTGCTCAAAACAAAACAATGACTCACCTCCACCCTGATAGATTTAATATGTTTGAGCATTAAAATGCATCTCCAGTGACTGTTGTCATCTGATCTGTGCTGCAGTCTATATGTAAATAAAACTGCTGTCTCAAAACAGTAGATCAGTACCTGTTGCTGTTTCTGAACCATGAACACAGCTGAACAAGGTTCAAGTGAAGACGAACTGCAGTGTGTGATCGTGGGAGTGCAGCAGTGGGAGTTACTGATGTGTTTTAATAGTTGCTGGACAACAGTGACTCAGATGAGGAAGAGATGTCAGACTCTGATACAGAAACAAACTTCCTTTTAGTTCAAGTACATTCTCATCAAACTCTAATCTGTGCAGTCAAAGCTTTACAAAGTCAGAATAGATATTTTATTCCATTTTACTCTCTGGCCTTAAGTGTGTTTCTTCATGTTCATTTGTGCAGATAAAGAGTGTAAACTGGACTAACCTGAATCTCTTGACTGTCAGACTCATCCACAGACTCAAAGGAGACGGAAGTAGAACCTGGAAATGACGCGTCTGCAGCAAACGAAGACGGTAAAAACAAACTCTGTGTTTGAAGAAGAAAGAAACTCTCTGCTCCATGCTTCATCAGACTAGTCATTTATATGTGAATTATTCAAACTTTACAGAGTTTAGTTAATCCTAAACATTTCCAGTTTAACTTATTATTCTAATTCTTACATTTATACTCAAGATATCTTTCAGTTGGTACCGTCACAATCAAGACATTTAAATTATTTGTTGTGTTGGCAAACATCTTTTATTTCATATCCAGCATCTTGAATGAAAAAGAAAAACATTAATGAAGGCTGGTCTCAGTTTGTGGTTTTTGTCAACAAATACAATCAGTTATTTGTCTGTAGAGGATTAGGAGAAGCTAAAGCTGATCTTTACTGTTCTCTCAGACTCTAAGTCCTCTCCAGGCGCTACAGTGGTGTTGGGGAACATCAACAACACATCTAAGGATCTGCTGTCCATGCTGGTGGAGAACATCTCCGGCCTGGACGAGAGCTGCTGGAGACTAGAGATCATCTGGGAATCCAACAAAGCCGTGGTCACCTTCAACAACGCTGCAGGTAGAAAACAACACAACTCAAACACAAAGAGCTGTTCTTCAAACCAGCATCATAAACATACAACCGTTTTCAGTTGAGTCAACCTGGAATCTTTGGAATAAAAGGTTCACAGTTCTTAGAAACTGATTTCTGTGAACAGTTTGGGATTAAACAGAGTGGATGTTCAGCTTTACATCAAAGATGGAGATACATTGATTGTGAAGATTATGAAGATCTTCACATGAATTTAGAGTTTTAGAGGAAGTAAATGTGGAGGTATGACTGTTTTTTTTTGTTTTTTCCAGATGCAGAGAAGTTCCTCAGTGTGAGTCAAACCAGCAAAAAGCTGCAGAAACATGAACTGAGTGCTCAGCCGCTGGACGCTGCAAAGAGCGTCAGAGTGGAGCATCTTCCTCCGACTGTGCTTAAAGGTAAATAAACAGCTGTCATTATATGTGAATATATGCAGAGCTCATCATATTTCACAGTAGCAGCGTTTTGGCATCTTATTTCCCAAGTTAAAGAAGTAAATTTGCTCTTTGATCCACTGTGGATCAATGCATCAGTTTCCTGATGAAGAAAATATTCTCAATTAAAGTTTGTGACTGAGTTCAGTTGACAAGAATCACAGTTGAAATGTTTTGTAAATTCTGACCATGTCGTCACATTGTGACTGGTTTCCTTGTCTTCCTCCATCAGTCACAGTTTTGGTAAGAAATGAATCTTCTAAGCTATCGTAAAGTTAACGTCTGCACTCAATGATTCCTTTCAGAAATGCTGGAGCTGTACTTTGATAAAACCTGGACTGAGCCCGACAGTATCGTCATGATTCCAGAGGAGCAAGCTGCCATCGTCACATTCAGTGACCCTAAAGGTGTTATACAACATGATTAAAGTCACACTTTAAAACAAAATGTCCAGAGAAACTGGAAGTTAAAGATCCTCTCAAGATGCATCTTAACAAAATACAGTATATGTTCAAAAGTATGTGGACATCCAAAAGCGTCTGTTCAGTTTCAGCCTTTCCATCAGATCAGAGAACCAGTGATGTGGACATCCCAGGCTCTAGTTGCCTTGGTAACCCTCTTGTAGTGTAATAATCAGAACATAAAAAAGTGTATGGATGGAGCAAGCCCTTTCTCTATTTGAAGAGAAAATACCATCAACAACATCAACAGCGCTCCATCTGGGTTCACCAGATGCTCCAAGCTGCAATCATTGTGGTGGATCTGGTGGTAGGAACCAAAATGGTGGATGGTGCTTCCTCAGGTCAACGTTTGAAGGATACCATTCTGATTTCTGTCAGCCTGGTATCTTTAGTGTTGATGCTGTGGTCAATGCAGCCGACAAGGTTTTACAGGACATCGGTGCTGCTGGACCACAGTCGCTCCCGTTGGTCGTTGTCTTAAAGTTGAGATCAGTTCAACTTTTTGAATTCTTCAGATTTCTCATTTCCTTCTGTCATCGCTACAACTCTCTGAATTTCAGTGACATTCATGTTCTCTGGTCAACACATCACTGACAGTCTTTTCCTGTGTGAACTCCTCTTTACTGATGTTTAAGACAAAGATTTCCTTTCACTGGAACTAAGCAGCCGGAATTAAAAGAACAGACAAACAAATGTAAGAACAAGGTTGTCCACATACTTCTGTCCACATAGTGTATTATGTGACCCAGATGAGAATCTTTATAGAAAAATAGCATCATTTAAATTCTCTGCAGTTTCCCTGACTTTGGTTTCTTGTGTTTCTATATCGCTGTAGTTGTGGAAAGCATTTGCATCAAAGAAGACTATGACATGCGGTCCATCCCCATCAAGGTTTATCCGTACTACGAGTCCCTGGGGACGGCCTTGTACGGCAGTGAGCGGCCAACATGGAAGATGCCTGAGCCCTTCACAGAGAGCGTTCACCTCATCATCTGGAAATTCCTCCAGGAGAAGAAGCTTTTTAAAAGCATCAACGATCAGATGCGTCCACACTTCTGCAGGGTGGACTTGGAAAATCCCCAAGTGAAACTCAGCCCGATGCCAAGTTTCCTGAGGCAACAAGGTCTGACTGCAAAAGATGTAGACAACTGGGAGCGAAACATCCAAGACGCCTTCCGTCATCTGATGTCTCAGTACTCAGCCTTTGAATGTCCAGTGAATCCCCTGGTATGGAAAGCTGCAGAGAAAGACGTGCGCTCTGTTGTGATGGAAGACGTCGTCCTGGTGGTGGATGTATCCAAGGGGGTTCTGACCGTCGCTGGCCAAGCTGATGATATAAAACGAATCAGAACTCCTGTTGAGAACATCGTTGTCAAAGCAACGATTCACATTGATCGGCAGACAAGCTCCATCTCTGAGGACATGGTTTTGTCCCCTGCATGGTTCTACATCCTGAAGCAGGACGGGCTGCAGAAAGTTGCTCTGGACGTTTCTCCTGACATGACTCTGTCCTATGATGAAGGCCAGCAGAAGTTAACCATTGCAGGACTACCTACAGAGGTTTTCAAGATGAAAGCATGGATCTTAGAGAGGAATGTAAAAATGGCGCTGGACGCAGCTAAGAGCGTCCGAGAGGAGCGTCTTCCTCCGACTGTGGTTAAAGGTAAATAAACAGCTTTCACTATGTATGGATCAATCAATCAATCAATCAATCAATCTTTATTTATGAAGCTCTAAAAACAACAAGGTTGGCCAAAGTGCTGTACACAGACATGAGAATATAAAAACACAGAGAAGAATTTAAAAACAAGATTTAAATCATAAAACCAATCAAACCATGTGAACCATAAGAACCAACATCTCATGCTGAGTTAAAAGCCAAAGAGAAACATTTTGTTTTAAGAGGGATTTAAAATGAGGAAGACAGTCGGCCTGTCTGATGTGCAATGGCAAATTGTTCCACAGTTTGGGGCCAGCAACTGCAAAGGCACGGTCACCTCTCATCTTCCTCTTTGTCTTTGGGACGACCAACAATGACTGATCTGCCGACCTAAGAGAGCGTGAGGGAGCGTACGGCCGGACCAGTCAGATACATGCAGAGCTCACTGTGTTCTTTTTATTGATGTTTATCTGAAGTCTGGTGATAGTGATGCTTTCTAATCCCTCTACTCTGTCAGCAGCTCTCAGCTTCACACTGGAACACGATTCTTTAGAAACTTTAAACGGTTTATCCAAAAAAAAAAAAAAAAAACAAGCTGAAACAAAGACACCTGGACTTGTCGTGTTCCTCGAAGACGTTTCATCCAAGTCTTCAGCTCTAAAATGCTGGTGGAGGGTTGAGGTTTGAATGGGTGGAGTCCACCTGAAGGTCACATGACTAGAGTCTGTTAATGAGGTCCAGTTTCTCATGTTTCAGTTTGTTTTATTTTCATTTTATAAAAGAGGGTATTGTTGTCGTGAGAGAACAAATCACTGTCTGTTTCAGAACCAAGAACAGGGCTGTTGTGTGTGAGCAAAAAACAGACGCTTGTAATGTTCCATAATTTGTACCGGCACACTACGACATTCTTCATGGTTCTGAAACAACAGTAAATACTGATGCATTGTTTTGAGACAGCAGCTGTTCCCAGTGTTCCCAGCAGGTTTTGGATAATCCAGATTTGGAGGTCTAGTCTGTATTCCCGGTTACTTTATTGACCGTTTATGATCAGATTTCAGACCTACGAGATTATTACGGACGTCATTTGGTACTACTGGTGCTGTAGAATATTCATTCACTCAAAACAGTAGATCAGTATCTGTTGCTATTTTTCAAACCAAGAACAGAGCGCTTGTTTGACACAGCCGTTAGTAATGTTCCACTATTTCAGCACACAACAACGCTGTTCGTGGTTCTGAAATTACGGTAAATACTCACGCATTGTTTTGAGACAGCAACACATTTTTTTTTCCAGATGCAGAGAAGTTCCTCAGTGTGAGTCAAACCAGCAAAAAGCTGCAGAAACATGAACTGAGTGCTCAGCCGCTGGACGCTGCAAAGAGCGTCAGAGTGGAGCATCTTCCTCCGACTGTGCTTAAAGGTAAATAAACAGCTGTCATTATATGTGAATATATGCAGAGCTCATCATATTTCACAGTAGCAGCGTTTTGGCATCTTATTTCCCAAGTTAGAGAAGTAAAGTTGCTCTTTGATCCACTGTGGATCAATGCATCAGTTTCCTGATGAAGAAAACATTCTCAATAAAAGTTTGTGACAGAGTTCAGATGAAAAGAATCACAGTTGAAATGTTTTGCAAATTCTGTGTCCTCACATTGCGACTGGTTTCGTTGTCTTCCTCCATCAGTCACAGTTTTGGTAAGAAATGAATCTTCTAAGCTATCGTAAAGTTAACGTCTGCACTCAATGATTCCTTTCAGAAATGCTGGAGCTGTACTTTGATAAAACCTGGACTGAGCCCGACAGTATCGTCATGATTCCAGAGGAGCAAGCTGCCATCGTCACATTCAGTGACCCTAAAGGTGTTATACAACATGATTAAAGTCACACATTAAAACAAAATGTCCAGAGAAACTGGAAGTTAAAGATCCTCTCAATATGCATCTTAACAAAATACAGTATATGTTCAAAAGTATGTGGACATCCAAAAGCTTCTGTTCAGTTTCAGCCTTTCCATCAGATCAGAGAACCAGTGATGTGGACATCCCAGGTTCTAGTTGCCTTGGTAACCCTCTTGTAGTGTAATAATCAGAACATAAAAAAGTGTATGGATGGAGCAAGCCCTTTCTCTATTTGAAGAGAAAATACCAACAACAACACCAACAGTGCTCCATCTGGGTTCACCAGGTGCTCCATGCTGCAATCATTGTGGTGGATCTGGTGGTAGGAACCAAAATGGTGGATGGTGTTTCCTCAGGTCAACGTTTGAAGGAAACTATTCTGATTTCTGTCAGCCTGGTAGCTTCACTGTTGATGCTGTGGTCAATGCAGCCGACAAGGTTTTACAGGACATCGGTGCTGCTGGACCACAGTCGCTCCCGTTGGTCGTTGTCTTAAAGTTGAGATCAGTTCAACTTTTTGAATTCTTCAGATTTCTTGTTGCCTTCTGTCATCGCTACAACTCTCTGAATTTCGGTGACATTCATGTTCTCTGGTCAACACATCACTGACAGTCTTTTCCTGTGTGAACTCCTCTTTACTGATGTTTAAGACAAAGATTTCCTTTCACTGGAACTAAGCAGCCAGAATCAAAAGAACAGACAAACAAATGTAAGAAAAAGGTTGTCCACATACTTCTGTCCATATAGTGTATTATGTGACCCAGATGAGAATCTTTATAGAAAACCAGAATCATTTAAATTCTCTGCAGTTTCCCTGACTTTGGTTTCTTGTGTTTCTATATCGCTGTAGTTGTGGAAAGCATTTGCATCAAAGAAGACTATGACATGCGGTCCATCCCCATCAAGGTTTATCCGTACTACGAGTCCCTGGGGACGGCCTTGTACGGCAGTGAGCGGCCAACATGGAAGATGCCTGAGCCCTTCACAGAGAGCGTTCACCTCATCATCTGGAAATTCCTCCAGGAGAAGAAGCTTTTTAAAAGCATCAACGATCAGATGCGTCCACACTTCTGCAGGGTGGACTTGGAAAATCCCCAAGTGAAACTTAGCCCGATGCCAAGTTTCCTGAGGCAACAAGGTCTGACTGCAAAAGACGTAGACAACTGGGCGCGAAACACCCAAGACGCCTTCCGTCATCTGATGTCTCAGTACTCGGCCTTTGAATGTCCAGTGAACCCCCCGGCATGGAAAGCTGCAGAGAAACACGTGCGTTCTGTTGTGATGGAAGACGTCGTCCTGGTGGTGGATGTATCTAAGGGGGTTCTGACCGTCGCTGGCCAAGCTGATGATATAAAACGAATCAGAGCTCCTGTGGAGAACATCGTTGTCAAAGCAACGATTCACATTGATCGGCAGATGAAATCCATCTCTGGGGACGTGGTTTTGTCCCCTGCATGGTTGTACATCCTGAAGCAGGACGGGCTGCAGAAAGTTGCTCTGGACGTTTCTCCTGACATGACTCTGTCCTATGATGAAGGCCAGCAGAAGTTAACCATTGCAGGACTACCTACAGAGGTTTTCAAGATGAAAGCATGGATCTTAGAGAGGAATGTAAGTATGAGTAAACGGCATCTGAATATCCCCCCAAGTCTTCTGAACTTCCTCAGGAGTGTGGACCCCATGGACATGTCCCATGACCTTTTCACATCTCAAGGCATCAGTGCTGTCTACGGCGTGGACAGTAAAGGGTTGTTCCTGCTGGGAAGCTCTGACAAAATCTTCGCCGACGCAGAGTTTAAGATGAAGGCAGTTTTGTCCACGCAGAATCTGGATGTGGAAGACCAGGAAGTTCTGGAACTTCGTGACTGGGTGGCCCTGAACCAAAAGCTGCTGGACACCTACAACTCCTCAAAGAAGAAAACGTTTGAAGTTCATATCCACCCAGCGAGACGAGACAAAGTGACGGTGGCCGGCTTCATGAATCCAGTCAAAGAGGTCAGCCGCTGCCTGAGGGAGTTCATTATGAACTACTCTAACGTTCAAGAAAAGCTTTGTGTCGAGTCCTGTGCTGTTGTTCAGTTCCTTGACAAGAAAAAAACACATGACTGGTCCAGTATTTCCAAAGCTAATGGCGTGAAAGTCCTTTTTGATCCAGAGAAGCCAAGAGTCTTCATTACTGGGGCTCGTCTTCACGTCCAGAGAGCCAAATCCGACTTCCAGCGACTGGTGAGCACTCTCTTCACTGACACCTTAACTGTGGACAAGCCAGGAGCTAAGAAGTATTTCCAGTCTCAAGGAAGCATGTTCCTGTCTACAATAATGTCAGAGCTCAGCTGTGCGGTGACACTTCACCAAGAGTTTGAAGACAAAGAGGAGGAGGAAGAGAACTATGGTGAAGAAAATAGCATTTGTTATTCAAGAGTTCAGACTTACTCTCTTCTCAATGGATATAAGCGGTGTCGAGGCCGAGGACAGAGCCAGTCACCCTTGGTACGTCAGTTTGCTGGAAGAGGAGGATGGGCAGGAATACGAGAACGAGGAGGAAGAGGAGGAAGTGAAAGATCTCTCCTGGAGGCGGCCAGTCAGAGTCTGCAGTCTGTTGTCCACTTTAAAGGTGACATAGAATGATTGAACGGGGTATTTATCCTTGATCTGTGATGTGACATGCAGACAACAAAATTTTGGTTGGGTCTGTAATGCCTTAGAAGCTTCCTAAAAACCTCTCTCAGAAAGCTATATTAGGGTGGGGGATTTTAAACGCGTGGTTTTGCACCTATTTGGCGCCCCTTCGGGCTTAACTGGCAACCTCATTATGAAATGCAAGCACTTGACGCTGATTGGCTGCATTTGCTGCCACTCAAAAGAATGTAAACTTCGCTATAGAGAGCCGAAGTCCCGCCCCTCTACTTACCGAAGGGAGTTTTGGTCGGTTCTGTACGCGCCAGCATGCGGGACTTGTAGTTCGTTTAATTACGTATTTTCCATAGCGTTTTACTTAACTATCTTGCGACAAACTGTGACATTCTTGACATGTAAAATCATTTTTTATTCTGAAAAACAACATATGTATAATCCAAGGCACAAGTCGATCGGGACCAGAAAATAATTTATCTTTCGCCATAGACTGCCGTTCACAAACGAAGTAGCAGTCTGTGGTTGAATGTAGTTGGAATCCGATTATAAATGAACAGCAGCCACGCATCTCGTGCATTTCTTTCGGTGGGAATGTAATGGAAAGTTTGCACACCGCTTGCACAGCCTGGAAGAGCACACCTCGGAACGCGACTCGCCATTTCGCCTTGAACTCCGCAAGCACTGCTGCAATGTACTTCCCGTTGGAGGCGAGAGGGCGGATGTATGCAAATTATTTTGAAGGGGAGGGAATTGAATGAGAGTGGGGGGGCAGTGAGATGCATTTTACGTAATATGTATCCGTTGTTCAGATTGGGCCGTTTTCTGGCTGACATTTCTAAAGGAGGAATTTCTATGAAACAGAGATGTTCAGAATGTCTAGCACTTTTCGTATGTTCGTGAATGCGGGCAGACTACCGTTATTCAACTAAGACAAGGTAAAAACGTTTTTTCATTCTCTGTCACCTTTAAGGATAGAGCGACCAAGGTGCCGGGCCGTGACATTGTCTTCACCGACAGCTTCCGACCCAAATGTCAGAAAAGACAAAATCACATAATAAATATACAGTATATGTATGTAGATTTGCATGTAAAGTCGTAGAAAATATTTGCTAAAGCTGATTGTTCCTAGTGTTGCAGTCGTACGTTCCAGTAGGGATGTGCGATATTTCATCGTTTACGATATATCGTCAAAAACATTCCCCACAGTAAGAATATGTCATCCCGCGATAAAAACGATAAATTCCCGTTGATGACGTATATATGTGCGCGGCACCCTCGCAGCCCAACACGTGTGGAATATTGACATATTGACAAGCAGATACGCCGGGAACGAGGAGCTCGTTCCTAGACGAGGCTCCACCTCCATTATCTTCAACTGGTTTGGTTTTAAAAGTCTGACGCGGAGCAGCAATTTACAACATGCAAGGTTTGCAAACAAATAGTGCATACAAAGGACAGTAACAGTAAAAAAAAAAAAAAAAACTCAGATGAAACTTGCCAATGCACTACAGTCAAATAGGCTCAAATTGTGTTTATTTATCGTCATTTTTAGCGTTACCGTGATAAATAGCAGAAATTATCGGGATAAATTTTTTAGTACATATCGCCCATCCCTACGTTCCAGATCATTGAGCAGATTATTCCTGGACATTGGGAGTAATCCAGGAATGAGAGATCAGGATCATTTCAGTAGATTCTGCTTTCTAAGAAGCGTCTGGCATAAAATGTGCAGCGGAAAATCACAGACTGCCTTTTCACATGTCGTCCTGAAGTGAAAGGAACTCTTTCTGCTTTCCTCTCATTTTTTCTCAGGAAATAATGAGAGGAAACGTTTACCTGCTTTCAATTTGATCTGAGGAATAATTTCTCCTCAGATGTTTAATGATGATTGAGACTACTTTCAGTGGCGGGTTAATCCTCATTTTGGAGCTTAGCATTAGAGGAAACACAGTGATCATACATAGCTTTGCCTTTGTATTATTTGTATTTTACGTCCCGTGGTTTCTGTTCTTTCAGACGGTATCACTTCATTGTTTTCCGAATTAATGGAGGAGCAACCGAGTGCTGAGGCTTTAGTTCTGGAGAGTGAGGAGTTTGAGCACACGGTGTTTCACCTGTGTGCCGACAACAACCAGGTATAAATATGTTTGTTCACTTTCTGCTCTGCATCTTTGATTTGAAAGCCAGTCAGAGGACTCTAATGTTCTTTATTTCTCAAATGGAATTTAGAACATTAACCACTGTGATTTGGTGGGAAGCTATAGGACGTGATTTAGCCTAGCTTAGCATAAAGACCGCCTCAGTCTATAGCAGCGGCCCCCAACCACTGGGTGCTGGACCAGTACCAGATTACTTTTTTTACAGTGCATGAAAATGCACTGTACTGTTCTTCCTAGTCTTCCGTTTCCGTTTCTTCTTATTATTATTCTTCTAACGCAGCTAATTCAGCTTCAACCGTTTAACGTAGAAACTTCATTCAAACTTTGTTACGTAGGTCTTACTTAGGAGACCTGTGGAATGTATTTTTCAACTTTGTAACTTTTATACTTTTTAAACTATTAAATAAAAACAATTTCCCCATAGACTTAACATTGTGATTATGACATCACAGTAGAGCCGTTAAGCAATTAGAATCCTATGCCAGGTGACAGCCGTTAAGCAATTAGAATCCAGGCTTTAAGCATACAATCTCTCTCTGAAGACTACATATCCTGTTAAACTGTTTCTGCAATAATACACTATTAAATCATTTAACCATTGAAACTACTCAACTATTTAACTGTTCAACCATTCCAACTGTCAGTTATCATCAACTATGCCTCCAGTCAACTATATTAAACCTCCATGTACCTAGCAACCAACATAGCAACCATCAGAATGAAGCATTTATGACAGTTTCCATAACAACCAACATGATTATACTACAGTACCTTATTTATTCCTGATAGTGGCCACCATGGATACCCTAGCAACAAATGTTTCAAAATAAAAGTCCTCACTAGCAAGTTAGCTAGTTAGCATTGTTAGCATTTTAGCATAACTGCTAGAAATCATTAGCAAAGTTAGCTAATCAACCTGGTTAGCATGGTTAGCATTGTTAGCATAGTTAGCATTTTTAACATAACTGCTAGAAATCATTAGCTAAGTTAGCTAATCAACCTGGTTAGCATGGTTAGCATTGTTAGCATAGTTAGCATTTTTAACATAATTGCTAGAAATCATCAGCTAAGTTAGCTAATCAACCTGGTTAGCATTGTTAGCAATGCCTGTGATTCCTCTTACATTTTCAAACTGTCATGTAACATCATCAGTTTGTATCATCAGATTCCACATGTACGCTTTAGTCAGATATGTGTATCTATGACAGATGGATGTTTATCTTGCTGTTCTCTTCTCTTCTCTCTTTGATGTTCTCTTGTCTGTACCCGGCTGGCCTTAGGCAGATGGTTCCTCCATATGAGCTGGTTCTGGTTCTGGTTCTGCTCAAGGTTTCTTCCTGTTAAAAGGGAGTTTTTCCTGCCACCGTCACCTTCAGGCTTGCTCTGGGGGTTTAAGGCCGGGTTTTTGTAAAGCGTCTAGAGACGATTTGTATTGTTATTGACGCTATAGAAATAAAATTGAATCGAAAAAAGGGATAATGCCCTTCGAGGTGTCCATTAACAGAAATGAATGGACGACACGGAGGCGTGAACCGAACTTTTTATTGGACACAGAGGATCCCCTGGCCTGGCGAACATGAAGCCTCGTAGATTTTCCTTGTGTGGGTCGTTCGGATCTTTATGGTTTTTGTGTGAGGATTATGCGCTAAGCTAACGTATTCAACGCCATGCTCGTCTCTTTGGATTATGAAAGATGTCATGGTCAGCTCTCGGCTCCCCTCCCTCCCACGCCGAGCAAAACACAGCTGGATGTCAAACCACACCTTTCTGACGAGGCCCAGGGGAGTATCGGGAGACAGCGCAGATGAACATCTGATTCTTTGAAGATCCGACTCAGTGATGCGAGGATGGTGGAAGCTGGTGTCCTTCCCACTCTTTCTGTAACGCTTCAGTATCGCCTTAAAAACCACATTACTGGTCTTGAACACAGTGTCACTAATGATGTTGACGTCACTTAAATGGCGGTTAATGCCGGCTCTCAGACTCCTCAAACTGGCAACACTGTATTCTCCCCCTTCCTTGGTCGACTGGACAGACACATAAAACAGTCACATAACGTCGTTGAGAGTAGCGGCAGTGTAGCTTTCAAAGGTGATGTCCATGTTTTTGTCAGCCAGGAAGTCTCTTATTGTTTTAACTGCCCATTTCGTGGTTTTCTTTGTGTTTATCTCGTCCTTGTCATCCTCTAATTCGTTCAATTCCTCCGGTGTCACCTCCTTGTGTCGCTTCTCCTTTTTCTTTTCATATTCTCTCTTTTTCTTCTGCTGCATCCCAGTCTTCAAAGTTGCCAAACTCACCAAATAAGTTAAAAGAAATGATAAAATCACTCATGTTTTGTCTGTCTTGCTGTTGTGATGAATAAACTGTGAAATAACGTTGAGTCTCCGTTGCCATGGTTGCCATCTAGCGTTTGAGCCAGCGCAATAATATAGAACTGTCATCAGGCAATTTGACGGAACGTCTTTCCTAGGTGTAAATTAATGGTGTTTAGTCACGGAAAAGTAGCTAGCGCGCTACATTAGCCGTATTGCTCGTCTCGCTTCGTTTTCCCCTATTATACCATGGTCTGGGTGAATAGTCAATTCTGATTGGCTGGAGGGTGTAGGTTAAAAAGTGTTAAACACCAACGAATGAACAATTTGAAACCACGTGACTCACACAGGACAACTCGGGCATAATATTCAACAAGGTTCAACAGTCCGTGTGCCTTAATACCAACTATAATAAACTTTCAAAATATAAAACTACTGAACGCAGCAAAGTAGCGCTGACGCTCACCGGCACCTGCGTCGCCACGCCAAACACGTCCCCACACATACACACACACACACACGCATCAAGCATGCACACACACAGGCAGGAGATACAACCACAACAAAACAAGATCTCTTTTGGTGAAATTCATACCGTACATGAACACTAAATATCAAACTGCTACATCTGCAGGCTGTGACTCTGGCTAAGAAGAAGATTAATGAGCTGATCGTGGCCGAGCAGGCGAAGAGAACCATCAAGGACATGTACATCAATCATCTGTCCCAGGCCGACATCGCGGAGCTGAAAACCCTCCAGAGGGAACTGACAGTAAGCATCCGCCTGGACCGAGGGCTGGAGAAACAAGAGCCCCAGATCCACCTGGAGGGTCTGACCAGGGACGTCTTTACTGCAGAGTCTACAGTCAGGTCAGCAAGAAGAGACCAGAATTAATCATATATAAAATAATAAACCTTCAGGTCAGAGTACCAACTGTAAAAAGCATCTCTCTACTTTTTTTTGACTATCAGGGACATCATCCGGAGGGTGGAGAGGAAGGAGAACCTGAAG
This sequence comes from Chelon labrosus, assembly GCF_963514085.1. NCBI lineage: Eukaryota > Metazoa > Chordata > Actinopteri > Mugiliformes > Mugilidae > Chelon > Chelon labrosus. The sequence continues at coordinate 29,635,696 of NC_140359.1, forward strand.
AACAAGGCCTTGCTCGTGAGCAGTCTGGTAGAGTGGCAGTTTCAGGACCCCAGAACTGGGAAGATGGAGTCATTCGACATTTATACAAACCTCAAACTCGAGGAAGCTCTGGAGAAAAAACAAAGTCTGAAGATCAAGCTCAACAATGACACGTACACTGCTGACCCGAAGCTGAAAAGTGCATTTGCATCAAAGGGTAAACAGTTGGAACTCCTCAGAAAAGATCTGAAAGGTGAGCAATGTTCTCTCCATATACTCAATGGATTGCCAAAATATAAACATACAGATATTGATGGTCTTGGCCGTGCCTGACTCCGCATAACTTCCTAAATTCCTACAGTTGTCATGAAAGGAGACATGAGCTACAGACTCCACAACAGTTTTTGTACCAGTCTGTAAACATGTTTATTTCTGGACCTTTGGACATTAGAGCAGTGGTTCACAAAATCTACAACAACTTAAAACAGAGAAAAAAGTGCAAATGATTCACTGGGATATCATGTGAGTTTTTTTGCACTTTGCGATGTGGTGGGCAACTTTGTAAGAGGCTAACAGGTGTTTTTTTTTTTCCTGATGCCACACTCACAAAATGAGCGGCCTGTTGGTGATACCCTCCATCAGTTCTGTACACCAGTGTTCCTGTGTTCTTCTTCTACTGGATTGAACAGGCAGCCTGTTGATTCAATTCAGCTCTGCTGCCACCTAGTGACTGGAGGCTTGTTTATCATTCAAGCATCAATAAAGACAGTAATAAGTGAAAGTCCCCACTGCCGACCCTACTATTTGAGAAGTACTACATTAGAGGAACATGATCCAGGTTGTACAAAGTGAAGTTTCTCCTCAGACAAACCTTCTTATCTTTGCAGATGATGATGCTTTGCCTTCACATTGGGACGACATGAAAGGAGACATAGTGAAGCTGTTTCCTGTCACTCTGGGCTCTAATGAATACAACGATGTGGAGGCGCAGCTTAAAAAGACCGGCCTTGCTGCAAACATCATCAGTGTATGTTGAGTTTCTGATCATATCTGTTGAATAACCCTAAAGAATCATTCCTGGGTCTCAACTCCCTCCTAAAGCATCAGATCCTAGTGTGAACTCTCTGGAAGCAGCAGAATGTGGAGCCATCACTAACGTACATTTAACAGCTGAACCACAAAGAGGTCCCACTTCCAGAAGTCACAGTGACGCTAGTTGTGTGGTTGGGATGAATAATGTGTGTGAACTGCGTTGGCAGATTGAACGGGTCCAGAATACGACACTGTGGGGGGGGTACCAGCTGATGAAGAAACAGATGGAGGTGAAGAACAAACACACAAACAATGAAAGGCTGCTGTTTCACGGTACCAGCTCCAGGACCATCGATCTGATCAACAAACAAGGCTTCAACCGCAGCTACGCAGGAGCACACGGTAAACATGTCAATACTTGTTCCACCAGTGGTTCTGCAGAGTCAGTCTCTGGCCTTACTGCATGTTCTTTCCTTTGTCCTGTAGGTGTGGTGTATGGCAATGGCTCGTACTTTGCTGTGGACCCCGTCTATTCAGCACAAGGCTACGCCACATCCGACACCTACGGACACAAGCGCATCTACCAGGCCAGGGTTCTGGTTGGAGACTTCACCCAGGGAAAACGAGGCTTGATCGCACCTCCCCCTAAAAGCTTAACCAACGCTGCTGACCTGTATGACAGCGTCTGTGATCACGCCATCTACCCAACCATGTTTGTCATCTTCAACGACATCCAGGCTTACCCAGAATACCTCATCACATTCACATGAGCTGCTGTGATCTCAGAGGGAAACTGTTCTGAGAACATGTTACCTGGACTCTGTGCTTTGGTTTGAATTCAGAATAGAGATAATGTGTAATGACATTAATGACATCATATACAATCACAACAACAATAACGTGTATCTTTCTATTAAACTCACGCAGAGAAGCTTCATTAACATCTTACAACTCAGTGAACAGCTCACACTGCTCTAGAGCCAGTGAGGCAGCCTGAGCTGATGAAGATGGTTTGCACCAGTGGGACACTTAAAAAATAAAAATGCTTCTGAGAATATTTGGTTCAGAGGGATAGAGGTGAGCCAGGAAACACAGACACAGCTGTGTGAACCTATTGTTTTATGTCATAGTGGAAATTTATACAAACGAGCTGATTGACAGTGAAAACAGAAAAAGAGACGTGGTTTGTAATTTCATTAAATTATAAAAACACAAAACTCGAGAAGAAAAACATTGAAGATAATCCATCTGATCCACACACCTTTATGATTCCAGCTCATTCTCTGTATCATTGTTTCTATAATCTTCTCCAATATCACCAGATTTATTTCCATCCAGTGTTTCATTCATTGTGTTGATGATGGAGAGTCTGACCACTGCACAAAGCCTTCTCCAGCACATCCCAAAGATTCTCAATGGGGTTCAGGTCTGGACTCTGTGGTGGCCAATCCATGTGTGAACATGATGTCTCATGCTCCCTGAACCACTCTTTCACAATCTGAGCCCCATGAATCCTGGCATTGTCATCTTGGAATATGATCCATTGATGGAATAACCTGGTCATTCAGTATATTCAGGTAGTCAGCTGACCTCATAATGTTGCTGAACCTAGACCTGAGCAACTGCAGCAACCCCAGATCATAGCACTGCCCCCACAGGCTTGTACAGTAGACACTAGGCATGATGGGTGCATCACTTCATCTGCCTCTCTTCTTACCTTGATGCTTCTCCACTATCCTTCCAGTTTTTAATAACGCCTTGGACAGTTCTTAACCCAGTTTTAGTAGTTTCTACAATCTCCTTAGATGTTTTCTCTGCTTGATGCATGCCAATGATTTGACCCTTCTCAAACAGACGACCACAGGATGTGTCTTTAGACATGGTTGTTGAAGACATGAGAAGCTACTCATTGCATCAGTTGGGCTTAAATAACTTGTTATCAGCTGAGAGATAATCACCCATGCAGTAATTATCCAATAGGAGGTTTCTTAAGCCTTTTCAAGACCTGCTGCTAATAGAATATGGTACGGAACTGGGAATATTTGAACAGGAGAAATAAGTGACATCATTCTGCACCTGCTCATGTAATGGTATCTTGCAGTTTATGTGACACCAAGCTACAAAAAATAAAAAATAAAAATAAAAATATCCCTGAATGAACTCAATGAAAAACACCTCCCACCATGCTCAGTAGGTTAACTGCTGATGGTGGTTTTAAATTGGCCGTAGGTGTGCATGTGAGTGTAAATGGTTGTCTGTCTCTCTGTGTTGGCCCTGAGATAGACTGGAGACCTGTCCAGAGCAGACCCCGCGACCCTTAACAGGAACAGAATGAATGTTCCTATTATATTGTGTCATGGCGGTGAGATTAAAAAATGTGGTTATAATGAGAGTCAATGGGACATTTTTGTCCACTAAGGTCTCAAGAGGATAGTTAGACAAATAAATGACAGATAAAGACATTCCGATTCTGGTTCTGGTTCAAGATTGATTTGGAAAACATGCCCCAGCCCCCAAACATTAGTTTTATGGAAAATAACAAATTTTGGGTGTTTTCACAAAAAAACTAAAGTGACTTCAAACTGTAATCAAAGTAATCAAACTGGGATTTAAAGGGTTAAAATCCTGCAAAATATCGAGTTTTTGGTAGTTTTATAAAGTGCTGAAGTGGTTTCAGAGATGTATTTGATAAAGCAGAAAAAATATTAATCAGTCAAGTTTTTATAGCAGTTTTTCAGAACTTAATGGCTCAAGAGGGTAGTAAATTAAACTGATGCCTGTATTCGTTAATACACAGGATTAGATGTTACAATCCCTTATGCCAAGATCACAGGCAAAACACATTTAGAGGCCCTGTCCAACTGAGAAACCTTAACAAACCTACAGTCAATGTGTTGTGAAATATAAGCTAACCCACTGCTGCTGGCTTGTATGGCCCGCTCAGCAGCTAACCAAACAAAGAAATACTGCTACCAGCCAGCATGAAGACATCAGGAACCTGGCCTAAACAAACAGTGACTATCAACGACTAATATTTCAATCATTAGCCTAGTCCTTTTATGAACCAATCAGAGCAAACAATCAAACGTACTTGAAATGCTGATGCGGACTGCACCACGAAAACCTTTAAGCTTTGTCTCCCTCTGCTGGTGAAGCTCCTCTCCTTCATTTCTTCCTGTTTCTCTGCAGGTGAAGACAAATCAGCCCAAGAAGTCTGATGTCCAACATTCAGCTCTCTGTCCTTGTCCTCCGTTTCTTCTGGTCTGATGATTCTCTGCTCCAGCTTCAGCTGCTTTCAGCTTCTTTACTCCACAAGGATTTGAAGTAAATAAAAGTTGTCCTCTGACACATTTCATTTTGTGGTTTCTTTTTTTCTTTTTCATCGTTGGGCCGATAAAAGTCTGTTGTTTGTCTTTTGTTAATAAAAAATGAGAAATTAGTTTAATAGTTGATCTACTGAAAAGATCTGTTTCTAAGACAAACTTTGAGAAACCATTTATACTTTTAACATTAAACATCTTTAACTCAGAGATATTAGATTATTAGATTCATTATTTATATAAACTTCAGTCTTACATTAAAGGTAACGTGTTGCTTTTAATATTTATTAATATAATATTGCAATTAAATGTATTATTTAATGAATCAAGTGTGTTAATGTTAAATAAAACAGTTTTTATTTTACACAGCCTTTAAACCAGCAGCTGAAGTATTAATAATTATTTCATTCATCTGTCATCACTGTGATTTAATTTAAATATTATTTTAATCATGATTTCTCCTAAATGATGAAACGATCATGATCCTTACACATTTATGATCAAAAATAAAATTAAACATTCATAAAATACATTTTGCCAACAGTCTCATTTCATCTGGAGATATTTAAAGGGTATTTTTGTCGTGCTCAATGAATTTATTTTAATTTATTTTGTTTTAATCTAAGTACTTTTACACCATTTTCATATATTTTTGATGTGTTCATATTATTATTATTATTATTATATTTCCTTATCTGTTGTTGAAAAAGAGCTCAAACCACAGAACAGGTGGAAAAAAAAAAAAAAAAAAATGACTGATATTATTCCGGATGTTGTAAAATGACATGCAACATGCGAGAATTTTATTTTAGTGTTCATTTATTAATTGATTCATGTTTCATTTCTTTAATTTATTTAATTTATTTTATTTCATTTTATTTATTTATTATTTAATCTTCAGTTTAACTTCTGCTTCAGTGAATCCAAACGTTTCGTTTTGTGATGAATCGAAAGTGAAAGCAGCCTCAGTCCTCAGTCCTGAGTCTGCGCCGCCTGCTCCGTCTTCGTCAGTCCGTGGTTGTGTTGGTGGCGGACGGACACGATGGACGAGTGTCTGCCGGTGATCGTGGAGGGAGACTGGGGTCAGACCCAGACCAGAACCCTGAGGAACAAACTGCACCTTTACTTCCAGAGCAAGAGAAAGTCGAGCGGAGGAGACTGCCGGGTGGAGGCGGAGGACGGAGCCCCGAGAGCCGCCGTGTTCTTCCGATCAGAGGAGGGTGAGAGTCAGCCCGCTGCTTCCTGGATCAAACCAGACAACCCTCTTTATTTCACGTTATTTTCACTTTATTTCACATTCTGACAGATCAACGGAGACTTTTAGAAACTCAGCTCAGATTCTAAAAACATGTTTAACACTAATATTTATAATAATCATATATATTTCAACCCAATCAGCTGTTTATTGTGTAAAGTTATTGATGATCAGATCATCTTTCAGATTTAAAGCAGGTTAATAAACATCCAGGGACAGTCAGCTGACCTCCCAGCATGCATTTGGCCTGTGAGCAGCCACACCTCTTCCTGTTTACATGAGTCACAGCTGAGACTGAGTTCTGTTTGTTACAGGTGGATTTATTTACATGAATAACGTCTTGTTCTCTGACGTGTGTTTGGTTCCGTCAGGATCTGAGTGAACATTCATTTGAACCAAACACAAACAGAAAGCGACTCCTCATCACTTTCATTTACAGCAACAGTAACCTGGTGACCTCTGATAGTCCTCCAGCCAATCACACGTTTATGACTTTAAGAGATTAAACTGTTCAGATTATTTCCTGTTCAATGTTTTACAACAGAAACCTTAGAACGACTCACTTCAGCAGACGTTCAGCTGTAAACTAACTCACCTCCACCTCTCTCACATAACGTGTATGACTACTGTTACCGGCACCACATTAAGCCCCGCCCCCAAACCATCTGATTGGCCCAGCAGAATCAGTTCCCATCAGAGAGACTCCAGAACAGCTTTGCCCCTCCAGATATTTGTGGGTGGGGGCGTTTGTCTGGCGTCCAGGCTACAAACCTGCAGCTAGAAATGTTTCCAGGAACCTGCTGAGACGCTGCTTCTTCAGACTTTTAGGACTTTTAGTTGTTGACGTTTGCTACTGGTCAGTTTTTTGCTTGTTTCTCTGTCAGCCTTTAGCTTTTCATGAGCAGTTTAAATAATTAGACTGTCCCCTGGAAATATGTTTGACAGCAGGTGTGATGGTGGACTCTCTCACATCTCACTCTCAGACATTTTGTTGTAAACTAATTCAACCTCACGAGGCTCTTACGATCTGATTGGCCCGGTCCACCGTCACAGGATAATAATCACGTTCTCAAAGAAGCTGCAGGGCGGTGGAAGTTGTTGTGGCCTCCAGGAACAAACCTGCTGAAAGAAACGCAAACGACAGAAACAGAAACGTTTCCAGAGGACCTCAAAAAAGTGACGAACCTGCTGAGATGCTGAACGTCTTTACAGCGTCAAGAAATGCACCTCAGGTTCCTTTTTTTAGAATAAATGATTGGGTTTAAACGTCACATGGTCAGAAGACATGAAGCCGGCTGCAGCAGGAAGCTACAGTTCATCCTGTCTGATCCTCACGCTTCATTAAACATTAAGTCTCCAGTAAAGTTCAGTGTGATTTCATTTCTTTTTGTTCAGTGAGGGAACGAGTCCTGGCCAGGGATGACCATGAAATCATCCTGGAGAATCAGACCATCAAGTTACGGCTGACTTCTGGAGACGTGAGTATTTTTCTCTTATTTAATAACGTCTGATCTAAAATCTAACTGCTGCTCTGCAGAGAATCAACCAGGTTCATTTCAGAGAGGTGTTCTCTGATCAGCTGTTCTGTCAAGAAATCCTTATTCTGACTCTAATATCTGGTCACAGTGTCGTTCCAGTCAGAGGTAAAACTGAACCTGGATAGTTGATAGCAAGGAGAACAGCTAATTAAGAAACATTCAGTTACTGAAACCAACTAAAAGAAGAAAGCAAAAACAAAAGACGTCTTCATGTCGTCTCCAATAAGAGCTTCAGAACTGAAACTATTTACAGTGAGGATTAAAAACCTTCTGCATCCTTCAGTGTTTTCTACATTTCTGCATAAAAATGACTCAAAGCATCAGAGGATTTCAATCAAGTCCTGAAAGTAGACAAAGAGAACCCGATCAAAGACATGGAACAGAAATATTATCACATTAAATCATGTGGACAAGACAGAAGACTATTGGGACAATGTTTAGTGGACAGATGAGACCAAAGTAGAATAGTTTGGTTTAAATGAGATGAACCAACACTGCATCATTCCAGCATCAGAACCTCATCCCTCCATCAAACATGGGGGTGCTAATGTCCTGGTTTGGGCCTGTTCTGCTGCATCTGGACCAGGACGGCTTGTCATCATTGATGGACCAATGAATTCTGAATTCTACCAGTGAACTCTAAAAGAAAATGTCAGGACATCTGTCCATGAGCTGAATGTGAAGAGAAACTGGGTCATGCAGCAAGACAACGAGAACCAAGAACACAAGTGGTTCTACAAAAGAACGGTTAAAGAAGAACAAGATGAATGTTTAGGAACGGCCAAGTCAAAGTCCTGACCTTAATCCAATAGAAATGTTGTGGAAGGACCTGAAGCAAGCAGTTGATGTGAGGAAACCCACCAACATCTCAGAACTGAAGTGGTTCTGTTCTGAGGAATGGGCTAAAATTCCTCCAAGCTGCTGTAGACCACTGATCAGCAGTTACCAGAAACATTTAGTTGATGTTGTTGCTGAAAATACTGAAGGTTGCAAATACTTTTAAGCTGCAGGTGGAACATCAATTGATCAGAGCAGCCTTGATTTCACATCATTTTACGAGATGCTGTGTTGTATTCAGGGTCAAAGGTCAGGACTCGGGCCTTCATGGAGATGACACAGTGAGAATAACACTTTCATTTAGCAGCTCTCCTCCATGTTTACTTCCTCTAAAACTCCAAATACACAGAAATAAAACAACCAGGATAAGACATTAAAGTAAAAGTATGTGACTCATAGTGGATACAAACAGGAACCTTTAAACAAGTCACAGCTGACTGGGGAACACAACACGCCCTGAAAATCTGCTTTAACATCTCGCTGCAGTGATTTAGAAACGTACGACATCAAGACAGAGAGAGACCAGAGCTGGGGTCAGACTCTAGATCTCATTGCTTTTTCTGTTTTTTTTTTAAAAGTTGGTAGTAGTCATGAAAAATATTTATATCTGATATAAATGGAAAATAGGGTGGCACAGTGGCGAGGTGGTTAGCACTGATGCCTCACAGCGAGAAGGTCACCGGTTCGAATCCATGGGCCGGCTGGCCTTTCTGTGTGGAGTTTGCATGTTCTCCCTGTGTCTGCGTGGGTTCTCTCCAGGTTCTCCGGCTTCCTCCCACCATCCAAAGACATGCTCATTAGGTTAATTGGTGATTCTAAATTGGCCGTAGGTGTGCGTGTGAGTGTGAATGGTTGTCTGTCTCTGTGTTAGCTCTGCGATGGACTGGCGACCTGTCCAGGGTGTACCCCTGCCTCTCGCCCGATGACAGCTGGGATAGGCTCCAGCAGACCCGTGACCCTTAACAGGACTAAACGGGTATAGAAGATGAATGAATGAATAAATGGAAAATAAAAACAAATCCCACAAATACAGTGAAATAAATTAGAACTCATCTTATGACCGCTCAGAGTTATCTGGTGACCCGTTGGAGGACCCCGAGCCTTAGGTTGGGAAACTACCAACGTTAATATAAAGCAGTGAGCAGCTCCTTAAACAGTTTAATGTCATGTCCAGTAGAAGTTTAGTTCTTAATACTTTACGTGTGTTTTTCTGATAAACCGTCAGTAATAACTCTGACGTTTGTTAAAGATCCAAACGTGAATATTCTGCTCAGACTTCATCATTCAGCTCGTCCTCTGTTGTTGTGTCAGTGTGATCTGATCAGGTGTGTCTCCTCTTTCCTCCAGTAATAACTAACCTGACTGACCCACAGCACAGGTTACACAGAATATCATGAGGCTGTAAAATCATAAAGAGGTGACGTGTCATCAGAGCGTCACCATGTCAGCCTGATAAAACCTCAGCCTTGTGTTGGTAACAGTGAAGTGTTTAAACCTTAACTCGTGTTTTTATCGCTCCACGTTCATCATAGAAGACACATGTTGTGACTTTGTATAGAGATTTATTTGAATTCTCTTTGGTCTCATTTAATTTCTGAATCATTCTGGTTTTATCTCCTCAGAGTCCAACAATCAACAACAACGTCTCAGGTAAATGTTTGCTCCTCTGTGCTGCTGTTGATGTTCACTGTGTTCTTTTTATTGATGTTTATCTGAAGTCTGGTGTTAGTGATGCTTTCTAATCTCTCTACTCTGTCAGCAGATCTCAGATTCACAGTGGAACACATGATTCTTTAGAAACTTTACGGTTTTAGAAACGGTTTATCCAAAAAAAACCAAAAAAACAAAACAAGCTGAAACAAAGACACCTGGACTTGTCGTGTTCCTAGAAGACATTTCATCCAAGTCTTCAGCTCTAAAAGACTGGTTGGGGGTTGAGGTTTAAATGGGTGGAGTCCACCTGAAGGTCACATGACTAGAGTCTGTTAACGAGGTCCAGTTTCTCAAGTTTCAGTTCGTTTTATTTTGCATAAACCATGACCTGCATGACTGTGAACCTCAACCACAATCATACAGCTTCATTTTATAAAAGAGGGGATTGTTGTCAGGAGAAAACAAATCACTGTCTGTTTCAGAACAGGGCTGTTCTTGGTGTGTGAGCAACAAACAGACGCTTGTAATGTTCCACAATTTGTACCAGCACACAATGATGTTGTTTGTGGTTCTGAAACAACAGTAAATACTGATGCATTGTTTTGAGACAGCAGCTGTTCCCAGTGTTCCCAGCAGGTTTTGGATAATCCAGATTTGGAGGTCTAGTCTGTATTCCCTGTTATTTTATTGACCGTTTATGATCAGATCTCAGACCTACGAGATTATTACCAACGTCATTTGGTACTACTGGTGCTGTAGAATATTCATTCACTCAAAACAATACATCAGTATCTGTTGCTGTTTTCCGAACCATGAACAGAGCGTTTGTTTGACACAGCCGTTAGTAATGTTCCACTATTTCAGCACACAACAACGCTGTTCGTGGTTCTGAAACAACGGTAAATACTGACGCATTGTTTTGAGACAGCAGCTGCTCCCAGTCCTCAACTGCAGCTTAAATAATGTGTTTGTTTGCTGTAAACTGAGAGTTTATACGGTGGCTCCATGTGATGCATGTGCTGATGCATTTTAAAGGCAGGTGTAACACTTGTGATCAGATCAAGTCAAGGTCGAGGTCAGCTGTCCTTGTTGCCGGGTTAGGGTTAGGGTTTGTTAGGTATACCATGACCTGGATGACTGGGAACCTCAAAGATCTTCATACAGTTTCATTTTTAACACAAGGGGACTATTGTCAAGTTTGGGATGATCCAGATTTGGAGGTCTAGTGTCTAGTAGTATTACTTCAGTGACCATTTGTGTACTAATCTCAAACCTCCTATATGAAAATAAACACTGATATCATTTGGGGTGTGGTTGAATATCATGCAACCGGCTGTTTGCTCAAAACAAAACAATGACTCACCTCCACCCTGATAGATTTAATATGTTTGAGCATTAAAATGCATCTCCAGTGACTGTTGCCATCTGATCTGTGCTGCAGTCTATATGTAAATAAACTGCTGTCTCAAAACAGTAGATCAGTACCTGTTGCTGTTTCTGAACCATGAACACAGCTGAACAAGGTTCAAGTGAAAACAAACTGCAGTGTGTGATCGTGGGAGTGCAGCAGTGGGAGTTACTGATGTGTTTTAATAGTTGCTGGACAACAGTGACTCAGATGAGGAAGAGATGTCAGACTCTGATACAGAAACAAACTTCCTTTTAGTTCAAGTACATTCTCATCAAACTCTAATCTGTGCAGTCAAAGCTTTACAAAGTCGGAATAGATATTTTATTCCATTTTACCCCCTGGCCTTCCTCATGTTCATTTGTGCAGATAAAGAGTGTAAACTGGACTAACCTGAATCTCTTGACTGTCAGACTCATCCACAGACTCAAAAGAGACAGAAGTAGAACCTGGAAATGACGCGTCTGCAGCAAACGAAGAGGGTAAAAACAAACTCTGTGTGTTTGAAGAAGAAAGAAAACTCTCTGCTCCATGCTTCATCAGACTAGTCATTTATATGTGAATTATTCAAACTTTACAGTTTGTATATTTAGAGTTTAGTTAATCCTAAACATTTCCAGTTTAACTTATTATTCTAATTCTTACATTTATACACAAGATATTTTTCAGTTGGTAACGTCACAATCAAGACATTAAATTATTTGTTGTGTTGGCAAACATCTTTTATTTCATATCCAGCATCTTGAATGAAAAAGACAAATATTAATGAAGGCTGGTCTCAGTTTGTGGTTTTTGTCAACAAATACAATCAGTTATTTGTCTGTAGAGGATTAGGAGAAGGTAAAGCTGATCTTTACTGTTCTCTCAGACTCTAAGTCCTCTCCAGGCGCTACAGTGGTGTTGGGGAACATCAACAACACATCCAAGGATCTGCTGTCCATGCTGGTGGAGAACATCTCCGGCCTGGATGAGAGCTGCTGGAAACTAGAGATCATCTGGGAATCCAACAAAGCCGTGGTCACCTTCAACAACGCTGCAGGTAGAAAACAACACAACTCAAACACAAAGAGCTGTTCTTCAAACCAGCATCATAAACATACAACCGTTTTCAGTTGAGTCAACCTGGAATCTTTGGAATAAAAGGTTCACAGTTCTTAGAAACTGATTTCTGTGAACAGTTTGGGATTAAACAGAGTGGATGCTCAGCTTTACATCAAAGATGGAGATACATTTATTATGAAGATTATGAAGATCTTCACATGAATTTAGAGTTTTAGAGGAAGTAAATGTGGAGGTATGACTGTTTTTTTTTTTCCAGATGCAGAGAAGTTCCTCAGTGTGAGTCAAACCAGCAAAAAGCTGCAGAAACATGAACTGAGTGCTCAGCCGCTGGACGCTGCAAAGAGCGTCAGAGTGGAGCATCTTCCTCCGTCTGTGCTTAAAGGTAAATAAACAGCTGTCATTATATATGAATATATGCAGAGCTCATCATATTTTGCAGTAGGAGTTTTTTGGCATCTTATTTCCCAAGTTAAAGAAGTAAATTTGCTCTTTGATCCACTGTGGATCAATGCATCAGTTTCCTGATGAAGAAAATATTCTCAATTAATGTTTGTGACAGAGTTCAGATGAAAACAATCACAGTTGAAATGTTTTATAAACTCTGATCATGTCCTCACATTGTGACTGGTTTCCTTGTCTTCCTCCATCAGTCACAGTTTTGGTAAGAAATGAATCTTCTAAGCTATTGTAAAGTTAACGTCTGCACTCAATGATTCCTTTCAGAAATGCTGGAGCTGTACTTTGATAAAACCTGGACTGAGCCCGACAGTATCGCCATGATTCCAGAGGAGCAAGCTGCCATCGTCACATTCAGTGACCCTAAAGGTGTTATACAACATGATTAAAGTCACACTTTAAAACAAAATGTCCAGAGAAACTGGAAGTTAAAGATCCTCTCAAGATGCATCTTAACAAAATACAGTATATGTTCAAAAGTATGTGGACATCCAAAAGCTTCTGTTCAGTTTCAGCCTTTCCATCAGATCAGAGAACCAGTGATGTGGACATCCCAGGCTCTAGTAGCCTTGGTAACCCTCTTGTAGTGTAATAATCAGAACATAAAAAAGTGTATGGATGGAGCAAGCCCTTTCTCTATTTGAAGAGAAAATACCAACAACAACACCAACAGCGCTCCATCTGGGTTTGTTGTGGAAGTTTTTCCTCTGCTGCTGGTGAAGAATGAAATGGAGACTTCTGCCGGCCGACAAGGTTTTATTTTCTTTGCAAAGAAAAGGTCAATCAACACGCGAGCGGTCAAAAGTGAAGAAAGACCCCGAATGTGGGGAAACCTAAACATTTATACCTGAGGAACACCCCTTTTGCATTACCTTTGTCTACTGCAGGGGTCGGTCCCTCCAGGAAGTGTTGCCACACCCTTTTGTCTATTGCAGGTATCGACGCCGACCCCCCGTTGGTGTGTTTCACACCTGAGGTATCCTGCAGGATCTTGCATTTAGGTGCAAAGCCGAGTCCAGACATCATAATCCACATAGACAAAAGGGCCCAGTATCTCACGTTAGGAAGGGGGAGGTTGGCCATCTCTAGTGGCTGAGACAAAGAAATTAAATTTACCATTACAATTCCCCCTTTTGATTACTGATTAATCACTAATGGTAAAAAAAAAAAAAAAAGAATACGAATAAAATAAGATAAAGTATGTGGTCACAACTTAATTATCCGACACATTAATTCACAGGGATTTTAAAATGTATCATCATGGCAGTTGTTTAGAAGAGTAAGAAACTAGGGAAGAAAAGAAGAAAACTAAATAACGAAAACAAAAATAAAACAAAAACATTATTTACACAATGCCATCATCAAAGGGTGTGGGGTAATGATGGGAATATTGAGGCTGGATTGTGATTGTCATCTTGTCTAGTTGGTGGTTGTTGAATTTATGGAGTTATTCCTCGTGTCGTCCTCTCCTTGCGCTTGTTCGTCCTCGTGTTGTCCGTCTCCGCGTCATCCGTCCTCGTGTTGTCCGTCTCTGCATCATCCATCCTCGTGTTGTCCGTCTCCGTGTCATCCGTCCTCGTGTTGTCCGTCTCTGCACCGTCCGTCCTCCCGTTGTTCGTCTCCGCGTCGTCCGGTTGGCAGCTGAATTCCTCTGTTGGTTCAGGGACCTTCCTGCAGTGGCTGGCGTGAATCCACGTTGCTCTCTCAGGGATCTTCAAAGCAGTATGCGTTGTCAGGAGCACCTGGAAAGGACCTCGCCAACGTTTGGAGTTCCAGTGCTTCCTTCTGAAGTCCTTTATCACAACCCAGTCGCCAGGCTGGAAGTCATGAAGCAATGTGGAAGCTGGTGGTGGAAGGGCTGATTTCACCTGTTGAGAGATTTGAGAGAGAGTAGAAGATAAGTTTTTGCAATATTGTAACATGTCATGGTCACATAGGCTGGTGGAGGGGAGTGGCCTGGTTACAGGTTCCACTCCTAGGGATGGAGGTCTGCCAAAAAGAATTTCAAAGGGGCTCATGTTCACTCTGGATCTTTTCCTCATTCTAATGTGCATTAGAACAATAGGCAGAGCCTTTGTCCATGGAAGCCCCGTTTCCTCACAACACTTTGCTAATTTTGATTTTAGCGTGCCATTTTCTCGTTCAACCGCACCTGCACTCGCAGGGTGGTATGCGCAATGTTGTCTGAGGTCGATGGCAAGAAATTTACTGATTTGGGTTATTGCAGAATTGACAAAGTGTGAGCCATTATCACTACTCAGTCTAGTTGGTATTCCCCATCTGGGAATAATTTCCGTTAACAGAGCCTTTGCTACCACTTGACTGCTTTGGTGTCTTGCTGGGAATGCTTCAACCCATTTTGACCACATGTCAACCATTACCAAGCAGTATTTCTTCCCTTCTGCTGGCGAAAGTTCTATGAAATCCATCATCAAATGTTCGAATGGTCTATCTGGTGGTGGGTGTGCGGCGTGTGTGATTGTTTTGGTTTTACCTGCGTTATGTGTTGCACAAACCATACACGATTGACAGAACTTCTGCGCATGAACTGAAAAACCTTTGGTGAACCAGTGTTGAGTTATGGCATCCAACATTCCCCCTTTTGAGACATGGTCCAACCCATGTATCAATTTTGCGAAGTGAGGAAAGAAATGTTTGGGCAGGCAAGGTTTGTCGTCAGGTCCCCGCCACACTGCTTCTTTCTGTGTGGCACCGCAGTGTTTCTTGTGGTGTGGCGAAGGATTGCATTGCTGTAAGAGAACTTGGAATAGAGACTGGAGTTGAAACAAACAAAGGATTAAGGATGGTG